>NW_017728931.1:10990438-11041541 GCF_001723895.1 Crocodylus porosus | reverse complement strand
TTTTTATTGTCCTTGATGCTTGAAGCTAGTTGGAGTTCAGTTGCAGCCTTGGCTTTCCTGGTTTGCTCCCAGCAGGACTGGACCAGTGCAGAATATTCCTCCTTGGAGGTAAATCTCATCCTCCATCCTTTGTAGGCCTTTCTTTTTAGCCTCAGGAGGTCTGCTAGGTCCCTGGAGAGCCAGGGGGGCTGCTGTGTCCTCCTGCTGCCTTTCCTCCGAGATAGAATAGAATTAGCTTGTGCATTGAGGATCGATCCCATGAGGAGCAAGCACTCTTCTTGAACTCCCCTCTCCCTGGGGTCATGTTTCCTTAGGGCCTCACTGACAAGCCTTCTGAGCTTGTCAAAGTCGGCTTTCCTGAAGTCAAGGACTACTGTGTTGCTGATGTTTGCCATCAATAGTCTATGTGGGCATGGACTGCATGGAAGAAAATCCTTAAGTACCTAAAAGATAGCTGAGTGGTTTGGGTAAAGACACTTTTCAGAGTATAACATGTGGCACATTTTCATGTACCTTTGATTTTCTAAATGCTAAAAAAATCAATCAATAAATAAAAATCAGACCTAGAATGACTTGCCAGAAACTGGGAGGTACTTGGAGAAGGTCAATCTAAGAATAGCCTATCTCCAGAACCATAGTAATTTCCTTCTTCAGTGGTCTACTATGCTGTCCTTGACTCTCAGAACACAATTTGTTCTCCTTTTCTTAAATAAGATATACAAAAAAGGAAGCCAAATTGTTTTTCAAGAGTGATAGGTGCCAAGAAACGCTTTCTTAAAATGGCTTAGACAGGAGTGATCCTATGTTCAACAGGGTACTGGATTAGATGACCTGTAGAGGTCCCTTTCAGCCCTGCTTTTCTGTTGTGCTATGAATGTAAGCCATTCTTGAACGACTGTGCTCTAAATTCAACACTTAGTTCCATAGCCCATGGCATTTTGTTTTAGGTCAAGCCCTGTTCATCTCAGAAAGAGTGAGCCTCATTCAAAATAAGTGTGTAACAAGAGTAGGATTTTGGACATCTGTTACAAGTAGCAGCTAATATTTTTTTGATGTCCGACCTAAATTTTCTCTTCATTAGCTTTCTCTCAATTCACCCAGTGATTTTGCCCCTGTGTATTACACTAATTAATACATTAGCATTTTTTTAGTATTGTGTGAATGATTAACATGTCCCCACTTACCAATGACCTAACCAAATTAGGGCTCTTTGCCTCTTTTCATCATCAATATTTAAGTCAGCCTCTTGTAACACTTGGCCATTATTGTGAGATATCATACATCTCAGGGGTGAGTGCAGAAGTAGGTGAACAAGAGGAACCTCCAATAGCCTCAGCCCAGAATTGGTCCTTTAAAGAAAGATTTATGTCATCATTTGTATTTTATTTTATTTATCCTTTGTGCAGATTCAGCAATTGTCCTCAATAGCCATGGAGAAGGGATATAGCGTGGGGGAAATTATTCAGGCTGTGCTGAAGTATGAGAAGGAGAAGCAACTAGAAGAAGCACTGGGAAACATTACTCGAATGCCAGTGCTGGACTGGCTGCTTAGTAACCTGTGAGCAGGGCCATCTCTTCTCTCAACCACACCAGCAACAACCATCCCAGCTCCACTGGATCAGGCTCACCTACCTATCACTGATTTGTAGGAGATGCTATTATCAGTTATACTGACTCCTGCTGGGCAAACATATGAATAAAAATAATAAAATACCTACAGAAGTCTGTTGGGAAAAAATCAATTGCAAAATTCCCTTTTGATGGTCTCCATAAGTACAATGTTAAATCTCACAGGTTGTTACAACTGTAAAAATTCCAGTTCTGCTCACACACCCTTTTAAATCAGACTCTGATGTAAAGGAGGGCGATTAAATAAGAGTTTTCAATGTATTTGGGGATCATTTTTGTCAGAGCTGGGTAGTTACTATGCTTAATTCCCCCACACACAAGCCAGTTAGTAGCCTAGTTTTAACATCCCTGTGACTCTAAGTATTTATATATAAATCATTGCATCAGTGGCAATTGCATTTGCAAAATCATGGAAAGGTGGGCAAAGCATGCAATAGGATACCACAGAAATTGGAAGTTCGGCCTGGTTTTATATAATATTTTTATTAATGGTCAGGAAGAGGGAGAAAATAGCATGACACTGAAATTCAGAGATGATATTAATTGAGGAAAGAGAAAAGATACCTTTGAGGGCAGAGAACCCATTATCAAGAGGTCAGGAGTAAGGATAGATAATAGCAAATGCAGCTGAACATGGAAAAATGTCAGACAGGAGCAAAAAAAAAAAAATCTGAAGCACAAATACAAAGCAGAATCCAGGAAAACAGCATCAAGGCCCATACTGTGTTAAGAGGAATTACGTCAAGGAGCAGGGATACAATTGTCCCTGACTGCACAGCTCCATAATGCCCATGCCTGGCATGGTGAATTTAGTTCTAAACACATCTTCACCCAAAGGAGATGGAAAATTTGGGATGACTTCTGAAAAGAGGAACAAAATAACCAGGGAAGTAGAGGGATTGGTTTTTAAGAAAACAGTTAAATATATTTAGGTTGGCTAAGAGATGACTAAAGAGAACAGTTTGCAAATGCATAAGAGTAGTAAACATCAAGGCAGGAAAGAAATGCGTGTAGTACATAAATTATGTAGTATGTGCAAGAAAATGCAACTAATAACAGAATGAACTTACGTACTAGTTAGGAAGTCATCAGCTTTCATCAGGATTTACACCCATTCACTTGAGAGTAGAAATTAACCATCTGTTTTTAGTGCTGTAAAAACATTTAAATATTCATTCTTGGCTCCCTCTACATGTTACAGGTATTGCACAATTAACTGGTTAATTGTGCAAGTACCTTAAGACCAACTACACATGTAAAGTAGCTATCACATGATAAAAAGCGGCAGCCAGCTATAAAGTTAGACCTAAAAAATATGGACTAACTTTATAGCTGGTTACTATTGATCTGTAATTTACACACATGTAATAGTGTCTTCCTTGTGCCTGGGAACCTGTCAGGCAACAGGGCTCCCAGCTGCAGAGGTGCACTATGCCCAGCGTATAACCCCCAAGCTTTGGGGATTGCAGCTGCCATGATCCCCAGGGCTTGGGGGTGCAAACCCCAGCCAACATGGAGCTTTCAGTCCCAGGTATGCTACATTTGCAGCCAGGACTAAGAGTCCCACAACTGACAGGGCTCTCAGTCCCAGCTGCGTGCAAGGCACAGCCAGTACTGGGAGCCCCGTCAGGTGTGCAGTCTCTCAGTCCTGGCTCTGTGTGACCCCAGCAGCTGGGAGCCTGCTTCTTGCCCGTACAGGGGGAATCCAAGATCAGGCTTTTCCTGCATATGTAGAAGAGGTCACATAACTGTATTACTTGGTACTTCTTCTAAGAAATAGGCCAGAGAACTGGGAACTTCCACTGACTTCCCTCAATAGGTGACTGGTAGGAAGGGTACACTGGGGGCGCATGCCCCCCTGACAGGGATGTACCTGCTGCCAACGCCAGCGACAGCTTCTGTGGTTGCTCGCCAGCCCCGTCCCTGCCACAGCCGGCAGCTTCTGCAGGTGCCCCCCAGACTTAGGAGGCACCAGTCACCCATGCTTCCCTCTATTTCTTGTACCCTAACAAATACTGAATCAGTGCTGTAGTGAAATGCATACCAGCCCCAAATACTGCTCTCAGTTTCTTTGTTATAAATCTGGAATGACTCAGCTGAAGTCAGCGAGCCAAATTCATCCTCTGTACACTAAGGGGCAGCTGTATTGGAGTTATGGCTGTCACAAAAGAGGGCAGCTTTAAAACTCCGCACAGATCTTGAGTGGCCTGATTTGCAACGAGCCTTGTTAGCCTTTCTCTTTTTCTGGGGAGAATTTGCCAGCCCTTTTTTCCTTAGCAGGAGAGTGATGTGCCTTATACCTTCATGGATGGCATGCTTTCCATCACTGGGAGCCCATAGCCTGGGGTCTGTCAATGCAACCCAATGAATGATTCTAGTCCTAGCTCATGGAGCTGTCCCATATTTTTACTGGTGTTATTAACATCAGATTATTTTCGTATGTCCATGATACTGAAATGCAAGAAAATGCCATCAGATAACAAGATTCCCTTCATACTGAGCAGAAAAAGTTTCATAAGTAAAAGCATTCTGTACAGCTGTAGGACCACACAGATCCACTTCATCTGCCAGACTACAGCTGGTGATCCAATTTCAGCATATGATGTAGTTAAATCTGTGAGGTCCTCTAAGCTTCCCTTGGATGGGAAAATAGTTCCAACAGCGGGCAGATGAGAAAGGATTGGTTTACTTTGTGACCGTCATTCTTTGAACAGAATTATGAGACAGACTTGTTGGACTACATGTGCTCTTTTGAGAAATAATAACTTCAGTTTTCCAATGCAAATGAATAATTGCACAGGAATGTCAAGAGCTGGTAGGGAAAATAACCAGGGGCTTTTTAAAAAAGGGAAAGAAAAATTGCTAATGTAAGCCAAGAAAATCAAGCTGATCTTTCTGTTTGTAACATGACCTCTTGCTCTATATGTTATGGTCTTATATTGGTTTTATATGCATATAAAGCAAGCACAAATAGGATTGCTACAGGATTGTAGATCACCCACATGCATGCAGTAAATATAAATGTTCTCACTGCTTCTGCCAGCTGACACAAGACATTTTATGAAATGGTCCTGCATCTGGATATGAGCTTGTGGAAGGAGCTTGTGAATGTGCTGCTGATAGAATGAAAAACTCTGTTCCTGCAAAAGGCAAAAAGAAATCTCACTGCTAGACAGGGAGAAGAAAAGATATTTCTGAAAATGACATTTAGCTTATATGTTTAGAAGCTAGAAATAGTGCATGGAATTGCATTATGGTATTCATGTATAAGCCTCCAGTGACTGCTATGCTCGGGCAGACCTCCGACTTCAACTTTATCTGTGCTGACAAATCCTGGAACTCCTAGTGTTTCTGTTCCCTTTTTGTCTCCATGTTACCGCCATTCTCTTAAGGATAAAAGTAGAGTGGTCACTTATAATTTTTGTTTACAGGCAGTCCTCGGACTTATGACACAGTTAGTTCCTGAAAACTGCATCTTCGGTCGAAATGTTGTAACTCGGAACCAATCTTCTCATAAGAAACAAGAACCCTTCAAAGAACCCTTCAAAAAACCCCAGAACCCCTCAAAAAGTCCAACCAAGGCCCGATACTCTACTTCCACCAAAAATACTTCAGAATTTTGTTCTCAATCAATTATAGATGAGTAATACAGCTACATTAATATATTTATATTGTAAATAGCAATCATACTGATTTGGAAGGACTTCTTTGATGTGACTTCGCTGAACTTTTTGAAGAGCTCTTGGCTGGAGTCTTCTCAGGAGTCTTGGCTGCAGGTTTTTCTGGAGCCTTGTCTGCTTTCTTAAAGAAAGTGTCCAAGGGATGTTGGACAGATGTTCTCCAGGTAGATGGGTGACGCAGTGAATTTGTTCGCTTGCATGGAGTTGCATCAAATCAAGCATTGTAAAGTCGAAAATGACATCAGAAAGGTGAAACAGGGTGTCATTTACATTTATAAATGTAAGTGTAAAACATTGTAATGCGAAATGTTGTGAATCGAGGACTGCCTGCACTATCATACTGGTTCTCACAATGAAATTACACATTGCGTTTAAACCATACTAGAGGCACTTAAACTGCAAGCATCTGCACACTGAATCTTGTTAACTCATGCTAAGTGCCTCCTGAGCATCTCAAAGTTACACCACGTCAGGCGAGGATTAACTCTGGGATATGCTACCTAGCTCATGTTAGCTACCTTCAGTCTCCCCCACAGATATAAAATGAGCAATTTTCCGTCCTCTAACATCCCAGGATGCATCACTCCTAGCTCCCTGCCCCTCTGCACAGCAGTGATAGAGCCTTACCATGCCCCTGCTCACCGGCCCCCTAGTGACAACTCAGAGCTGTGCAGGCAAGAAAGAGTATTAATCTTTAATGTAGGAGGTTTCTGGGCTAGGAACAGATATTCAAACAGCCTGAGCCTGAATTGGTTCAGTCTTTGCAGGTTAGTCTAACTTGCAGAGAGTGAACTTGTTTGCAAGTGAATAGACATTTGGTACATGCCTGCAGTGGCTCAAGCCAGAAGCCTGGGGGCACTAGAGAAGCCCTCCCTTCCACAGGGAAGCTGAGCTGAAGTGGAGTGCCGCACCACTCCTACAGCTGCACACTCGCATGAGGACACCCATGCTGGACTCTGTGGGGAAGCAGGGGGCGAGGCTCCCTCCGCTCCTGGCAGAGTGTGGGGCCCTGCACATCGGGGACTGGGGGAAGCAGCTGGCTCCAGTGTGAGGCTTCTGCTGCAAGGACAGGCTCAGGCTCAGGGAGCAGAGCATGAGCACCCTGACCTCCCCATCTGCTGCTGCAGCAAGGAAGCGAGGCCTGCATGGCATGTGCGAAGTGTGTGGGGGCCCCTACACCCCCCACCCTCCCTCACATCCCACACACCCACACCTGCCCAGCTGAGCTGTGCACTCCCGCTGCTCCTATGGGAGGAGGAAATGGAGGGGGAAGTGTTCCCCCCAGCATGGAACAGAGCTTCCTCCTCCCCCCCACCGCCGCTCTGGGGCAGGCAGCATTGCATGGAGCCCCCAACCCCGCAGCGGCAGGGGGGGAAGGGGAGGAGGAGGAAGAGTCCCTATCCAGCACCACATAGAGTCCCCCTCCCCACCCTGGGAGGAGGAGGAGAAGGAAGAGTTCCCCCAGCATGGAACAGAGCCCCCATCCCCACCCTGCAGGACAACCAACCCAGTATGGTCCTGTTAAGCTGAAAGGGGCAGGGAGAAGGGTAAATTTCTCCCTTCATTGCTTCACTGCAGCTGGGGTCTGCCAGCTCCAGGGGCCACCACTGCAGCCCCCTCCCCTCTGCTCCCTGGCAGACAGGCTGATCCCAGCTGCAGTGGGGGAAGGAGGGAAGAATTAACTCCCTCCCTGCTCACTTTGCCTTAAAGCGGCAGTGCGGACCTGTGTCTCTGCTAGGGCTGGTCCCTGCAGGGGTGGGGTCAGCCCTGTGGCTGGAACAGAGAGCCCCACCCAGCCCAGAGAGCATGCCGAGATGCTGGGGATGTTTGGTTTATCTTAAATCAGAAAGGGGTCTGGGACAGACATTGCATAAACTGGTTTGACCCAAATCAGTTAAGTCTGATACTACATTCAGCCAGATTTATCTCAAACCAGTTTTGGCCATTTTGAAACTGGTTTATGTGCACTGAACATCTGTTCTGTTACAGGCTTAAACCAGCTTCTGATCACTTAAACCAGTTTATGTGTAATGTCTGTCCCTAGTCCTGGAGAATTCAGTACCACTGCAGTGTGGTTGAGTCTGCATTCACCCTGCAAGGAAGTAAATGCTAAAGACTCCAATGTGTGTTGACAACATATTTTGTCCTCATCCGTGCCAGAGCCACCTCTTCCTGTAGGGGATGCAAAGAGGACCCTTAGAACAGAGGATCCTATGGGGATCCCATTGCAGAGGTTCCCTAGTTACATTTGAGGGGATCCACCCCCTATCCCTGAAACAGCAGGTATTCTGCCTCCAGACTGTATTGCTCTCATATGGTTTGACAGGTTTCTGGGCTGACTCAAGAACTCCCTCCCTACTCCACTTACCAGGTACCATTGGAGCCATGTGGTCATTGTCTCCTCCAGCTCCTGTAACTTTCAGGAATCAACTATGAGGCTGTACCAAACCTGATCCAAGGAGAATTACTTTTTCCCTAAGCTGTCCTTCCATATTTCTCTGCCCTAAGATGCCCAGCTCTGCAAAGGTTAATTCCAGAGGCAAGTCCTGTGGAAGAATCAGACCTTCAATTCCCAGAATAACCCGGGAGATTAATGCAGAGAGTATCCTCCACCCAGGAGGATTTCCCCCCACTTCTTTTCAGTGCTTGACAATATCTCCCTTTAACATGCAACCAGATCAGAGTCTGCATTTAGTCTATTTGATCAATTCCCTTTAAATACTTCTTTTCAACCACTGCACAAGAATATTAAATTTACAGTCAATATCTGTGTCAGTATCAGCCTGGGTTGCATTAGCCATTAACAAAATAATCACCAGCTTATTTGAGTGGTGAACAGGAGGGATAAAATAAAAATAGAATCCCTGGGGGACTTCCTTCATTCCATAGAAAATCATAAGCTTGGAAACTTTTCAACAGGCCAAATGCTGGATCAGTAGGATTTTAAGCACTGCTGTCAGTAGCTTCACTCTATGGCTCTCTTTAGAGATTGTACCTAGTTCCGTGGTTTTATATCCTGATGTGCAGCTCGTTTTGTATTTCGATCGCATATGCATTGGGGAAATTCATTAGGATTTCAGGCAGCTATTCCATAGCTGTAAGCCTTTTAACATCCCATACAATGTGTTTCTTATTTCCCTATGGCATTCTGCTTGCATCTGCTGGTATGTAGAACTTCCAGGCCCGCAGTGTTTCAGTGGACCATTTGTCCTCCAGTGACAGAGCACGTGGACGATAATACAAGGCCATGTAAGAATTCATGGTGCTTTTCTTTTCAAGCACGTGCCTTGTGTTGAACACAGTAAGTACTCTTTAGGGACAAGCACAAGGCTGAATTGTCCCGCATACCCAGGGAAACAGAAATATAGTGGAGAGCTTGTGCTTCTGAAGACTTCAGATATAGGGAACAAAGAAAATTCAGTTGAACTACCTTATTCTGGGGCAAACGGAATACTTCTTCAGCGGTATAGTTTCTTTTTGGGGGGGACAAATCTCATGTCCACCCCTGTAACGACAGAGTCCCTTGGACAACAGAACTGGCTACAATGGACAATGGAATTGGCACAATTCTGCTCTGCCACACCTACAGGAGCACACACAGGGCAAGGAAGAGGCAAGGGAGAGAAAGATAGGGACATCTTCCTTTACAGAGATCTTCCTGTTCCTCCTTTTTTGTCCAATCTCACTTGCAACAGGAGGCTGGACTGTGGGAATGGAGGTAAGGCTATTCAGGGCTAGATCTATGAAAGACGTTGATGCTTAATTCAAACCCCCCACCCAGCTGCTGCCTAAGCTTGGAGGTTCTTAAGTTCCCTACCTGCCCCCCTGACTGCCTGTTCCTACATGGGTACATAACCACCCCAATCCTTAACAGCAAGGCATAGACTAAACATCCCTCCACTTCAGCAGCAGAGCTGGATCTGTTATGTGGTTTTGTGACCACACCTGTTAGACCAGACTCCATGAATAACACAGGCCAAGGAAAAGCCTCCCCCTTTCATCTCAAAGGATGGGAACCTACCCCTCCCATTAGCCAGGTGGGTATCCTAACCACTGGGCCACAGAGTCAAACTCTCACTTTTTCACCATCTTACTCTCTAATTCATATTTAAATATTTAATACAAGAGAGAACAGCTCCAACAGGAGAGAGGGTGAGAGATCTAACTACCTTCTCCCCAAGTGTCCAATAACTCAGTGGATAGGGACTTCTAAGAAACAGGAGACCCTAAAACAGATATAGAAGGGATTTGAATCCAGATCTCTTCCATCTCAAGTGAGGCATGAATCCCTTTAGTCTTTGGATAGAAAAAGCTGGGGGGCAGTGTCTCAACTTGGTTACATTTTGTGAGCAAGGACTGACCTGGCTTAAATGCCTAACTCTAGAAGAGGATTCACAGCTGAGAACTCAAATACAGCAATCTCCCCGAAATAGGTTCTTGGGTCAGAGCATCTCCCATGAAGTATTTTATAGCCCGATCAACGTACTACTTCTCCGTGGTCTGTCCACCTCAGATCAGATCAGGCTATTGGCTGGACACCAGGGAAAGCATTTGCAACTTTGGAAATGGAGCAATTTACCAAACCTGATCCTCACCTAGGCTAGGACCTATCTGCACAGCTGCACTGAAGCAACCCATGTCAATTTACAGCATCTGAGGACCTGATGAAGCTGGCTCTGTAATCCTGCTTGGGACCTATTCATTTTTTTTAATGTATGTAGCATAATAGCAATTCAGATATTTAATAAAAAATAGCTCTAGCCTTTTTGTTCTCTGCTTAAAATTTTGCAGAGCAGAAAGGACTGGAGGCACCATTAAAGAGGCTCAGTGTCCCTTCTCACAAATAAAGTGTGTGCAAAGTGTGTCAGCATTTCAACCGATGGCCTTCTCCTGAAGGTCATTAATTAGTGCAGAATGCAGACCTCAGTTCACTTGCCAGGGGAGATGAAAATGATTTTGGAAGGCAGCCCAGGCAGAGGAATTTGTCATAGGTTAGAACAGTTCCAACTCTAAGAACCAAGCGTACAGCTTATGCAAATCATTTTGCTAAACACGGGTCCTGTGTTCTTCTTTTTCCAAGACATTTTTTGACTAGTAACAAGAATTCACTTGCCAGATCTTGTCTAAAATGAAAAAGAAGTAATTTCTTTCCTTCTGAGGGGGAAAAAAAATCTCTAGTCTAAAACACAATGGGGCTTAAAGCAGGGATGTAAGAATAAGGCAAATATTCATAGGAAGTAGAACTGGAAAAGATCTATGACATCATCTGGCCCATCTGCCCAGGCCCCTCAGTTCCTACCATACAATGTGCCTTATAATACTTTCCTTCGTGCTTATAAAGTCTAATTTTAAAAATCCCAAGCTTTCAGCACTTTATGCAGGAAGTAACTCTACGAATGAAGACATCTCAAAGTCAAAAGATTTTATTGATACCAAGTGAGGGCCATTAGCACTGACTTCAGTGGGACTATTTACCAATTACAAAGCTATACAGGGGAACAAATCTTTCCAGGAACAAGGCCTTTTTTAAAATTATGAACACTGCATGCTGTCAACTAATGTCTTAAGTTGATTGCTGGTTTAATATTCCTGAAACTTACTCGGTTGGCAGTAGAAAAAAGTACAAAAATGAATACTAATATTTGTTTACATGACATGCATTCCAGTTATTTGGATTAAGGGTCAGCTGTGAAGGTAGTTTGAATCTAGATTCTGATTAAGTTTAGATAAAATTGCAGAGTTGGGCCTCAAAATAAACTGCAGGTAAATTTGAGATCCATTGGTACCAAATTCTCCTTTTTTGTCCACCTATTTTGGTTCTGCGTTCAATGCACTACAACTCTTAATATCTGAGGACTAAACTTTCTGTAGAGATTGGCCACCATTTTGTATTCAGTTGTGTGCAAATTGTCAGACATGCACGCTGCCATCTCTTATGACACCCTTTTCTGCTTCCTTGTGCTCTTGGTTAATTGTGCTCTTAATTCAAAGTAAGTAATTTGGGCTGAAAGTCTCCTATTTATCTAGGATGACATATAAGCTGTTTTGAAGTAAATGTATTCCCTAAATAGCAGAAATCTCTTTAGATTAACTTTTATTTACAGATTTCTGCTATCCTGGGTCTTCTATAATTTGGACTCAATGATATAGCAATTTATTTTAAACAATATGGGCTATATTTCATGTGCGACATACAGAGAGATTATTGATACTAAATTACAAAAATATGTATCTTTAAAACCTTGAAAAGCTAAAAACAAGAAAAAAGATGCATTGTGAATCAAAATAGTTCTAAATTTAATATACATTTGCAAATGATTCCCTGGATTTTTAAAGGAAATGCTTGTTCTTATCCAAAAAGGTGGAGAGTTAATAAACAAACACTTGCTATTTCTCACTTGGTATTAATTTTACACATTCCCTACCAGTGTGTGAACTGAATTTCTCCGGCAGTTTCTGGGTAGAAGGGTATCTTTGAAATAAGAAAAAATTACAAACATGAAGATATGTTTTTCTTTAAAACTGTGGTTCCTTTCTGAAATTTTTTTCCATGAGTAAAGAGAGAGGTTGTTAGCCAGGTTAGTCTGAAGTCAGGCAAAAGGCAGGGCAGTGTGGCGCCTTTGAGAATAATTCATTCAGAAATGCTGAATGAGTTAATCTCCAGTCTAAGGGCTCCTATACACATGCAGGGAGACGGCTCCAACGTACTAGGCATTGGACAGGGACTCAGCAGAACTACAATTTGCTTGCAGACCTCACCTCTGAGTTGCTGTATGACCTTGGATTACTTTACTTCTCTTTGCCACTGTCTTCCCTTCCAAACATAGAGCCAGATCCTACTCCCCCTATTCAATGCCTAGCTGGACTTAGGCACCTAAGTATGACCCTCTTCCATCTCCTGAAGTTCCTGAAAGACTGGTAAGGTGCTCCCTTTTATATAAACTGGCATCTTAGCTTTAAGACTAGGCCTTAAAAAACTGAGTAAACCTACCCCCCTTTTCCATTCAGGGACTCCAGCAAGGTGGAATAGGACTGCATTTAGGCATTTAGGCACCAACTCGACTTAGGCATCTAATTGGTGGGACCCCAAAGGTGTTTACAGACATGCTCCAGGAGGTGCGGGGGATGACGACACTTTAATTTGTGTGGCTCTAAGACCTATGCTAATTAAAGCGCCTGGAGCATCACGTGTATCAGTGTCCCCACACTGAAAAATGGTGGTGGGGGTGCTTTAACTAAAGGTCATCAAAAGAGTGTTAGTGAAAGCACCTCTGCTGCCATTTTTCAGCATGGGGACACTGATACACATGACACTTGAGTATGTTGGAGCACGGTAATTAGCCTGCTCCAGCAGACTCACTCCAACGCACTGTTATTATAGCACGTTGGAGCAGCCTCCCTGCACGTGTATGGGAGCCCTTAGTTCTTGGAAGCAGGAACTAAGAACCTAGAACTGTTTAGAAGGACCTATAACAATAGGGCCCTGGTATCAGCTGGGGACATAAAGTGCAATTGTAACACCAATTATTATTATTATGTCATTTAATATGTTCAATATCAACTCATAATTCTACTGAAGAACTTTCTAAATTCTTTGGTCTTCCCTTTTCATTTCTTAAAATATTTTTTTTTTAAAGAAAGAAGCGCACGCTTTTGTTACGGATATCTAATAAACGACCACAATAAGTATCAATGTAGGGCCCAAATCAACATGGTACTTAAGCCTGAGCCCTTAAATAAAAATACAGTAGTTCCATAGAAATCAATGGGGATACTTACATGCCTGTTGTTAGGCACATATCTTGCTAATTCTAGGCTTTATTCCTTTGACCTAAACAGGAAATTTGGGTTTAATAATGCAGCAAAGATATGAAAAACTACTGGAAATTTTAAAAAGAAAGTCTTTGACATAGAATGAGTTACACGAAATGACCACACGAGGGAAGCAGAGAGTCAGGAATGAGGAGAGAATGGCCAGGTCACATCACAACCATCTCCTGAATTTTGGATGCAACTTCTGAGAATTAGTAAATGGACCTCATTAGAAAGGATGAGGACACAGGAAAATAGGGATTTCTTGAAGTCTTGGGATTCAAGTAGGAAATCCATCAAGACGTATGGGAAACTGTTTCACAGGGCTTATTTTGGAGCCTCTGAATTTTTTCTTGGAAGTCTCAAATGTGTTGGCATCACAAATGAACATGAAACATTTTCACATTATCATGGAAAACTATTTGACTGAATTAGTCAAGCAAAGAGCACTGGGAATGTTTGTTAAGGTCTGAAATCTTGACCCCACTCATATCAGGGACAAAACTCCCACAGGGTCAGGATTTCACTCAGTGGAAAAAATGAAGCAGAATTACCGCAAAGGCAGTAGGATTTGAGCAAAGAGCACAATAGATACAACTTAACAGCCTTAATTTTTTGTTTCCGAATAAATTATTACTGGCATCCAATGATCTAATTATAGAAGTATTTATAATATCTAATTATCTATAGACCTAATAAAAAAAATTGTTTAAGACATTCAGTAGTATTTTTTTGTTTCCAGATGTTTTATGTTCATTGTTTTTCTTAAAAATTCAGTCACACTTCTGAGGATTTTTTTTTTTACTTTCAGAAACTTTATTTGCCTAAAATAAAATTGTTTGGTGTTATTGACCAGATCAGATGCTTCACAGCATCTTCATAGCAAGTGAGCTGTCACTTCAGAAAGCTTCTCCATCTCTGACTCGGTTAGGTTCTAATGTGCAACTCTACCCTGCCTTCTGATAGAGGAAAGAGAGAAAGTTTTCTTAAGGCAAGTTCTGACTGTGTCTAGAACTTCAGAGGAATCTGGTGTTCGGGGTTATCCGCCTCTGATTGTCTTTTCTAGTAGCACCTCTAGCATTTTCTTCCCTCCTGCTTTAGGATTAGAAAAGCAAGACGAATCTCCCACTGATGTCAATGGGACCAGATTTCACCCCACACTGTCCTTAAAATGGTGTCTGAAGGTGCACTGTATACTCTACACCTAAACCACTGCACCTGATCAAGGCTGTGGGCGTTGTAATGCGAGGAAACGTAGGCACCAACTGTGGCAAGAAAGACATCACTGGCTGCCTTGTGCAAAGGAAATGGGCGGGTCTGAAAACCAGCTGACTGCTCAGGACCTTTGAAGCTGATATACAGCATTTCTAGGAATTACGTGAGTGTAAGGTGCCCGGTCCCAGTGCTTTAACACCTCTCTCTCCCCACCCCCACCTCCTTTTCACAAGTCTGTAGCTTCAGTTCAAAGTAGGTTCGGCTGCTAAGAAAAATAACTGACAAACTGAAGTGAGAGCAAGTCTGACTTCTGCACAAAGGCGTCCAGGAGGTGAAGAGTGAAAGAGCCTTTCCCTCCCCTGTGCTGGAATTATGGCACCATTGTTATTTTGTACTGAAGTAGCATGCACTATGCTGGGAACCATAGAAATACACTAGAAGAGAGAATCCCCCACCAAAGCTCTTCATTTAACAAGATAAAATGGACAAGGATTGGAAGAAAGAGTCACGTTCCCATTTTGCAGATACAGAACTGGGGCACAGCAGTCCCAAGAGAATTGCCAAGGTCCCAAAGGATAAACGTGTAACAGGGTGGCAGGGCATTTACCCATGCTGCTGAGGAAGTAACTGCCACTCATCTACCCTTGCTCTGTACACATAGATCCTAGAAATGAAGCACTGAGGACATCTCCTTGAGCCCACCAAAACCTAGCCCTCTCTTTCTGATTTATCTCTGTTCTCTGCCTCCTCCTTCCAAAAGGCTTTGCCATAAGAAAAGCACTTGAAATTGTGACAGAAATTATCATTTAAGTTGTGAGTTTCAAAGCTCTCATTGGACTCAGTTTTACTGCAGTAGTTCTAAAATGATGGGGTCTTGTGACCATTTTGCAGCAAATAATGACTCTTCACATCCTGTTACAATGAAAAGTGCCCTGTCCCATTAAAAGTCTGCAAGTTCTACAGAGTGAAAACCATTGATTAAACCTAAGGGCCTAGAGAGAAAGAAAAGACATGCCCTGTTCATTCAGACTCATTTGTGAGCGTAAGGTTCTATGAAAGGGCAGAGGAAATTTCAACATGAATGATATGTGCTTTCCCTTCCTGTGTTTGCTATGCACATTTAATACATGAAAACACTTTGCCATGTACAATTAATGCCAGTAAGAAGAGATGAGGCAAAACTTCTTATTCTCAGGAGACTGCAGCAGCAAATGTGCCAACAGGCTGTCAACAGTTTCTCTGCTGGTTCAGACTTACCACCCCCTCCCACACATACACACACACACATATAGAGCCCCTACCCCTAACAGTCACTTAGCTTTGCTGGATGATTGGTTTAGCTGCAAGGCAGTGTGTGGCTTTGGAACACATTGACCCCTCTGAGTTCAGACATTTTACACTGGTTCCAGGGGTAAGTGTGTTCAAGTAAATGCAGAGGTTTTTCTACCCTATATCTGAATTCACTCTAAAAAACACCTTCTCTCCTAGCTGTAAGAGTTATAGACAGTGGAACAAGTTGCCCAGAGAAGCTGTGGAATCTCCATCCTTGGAGGTTACTAAAAAGAGTCTGAATAACCATTTATCCAGGATGGTTTAGAGATAGAACATCCTGCATCTGTGTAGGCGGTTGGACTAGTTGACCTTTGAGGTCTCTTCCAAACCTACCATTCTGTGGGAAGTTATAACCATGAAGCTTGTGGCTGGGCTATTTTATATGCCGGATGTGCAAAGCAACATAGCTTGAAGGTGAACACATGTGCATAGATTACTGCCAGGGCCACAAGGTGCTAGGCACCCCATTTTCCTAATTTAACAATGAAGGCCATAAATCTGATAATGGCATGAGAGTTCAAGGTGCTAGAGCTCAACATAAGCAAAGGTCATTGCATGATGTAAAGTATTTGTAGCTCTTAAAAAAGGAGGGTACTGTGTTGAAAGACCAAATTCAGGTCTGGACTGCAGTAGGCATCACAGTGGAGGATCTGCCCCTTACAGTGACTCCTGAAGTCAGGACTAGATTGACCACAGCATTGAAGCAGGACTTTAAGCACATGGTTAATCCACATGGGCTTCAGTGGGATTTTTTTCACACAGTTGAGTGCTTTGCTGAATAGGGATGAATTTGTTGTATCCCTAACACTGAACTGGAGCTTTATGTTCACAAAACACAGCCCCATGGTTGGAGCCCTAGTAGACTGTGAGCAGGTCCTAGCCTCACAGAATTCCAACAAGGCCTTTCAGCCCTTGTCCAGACTGCTGCTGCTGTCCTAGCCCTGGGAGAGCCCTTTTGTGACTCTGGGGAGTCTCTTTATGAAAGAGAAAATATAATTTCAGAGAAACAAAAGATGTAGAGAAGTTGTCAGGGACAGTCATAATCTGAGTGACAACCCCAAAGAGAAGAATGCAGGTCTTCACAGACCCTGAGGTCTGTGCCCTACCCTTTGCCCCATCTGCTTCCCATACAATTAGTTGTGAGGACCATCTCCTTTCCATCTAGCCAGCTTACATAGTTCCTGAATTCATTTCCAACATGTACCATGCCCAAGGGGAATGTTCCCCATGTTCAGTAACGTGGGGGGACATCCTAGAGCCAGTGAAATCCCTAACAAATACCTATGCACTACAAGAAAGTCTGGATTTCACTGACTCTCTATCAGTGGTTCTCAACCTTTTTAGATGCCATGTGCCCCTTGGAAAATGCCAGCTCTTAGCTTTCATTCACTTTTTTAACTGTGGAAAAATAATATAATCATTCATCTGCTGCACAACAGGTCAGACTGTTTTTGACACTATGGATTCCTATTTGAAATCTCTGGGTTTATCCTGTGAATCATATGTAAGGCTAGGGACAGAAATTACACATAAACTGGTTTAAGTGATCAGAAACAGTTTTAAACCTGTAATAGAACAGATGGGTGACTCATCCCTCCTGAGACTGGGGGCAGGGGGGCACAGTTTGTGGGCGGCAGCGTCAGCGGCATCTGCAGTAGTGACGAGCAGCGACCACCCACAGAAGCCAGCAGTGCTGAGGGACTGGGGGCGGGAGGCAAGCAGCAACCGCCCACGAAAGCCGGAGGTGACAGCCAATCCCTGTGCCTCCCCTACCAGTCACCTATGACAGAACAGATGTTCAGTGCACATAAACCAGTTTGAGAATGGCTGAAACGGGTTTGGGATAAGCCTGGTTGAATGTAGTATCAGACTTAACTGATTTGGCTCAAACCAGTTTATCCAATGTCTGTCCCAGACCCCTTGCTGGTTTAAGATAAACCAGACACCCCCAGCATCCTACCATGCTCTCTGCTCCACAGCAGGACTGGTCCATCCCCTCTGCTCCCTGGCTGCAGCTCTACCAGGGACTGCAGGCTGCTCATGACCCTTCCCCTCACCACACCCTGCTCAGCAGGAATTCCCCCCTCCCCTTCGCCTAGGAGAGAGGTGTCTGTGTATTAGCTAGCAGAACACTTTCTGGCTACTGTCCATGCTGAATCAACAGGCAGAATCAACAGATAGCTGGTAATGTCCCCCTGTTGTTTTCTTAATGAGGTGATAAATACTATCTGGGCCAATCAGAGTGTCCTGCTGAGGCCTGGCCATGCCCCCCTCAACTCAGTACTGTAGAGGGAAGGGAAGGCTGCTCTAACACCCCACACCTTCTAACCTGAGCCACTGTAGGCATGTACCTGCATTTCAGGGATGTCTGTGCAGCTACAAAGTGATTCAGCCTAGCCAGGTTAGACTAACCTGCAAAGATTGAATTGATTCAGGCTCAGGCTTTTTGAATGTCTGTCCCTAGCCTAGGTGTTTGCAGTGCTAATATTGCATGGCACCTAGTGGCAGTCTTTAAAAAGAGATCTTGTGGCACCTCAGAGTGCTGTAGCACCTTGGTAGAGGATCATTGCTCCATGCACAAAACAGCTTACTAGGACAGACCTTCAGCAGTACAAATCAGTATAGCTCTGCTAAAGTCAATGGAGATACTCCAGTTTACACTAGTTACTGATCTGAACTGAAGTATTATTTCTTGGACACCACTAATTCAACCTCTAAACCATTTTTATAAACCAGGATTGGACTTGGTGTTGTTAGGGAAGAAGAAATGCAGTCCTCCTAGAATACGTGAGGCCCCAGTTCCTAAATAGGACCCATAACTCACCTAACAACACCACAGGTTAAATGCTTAGTCCTGAGAATTTCTTTTCTAAATCAGTTCAATGCCATGATTAACTTTATGAGCTGTGCTGTGTGGTCTCCCTTGTAACAGTTGGAGGAATGAGCCATCCCCTTTGTAACGTCTGAGTGTCAGATTCGGGGAGTCTGTGGAGATTTGGTGTCTGTGCTTTCTCCTCTGACTTAGATTAACTACCATCTGGTAGTTCTTCAAAGAAGAACTTTTCCCCATTGTCACTTCCTTTGTCTGCTAGCCTGTAACATCTGACCTCTCTTTCTCAGGTCATGGCCTTCACCTCATTTCCTATCCAATAGGAACAATGACAGCAGGGTTAAGTTTATATGATACCTCTGGTAAGTGCTACTTGTGAGTGCTGGGCTTTAGAATCACCCTGTGCTGCTTTGAAGCTAAAATTTCTGTTTTGACCTGCTCTCAACATTAAATCACCTTGCCCTCTCAGTCACCAATCTGGCTCTCTGGGTCACAGAGCTCTGCACTTCTATTTCTCCTTTCTGGCTTATGGCCTATGATGAAGACAACCAGCAATTTCATTCATGCACAGGATTTTTAATGCGTGTGCAGAAGATGTTTAAGAAAAAAAATTACAGCATAAAATTCTTCCTTCAGCTCCCACATTCAGTCCTATTCAGTTACAGTATTGTTTTATGTTTTTATGTTATCTCTTGATATTAATGATGCTCTAAAAGTCATCCAAAATTAATGGTAAACATATAGGAAGAGACAGTTTATGATCTTACAGTCTGAATAAGCAAAGCAGGCAAAGGAAGTAAATACAGGGAGCTGCATGAACGCCTCATGCCTCCCAAGGCTGAGGGGGGCATGGCGACCACCCACAGGCGATGGTGGTGGTATCGGCAGTGGGGGCATGGTGGCAGTGAGCAGGGACCACCCGCAGGCAGCCGTGGTGATGTCGGCAGCGAGGGCAGGCTGAGTGGGGACTGCCCACAGGAGGCTGCAGCGGTGTCGGCGGCAGAGGCGGGGGGAGTGGCAATTGATAACTGCCCACAGTTGCCACCAACAGCATTGCAGCCAATCTCAGGGTGTGCACGTGCACCCCCTACATGTCACCAGTGCGGAATTGAGTTCAGCAGCAAAACTCCCATTCACTTCAGTGAAGACAGAATTTCACTCTAGGTGATCGCTGACTGTCACTGCAGGATGCTCTACCAGAGTTAGGAATGGAAACCTGTTTTCCTGAACCCTGATGCAAGACTTAAGAATAAGACCATCATTCCTCACATAGTAGTGTAACCATATTTCTACAGTTTCACAATGGTACCCTGTTCTCTGAGCTCTGATCTCAGCTGTGTGATGGAGAGCAGGAGTGAGGTGGGTTGAAAAACACAGAAAACTAAGAGAACAGCGAGAGGAGGCATGGAGTGCCCAGCAGCAGGGGAGTGAAACAATCCCATTTTCACTAGCACAGTCCCATTTTAAACACCAGTCCTGAGCAGTCCACTGAAAATGGGACAAAGCATCCATTCACCAAACCACAGGGATGCCCAGGGCAGGTATTCAAAGCAAGAGGGAGCATCTACACGTGCACTTCACTGCAGAGTTGACTAATTACTTCTGCAGTGAAGTATCACTGTCTAACATGCAGTGCTATTAGGCCAAAGTAAACTAATTACTCTGCCATAGGATAGTACTGCTCAACACAAATACTATCCTATGGCAGTTATTTAGTGTGCCGCAATGCATGTATAGACACTAACCGGGGCTGGCTGTGGCGTGAGGGTGCTATAGTGTGAGGCTGCCTGCCAGCTCACCTTGCACTGTAACACCCTTGTGCCCCAGCCAGCCCCCCCAAGCCAGCAGCCCATTGGTACCCTGCCACCCGGGGCTGCACTGCCTTGGCTTAACATGCAGAAGTCCTGGGCACACATATAAATACTGCACCTGGGAACAATAAACTCTGGTATGAACTGAGCTGGAGTGTATTCAGCCATGCTAATTGCACATGTAGATGCACCCAGAATGTCCTGGCAGAAACAGGACAGATGGTCACCCTATCACACAGGCTTGGATCCTGCCCTGCAAAAGGCAACAATACTATCACTATCAGCCTTAGGGGAGCATGGTCAAGAATAAAGCATTTCACTTTCCTGTGTCTCCAAGCACTTTGCCAAGATGGCCAAGATATGGTAGAGAGAAATGCAGCAAAGTCAGGACCTTTCTAAAGAGAATTTAGGGTGTGAATTAGTTTCTGGTTTGGCAACCTCAGATTCTAAAGCTTCCTTTCCCCCAAAGAGGTACAGATATGGCAAGGAAAATGCAATTTCCTCTTATGCTGACGTACCAGTTAGGTCTTCTTGTGGGATACCACTTCCTGTGACAAGGAAGGAGAGGTTTGTCATTGCCAATTCAGCCTGGAATTTTCAAAGAGGAGTTAAATGCCCAGCCACCCACTGCAAGTCAGTGGAAATTAGGCATCCACCTCTGCTTAGGTCAAGGTCACCTCAGTTTGGTAAGCTATCAGTCTAGTAGGGTAAAGGCATGCCTATTTATGGAACACAAGGCAGTGATATGGCTAACATCATATCCAGACTCTATTAACTCCCAGGCATAATGACCAGAGATTAATTTATAGCTGTGTCTTCTGGTCACCGCCCTGGGCACAACAACTCATGGCTTCTGAAGCCAAAGAAAGATGCTTTAAGCATTCTGCCATCACACACCTCCACTTGCCCTCTAGCCCCTTTAAAAATTCCAGGCTTAGTCCTTAGTTCAATAAAACTTCCACAAAGGACACTAACTGCAGTGATCACTTGATGATGCAGCCTCCTCTGCGGCAGAAACCAGACAGGGACCACAAGTTCACAAGAAATAACAGTCACAAGCTGGCAGAGGGTAGATTCAGACTAGACATCAGGAGGCGCTACTTCACTGTCAGGCCAGCTAGGATCTGGAACCAACTTCCAAGAGAAGGGGTGCTGGCTCCTACCCTGGGGGTCTTTAAGAGGAGGCTGGATGAACACTTTGCTGGAGTCGTTTGACCCCAGTAGTTTTTCCTGCCAGGGCAGGGGGTCAGACTTGATGATCTACTCAGGTCCCTTCCGACCCTAGAAACTATGAAACTATGAAACCAGTCCCTCAGCTGTCACATTTAATTGAAATGAGTTGTATGAAATTCTATATCATAAAAAAGCAAGGTCTTGTTTGGACCATCATGGCTACAACAATACTACAAGACAACTTCAGTGTGAAAGACATTGAAACCTACTGTTTAAAATGGATATTTCACAACATGCAGAGCCATTGCAGCTACAACAATGTTCCACCAGTAGTGCAACATGGAAGATATCAAAATTTGCTGTTTAAAATGGGGAAATCATAGCATGCTAGGCCATTACAGCTACTATAGCACTACCACCTTTGAGATAATTTAGGGTTGTTGAGGGGTCAAATCAGCGTATGTTTCCTTTCCTGCTGAAAAGCAGGACAACTCAGCCATTTGACAAGCTATTCAACAATTGTATCACCATGACTATGTAAGTGCCACACAAGCATTATATCATTGCCTCACCCACTCGCAAAGTGGACTCTGTCCATCCCATTCATCTGTCCTTATCTCCCTTTTTTCTCTTCCTCTTCCTCTTCCTTTTCTTCTAGTGCTTCATTCTTCCTTCCAGTCATTCCCTTCTCACTGCCCTGTGCAGTCTGGCATTGACGGCCATACCATTAAGAGAAGGCTTTTTAACAGAAGTAGAGTTAGCCTTTGAAGATTAGAATGGCCCTCCTTGGGCAAGGTGTTCCACAGCTAGCTCCTGAGAAAACCATAAATGCTCTTGTCTCCTTTTGTTGTAGCATCCCTATCAAGTTACATGGTGGAATGTGGAAGAGCAGTCAGTCTGGACTCCAGATAACCCAGCCCTAATCCCTTAATAGCTATCTCAAATAGGACAAGTATTTTGCCTTTATTCTGGAGAGAGATTACCAGTGGAGTACTGCTATGATCTGCTCTGGGCAGTGCTAATTAACTGACTGGGACTGAAAGCCTAGAAAACACTGTGAAGGGATCTGGGTACCTTGCAATTATCTGGTCACTAGGGTTCTGTCAAAAGGGGAGACCCTTATGATATGCTTCTTGCAATAGGGAAAGGACTGACACACTAACACATTATTTTGTAAATATTTACTCATATGAGCAACCTCTGTGCACAGTGGTAGATCTCTTGGCTACAGTGGGACCATTCATGTGAGTAGGGAGTTACAGGATCAGACCAATAGTCTCTTACTACATCATGGCTATGGGAACAACAGCACTGGGTTTGGTATGTTAGTATGTAAGATACCACAGGCATTTATGGGAGAAATAGTACCAAGTTCAGATGAATACTGGAAATATGGGTGGATTTGGCCTGTGTATGTGAGTTGTGATTGTCTCCAGTTTTGTTTTGCCTTTTTTTATCTGTGTATGGAGGGCCCCGATTCCTGGCAGAGGCCTCTGTTGCTACCACCATAGTCAGTTTTTATTGCTACTACCTTTTTAAAAAATGTCAGAGACAGATCCTCCAGTGCTCAGCATCCCTAAAGTAACCAGACTTTCAAAAGGGCTCTTCTCTTTTTATAAGGCATCAGAATAAGGGCTAAGGGCCAGATTCTACTCCATCTACTAAGCACTTAAAGGTGGTCTATGTCCACCCTGCTCAAATCCCTTTGAAACAATTCAAAAAGGTGCGTCCTGTTCCACCTCGCTGCTTTCTGTGACTTAGTCTTAGAGTTAAGATGGTGTGTTACAAAAGAGGGACCTGAGCAGAGTAGAATAGGATCACACTTAAAGGCCTTAGTCCACTTAGGAACCCAGCAGATGGAATATACCTCACATGTTCAAACGTGATTGCCCCCCAGGAACCTCACTATGACACCTATCCCCAGATTTTCAGAAGAGCTCACCACCAGAGCTGGCGGAAATTTTTCAAGCTACTTTTTTTTTTTGTTTATTTAAAAATAATCCTTTGTGGGGGTTGTTTGGTTTGCTTTCTTTTTTCACTTTTTATTTTGCAGAAACTTGTCAATAGGACTCATAAGTTGCTTTAAAAAAATAAAACATTCTGTTCTGGATATTTTCAAATGTTTGTAAGAAACCCTAACTGACATGTTTATAGAAAGTATTTATTTACCAAACCAGGTTTTTATAAACAAAAATATTTTATCCATTTTATAAATATTTTAATTAAATATGAAAGTGTATTTTTTGAAAAAAATGTGTTAAAAGTTTGGAAACATGAAAAACGATTCACTTTTAAACACTTTAAAATGACAACAATGATGAAGTATAGAAATTCAGCACACATGTTTTTCATCCTTCAACCCACCCACCCAATTAGATAAATTCCTTTTGAGAACCTAGCCACTTATTTTGGTACTAGAAGATTAATACCAATTTTGTTGGATGCTCAGATCAGGAAATCTGGCCTTATGTAGCTGGAAAATTACAGTTAAGGATTTATTTTGGATAGTGATGTAAGCAGTAATGCCCATAAGTGCCTGCAGAGGGAAGACATGTTTCATAGTTGAAGGAAAATTAACATTCTATTTCTCCTCCTACCCTAGGAAATGCAGTGTTCCAGCTAAAATGACTTTTAGAAAGACAGTATCCTAATAAAAATCTCTGCTCTTTGTTCCATTAAAAGCCACTGTGATTTTTAACATCCTTGCTGCCTGGATTACGTTATATTATAACATAAAACATAACATGTGTCCAGGTAAACCATCCGATTACTCTGACTCAAATCTTTGAGCTTGTAGGCCCATGTATGGAAGCTCTGAACAGAGGAAGAGGACCAAAATTCACTTAGTTCTTGCATCTAACACAGCAAAGCTCTGATCTCAGCAGGATAGTTTAAGTGCTGAAAATAATACTGATATACAGTACATAATAATACCGAATACAGGATATTCTAAGTGCTGAGTGAGCTAGAGGCTTCTTAGGAGAGATCAGCCTTTCCTGTTTCTCCACATTTCTTGCACTCACTTCACACACATCTGTGTGCCGCTGCTTTTGTCTACTTCACTTACTTTTGAAGACAAAATAGTGGGCCTAAATTCTTGCTGTTGCTTAGGCCCTGTTATACTGCTCGGGTAACATATTCCAGTGTAAAATTGGCTACATCTACTTAAAGGTTCCTTGCACTGCTAGAGTGATATAAAGAGGTTCTCCTGTAGGTGAGATTCAGGCGTAATATAATGTAATTATTGTAGCCTTATTTCTTGGAATCTCTATTTGGATTATGTACAGCCAGACCTATATAATCAAGAGTGCAAAGGCTGAGCAGGGGTAATGCCAGGCATGCAAATATCAGCTAGCTATTCATGGATCAGTTCTAGTTAAGGACACTTGTGTATTGTCTATGCATGATCCTTGCATTTTTGCTGGTATGGGAAATGAGAGCTTAAGACTGTACTAGTTCTAACCTGGAGAAGAGGGAAAGCATGTTTCAAGGAATAGCTTGTTGAATCTGGTATTTGCTTTTGCATTGTACAGTTAACGACACAACCAATAGAAGAATGTGCAATAACTCATTTTTAATGATCGTTTCCTGGGTGTGGTGAGTGGCTTTGTCACTTTAAATTCTTATGCAAATAAAATCCAGCTAATCTTCTTAAATAGGGGACTGAAGCTGTGTCAGTCTATTCTGGGCTGGCAGGAAAGCTGCATAATACTTGGAATTCTCTAAATTGTTCATGTCGGTGGGATATCAACAATCAGCACAATAATAATAATAATAGGCATGTGTTTGCTTGCAAGGAAATTATTGCATAATAAAGAGTCTGAGTTGTAGCTGCTCAGTACCTCATAAGATCTCATGCTAGCTTCCTTATTGTTTTTCACGCTATAATAATACCTGTATATTCTAGTGCAACCCACCCCTAAACGCATCTCTATCTAAATGCCATCTGAGTTTGTGATTTTGATCAAAAGAAAATCAGGAAACTCGGGCAGAGCAAAGGAACTGACAGCACCGTTTTGCAAGTAGTTTGATTAGCAACAGAGAACAGAAGTGTCTCTTTTTCACTCTGTAGTCTTTCCAAAGTACTGCTTTCTCCTAATTTCTGGGGCATCCGGCTCTGAGCCATGCAGTTCTGTCCCTGTAAACCCTGCCAAGGGGTCACAGGTAAGTGGGAAATTTTTGCTAATTTTAGGGTTCTGATTTAATGAAGTAGTTAAAACCTCACTCTTACCATTTAGACATTGCCAGTCTACCATAATACAGTGGCTGATAAGAAACAGTCTTAACTGTTAAACTACGAGCCACATTTCTAGCCAAGAATTAGCCAAAATAGCCTTAGATTCTACTGTAGTTAAGTGTTAGAATTCAAATAAGAATTGGAACTGAATAGAGGGGCTGATTCTGTTCTTTCAGCTGTGACCAGGATCAATCCCATGGATTGGGGATGTCAAAGTACAGCCCATGAGCACCTATGACTCACTGAGCCATGTCTGGCCAGTGGGGCTCCAAGAGACGCTAGAAATTCAGGGATAAGGCAATCAGGAGTGGGACCAGCCACTGAGATCTGGGGTACAGAGCTCAATAGCGGGTATGGGTCAGTGGCAGGCAATAGCTGCGTTAACCCCCATGGGCACCACTGCCATGTCCAGATCTAGCCCACAAGGAGCTCTGCAGTCTGGATCCAGCCCACTCAGTGAGTTTGACATCCCTGACACTACTAGTCCGCGGGTCTTATGTGCCTCAGTCACTTTTGAAAATGGAACATTAGTATTTTGGTGCTGTGGAAGTCTACACCGTACCCCGCTCGGCAGGATTTTGAAATGTGTCTGTGAACAGTTTGGGGGGAAATGTTGTAGGACAGCTGACTACTGGATATAAATCTGTTATTTCTGAAGGATACATATAAGCATCAGCCTCTCTGGAGCTTTTATCCTGTTTGTTAAGGAAATTGAAGACCACACCCCTTCTCTGCCCAAATTAAGATTTTTATATATATATTACAGCAGGTAAATGTAACAGAAAAGAATTTGTCTTGCATGTTTAAGATGTGGTGGAGATCTGACCAGCATCTTTATTTTTAGCATGCTTCTTCTCCCAGCTTAGAGTAGGGTCAGGACCAAGGTCACAGAGAGCATCAGGGTTAAGGTTAAAAACTTCCAGGACTTCAGATCTTTAATAGCCTCATGAAGTGAGGCCAAGGAAAGAGAGTATAATTTTCCCCAGGTTATCAGGGATATGTATCAGTGAGCCTGAATATCCAAAAGAGACCAGATGGCTTGCACAAATAGAAATCTGATCATTCTATTCATTCCCCACCCCCCCAGAACCCATCTATACCTTACAAACTGGACTCAGGTTTATCAACAAAGCAGGAACATCATGATAACCTAGTAACCAATGCACAGGGGTTTGATTTTGCTTTTATTTTATTTTATTTTGTTGGGAAGGCAGGATTTCCTAGCAGCAAGGGCACTGTATTTAGGAATGAACTACAAGGGTCCTATTCCTAAGCTAGCCATTGACTTGCTGGATGAAGGCGGTCACATCACTTTGCATACCTTTCCTCCCACCTCTTGTTTTTACTTAGATAATAAGCTGTTTTGACAGGAAAAAGGCTCTCTTTTATAATGTGTTTGCCCACTAGGGTCTGAGTACAACATGAATTGCATACCGAAAGCTATGCAACAAGCACCCTACATGGGTTGAAAAACAAACACTCAAAAGGTAGGAATCGACAGATCTACAGTTGCCTATGCTATCCTTATTCTGTCCCATTGTGTATCCACCTGTGCACTGAGTGGGGTAGGAATCCTTTGGAAAATGTGATCATATTGTTACCGATGGTAACATAATGCTCATCCATAAGGCACACACTGGGTGACAGAATGTACACACAAGGAGGCCCCGTTAGGGGTTGTTTGGCCAGGCCCTGCAGCATTATTTTCTTGTAGGGTCTGTGTATATAATTTCCCAGGTTCCACTGAAAAGGCGAACCAAATTCTGTCCTGGTCTACTGCAAGATCAACCTACCACACTTCACTGGTAAGATTTGCACCTGGACCCTTCTGTATTTCAGCACAGATTGCTACTGCTTGTTCTACAGGAATCACTAGGGTCAAGACTGGCAGTAGAATGCTGCTGCCACAGAGACATGGTGGTCTCCTCTGGCCATGTGTCAGGCCCAGGAGTTTCATTATCTTTATTCTGCCTTCTGCTGCAATAAATGCTCAGGCAGCCCTCAGGTCTGCCCAGTGTGACCTTTGTTGCTGCTTTGGCAACAGCACAGGCCTGCTCTTTTCAGATGCTTGTGGCAGATTGTTTTTTTGGCAGACAGCCAGAATGTTCCTAAAGACCTCAGGTGAGGAAAGGAAATGGGAATTTTAAAACAAACAAGACATCAGCTCAATCTGAACAGGATTCTTGGAAACAAATAAGCTTCATATCTCTAGCCCAAGGGCTTCTGCCACAGAGACCTGTTGTAAACAATCAGGTTTTTAGACTGTCTCCAAAAAAAAAAAAGTCACCAGTCATTTGTAAGAGAAAGTGTTTGGCAGCCTATATGTCATAGGGGTCATCTTCAGCTTTCACAGTAAACATAGTCATCATAGTGGAATGGACCCCCTTATTCAAAAGGGTGCACTTTTGCAGAAAGCAAAAAAAAAAATCCCCTGTTTGTGAGCAAGCAGGCCTTGGCTATTCAAGGTTGGCTGTGTTCAGTGACTATATTCTCACAAACTGTGAAACTGTGACACCATCAGTATCCTAATGTGGAAAAAAATGTAAGTATAATGCCAGCTGTTTGTGGTACACTGGGAATCTCATGATGGGGGTGTATTCCCAAAGCACTGGAAGTTATCTCTATTATGAGATACTACACTCTTCAAAAAGCAGTATGGGGCAACCTCTAAAATACTAAGGAAGGCGATAACATTTTAAACTCTCTGATGAAGGCAGTAGACCTGCATTTGTGATCGTATCCCCCCACATCCACAACCCTGAGATCTTGGAGTTGGTGAGATACAATAACAGGAATAGGAATAGCATGTGTTCTAGGCAGAGATGAAACAGTGTCAATGGAACTGATTCTGACCACACACAATGCAAGTAACTTCCCTGAAGCTGCTGCAGTTACCTCAGTGCAAGTGAAATGAGACTCAGGTTCAGTATTTTGTCTGGTGGATGTGATGCTACTCACAGGAAACTGATAGACACCATCCCTATGCCTTATGCATCAGTATAGAATTATGAGAATATTGTTGTCAATGCCACAACAATAGCATACAGGCAGTCCTCAGACTTACAACACAACTGGTTCCTGAAAACCATGTCTTAAGTCGAAATATTGTAACTCAGAACCAATTTTCTCATAAGAAACAATGTTATAAATGGGGTATTGGTTTCTGAACCAAGGCCCGATACCCTATTTTCACCAAAAATACTTCAGAATTTTGTATTCAGTCAATTACAGATGAGTAATAAAGCTACATTAATATATTTATATTGTAAATAGCAATCATATTGATTTGGAAGGCCTTCTTTGAGGTGACTTTGCTGAGCTTTTTGAAGAGCTCTTGGTTGGAGTCTTCTCAGGAGTCTTGGCTGCAGGTTTTTGTGGAGCCTTGTCTGCTTTCTTAAAGAAAGCGTCCAAGGAAGGTTGGACAGATGTTCTCCAGGGAGGTGAGCGACACAGCAAACTTGTTCGCTGGCATGGCATCGCATCGGATCAAGCGTTGTAAGTCGAAACTGACACCAGAAAGTTGAAACAGGGTGTCAATTTATAAAAGTTGTAAGTGCAAAATGATACAACTCGAAACATTGTAAGTCGAGGACTGCCTGTACATATTAGATCCAGCCCCTGAATATTTAGGCAGAGGATAGAGAAAAGTATCTAAAGACAGTACACATCAATGATGTGATTAAGTCCTCAGCAACTCAAACTGTACAGCACCAACTGAATAGTAAGCTATCTACTGGGTTCCTGATGTATTCAGATGTTTCTAAGATAGTGGCTTCTTAGAAAGATCCAGGAAAAACCTGCCTCCAAGATTCTGCAGCTATTTCTCTCACTCTCCCCCAGCCAATGAGAATGCTACCATGTGATTTTTAATTGTTCTCTTACAGCAGGGGTATCAAACTCATCTGGCCCTGCAGGCTGGAGGAATGGTGTGGGACTGGTCTGTTGGCTGGATGAATAGGGTAGGCAAGCCCCATGGCTTGGATCAGGACTGTGGACTTCCCCCAAGCCCCACATGCCAGATATGGCACCCCCAGTGACTGCTCCAGCCAGTTTTGAAATGCAAGCCATATGGAGCATCTTCTCCAGCTGGTCCAGGGCAGGCGTCACCCTCAGCACATGCAGCACAGTCCTGAACCAGCCAGAACAGACACTGGATCTGGCATGTGGGGACCTACAGACCACCCCCTAACACCTCACATGCTTGATTCAGCACTCTGGCCAGTCTGCGACTGCACCAGAGACAGGAGAATTTGTGGTTGGCGGAAGAATTTTTGAACTGTTACATTAATTTATTATTTGCTGAGTGCTAACAATGCACTTAGCTCTGGGCAGGATGAGGAAGCACCCAGGGTCCTTTCTAAAAATTCACATCCTAAATAAAGCCTCAGTCCTTCAACAGTATGGTCAAATGTGTGCATGTATTCACTCCCAAGTGAGGGATCGGCAAAGTTAATGGCACTGTGTGGGTTTCTAGAAGAGATGTCTGAGCTGGGTGTTCCTTCTGGCAGCTGGAGTATTGCCAGGCATAGCCATACCTCCCTCAGGGTTCAACAAAACCAGGTCCCTTTATTTGAAAACATCTTATAACACAAAAGTTCAGACCACTCTACCTACTGCATTCAACAAAAATCAGAAGAAAATGCCCTTTTGATTTATGCCTCAAAGGTCATTCAGCTTCTCTGAGTAGCAACAACTTCCTTCACCACTACCCCCCCACCTTCTCAGATAGGGCCCTTTTTAAATGTTCCCAGATGGGACTCTACTCAGGAATCCACTCATTTCTCCTAGCAGCACCTCATTGCCAAGCAGGGCAAGCAACTCCTTTTGGATCCTTAAAGGAGCCCTTCATTTTGCCACAGCATCTTTGTGGAATGGAGACTAGGTGGACAGAGAAAACAATATACTATGTACAATGTATATCAGGTGAATCAGACCCTAGGGAAGAAGTGGTGTGTACAACAAAAGCATGGAGTTTTCCTCTTCCAAATTTGCAGAATATCTCCAAGACTCCCTAGACAGGTTCCAGGTTTGGAATAGTAACTGGTACCTGTACTTCTAATGCAGACACTCTTCCATTTTCCACCCCTATCCAAGACATAATGACATTCACGCTGTTGTCTCACTTAGGGTATTTATCACTTGTGGTGCACTGGGTAGAGAAACATAGACAGCAGTAAAAGCAGGAAAGACTTACGCTAACCAAGGCTTGAAGTTGGACCTACTTTTATGGAGAGAATTAAAGAAGAAGTATGTCGTGTCAGAGCCATTATTTTCTACAGCAAATGTAACTTATATTCGCTGAAAGACACCATAGAGTTTGAAGTTATTTGGTGCAATAAGACCAGAAGTTCTGGAGCAGCATCGTGTAAACCAAAACTTTCATTCTGAAACTGAACAACACAGGTACATTAGCCTCTGGGTTAATTGTTCTGTTGTGAAAGTTCACTTATTTCATTCTGTCCCTAAACTCACTGGAATGGATCCTCCGCTGATATAAATGCAGAGATCTCTGCTGGAATGGGAAGCATAGCACAAGGAATACCACAATACCACAGTCATGTTATCTGTGGTTCTAAAACAAACTTGGCAAGTTTTCAAAGGACACCTACAGTGGCAAATCCAGATCTCAGTAAATCCTCCTAATAATGAAAATATAAAATCTGTTATTCTGATAGAGGTGTCCAGATTCTGTGTTCTGTGGCCTCTTTACATGGCTGCATAGCACAACCAGCTTCTAAGGAAATATCCTAGTACTGGGGGATTCCCAAGTGGTACCACCTCCATGCTGCCTGAAGCTCTTCCTTCAGCTCCCAGGTTAGGGCATGCAAGAGAAAGCAGAGTTGCAACTACAGCATGCTGTGATCCAACTGATCTCACCTGGCATAAAGATGGGCACAAACTGGCTTACATTAGAATAGCCCTGGGGCTGCTTTAAATTGTCCTGGGAACCAAACCAGTTCCTGTCTGAGATCCAAAATACACTAAAATACCAAAGGAGCTTTAAAGTCACCTTTGCTCCTCAATTTCATTTCTTTTCACATTTGGGTAGGGTGGATGATCTGCTGCTATCACAATGCTAAGATAAACTTTAGACTAGAGACTCAAGTTCAAGAAGAGTCAGCCTCATTCTCTAGCTTTTCTGTCTTGATGACAAAATATATCATGTTTCCTCATCTGCTTACAAATACCAAATACCAATGAGGACAAGGCTGTTGCTAAGAAATGGAAAATTTAGGCAAAAGATCAGGAAAAATCTTCTGAACAATGAGGTCTCTTAGTGCTCAGAATAATCTCCTAAGGGATGAGGTGGATGCCCCATTACCTGAGTCACTAGAGATTTCACTGCTTAATGTCCTAAGGAGCGCAGTGCTGTGGCAAACTAGTTCTGCATTGGCTTGAAGTGGATGGTTACATCATGTGATCTAAGAAGTCTTTGTATCCCAGCATACCACATTCATCCAGCTATAGGGGGAGGAAGGGACAGAGCTGGGGAGGGATCTCTCTCTCCATTCCCTCTTGTATCTGTTTCTATTGTGTACCTTCACAGGACTTAACCAGTGACAAAACAACTTCCTCTGCATCTGCCCAGTTTATTTTTGCATCTGCCTAGCTATTGGTACAACAGAGCTTCAGCAAGTTTTCTAACCAGCAGATTATCAGAAAGCCAGAAGTGAGGTTACAGCCAGACTGTGGTTTCATCTCTCTCTCTTTCTTGTGCAAAGCAGAAAGCATTTGCAACCACTTTCCTGTCTTCACAGAGCTGCTGATGACTGCATGTTCTTGGAATTTGCCTGCTTGTACTGGCTCACAGTAGTGTGCAGAACCACCGCAGTCATCAGGGATCTGTAGGCTGTGTCTTTTCTTCTGCAGCTAACCAGGGACACTTGGTTTACTATTTTCAGAGAAGGGAAGCCCAGTGGTATGTGTGATCTTGCTCCAGTTAAATTTAAAGCTGATAGCAAGGTCTGCTGGGTGGGGAAGGAAGGAAAGGAAAGGAGATTAACCCTGCTTCAAGCAATGTGAGGCACTAAATGTGCTTGAGGGATGGCTAGGAGGGTGTGGGGCATTTGACCTTTACCTCTTCACATCAAAGCACTTGAAAACAGCTTCCCAAGAATAGGAGCATGTGACTCAGCTGCTCCACAATCTCTTTCCTATGGAGATCAAGCACTTATAACCAAAGGCACATGAACTGGGTAGAAAACTGAATACAGCTCCAGGAAGGATTCTCTTTCTTGAACTTCCTGTTCAATTACTGTGTGGCCACAAAAGTGCCTGCCTGCTTGACCTCTCCCTCCCTACCGGGTGGCTGCAGACTTTACTGGAGCTAGGAGCATGCACAGGGCATGTGGAAGTGCTTAGCATTGTCATCAACACAATAGGATGGATTCTCAGCTGGACTAAATCATAGGATTCATAAGCAATTGGCAATGGGGTCAGGCCCATTGACACCAGCTGAGAATTTGGCACATAGGATAGAAAAGCAAGCTTATGTAAGGGCTTTCTGTCTCAGCTGTAAATAGTCTACCTAGTAGCTTAACTAAGGGAGCACCAGCCCTGGGCAACTTGGGGGGTGTAGGAGTACAAAAACAGCAGCCGCTCTGTTGCTAACCCAGCTGCTGCCACTGCCATAGTTTACCTATGCTCTGATCACTCTAAGGAGCTATGTCTCCTTAGCCTCCCTACCACTATTTCCATTTAAGGCTTGGCTAAACATAATTTTAACCAAAATAATTATGCCCATTTAGAAATTTATATGGTAAAATTGTTGATAAATCCTAGTCTAGATGGATTTATACAGATGCAAAGCTACTTTCAGCAGTATATTTTCCAAAATTTGAAAAAGTATAACAATTTCTGCCCTGGTAAAACTGCATCTTGATAAGAGAGATTATTACTGCATTAACTGTATTGGTGTCTTGAATTGGTCCAAAATTGTGCATAGATTACGCTCAAGCCATTTTTTTCAAATCTCTTTAGAGATTTATTAAGGCTCTATGACTTTGTATCTGTTAAGATTTTATTAGTGGTACAATTTTCAGTTTTGGAGTAGGGGTTAGGGCTTGACAACCAGAAAAGGTATTTTTTTAGGCGATGGTTAACTACTTCAGTATTTCAGACTATGTTGAAAAGAAATGGGGCAAAACTAGAACCTCAAGTCCCAACCCTTTGGCTTCCTCAGGTTCTGAAATCTATATTCACTATACCACTTTTATTCTGGCTTAATTTTGAAGTGGCAACAATTTTGCCAGCACAGCTGACCATGGGAGATTTGCATTGCCTGAAAACCCACAAGAATTATTCACAAAGCTCAGCACCAGCCATTCTAAAAGCAACCTGAACCTCAAAGCTAAGCTTATATCCAAAGTTCATAGCCTCCTTGACTAACAGGATCACGTGATTTACCATAGCCAAAGCCTGATTTTAGGCTGTGATCTCCTTAGATCTCTTAAAGTAAGCAGAGGGACAGGGTTGATTTTTCAGTGTTTAATGAACATCTGGTAAATGCTTGAAGCTCTGATGCTTATGTAAATGGTGTTCTTCCCTTTTTGGCTCTTTACAGATCAAATGTCCCAGCAAGTTGCTGATAAATGTATCCTGCCACCCTTCATGTAAAATATCAAAATTATATATCACAGCTGGGCTAATATGTTCACTGATGAAATTTAGACTACGCAGAGAACACTTACTTATGATATCCATTCAGCAATGTTGTGAACAGCAATGTATGGGTATGTGTGCTTGATACAATGCAGTGCCATCTAGCCACACCTAAGCTGGCTTGGGTACTGGAAGCAGTATAGTTGCATTAGTGTGGCTCTCTGACTGGCCTAGTGAGCTCTGTGGAGAAGTAGGCCAAGCTCAGTCAGAGCTAGCATGGGCGTCTCTACAAAATCCTGCATCGTATCATGTACACATACCCTAAGTAAATTAGCAATGGTCACATAGGGTGCGTCTACACAAGATGCTAATGTGCAGTAGCCTAATAACACTACACAGTAGTGTGCTGCGCAAAACCCGTGCTAATACGCTACTGCGCAGTTAGCATCTGTGAAAACCCGTGCACCGGTACTACTGTGCAGTAGTGCCAGTTATTGCATATTGATTGCTTGGTTATCCAAGTACTAAATGTAATGCATAGTAACTAAGACGCATAAAAGAACATGTAGACGCACCCACTGTGTAGCAGTGTTGTAACCAAAAATAACACCGATTCTCCTAATTTCTGGTCCCATACTATGGCTTCATAAGCACAGTCCATCTCTGGAGGAACTCTACAGTTATGCTGGTATAATTGAAAATTGCTCATTCTCAGTATATGATTACTCTCAAAAACAAATGGAGTCTATGTGGCCATCTCTGAAAGAACTTGAAGAATGACACTATCAAGATGATTAAATAAGCTGAGTCATGTTAAGGAGTAAGAAGATGAGCAAAACTCTACTCTGAACTTCATGCAACAGGCCTCAACTCCATTATTGTGTTCACCATGGACCTAATTCAAAAGCCACAGAAACCAAAGTTTCTCTGAGTTTGAACTAGTCTCTGCATATGAAACCAAATTCAACCTAGGTTTCCAAGAGAACATGGGGTACAGAACAACACCCCCAAGGTGGTTTCTAGCCCTTCCAGATCAGATTATCTTGTTTTGCTGATGGCTTTCACATGTGGTCATGACTCATGTAGCACAGAACATATGCAGCAATGACTGTGTTAGATATGTGACTAATAACATTTGTCTGAGTCTGCTCTGTTTCTAAAATATTTTTAGCCTTCATTATAATCTCTTTTTTACATCAGGATCAATACTCTGGTGGGTTTTATCCTATTCTCCTCCTTGGTAAGTTGTGGTAGCCTCATGTTCTTAGAGAAGAATGTCAGTGAAACCCCAGAACTCAGTCACTCATGCTCTTTTACTAAGTAGTTTTCTCTCCCTTGTTCTCTCCACACTACTCCACACCACACTAACCCCTGGCTGGGATTACTTGACCCCAGCGCTCTTTCCTGCCCAGAGCAGGGAGTCAGACTCAATGATCTAATAGGTCCCTCCCAACCCTAGAGATCTATGAACTCTATTAAATCTACTTTTAGTGGGTGAGGGTAGCCTGAGCTTAGTAGCCTCAATCCTGACATTCACACTTCCCACATTCTCCTTTCCTGAATTCCTAGCTATGTTTCTCACACACCCTCCATGTCTCCTACCTACCAACTTCATTCTGTCCCAGTTTCCCTGGATTTCCTTCACTTCCCACTCGCATCAACCATACCCCTCTCTTTCTCTTTGGGGCTCCCACCAATTTCCTTCCTAATCCTCACCTCTGACATCCGCCCAGTTGCCTGTGAGGTTCCCTTTCCAGTGCAGTCACTTCCCTAGCACAACTCCTGCTCCATTCTACTCTTCTAATGCCCCATCATTCCCAGGGTCGCTCTCTTTTCCCAGCTCCACACTGGATGCAACCTCAGATATTGGAGCTGCCCAGAAGGCTCTTGAATTTGATTTTCCCCCCTGCTTCCCGTATCATTTAATTTAGGAACATGAGCAAGATACAAAAGCACTCACCAATGAGCAAGAACCCACTGAATCCCTTGTCTAATGAAGCGCCCATCTTGGAATTGGGTATAACAAACAGAGAGAAATGTTACTGGGACCAGATGTGAAAAGATGAGTGAAACAAAGTCTCTGCTGCTATGCACTGGTAGAGTATTAAAGGAGCAGTGAAGAAGAGCAGAAAATGGAACTGCACAATGGGATACAGAGTGAGGCAGGATGCTAAACTGGACCTTCACCTGGTCCAATATAGCAATGCTTATATTCCCACGTTTTAAAACATCTATTCAAGTTCATGGGATTAAGATATAAAACAATGTGGCAGCTGAAAGGATGCCACATTAAATAGCTAGTAGGGGCCCCTGCTGTAAAGGGAGCGTCTCACTGTCCAGGCACTCTTAAAAATTTGCCTTTGGGCATCCAGGGCCCAAAAGTTCCCTGGGTTAATGCAAAGAACGCCAAGTGCATCTTGGATCAGGCTCACATACACTGGCTTCATATGGGAGAGAAACATTAGAGGGAAAATAATTCTCACGCTTCAAGAATTATTTCAGGATTCCACGGGGTGCGTCTGGCGTACAGCATGCAGTCAGCTGAAGAGAACATACTCTTTGGACCTTATCCTTTGCTGAATTCTTCCGTGGAGCTTTAGTAAACCAGAGGGAGCTTGCTTGATCTCATTAGCTCTGCGATACTTTTGGTGCATTGCTGAAGTTTTTCTGATTCACAGTAATATGCTGTCCTGTTTCTGTCTAAAATATTTATGCTTTTTTTTAAAAAAATGAATTTCTGCTGTTCTCTTTAAAAGGAACCTGGAGGTCTTCAGAAGCAGAATCAAGGCTCTTTTTACCAGATAAGGATTCATAAGGATGCAAATCAATCTTTATATTGATGTGAAGGTTCCTGTTTAATTTTGAATCTATCTAGATGGTTCTGGGTTTTGCAGGCATCCAAGGTATGTGAGGTAGGTTTGGCTTTCTGCTAGTTTCCATGGCTCTGGCCTAAGAAATGGTTTGAAGGACTATTCCTAGTTTGTATGGCTGATTTGGAGCTATGGCAAAAGAGGAATGGCTTGTCTTACATGTGACAAAAGTCCCACTGCAGAACTGCTGAAAGACATAAGGGCACATGCAGAGCTTATAGAAGTCCACAGTGTTAACAAAGGACAAAGGCTGCCTCATGCACACTGGAGTGGGCACAAGGACCATTTGGAAGCAGCATTGCCCTTTTTGAGCCTCCCTCTGTAGTATTCCATGCTGATGGTGTCAATCTGTATCTTCTGCTGAGGCCTAGCTCTAGACAGCAATGGTTAGAAAACATCCTAGGGCTACTTGGTTCTCTTCTTTGATCCTGTTATCCCCCGTGCCCTGGGATCTGCAGCTGCCCAAGTGCCAGTCTAGCTCGTAATGGTCCCCTCAGGTCTGCCAGCCATGGTAGAGCAGGCATAGGAAACACCCCTAACATACACCTCTGTTGTAACTACATGCACTTGGGATTCCTCTAACCCTATGGGAGTCTCTAGCAAGGCAACTGAGGGCAGCTTATGAATGTACTGCCTGACCAGCACCAAGACAGTGAAACTAACCCAATCCAGTGCAAGCAGACATAAGAGCCCTCACATCTGAAGTAAAGGATGCTGACACTGGAACTTCTAAAATAGGAATCTACACAGCTCCCGTATATCAGCAAGCTCCACTGGCTTCACTGGCCAAGTCTGCAGGGCTTGACAATCAACCCAGTGGCCTTGTTCTGTTTGAATGTGATGCCACAGCTTTTGGATGGTGCTTCCAGTTAGTTCTCCCACTCCGGGAAATGTTCCTAGTCCTTAAAGTGCAGAGGTCAAGGGAAAGTCAAACACTGGGAGGAAGTAATGGGAGGTACAGTGGCTTCTTTCCTCCCCCCCTCCCACCTGCCACTTGTGCTAGCTCTGGGCATCAAAGAACTGGTTGATGGCAGCCTTTCATGCCAACCTGCATAACACCACATCATAGCACAGCCTCACTTTCCCCACTGAGTTGATGTTTGCAGCCAGATTGAGAGACAGAAGAAATAAGAACAGCAAAGGCAAGAGGAAGATGGGGAATTACACTGAGCCCTAGGATTTAAGGAAGGATAGGGTGAATCTGGTTGGGGGAGGGCAATGTGGGTGTATACAGAGCCATTGGCAGGGGAGAGAATGGGAGATACAAGGGCAAAGGAAATAATGGGAGGGTGGCACATGGAGAGGGAGATACGAGGGAGAAGGGAGAGAGTTATAGGCAGCCCCTGATGCAGAGGCGGGTGGGAGCGTGTCACACAGAGAGGTCGCAGGGGACAGGAACAGGGAAATGCACAGAGCCCCTGAACGTGTGATCTAGTGAAGCCAGAATTACCAGGAGGAGTATGGAGCATGGTTAGCAAATACACTTCATAATTATGTGGCTACTTTAATCAGGCATTCAAAGAGGGTGGCTGAGAATCATTTTTGAAACAAAGATCCATTGCACCAGATTCCCTGTTATCCTGTACACTGCATTTCCATTTACACCTACGTGACCGCAGCACAGATCTTCTGACTGTGAGGTGCTTTACATGCTAGGAGCTTGCATAGGCCCAGGCAGGCACACACTCAGCCAGACCACCGAGAACCAGCTCCTAAAGAGTTAAATGGACTTGAGCTTTTAGGAATGGTTTGGATCAGGTGAGGACAGAAGCTTGTTCCACCATTCACTTTAAAGCCTGAGTATAAAGGGGCTGAACTGCTAAGAGAAAGGGGTGCTGACTGAGCAAAACAAAGCTGGCATTTATGTGCTTGGGGATAGTGGCGGGTAATGAGCTGCATATGTGTAGTATACTTTTGTGTGTGTATGTGTGTGTGTGTGCATGCATGCACAGGCGTGTATGTGTGTATATGAGCCTGCCTGGCATCTTCAGCACTTTGAATGACTTCTTTTTCTACTCCTGCCAGCATGGGAAGGCAGCCTCCCACCGATCCCCCTTCTCTGACTTACCAAGTGATGCCGCTAATGTTTCGGGCGCATCCATCTAACCGATGTGAATATTTAAAGCTGTTAAATTGATGGACTGAATAAATAGGATTAGCTCCCTGTGCCCGAGGGGGGAGCTCCACTGGTTACACAGATTGATAGGAAGACAACAGGGAAGGCTGACGAGGAGAAGATTGTTTTCAAGCCCGCAAGAATAAACTATCTGGGAGGTACACAGATAGCTTCCAATCTGCTGGTGATTGGATTAGACATGCTCTTAAATGTGAAGTGCCTATACAAGTCTGAGGCTTAGCTGGTGCCGGTCTGCTGAGAACCTGCCGAGGTGCTGGTGTAAGGATTCTTGCCACCCCAGCAGGCCTTGGAGACGTCTTGCTGTCACAGGACAGAAAGCCCCCGCTGCTGGGCCCTGTCTAGCCCACCGTTCCAGGCATCAGATCTTTAACCCATTCTCAGTGAAAGCTGAGATCCTTTGCTGCCATCTGTTCACATGACATGGCTTTACAATTGGCCGTGTAACATCCCAAAGGGAAGCGTGAAGCGCCCTCTCACTGAGTGGTAGCAGGAAATCTCTCTCTCACTCACTCTTTTTGTCCAGATGAAGAATTTGAACGTCTTTCATGGTCTGTTTAAAATATAAAGCGGGTTTTTGACACATTTTTTTTCATCTATGCTTGTCAGGGCATTGATTATTGTCTCTAACAGAAATGTGAGCCAACCCTCCTCCCTCTGCCCCCCCTCCCCCCGCCCCTTTTTTTTGCTTTCCTGAGCTAGGAGATTTAGATTAATAACTCCAAGAATTTAGCTACTCTTTTTTTTCCAAAGTCAATTTCAGAACCAAAATAATAATAAAAAAGATGTAAGTTTATGCATGAGCTACTCAGAGGAATGAGAGCAAGTGGCTTTGATGGAGATCTTACACAGGTTTATAGGAAAATAACTTGGAAGATTTTTGAGCAGGACAAAAAGAAGCCGATCAAAAACATTTCTGGTTTGGAGCGGAAGAAAAATTAAATTAATTTTCCAGGTGTGAGTCTTTTATAAACTGTACAGTTGTGTAGGAACTGGTTCATTACAAAAGTGCTACACACGACCAAATTTGTAGTCTATGAGAAAATTTGGGCTAGGAATGCCAATGGCTAACCACTATTTTGACAGTGATTAGGACACCTACTTCCCTGTGTATTAGCACCGACCTAAATCTTTACCTCTTTTTTAATATTTGCATATTTAATATTTTTAAAATTTAGCTCCACATTTGGTAGTAGTGCATATATATAAGAAATGTAATATATATGTATGAAAAAGAAATAATGTAATGAGACAGAGAGATGCATGCACACATGCATGTGTATTGTATTTCTTTTTTCTTTATATTTCTTTATCATTCCTTATTCTGGCTTGATGCCTAAATCTGGCCCATGAGAGAACTAAGCTGTCATGAACTGGTTGACACAGTACAATTATGTTTTCCTCTGTTGCGGTTCAAGGGCATTAGCATGGTTTATAAGACTAGAAGAGACGTTCTGGGTCATTAAGCCCAGCCCCTAGTCATCTCAGGCAATTCTACAACACAAAGGATGCTCAAAGAAAAAAAGTTGGGAGATGTTATTATTATTATTCCACCTTATGCCTGGGGAGACCAAGGCACAGCCCAAATAAGTGATTCACTCCCAAGGGCACAGTGAGTTAGTAATGGAGCTCTGAGAGAGAATCCAGGTTTCTTTCTGCCCTCATCACTGCTCCACATGAGACGCATTCTGTACTGAACATGACTGCAGGTGTCTTTCTAAGTATGGGCCAATCCAAGTGGCAAAAATCAGTGGCCTAATTACATTTGACTCATAGCATTTCTTCCTGGGAAGAAGGGTGGGTATTTTGCACCACCCTGAGACACCAGCTAAACAAAATAGCCAAAATTTATGGGAGCACTGGAATTTAAAAAAAAGAAACAAATTACAGACAGGCAGTTTTTTCAAGTATTGTAAAGCTTGCTGATTGACCCAAGCAGCTATATCATCTAAAACAGAGGTCAGCAACATTTTGGAGTGGGAGATAGCTTTAACAGAATTTCGCTCTAACCCAGTCCTTGCCACCACCCTCACAGTCACTACTTTCACTTCCAGTGCCAACACAGCTTCTTCCCATCACTTGACTGCTGCACAGGCAAAGCTCCACAAGGCCAAAACCCCCACTGCTGAAACATCACAGAAGCCCCTCAAGGTCTGCTGGTTGGATCTGGCCATAGACTGTAGGTTACCAACCCCAATCTTTAGCATAAACACCAAGATGCTAAGGTAGTTTCACTCGAATACAGCAAGCACTGCAAAGGTGAGATAAACAGAAGAGGAAGAACAGCATATGCACTCCTTTTCTCCAACATTGGCATGCAAGATGCTTTCCTAATTTGGTTGAAAGCAAATTGCATTCTGGACAGCCCTGTAAAGTGTAGCTGGTTGATGGTGCCAGGAGCTACAGAAAGCCAAGAGGCCAAGCCTGGTGAGCTGAGGATGTATCAATGTTCGTTCCTTCTGTGACTCAGTGGGCTATACCAGGAAGGGAACACTGCAACAAGTACTAACCACGTCTTTCTTAAGGAGCCCATGACTTATGCAAGCAGTGGGCAATAGTGCCATACATACTGTCCACTGCAGCTGGCAGGAAGACTGTGAATCCTTCTATTGAATTTGTGGGCATTAGGGCTGTCCATTAGGCCCCCAGAATATTAGCGTTGTCCCAAGCCTTTGTGCTGGTACAGGAAACAATAGTGAACCATATGCTTAGGGTTTAGTTCTGATCACCCCTAGATCAGATTTACACCAGCATAACTCCACAGACTTCACTAATATTACTCCTGTCCCTGGGCAGGGAAAGATTCTGTTTCCCAAATCCTCCACAATGACTTTTAGTTGTCATTAGTGCAGTGGTGTAACTAGAATGGGACATTAGGGCAACTGCCCCAGCCACCAACGGGAAAGGCAGGGTAGATTTCAACGGCAGCATCAATTAGAAGTTGCCATAGCTCCTGTGGACAGCAGCCACCCCAAGTGCCCCGCAGCATTGTCATGTTGCTGCTTTATTGTCCTAGGAACCTCCACCTTCTCAGGGTGCTTCAATTCCTCTATCCCCCTCAACGTTTGCAGCAGTCCCTGTCATGTAAGAACATTTGAAACACATAAAACTTATCGACATGGTACACAAAGCAATGCACTGAAGATCTCTGGGAAATCTCATTTGTTCAATCACAAATGATGTTTGAATGCAAAAGTAGACCCATGGAACTATATACTTAACTCTCCTGTTATGGATGGTAATCCGAAGACCAGCCTGAACTAAACCAGAACCCATGTGTCCAACCAGTGCACAGCACTGCAGTATAATGTTTTTTGTTCTCTTCCCAGAGAGATACCCATCAAGTCATAATAATTTTAAAGAAAATTTATGTACTCACGCTATAGGTATCCTGGGCTTTTTCATTTTAGGGAGGGTTGGAGGAGTCTTGGAGAAATACATCTCCTTCTGTTACTGAGGGAATTCCAAGCCATGGTGATTTGGATTACAACCAAGAGCAGTGGTCTCACTATGCTTGGTGCTATACACATGTATAAGAAGGATCAGCCCCTAACCTGTAGAGATACCATCCTAAACAGACAAGACAGACAGTGTTGGGTGAGGGGAGAGATACAGGAAAAAAAAGGGACGGACTCATGGTCCATGGAACACCAAAGAATAGGACCGAAGGTAAAACCCTGGTCACGTGGACATCAGTGGCCAACCTCCTTTTACTTCAGGTTTGCCCCAAATCTCCTCATGGGTTCTCCATGGAACTGTGGTGTCAGTGATGCTACCAATGGTGTAAAAACCTCTACAAGCCACCTCCGAGCTGCTAAATGGCTCCCTGAACCAACCAGCAACACCCTCTATTGCCAGCCACAAGGAGTGGCAGCTTAGTTGCTTAAGATGTAACTGGTCTAGTGAACTGATGCCAGGACTCAGAACAAGGGATTCCTGTCCCTCATGGCCTTGGTTAAATCACTTAACCTTTCTGCTTCAATTTATAACCTGAAAAAGAAGGATTATACCTCCCCTGACATTGTTGCTATGATGTTGAAAGAACCCAGGACAGGAAGAGACCTGGATCACTGAGGTCAGACCCCTGCTGTTCCGGGCCACGACAACATCAAATCCCTCTAATCCACTGATTAAGCTCCGTGTTGTGCTATGTTCAGAGCCAGGAGACAAAGTCGGTGAACTTCCGTGTGACTTCAATGCCTGCTTACATGTCAACATGTCTTGAAGAGCTTTGCTGAACAGGGAGAAACCTTAGGCATGTGATTAAAACTAAGCACCCCTGGACTGGGGTCAGGTTCTGAGGTAGCTGGTAACTGGGTGGATTTGAGACCCCAAGAAATGCTGTGTCCTCTTCACAGAGAACTGCAGCTCCCTTGAGGCAATCCTGGCACTTAGCAGTGCTCTTTGGCCTGACTACCTGCCTGAAGTAGGTATAAGCCATCAATTCTAGTGAAAGACACATTGTATAGCCAGCCCTCCCGTGTTCTTCTTCAATTCCTGCCAGTCCTCCACCTGAATTGTTCACGTCTCCATTTTCCCCCCCCTGCCTCCCAATCTTCACATTCCGAATTGTTCACAAGCATCTGAATAATGCATGGTATTTCTCTGGTTTTCTATCCCTGGCTATACTCACTAAAGTCCAGTTTGTACTGAATGCTCTTTGACCTTGCAGGGAAACCTGGCATCTCCCAACATCAGAATTTTTCAGAAACTTCCCTTTACCTATAAAATAGATAAAGCCCATGAGCTGAGAGCCAAGGTGATTGGGTTTCTGTGCCTAGTTCTGATACAAACTTGTGCACAATCTTTCCTCTACCACAGTGCTGCTCCCTGTGAAATGGGGATCTGTACCATAGCAAGGTGGGGGTGAGCATGGAGACTGCCCTGGGCACCAAAGCAAAGGGGCACCAACAGGTGCTGAGTAGGGCATGGGACAGAGCTGTGAGCGCATCATTTGGGGGGGCACAGGGATAGGGGAAAGGTGGCTCCCACTGCTGCTTGCACTCCTGGGCAAGCATGGGGGCGGGTGCCCCCTGGATTTCCCCCAGATCTGTGTGCAGGGTGAAGATGGGCTGCCAATGTAGGCTTTGCCCCGAGTGCCAAACTTAGTTGCTATGATGGGGATCATGCCGTTCATCTGAAGGTGGGGAGCTCCTGCACTGATTGCTGAAGCAATTCTTGGAGGAAGGTTGCCACAGAAATGCAAAGCACCTCCCAGGAGTATCCTTCTTATAGCAGATTAACTCAAGTGACTCCAGTGGCATCGTTCTGGACTTTCACTTGCTCAAAGGAGCAGAATTTGACTATAGATCTCTAGAGTATTTTCCTTGCCTTTTTTCTGGTGCAATTCTGGGTCAGCTATACTCAAGACAGTTTTCTCAAGCACGTTTAACTGAAAGAATGACTACCCCTACTGAACAATGCAGGTAGGGTGGGCGGGGGTGTGGAGCAGGCAGAGAGGACCTGTATGTTTGTAAAATCTGGCCTACATGCTTTGGAAAGTCCCAACCCAATTGCACATGCTTAACTTCAAGTCTGCTGGAATTCTAGGCCTGGGTCACACGTTAAGCATGTGTTCATGTGTTTTGCTTACGTGAGGCTCAGCATCTCCTCCAAACTGAACCATTAGCAATTGTGACCATGCTCCCCACTGAGCTTGCATCAACATCCCCTGCACAAGCCATCCTGTCCACAGCAAAGCAGGCTGTGTTTTAGATGTGGTCTCACCAAAATGAGAGAGAGTGGGACTCTCGCCTCCTTGGTTTATCGTTTGATGCCTCTAAGTACACAGCCTGAAATTTTATTTACTTTCTTTGCCTGCCCTACAGCATTGCAGACTTGCATCTAATTTGCTCTCATCACCCTGAAGTCTTTCTCAGCATGATGACTTTCCAAAGTTCTCCTTCCTGCCAAATAGTCATGTTTCAGAATATTTTTCCCCAAATGGATTAGCTTATTTAATGATCATATTCCTAAGCACTGTTCTATCTCTTTGTGCTCCCTCTCTGCCTGCACTACTGTGCACAACCCATCTCATATCAGTACCTTCTACCAAATTCATATCTCCTCGCTTATCCTGGAAATTAGCTACTCGTGAGTCATTTCAATAAAATCAAACTCTCTCTGTGTCTTCACTAATATTTGACAAAGGAGATCACATCCTAGTCCTTGATATGTTGTTCACACTTTCTTCTGCATTATAAATAGCACTAAAACCAGTGTTAACACTAACCATAAGAGCTCATCTCCTTGACAACTGTCTACAGTTTGGTGTGCACCATTGACCATTTTCCATTGTGTAGTGAGTTTGCAGTTTACAGGACTGTACTAACAACCAAGCCAGCTGAAATTAAAGAATTCAAGAGTCATGAAACAGTGTATGAGATTGTTTACTAAGCTCTGTTCCTACCACATCTGCAGCAGTCTAGTCACCCACTAAATAAGGTAAATCCATCCAAGTAATTGTTTTGCTGCTGTGTAAATGCACCTTAACAGCTTAGGTTTTGTGCACTTCTACAATTACATCATACATGCATGCACACATGCACACAAACCTCTGTATTCAATAAATAAAACAAAATGTGAAACTACCAAGGGTCGAATGAGTGCATGTGGCCACTCTTGAACAGAGAATAGCTCAGGCTTTGCAGCCAGGGCTTTGCAACACTATGGCCTTTATACAATAGAAGGTCAAAACTAAAGGGGTCTTCTGAAATGAGCAGCCTGCACCATTTCCTTGAGGGCAGTACTTAGAGGTCACTGCTCCCCTCCCATATGTGAGTTCATGTCAGGCATCATGGCTGATTTTATGAGCTGCAAAGTGATTGCATGCCTGAGTACTAGAGAGCAGGGGGTCAGGACCTTAGTCTAATGCTGGCCAACTGGCAGCCCTTGGGATTCAGGTAGCCTGTGGGAAAGTCTGTGTTCCAGAGTGATTCAGATTCTGCCTCCTGTTTCTCCGCTACAAATTTTCCTTTTCCCCACATCAGGTCTCCTCCTGTCTTCAAAACAGAATTATGGCACTTTGAAAGCAAATGACTCAGGGCCTCTCTGGACTCCAGGGGAAGTTAGAAGCCCCTGAATTCATTTGCACAACTGAACACAGGGATTCACAGGAGATACTTACCAGGCCCCAGCCTGGAGACAGCTCTGTGGTAGGTAAAGGATGTGAGAAGCAGCAGTCTGGTAAAGCAACCAAGGGAGGCTGATATTCCCTGCTCACAAAGGATAGGAAAGCTGATGCAAATGCTTAGTGAGGCAGGCTTTCAGTGACAACTGTTCCCAACCTTTTCTGTCCTTCTGTCTACTAGAATCCTCCTCCACTCACCAAATGAACCCCATCTGCATCACCTCCTGGACTGCCAACCCCTTCTATTTCTCACCCCATGACTACCTTACTCTTCTTGTAGTCTTGATACTATTCCCAAAGAAATTCCTAACCCTTCTTAGGTACCATTTCCCTGAGACCTAATCTCTCTCCCATGACAGGGATTGGGAATTTTTTCTTGAGATAGAATGCCACTTAGGTCAGGCCCATTGACTATAATGGACTGGACCGACTATTGGCAACGAATTATTTTGTGAGATGAATTTTACTCACTGTTCTGTTGGGCTTCATCTGTATGAAGTTTTTTGTAATGATATCACTATATTTGCATGGAGGGGTTGATTCCTTTACCAGTCTAATCATACTGGTACAAAGTCTAATTGGATGCAGTTATATTGGTATACTAATGCTACATACTAATATAGATTATTTCCTTTCCCACATAACAATAGCCTATACCAATGTAAAGAGTCTTCATGATAGTATAATTGCAGCCCCATTTTGGATTTGGCATAGATTTAACACCTCCTAGTAGGCTTAAAGAAATTCAACTTTCTAGAGCAGTGAAGCCACTGAGGAAGTACCTATTAAGTGGCCATGTCTACATGAGACACTGACTGTGCAGTAGCCCAATACTACAACACAGTAGCATTGTGTGGCAACAATTAGGCTACTATGCAGTAGTGTCACAAAAAAGTTGTTTGTTGGCACTACTGCGCAGTACTTGGGTTACTGCCCAGTCATTTCATACTTTCATTTCATACTTGTTTATACTAGTTCTAACTGACTGTGCATTAACAACTTCACAGTCAGTGTCTCATGTAGATGCAGCCAGTGAATGCAATATCTGTACATTTGGTTAGAAGTGACTTGAAGATTGGTTTAAGAAAATGAATTTCAGCCTTCAGAACCACTCTACAGCTCTTTGCCACTATTTCTGCAACAAGTCCTTGCTCCTCTTAGGTCACTACTTTAACTTTGTAACTGAATGCCTAGGTTCATACATCATGTTGTATTTACTTCCAGACTGGTTGACTCCAGAGTCCAAGATGGATGCTACTCTAGTCACAGGCCAAGACATTTCAGTAGGTCTTTGTTTCGCCCATAGGGGGCAGTGGTGCCCATGCAAACTAAGGAGTGAAGTATGAATATAAGCCGGCAGTGTGATGCTGTAGCCAGAAGGGCAAATTATACTCCTGCATGAATCAATCGATGCATCTCCAGCAGAACCAAGGAGGCGATTCTTCTGCTCTACTCAGCACTAGTGAGACCACAGCTGGAGTACTGCATCCAGTTCTGGGCACCGCACTTTAACAAGTACATGGACAAGCTTGAGAGAGTCCAAACAAGAGCCACTCTTATGATCAGAGTCTTAAAAGGCAAGCCATACAAAGAAAGGCTGAGGGATCTGGGACTCTTCAGCCTGAGGAAAAGAAGGCCGAGCGGGGACGTGGTAGCAGCTTACTGCTACACTGGGGCGTACATCAAGGGCTCGGTGAGCAACTGTTCACCAGGGCACCCACAGGGAAAACTAGGAGTAATAGTCACAAACTCCTGGAAGACCATTTCAAGCTCAACATCAGGAAAAACTTCTTCAAAGTCAGAGTTATCTTTCCTGCGTGGTGCAGGGGGCTGAACCCAATGATCTTCCACAGTCCTTTCCGGTCTTACTATCTATGAATCTATGAAAACTAGCTTGCTCAGTGAAGGAAGTACATCAAGGCAGGTCAAGAAATAAACCTTATTTGATTAAAACTGTCTCTCATGAAAACAAGAGAGGGGAGCCTATTTTATGCTTGGTAAGTCAAGTGACTTATACCATTCATTTCTTTCCTCTGTGGGTCCAGGTAGGGGTTGGGTTTATCTACCTTGAAATAGCTTGATATCAATTAAACATGATACTTTATTTACAACATCTGTACAAGACAGCTAAGCACGAAGTCTAAGGCAACAGTTTTGTAGCTCTGTACTTTTAAGTTATTTGCTACAGGCCAGTTAGTCTTACCTCGATCCTGGGTAATCTTTTTGAGAGAATTATCTTGGCACATGTCCACGAGGGGCCAGCAGGGGAGATTATGCTTAGGGGCAACCAAAACGGGTTCAATAGAGGCAGGTCCTGTCAGACCAACCTGGTGGCCTTCTACAACCAGGTCACTAAATCCTTAGATGCAGGGGTAGCAGTGGACATAGTCTTTCTGGACTTTCGGAAGGCCTTCGACACTGTCTCTCACCCCGTTCTCATTAAGAAACTGGGGGACTGTGGCGTCGACACCTACACAGTCAAATGTGTCTCCGACTGGCTGGAGGGCTGCACCCAGAGAGTGGTGGTGGATGGGTCATTTTGACCTAGAGGGATGTGGGCAGTGGGGTCCCCCAGGGCTCAGTCCTCAGGCCCACACTGTTCAACATCTTCATCAGTGACTTGGATGAGGGGGTAAAAAGCACCCTCTTCAAATTTGCTGATGACACTAAGATGTGGGGGGATGTGAGCACGCTAGAAGGGAGGAATAGGCTACAATCAGACCTAGATGGGTTACAGAGGTGGGAGGATGAGAATAGGACGGGATTCAACACTGCCAAGTGCAAGGTGATGCACCTGGGGAGGAACAACCGGCACCATACCTACAGGCTGGGGAACTCCTTTCTTGTCAGTACAGAGGCAGAAAAGGATCTTGGAGTCATCATTGATGCTCGAGCAGGTCAAAGGAGGTGATACTCCCCCTCTATGCGGCACTGGTCAGGCCGCAGCTGGAGTACTGCGTCCAGTTCTGGGCGCCGCACTTCAAGAGGGATGTGGACAACATGGAGAGGGTCCAGAGGAGGGCCACTCGCATGATCAGGGGGCAGCAGGGCAGGCCCTACGAGGAGAGGCTACGGGACCTGAACCTGTTCAGCCTCCACAAGAGAAAGCTGAGGGGGGATCTAGTGGCCTGTTACAAACTAGAAATAACGGTCACAAGCTGGCAGAGGGTAGATTCAAGTTAGATACCAGGAGGCGCTACTTCACTGTCAGGGCAGCTAGGAGCTGGAAGCAACTTCCAAGCGAAGTGGTGCTGGCTCCTACCCTGGGGGTCTTTAAGACAAGGCTTGACAATCACCTTGCTGGGGTCATTTGACCCCAGGACTCTTTCCTCCCATGGCAGGGGGTAGGACTTGATCTGCTCAGGTCCCTCCCAACCCTATTAACTATGAAACTATATGTAACCCCTCTTTCAGTCACTGTTTGGTAGTATGAAGGGCTAGGAGCTAGGGGTTTCTGCTAGCAAACTCAAATCATACCAGCTAGCTCCACTCCCCTGCCCTTCCCCACCCCTCACACATACACACACACACACTTTGAAATCTGGAAACACTAAATTACACCACTAAGGTGCTCATGAGGATGAAAATTTTCCCATCCACAAGCAGGGAGTCCCTGGGGTTAACCAAACTTTAATAAATGCAAAAAGGGAGAAATACATATAAGCATTAGCATAGAAAAACCTGAATAATAATTTACTAGTAGGTGAGTCTGTTCCTCCAAAGGACATTGGCAGTAGTCCTGAACCCAGCCCTTCTCCCACAGTTGTGAGGCTTGTGAAACAGCTGCCAGTAATCACTTCTCTCCACTTTATGACACTCTGTTTTTGTAGCTCAGAGGAGTCCAAGTCCTAGAGCAAGTCAGTCTCTTGCCTCCATATGGTATGCAGTTTTTAGGAGCAATACTACCTGTCACACCAGAAGCAATGTCACCCTATAGTTCTGGGCAGGGAGACTCCCCTCCCCAAAGTCTTTCATAAAAAGTGCTGGCCCCAGGCTCTAGCTCCCTCTGGCTGCAGAACTGGGACGAGCTGGGCAGGGTTATTTTGCCCCAAGTGGCACAATTTGCCCCACAACAAAGTGCATGTCCAGGCACATGCACTGAAGCAAATTCCCCAGCTCAAATTTATGCCACTCCTATTTGAGCTACTGCAAACCTGCATGCCTGGGATGTGCCCAAAGGCTCTTCTGGATGGACCCTCTTCACTTTTTCTATTTCTGGTAAGAAAATCAGTGGCATTCAGAAGCTTCACTACATCCTTAGCATGTTATAGGATCAGTCCTACAGGAATCTCTTTTTCTTCTTTTCTCCCCCTATTTTTTTAACCAGAGCCTGAGCAGGGCCCTTTCACCCAATCACTACAGACTACAGTATGGTTAGGGCAATACTGCACTACATGGTATTATAGTATCAGCCTCATGGTACTACATGATACAGCTTGCCAGTACATCTTACACTGTTCTCTTTCTCATTCATTTTCATATATGACTCATAGTATTTTACCCAGCTCCAGAATTTATCGATCTGTTAACAACTGGATCCCTCTCTGGTCCCTTCCCCAGCTCATCTACACATGTCGGACACACAATGAGAGACTGCAGGACCTGAACCTGTTCAGCCTTCAAGCGAAGGCTGAGGGGGGACCTGGTGAC
>NW_017728931.1:10886059-10990281 GCF_001723895.1 Crocodylus porosus | reverse complement strand
GGCTCCTACCCTGGGGGTGTTTAAGAGGAGGTTTGATGCCTACCTAGCTGGGATCATTTGAGCCCAGTTTTTTCTCCTGCCCAGGCAGGGGGTCAGACTTGAAGATATACAAGGTCCCTCCCGGCCCTACTTCTATGATTCTATGATTACAGTCTTTTCAAATAGAAGGGTTTCTCCCCAAACCCTCAACTAAAGCCAGCATGCACCTCACTGTGGTGAATGGATGAACTTCTAAAAGTACGGGATAGCTTCCTGAGATGATGCTATCCATGAGGAACGCTCACAGCTGATGTACTAACTTGGGCAGCAGGCGACATAAAGAGCAAGAACTCTGGTAATAGCTGGCTAATGAAGGCAGTACTAACAATTATGGTTGGTAACTATGGCTGGCACCAAGAAGGGCATCTGAAGGTAAAAACTGCTCCAGCTTTATTGAATGAACCTTGGATTACAGAAAGAAAATAAAGTTAGAGCATTTCTTGGCAGCAACATGCAGCAGGATCTCCTAGCTGTTGTGAAAAATAGTCAAAGTTTACAGCAAAATCTACAGCTGTAGCTGAAGAAATTAGTGGGTCAAGGTTATGGCCAGTGCAAAAGGCTGTCATGGATGGCATAGCTTCAGGAAGCTATCCCATTTGTCTAGAATTTCATCCCTTCATCACAGTTAGGTGCAGGCTGACTCTAGTTAAGGGCAGGGGGAGTATTCAGGATAGGCAGCTGTGGCGTGAGAAGTCTCATGGAAAGGAAACAGGAAATAGCAGACAGACTAAAGCATGGGTGCTCAACCTCCAGCCCATGGGCCAGATGTGGCCCACAGGGCTCTCCACCGGTTGGAAAATCTGTCAGTGGGTGAGCCGTGACAATTAATACTTCCACCTCTCCTCCCCGCTTCCAAATTCCCAAGTCTTGTGCAGTGGGTTGAAGCCAGGTCATGTCCCCTTCCTTCCACTCAGCCAGGTTGGGGCCAAGCCATGCCCTCTTTTCCCCATAGAGCCAGGCCACACTCCATCCCCTCACAGCTGGATCAGGGCTAGTTCACGCCCCCTCCTCCCCACCACCCAGGGCTGGGTTGTGGCCAGGCCAAGTCACCTTCACCTGAGTGGCTGGGTCAGAGCCGGGCTCCCCCATGCCCAACTTTGTACGGCCTGATGGGCTGTGTTCACCCTAAGTAGCAGAGAAGGACCACCAGTCAGATCTGGCCCACAGACAGACCAAGCACTGCCCATCTGGCCTGAAACACAGAAAGGTTGAGCACCACTGGTCTAGAGCTCAGGTGCTATAGATGTTCGGGAAATCAAGCAAAAAAGTGGTAGTGCTAAAGAACTGAGTGCTGTTTAGTTACAAAATACTCTACAAAAGCAAATGCCAAAGAGAAATGGATTGAGTAGGATACTAAACTGCACACCAAAAAAACAGCATCATCAGGCATCAAATTGATTAATGACAGCAAAGCTCCCAGTGAAAACCAAGGTTTGGAACATCATATCTGCCTGTGTACCACAAATAGGATGCAGTGATGAAAAGCAAGAGAAATTTATGCAAGCACTAGGGGATTTATTGTGCATATCCTGGAGGAGGAGAAAATCAGCACACAGCACAAGACAGCTTCAGGAATGCTTGACATGATGAGGCAGGAGACAGAGTAATAACTCCAATTATCAGGAGGCCACTAGGGATGAGGTGGAAAAACAATATCTGGAAAGATGCAGGAGATCGAGTATCCAACCATAGGATACAGTGGATCACAAGTGGAGAATGATCAATCAAGATGCTGGTCCTACCCAAGGAGGGAACCCAAGTAATGAAAAAGAAGAAGCTAGAGAGCAGCTGCCAGTAAAACATTCTTGACTAAATCCATGTAATTTTGGGGATGAAAGGAATCCATTAGCCCTTGTTTTTTTGGTATTTTCCTTCCTTTGCTTAACACTGTAGACACTTAGTTAAAAACAGGAATTTACAGGAAATTTGATCATGCCACATTGGATCCATCTAGCACTGCATATTTATTTTTCCTTAAAAAAAAGATTACCAGATGTCAGAAAGGAAGGCATAAAATCTGGTCACTGGTGATTATACAACAATATTCCAGTTGTAAACATTATTTTCTAACAATAGGTAGTAAATTCTGAAGGACGAGATTTGATACCCCTTATAAATATTTTCCTATCAGATGCAACAGGAGATAGTTTTATTACTCAGCCAATTGCTTAGACTAGCATTTTCAAACATGGTTGCCAAGAACCCTTATCTGAACACCTAATTGGTTGCCAAGAGCCCTAATCTGAATTGTAGGCCTGACTTTCGAGAGTACTGGGCACCCACCCAGCAATTCCAGGGTTGCCAGTTCCCATGATTTTTCTCACAAGTTTCACAATGTTCAGAGTTTTTCCTTAAATGTGGTTGCAAGAAGATGATTACCTGATTATCTTAGCATTTGTGCATAATAAAAAGAGTTTCTAGTCCTCATGGTTTTGGAGAAAAGCTTGAAAATCTAAACCCTAAATACAAATACTGTAAAAAGAAAAAACATAACCATCAGGGGAACAAGGTTCAGGCCCAGTCTTCCAATATGAGTACTGGAGAAAAGAAACCTAACAGTATTTGTCATGAAACACCAGGAGGCCATTGGCTTGGGTGTCAAAATAAAGATCCAGGTACCAGTTTTTAGGCAACAAATTCATTTAAAAATTTGAATTTCTGCACTTATGCAGGCGCACACTTTTAGAATCATAGAAAAGTAAAGCTAGGAGAGACTTTAGGAGGCCACTTGTCCAATCCCCTGTCCAGGGCAAGATTGTCCCTGACTAAACCACCCCAGTCAAATGTTTATTTAGCCTGCTCTTAAAAATGTCCAAGGTTGGAGAATCCACCACCTTCCTGGGTAGCCTTTTCCAATGCTTGACAAACTTCATAGTGGGAAAATTTGGCCTAATCTCCAAACTAAATTTCTCTTGCTGCAGTGGGAGACTGTTGTTCCTTGTCCTGTACCCTATGGCCACAGATAATAGTCTATCACTATTCTCCATATTACTACATCCAGACTATGCAATCCCATTTCTTTTAGCCTTTCCTCATAAGTCATCTTTCCCAGAACTCTAATAATTTTCATTGCTCTTTAGAAGACTGTAATTTTGTTCACATCTTGAAGTGAGGGGCCCAAAAGCAGACACTACTCTAGGTATGGCCTCACCAGTGCTGAACTGAACTAAAGGATCACTTCCCTTATTTGCAAGTGACATTCCTAATACTACCGCTCGGTACACTATCGCCTTTTTTGACACAAGAGCACACTGTTGGCTCATATTCAGATGATGGTCTATGGTAATGCCTCAGGCCTTTTCTGCATAGTCAGTCATTCCCCAGTATATACCTGTGCTTGTAACTGTTTTAAGTGCAGGCCTTTGCACTTGTTCTTATTGAGTTTCATTCAATTAATCTTGGATCATTTCTCTATGTTGTCAAGGTCATTCTGGATCTTAAGCCTACCCTCCAGAGTGTCTGCAGCTTGGGAGTCAACTTGGAATCGTCTACAAATCTGCTAAGTGTGCACTCCGTCCCATCTTGTAATTCATTCAAGAAGATATTAAACAATACCAGACCCTACTCCATACATCTTGAAAGTTTTTGCTAACGTGCATGAAACAAATGTGGCTATAAATTTTACAAGGCACTGAACAAGGATTCTGACACAGCTTCCTTGTGAAACAAAACATTCAGAAGTCTCACAGTTGCTGCTCTTGCCCTTGAGCAACTTTTTAATTTTTAATGATTGATATGACACCCACACACTGCATTCTCTTCAAAAAGCACTGGGTGTGTTTCAGGAGAGCAAAATGCTTGGGTATTACCAAGAGAAGGCAGATGCCTCCAAGAAGTGCCTTTCTTGTTCATTTGTTTTTCTCAAGCATCTTTAAACAATTGGCAGCATGTCCCAAACAAAACAAGTTGGTCCAATACACGATATCACCTCACCTCATCAGTCTTGCTTCTCTCTTCTCCACAGACCACTGGGGCTGTTGCAACAATTCTACCCGAAGAAAGCAAGTGTCAAACAATTACCTATTTAGATAATAGGATAGAAGGCCTGATGCCCTCCTGCTTCTGGCCTTGTATGATCCTTGGCAAAGTAGCTGTGGAGTAGATGTAAGACAGCTGTTCAGACCAAGTAGCATTTCATGCCCACCCAGCACAGGTATAAATGGCAACACTGGGCATTGGACAATTGGGGCCAATGTATTTATGTAGTTATCATTCCAAAGGCTGTCTGAGTTCTCTCTTGGCTTTTAGATGTTGAGGCATCTTACATGGGCAGGGTGCAAGGAATCTTGTAGGCTCAAGCCCTGCATCCTTGAGTTACTTACCCTGGGTTAAATTCTGTTCTATGTTCCTCGTGGCATCATAACTTAAGATCTTCCTACCTAAGCAGATCCTTGATCACTACCAATGTGAGTTCAAAGCACACACAGACCCACAGCATGGATATAAGCAGATAATTTTGCTCTTCATTTTTTCTTTGAAAGGTGGCCGACTATGGTGAAATGCAGCGCCTACTCCATGATGCGTGGTAACACCATAGGACAGGAAGTGAAAAAAGCTACAGCATTTGATTATAGTAATTGTAGGTAAGTAAAACACATAATCCAAACTGCAGTTTGGCTAGAAGATGAGGATTAACATCCTTGCTATTGGGAAAAGGCCAGGAGTTCTTTAATGATCACGTGGGGTTAGGACCTGGTTTCTGCATCTCATCCCCATCTCCAGCAGCCCAGGGCCCCTACCACCATACTTGGGCACAGATTCAATACTGACTGAAGAGGGAAGAATGCCACCTACTGAGTCACCAGCACAATTTCCTTCAACACCTGGCTTTTCTCTGCTGCTTTCCCATCCAAGTACTGACCAAGCCTAAACATGCTTTGCTTACAAGAACTAACAAGATCACAGCTAAAGGTGGAATCGGTGGCACAGAATAAATGTCTTGTGAACTTCAGTGTTCCCAAATGAAGCAGATATTCCCCAAACTGGAGGAGCTATTCTAAAGTTGCTTGCATGATTGCTAGGATAAATGCCATTGCCACTGCCATCTCAGGGAAACATCATTTACTATAGATCAGTAAGGGCGAACCATTTTGGCAGGCATGCCACAAATTAAGCCCTGTGACCTCTCCAAGTGCCACTTCAATCCCTTTCCCTGCCCAATCTCATGCTCTTTCTTCTTTATGCCCTGTGCTCTCTGTCCAATCTGCTGCTCTGCTTTCTGCTCCTTGCCCTATCTGCCAGTGTGCTGCCTGCTTCCACCCCAGTCTACTGCATGCCACACATAGAGGCTACCCATGCCACTAGCCACCACCACTTTAGATTATCCACTTCTTCCTTCAACCCTCCTCTTCATAGACGCTGATCAACTAGTCCAAGTCCATACCTGCAAAGGGAGGGCTTGGCATGCATTTACATGTCTTTCATGTTCATGCTCTGGAACTATTTCATCAAAACTACAAGAGTGGGCTGGGAACCCATGACACTGATAATCTGTGCCCTATATAACCTTATTTTTTCCTGTAAATGATATGAAATCCATTTATGATGGCACCAAGAGAGGTTGCTCTAAAAGCACATGATCTTTATTGGCCCAGACACAGAACAGAACCCACCCAAAAGTTAGGTAGTTTGGCCCTGATGCCTTTGTGAAAGTTTATCCAATTTCCCTTGTCTGTTTTCAGATGTGGACTATTTATTCTCCACACCCTGCATTACATGCTTTACTGGCTGCAACCAGAAACATACCTTTGTTTAAAACAGTATCTATAACAGGAGAAAATGTCCAAATCAAAACTGTCATGATGAGCATGCAAGCAATTTATAGTCTCAGAACAGTCACCTCTCACATACTGGTGAAAGCAAGCGCCTTTTCTCACAGTGCAAGGCTTATTGCAGCTTTGCAAGCTTCTCATTACAGAACCCAAACCCATGTAAAAAATACCCAGGTTTTGGTTTTGTTTGCAAATCTGAAACTTAGATTTCAGCAACCTAAATGCACAGTTTGCAAGTCTGCAAATGCACCCAGGTTCCTCCTTTTAGTGACAGGCTAATCTTCCCCACAGGCTGCATCTCTGAAGGCCTTTTGCTGAGAGAGTGGCCTAGTTATGATTCAATAGCCTCCATCTGCCATTGCTACTATCACCCATTCACACAAATATTTTTATTTTTCCATCTCTTCAGGTAAAAAGCAGCTGGCTTCCTGTATCTCAAAGGGCTCTGTGGTAGCCTCTTCAGTTTGGTGGTTTGAAGTTATTGTATTCAAAACCAACAAATATAAGCATTTTAGTGTTTGAGGCTCCCCACCCTTAACTAAAGGGATGCACACAGATTCCTATTACTGCTTCACTTTGCTCACTGAGCACCCCAAGAAAGTGTGTTTTCCAGGAAAAAGCTTGGAAAAGCCCAACAAATGGATAAGAAAGACAGCTACCATCTCCCTGAAGAACGCAGGATGGAGATTGAAGTAATGCAAGGTCTGGATTCTATTGAAACCTGGAAAGTATCTAAGCAGTGGAAGGCATCATGTGGGTTTTAAAAGAGTAGCCACAATTCTGAGTGAAATAGATCTGGGAAGGGAAAGAAGGCGCTTTATTCACTTGTGATAATTCTATGAAGTTTGTTACCATGGTGATATCCACAGAATAGGTCAGACATAGGAGAGAAAAAGAGGAAAGAAAAATGGAGAAAGAAAAATGCGAGGGGGGTAGGGGAGAAGGATATTGATAAGTTTTCAGTTTAGTACTGGTCAAGTTTTAGGATGAATAAAAAAAGAAATTAATGAAAATAACAAAATGATGCAGCTTTTTGGTCAGAGAATGGGAACATAAAATCCAGAACGTCTGCAGTTTTTAGCAATTCAAAATTTCCTGTCCTAAAACTTCCTGGGCTCTGGACTGTTGCCAGAAACCTGACAATTGTGGGGAAAATAATCGCTGCTGAGCCACACTTAAAGTAGTACCACTTCATAGTCCTGCAAAGGAGGACCAAAGAGTATCATTATTTCAGCATACTTCTAAGGTAGATGTCTTTTTTCTCCATATTTTTGGAGGAAAAAGGAAAGGATGGCTCCTTGGAGGATGACTTGATGACAAACCGGTCAGTGAGTTTCCCTCATAGCAACATTGTAAAACAGAGCCAAGTACCTATCCCAGCAAAAGTGCAACCCTCTTAACTAGGTCTGACCCCGTTTTACAACTTGGATAAGTATTTGAGCTTCCCACCAGCCATATATGAGCCATGCCCTGTTGTTAGTACAAGATTTAAATATTGGCTAAAGTAACTATGTACTGAGAGGGAAATCAGGACTCTGGTTGTCAGAAATGTCAAGTATAATGGTTGATACAAACATGGTACCTTAGCTGATGTGTTACTTACAGCCTGGGGAAATGTGTATAGCAAGCGCTATTTCCATTTGCAAGCTTTGTGCTTGAGGGAACAGGGGAAAGCCCCAGAAGTGATCCTGAGAAAGTTTACACACTGAGAGAGGTTTATCCTTTACCTGGTCTAATCCAGATCCCTGGTGCAATAGTTTCATAGTTTCATAGTTGGTAGGGTCGGAAGCGACCTGAGCAGATCATCAAGTCCGCCCCCCCGCCATGGCAGGAAAGAGTACTGGGGTCAAACGACCCTGGCAAGGTGATTGTCTAGCCTTGTCTTAAAGACCCCAGGGAAGGAGCCAGCACCACTTTTCTTGGAAGTTGGTTCCAGATCCTAGCCACCCTGCCAGCTTGTGACCGTTATTCCTAGTCACTCCTGGTAGTGCATGGGGGAACAGGGACTTCCCTAGTGCCTGCTGGTCCCCTCTGACTAGTTTATAACAGGCCACTAGATCCCCCCTCAGCCTTCTCTTGTGGAGGCTGAACAGGTTCAGGTCCCGTAGCCTCTTCTCATAGGGTCTGCCCTCCTGGCCCCTGATCATGCGAGTGGCCTCCTCTGGACCCTCTCCATGTTGTCCGCGTCCCTCCTGAAGTGCAGCGCCCAGAACTGGACCAGTGCCACACAGAGGGGGAGGATCACCTCCTTGGACCTGCTTGAGATGCCATGACAAGGTGCAGTTAGCCCTCCTGACTGCATCCCCAATAGGCGGCAACTATGATGACTGTTGCTGTTTGTTTGGTATGGAGATATAACGTCATAGAAAGGAAGGACAAGACAGGGATCTCAGGAGGTCATCTAGTCCAACCCCCTACTCAAGGCTGGAGTATCCCTGTCTAAACCATCCTAGACAGATGGCAGTTGTGTACATGCCATCCTTCTTAAAAACTCCAGGAAGAAGTTCATGCACAACTACCAGGCATAATTCCCAAAATATCAAAAACACCCTTGTCGTGCCACAAGTAAAGCAGAGACAAAGGCACTTAAGTCCTAGGGGCTGCCCAGGGCTCCAGTGGTGGCAATCTGTGTGCATAGAGCCTAGCCAGCAGGTGGAGTATGACTCTGACTGGCCAGGCTCTGGCTTTGGGTGGCACACACTGCCACCATGTGCACTGCCCCACTTTTTTCTGCCACAGGTGTTTTTGACACAGGGATCTCCCAGTGTCAAAAGACCCTGCCATGTTGCAAATTAGCAGTGCAGCAAATGCCTGCATGTGTAGCACACATGCTTTGCAGTGCCACAGGTGGGTCTGCAGCACTACAAACTGCACGTGGGCACTTGTCTGGGGATAGCCATAAATCAGGGAGACTGCCAGGATAAACAAAAGCATCAGTATCTGGCTGTGTCATATAGTATCATGCTATCCAAAGCTGCTGGGCATGCTTGGGCCACCTTCCTGCTACTGCAACAAGGAGCTGCTTTATGAGCAAGGGGCATCAAGATCTGGCCCTAGATGATGCAGGATTCTTTCCTATGCACCCTGCACTGGAAAGCTACAGGACCCATTCCTGTGAGCTGTGCTTGTATGGCACAATTAAGCCCTGTGCTTGCAACCACTCCAGTCATTGTGGTGATCCAGGCAGGAATTTTGCTCAGGTGATGTTGCTATGGCAGAGTTGGGTGTAACCAGTAAGAGATATTGTTTTATTGATATAATTGTTCTGATGGTCCATCCCATACCTTAGATCTTTTGCTGTAGTGCTCATTCAGCTGCTTTTGTGGTAACTTTCACCTGTACAGAACACTCTTGCTCATAACACTTAGCTTGTAGGTAGGGCTTTATGCATTCAACATCCTATATAAACAGTAACTAATTAATCATATTTATTTATTCAGACACCTGACAGCAGTTCTAAGGCTGATGAAGTAAGCTTGATCCTAGGTCTCACACACCTTTCAGGACTGGTTTTGTTACCTAACTATGTATCTGAGTCATGATTAAAGATTTATGGCTAGCTTCTGCTCCCAGGATCAAACCCAAGTGACATCAATGACCTCTGTGAAATTACTTGGATATCTGCTGGTAAAGATAACAACTTTGGCCCTCACTGTTCACAGTGGCAAAGGAAAGATCCTCAAAGTCATCTTAACTGGCTTTGGTTTTTGTCAATATAACTATGATCACTAAGGGCCAGGTTCAGGACTACGTACACAACTACCACTGGCTTGATGAGAAACTGAGTCATTCATCTCAGGACATAATTTAGTCATAAATAAGAGTAGGAGTGTCAGACCAGAGTGCATGCACTCAAGTAGCAAAATGCACATTGCCCCTTGCCTTATCCATTAATGGTGCAAGGATAAGGGGCAATGTGATCTCTATAGGCAGTTTTGGGTAAGTGGGTAAAGCCCCATTGGTGATCCCAGGAGTAAGTCTAGGTCAGCAGGGAAAGCAGGGCTTTTCCCACTCACCCAGAGTCACTCCTGGGATTGCCAGGGACGGACCTGGGTAAGCACAGATCTCCGGCTTCTCTACTTATGGAGAGGTGGCCTGAGATTCCCCAGGGTGCCTCTCTGCACATGGGGGAAGCCAGGCTGGTGGTCTGGGGGCTTGAGGGGCCCTCAAGCTCCCAGAGTACCTGCTCAGGATAGCTGGAATGTATGAGCAGCTCAGACTGCCTGAACTCTCCCCCAATGAGCAGAGTCTACTACTGCTACAACAAATGGTGGAGTCTACTACTACTTCTGTTATAACACTAGTTTTTCCTCTTATGTGGTATGTCAAAGAGTAGGGACATCTATTTGCTCACCATTTGTGCCGCCATAAAAATTTTTGTGGCAACACAAAGAAACATCAGCCAACATCTCTTTCTACCCTCTGGGCCAACTGCTTTGCTTTTCTCTCTTCTACCCATCTTTGCCCAGAGGTGGATCCAGGTAAAGTACAGCCGTGCAGTTGTACCCCCTTTGATTCCTGCTTCACCCAAACTTTAAAATCAACACCCTAGGAGGGGCAGTCACATTTCTATTTACATTTCTATTTAGACAGTGCTGAGAAAGTCAATTGGCTATGTGGTTCATTTCATGGCTTCTTGGCATCCTGATTCCTGTTAATCTCTCTTCACTCCACAGGTGTTGACAACCCTCTGTCATTTTTAATGGTCTTGATGTTCCACTGCTCAAATTGTCCTTTCTTCTGCAATGTTGCTGTCAGTTAGCCATGCCTAGATAGCCATTTTTCAGCCCTTCAGACTGGTTTTAGCTCTAACTAAAAATCTTAACTCACATGTGGTAGTATTAACATAGGTGTAGAAATTACTTTCAGTGGAATATTAGAGGCATTGTCAAGCTGCTCAAGAAGACTAGATTTTGTTTTATAACTCTGAATAAGAGATGTAAGCAGGGCTAATGAAACATTATCTTTTGACTCTTTACTGACTAGGTTTTCGTGATTTTTTTAACTTTATATATAATCTGGTTTAGTGCATATTTCAATAGTCATATTTTATAGCACTAACCCTATAGCTTATCAATAAAGCATCTAGTTAATCTTTAACCAGAGAAAAAATGTGTTATGTCATATGTGATGATGTGCCACACCATCTGCAACCTCACTTTTTAAAATCCTAGATCTCCCCATGCCTTTGCCTCTCAGCACTGCTCCCTTTTCCTACCCCTTCTCTGTCTTTCACTCTCAAATTACTGCTTATTATTTATGTGGCGGGCTTGCCAGCAGCAGCCCAGCTTGCTGAGTTTGGAGACGTTTAAAGTGATTGGTGGGGCATTCCAAGGGAGTAAAAAGACAGCATGCCTAGCACATGGGTGGCTGTGTGGAAGGACTCAGGAGAGGGCAAAGAAGAACTGGCGGAGCTGGCCAGTGGGGCAGAGATGTTGCCCCAGAAGATTCATAGATTCATAGATGTTAGGGTCAGAAGGGACCTCAATAGATCATCGAGTCTGATCCCCTGCATAGGCAGGAAAGATGGGTTCAGATGATCCCAGCCAGATGCCCATCCAACCTGCTCAGAGCCTGAAGCCTTCTCATCAAACGGTGAGGCAGCCATGTCACCCAGCCCTGCCACAGCAGAGTACAGTGAGCAGTGCAGGGGTCGGTGCATAGAGGGACAGAGACCCTGGGACCTGCAGCAAGTGGCTCAGGTCTTCAACCCCCGGCATGAGACTGGAAACATGATGCACAGGTTAGTGCATGGAGGGACCCTGATGGACTGAGACTTTGGGAGCTGCATGAGGTGGCTTGGGCCTCCAGCCCCCCCCCCCCAGCATAAGGTCAGGCAGTCAGTGCACGGTCGGTGTACAGAGGGTCCAAGAGGGACCGAGACCCTAGGAGCTGCACAAGGTGATTCAGGTCTCCAACCCCTGGCTGAAGCCAAGCAGTTGGTGCACAGTTGATGCATGGAGGATTCAGGAGCAAACTGAAACCCTGGCACGGCACAAGGCAGTTTGGGTCCCCATCCCCAGTGTGAGGCCGGGCACACAATGCACAGCTGGTGTATGGAAGGCCCAGGAGCAGACCGAGACCCCAGTGCAACACCAAGTGGCTCAGGTCCCCAACCCCTGGCAAAAGGCAGGGCCAACAGTGCATGGAGCAGTGCACAGGGCCCCAAGCAAGCCAGAGGCCAGGACAGCCCTGAGCAACTGAGGACCCCCTGCTGAAGGAGGAGGCACCTCACCAGAGAAACAAGACCAGCCTTGATGAGTTGTGAGTTACCTGTGAAGAGGATTCCCACAGGGAAGGAGGGTCTTTCCCCCTGTGATGAGCAATAGGGATATTTAAATTGGTTAAAGGGGCAGCTAGTGTATCTGGAAAGGCTGTGCAAAATTTCGCCAGCTATTTTGATTTGACACTGTTTTGACTCATTTCGAGCTTGAAACAGTGAAATCAAATTGAAATGAAGGGCTTCAAAACAAAATGAGGCTAGTCGAAACACTTCAAAAGTTTCAGAACATTTCGAGTTTTAAAGCTGCCAGCAGCGAGGTGATGGGAGACAGGGAAGAACAAGGGCTGTGCTCTCAGCAGCAGCCAGGAGTGTAGCCCTGGCTCTCCCTGTCTCCTGCTGCCAGACTGTGAGAAGCTGATCACAGCGCAGGGGAAGGGAACTGAGCCCAGGCTCAGTTCCCCTCCCAAGTGCTGCGATTGGGCTGGGGATAGGAAGTCAGCAGCACTGCTATCCCCGATATGCCTGCCAGATGAGACGGGCTGTTTTGAGCTTCCTTGTTATAGCTAATGGGCGAAATGTCGAAACAGCATCGAAACAGCCTTGTTTCAATGAAGCAAAACAGAACAGCTGTTTCAAATCAAAATAAAATTTGAAACAAAACACTGTTCTGTTAAAACCTCAAAACTCAAGTTGAAATGGAATGGTGCTATTTCGCACAGCCCTAGTATCTGGGGTTCCCCATTCCCCTCCTCTCATCCAGGGCCGCTCCTTCTTCTGTGACATTGCTATTATTTATTTATTTCTCTGGGCCCTGTGCCTCTTGTTTTGTAATTTGGTAATCCATTATAGTATAAATTGGTATGCCTTAATGACACAAGTGTTTTGACGCTTTGGATTCCTCTCCTGCTTATAGAGTTTACATAGATATAAAAACATTCTGTCTATAGTTACTGTAAGTCATATATAATATGTATATGTATATATGTATATTTACGTATGTATGTGTGTGTGTCTGCATGCGCGCACATCCGTGTATTAATTTTATAGCCTTTATATCTTATTACATTTATATATAGTTAAGGTAATCTTGTGTCCTGGCCTTGCTCTATAGGGAAAGGAAGGAAACTGCATGCAGCTGGAAGTTTCAACCCCACCACAGTGTACCTGTCCTGCTAACATTCCCTTCGCTTGAAGGGGGGAACACAAACTTGGGTCTTGCTTAGTTAGTCTAGAAGGCACAGTTCTACTCTGGTGCCTTCACACTAATGTGGCTACCTATATCTCCCTTTTGTGAGATGACCAGAAAATAGAAAAAATATTACTTACATTTAAGAAAAAGGGTGAAAAATTATCCAAGCAACCAGAGACCTGTTAGTCTGACCTCAGTAGTATTCAGGGTTACTGAACAAATTTTGAGTAAAATACTAATTAAAGGCATGGAGGCAAGGGGAATAAAGAGGGAAATGAAACATGGCAGATCCATCCAAAGGTATATCAAGCCAAACTGGTACCTTTCACTGGTAAGCCAACTGAATTTTTAAGCAAGGGAACTTTGGTTCATTTAACCTACTAGTTTACAGCTAACTCACCCACGTAACTTTAAACAAATCAATGTCCTATTCAGATCAGGTTCTTCACTGTGCCTTTTACCAAAATCTCTCTACACCTTTAGAGATGACTAGCATTTGTCACATGTAGTTCTTCTTTCTCAGTTCTTCTCTCCAGGAAGAATGTTGTGTCCTTGAATATATAGTCCAGTGGGGAAAAAGAAGGAAGTGGCCCCCAAACTACAAAGCCAGTGAGGTACTGGCAGATGCATTTCCAAATAAAGACATCTTGTTTTTATTCCAAAATTTTTGGTTTTCAAATTTCCACATAAAACACTGTTAACATTTCCATGGTATTTTTTTAGGTGGGGAGGATTTTAATTTTATTATTTTTATCAAATTTTTCTGCTGGTAAAACAACAACAAAATAAAAAGAGGCCAGCCAGTTCTATTTGTGGATATTTGAGCAGAAGGCAGAGCAGGATGTTAAAAACTAACTCTAGGCCTAGGGACAGACATTCAAAAAGCCTGAGCCTGAATTGATTCAATCTTTGCAGGTTAGTCTAACCTGGCTAGGTGGAACTCATTTGGAACTGGACAGACATTCTCTCTGGACTGAGGAAATTCAGGCACATGCCTGCAGTGGCTCAGGCTAGAAGGTAGGGGGCACTAGAGCAGCCCTCCCTTCCCTTCCAGGTGGGGTGTGACCAGACCCCAGCAGGACCTTTGGTTAGGGAGATCTGCCTGCACCATCCCAGGCTTTTCCACACTTACTGCTCAAGGGGTGGGAGTGTTGCCAAACCCCAAACCCCTGCTAGCACTCTGAGGTAAGTGGGGGCAGAGGGGAGGGGCTGTGTACAGTGTATACATCTATTGATAATACAGAGCTTTTCAATCTCCCTCCTTGCTTCTTTATACTGTCTGCAGCAAACTGACACATGAGCAAGCCAGAAAGGGGCTGATAACAGTGTTCATCCCCCCATCAGCAAAACAATAGCCTCTCTTCATTAGTTCAAACTCTTCTTAAACAGCTTTCCAGCTGGCCTGTTGATTAGCTCCAAAAAGCCCTAAGCAGTCACTATTCTATCTGCGTGTCCGAGTTAAATTGGCAACACACACACAGATAGTTCTCGGGCATTTGTTAGCATACCATATGCCTAGGGTCTGTGGGGCTGGGGTCTGTGCTGTGGGAGATGGGAGGGAGAAAGGGGGGGATTCCTGCTTGAGCAGCGAGCAGTAATGGGGCAGAGGGGGATAGGGCAGGAGTAAGCCAGCAGACCCTGCTGTACCTGCGGTCTCTGTCAGAGCTCCAGCCAGGGAGCAGAGGGGAGGGGCCAGCCATGCTGTGGAGCAGGGAGCCCCACCTAGTGCAGAAAACATGCCAGGATGCTGAGGGAGTTTGGTTTATCTTAAACCATCAAGGGACCTGGGACAGCTATTGCATAAACTAATTTGACCCAGATCAGTTAAGTCTGATACTACATTCAACCAGGTTTATCTCAAACTGGTTTTGGCCATTTTCAAACTGGTTTATGTGCACTGAATGTCTGTTCTGTTACAGGTTTAAACCAGTTTCTGATCGCTTAAACTGGTTTATGTGTAATATCTGTCCCAAGCCAAAGGCTCAAAGGCATAAGCTTTTGTGAATGTGAGAGTTAGTCTTTAAGGCCAGGTACAGACATTATACTTATTGCATGGTAAGCACACAGAAAGTCTAGCTGTAACCAAACAGGTAATCAGGGCACACAGAACACTGTAAAAATGGTGGATCCTGCTCCAAGATTACCCGGGATGGATGTGGTATCAGACTTCTGTGCTGTAGGTTACAGTGTTATAACAAACATCTATACCATCACAACTCATGTTAGGTTGCTTTCTGCTGGCAGCCCATGGGGCTTTGCAGCACCACACTCAACCTGCTTCTCCCCCACAGGGCAGCACTCTAGTCTTATTCAGAGCCTGTCTGGTCTGCCCAAGCATTGGGCCATTCCTTCCCCAGGCTGTCACTGACAAGAGTCAGCAAAACTTTTGTCCCCAGACCCACTCATGTCCACCCTCTGGTTAGCATAGATCCACGCACACAAAGAAAACTGCTTATTACTGAATTTCTTTTATTGTATACTGACATGGGTGCAGTTGACTGAATGCCAAATGCGGTTCAGCTGCTATTTTAAGCTCAAAGAAACTAGGGCCACTTCTTCTCACAGTTAACCTATCTTAAGACCTGATTCATCTGCGCTGATTTCTGGAAATGGACACGTTTCTTAATGGACGTGAGGCTTTTGACATAAAATCATGTTTAACTCCTGACTATTCAACATGGTTCAGAATGGCATCAAGATAAGTTTAGTGATGAAAATGCTCTGTAACCACAGCCTCTACCAAGGCATTTAATAGTTTTGTTACACTGTCAAAATATATTGTACTGTTCAAAAGTTGTTACAGAATCCCTTGTGTAGACAGGAACCCCAACTCCTATTATTATAAAAAATATACTTGAACATGCCCAAAATGTACAACAGCACACCTACGTATACTAATATGTAGCATCACGATGTCCTAGCTTGTCTGGGGAAACCAAATGCATGTGTATATGTGCAGATTGGGAGAAGCATTTACACTGCCTGTGCTCAGTACAGGATGCGGGTCCAGAAACTCATGAATCCAGTTCACAGACATGGAATCCCAGAAACCTTGGATCCTTTGTACATTTGCTCATAAAACATTCTTAGTTCAACCTAATTTTACCTTTGTTGTGCACAAGGCACATATGCAATCATTCGTCTATTATATTCAGATTATGGCCAACCAGATTATGGGCACCCTGGCAGGGAGGGGGAGGGACAGAGTTAAGGGGTCTCAATCCATGCATCAGACCAAGAAATAGGCCACCCTCCTATCCAGTCCATGCCCCACCCTGTCATCCCATCATGAAGTCACCCTGCAAAGCTGACACAGAGCCTATGAGAAGCCCCAGCACAGGAGTACAAGCTCACAAAATCCTGTCCCTTGCACCCCATTTCAGGCAGCCCTGGGGCCATGCACCCTGCCATACAGACTCCAGCATGGCTCCCACCGCAAGCAAGAGTCAGGGGACAGGAGATTAGCGCTCAGCCTGCACAGAGCCAATCCTGTGGGCTCTGCTGCACCCGGGCTACGGGCACATGGCATGCTGAAAGGATTTTTTGGCTACAGCTACATACATTTGTACTGTTAGAGCACATGGGAGGATGTGGCTGGAGGGGCACTGAACCTCCAAGCTGGGGCAAATAGACACACATGTGGGGCATGGCCAGCTGCCTCCTAGATTTGGTGTTGGAGGACAATGACATTTTACAGCCTGAATAGGGTGTGTGGCATTGTCAGAATCATGGGGCACCTACTGAAAGCCCCTGGGAATTTTGAGATTTTGGAGGTGACCTCAGCAGCAGAGCTCAGGTGATGTAGGAGCAGGGGCCACAAGCCTCTGAAATAAGAGCGAGAGCCATGTGCCTCAGATGCACCTTTGCATATCCACTGCTATTCCATCCATCCATCCACCCTTCCAGCCTTCTGCCCACCCCCTCACAGCCAGATCCTCACTCACCCATGGACACCAACACCCCACGGACTACTGTGGACTATGGACAAACCTGCTCTGTCTGCTGCCACCAGCCAAACCTGGGGACAGAACTGGGACTACATGGAAATAAAAGATCTCACCACCATCTGGGGTGAGGAAGAAATCCAGTGGCAGCTCCAAAAAGGGCATGGAATCAGAGATGTTTAAGGAGCATCAACCAGCAGAAGCATGCATGGGGGAACACTGGAAACTGGTCCCAGTGCCTTGCCAAGACATTGATGAATAGATATGATCACTGTGTGCTTGATGCTATGAAGTGCTCTGTGTGCTGGAGGCAGAGCAAGCCATCCTACAAGGCCCTGTGCCACTTACTTGGCATGAACAGGGCATTCAACACCCCCACTCCCCTGGGACCATGGATGTCCTGGGGGAGTCACCTGCAGGAACTCCGCCAGAAGAGGAGGAGACACAGAGAAGCCCTGGGACACTGTTCCCCACACAGAGACTGCTGCCATTCCAGAGCAGGTACTATCACATATGGTTGCAGCCCTCCCAGAGGCATGGAGCACAGGAAAATTTGGCAACCACAACATTTTAAACTAAGTCAAATTTCTTCCTTGCACCACATTCCCCCACACCCTAGTGAATGCCTCTGTGGGGAGGGCTAGATGGGGAGAAGGGAAGGGCAACAGTGCTTGCGCAGCCTGTGCTGTGGACAGCGTTGCCTGTGACAGAGTCAGAGGATCCCAAGGTAGGAGACACATGGCCCCGTGCTAAGGCACAGGCACTCAAAGCCCTCTGGCCCTGCTCATCTGTGAAGGGGGAAGAAACAGCCCCCAACGGTCCCCCCTGCAATCACTCACTGTAGGAGAGGCAGTGAACACCGGCGGTGGATTGACTTCAGTATAGAAGTCTGCTGCACTGCTTCCAGAGCCCCATGACCATGCAGATCAGGGGATAAAAGACACAGGGCCCACCAGGAGAATGGGGCTGTGAAAAGGCAGGTTGTGGAGCATTTCATGGAGAAGGACCCCAGGAGGTGGAACAGGACAGAGGGAAAGGGCCACATGGGAGGGAGAGTGGCAGTGAGCAAACCCTGGGAATGGGAGAGATGTCTACAGCTGGAAGAAGAAGAAGGCAAGCCCCTGAGCTAAGGCAGAGCCCTGTGGGAGAGGCATCTGGCAGAGAGGCCCCCAGAGGCGGGGCCGTGGGATGACACTGAGTGACAAGGGAGAGTGATACGCAGCACAGAGGCCTGGGAAAGACGGCAGCACTCCGTGGTGGAGGCATGCCACAGAGGGGCCCCAGAGGTGTGGCAGAAGACTGGAGCTGAGCTAGGCAGCAGAGCAGCCAGTGGTGTGGCAGCACTGAACAATGACAGCACACCCAGAGGTAATCAAATCAAGGATGTCAAGATGAGTGGCTGGAGTGGCAGCAGGAGCAGCCAGGAAGGATTCAGACTCAGGTCAGACAGGGCTGATGTGGAAAGCGGTGGCAACCCACTCAAGCATGCCCTAGTAATACTGTTGGGAAGAAGCAAGGAACTGGAGGGTCTGCTGACCCCAGATAACTGAAGAAAAGTAACAAGAGACTCCAAACCAGGAGTAGGTGGGCCTGGGAAATATGCCCCAGGTCACATAGAAGCGGACGCTAATAACTTTTGATACAGTTCACCTGTGGGCTTCTTATGATAGAGCTATTATCTCAGGACTGAGATGGTTTAGTTGTATTGCCTCTAAATCAAGGCATGAGAGAGGGCCTACAAGGAGTCAACCGCTGGTCCGGTCTCATACCAAAGACCACCTGACTTATAGATGAGGGGGTATCATCTGTGACAGAAACCTCAAGACACCAACATTTGTTCAGGCTCTGAATATGGTAAGAGTAGGATAAAGGGGAGATTGGAACCCCATGAAGAAACTGGGGTGTGGGATCCAGAGAGTCACCACCTGGGAACTGTCTCCCAAGAAAATAAGATCTTAGTCAGGTGGGGCACATGCCCCCCACTGCAGCCAGTCCCACTGCCCAGGGGGACCCCCCGTGTCCAATCCTGCAATGGCCTATCACTGCAGCCACTTCCAGGAGTGGCTACAGCTGCTTCTGGGAGCAGCTGCAATGATCGGCCGGCACTTGCAGGGGGTGCCAGCGCTCCTGCCCACCCCTGCTGCCCGTTGCCTAGGCATTCTCAAGGTGTGCACGTGCACCCCCGTGCACCCCCTACGTGTTGCCACTGTGAGAAGGAACAGTGACCAGAACACACAGGTGGCATTCACACAGTGACCCACCCTGTTGCCACCAGTGAGTAGGGCACCAGTCAAGAGGGGACTCAAGCCCTACAACACATACCAGTGACAAATTGGTATGTTGGCTGGGAAGGATGAATTGACCCTGCTTCACAGCGGAGCAGTGGAAGCCCAGATGGGGGCCATAGCTGGTGCAGAGGCTATGCAACAGACTTTAAATCTAATAGATCAAATTTTACAGCAACAGCAGCAACAGGGTCTCACCTGCCACGACTTTGAAGATGGGGAAAAATGGTTAGATGCTAATTCCTGAAGGGCTAAAGCACCACAGACCACCCAGGGGTTGGTTAACAAGGTGTAAAGTTTTATTGTGCATTGGCTACAGTTGCTAATCACCGCTCCTAATTACCTCATTAACCAGGAAGCAGTGATCCCACTGCCCTGCTGAACAGCATCTTCCCTGCTCTCCTCCCCATTCACCATCTCCCCTCTGGGGTTGCTTGGCACCAGAGCTTCCCTGGGACAGATCCCCTGGCCCCCATGAGTCCTGCCAGTCCCCTGCCATCCACTCCTCATCTGGTAAGTATCCCCCAGCCCATCATGCGGGCCCTGCTGGCCCACCACAGCAACTACCACCTGGCCCACAGTCTTCTGGGCCCTGCCAGCTCCCCCACTCTCAGCAATCATCTGGCTGGCCTCATCGCACCATCCTAGGGCCCAAGCCACTGCACAGCTGCCACCTGGACCCCAGCAGGGGCACCAACAACATGCCACCACCTGGATGCCACCACCAGGGCCGTTCATGCCTTCCTGTGCCTCCAGCCCTTCTGCCTCTGGCCCTCCCAGCCAGCTTAGACTGGTGGCTCCACATCATCCAGGCCACCTGGGACAATGAGCAGTGACTGGAGGCATTTCACGACCCAGGCCACCTTCCCAGATCTCCTGAAGCAGCTCCACCTACACCTGGAGTGGCAGCACACCGCATTGTGGCAGTCCCTCCCTGCAGACACCAAGTGGGCCATCACCCTGCTGAAGCTGGCCATGCCCACCAGCCTGTGCTACATTGGCCACCTCTTTGGCATGAGCAAGGCCACCACCAGGAAGGCTGTCCTGGGGCTGTGTGGTGCCTCCAAGATGTTCTGGGACACATAGTGGAGCAGGTGAGGCTCCCAGCCCTGGGACCCTGAAGCTAGCCTGCTAGCTAGCTAGCCCCCTAGTGGCAGGGCTGACCAGGAGCAAATTTGCTTCTGGTTGGTGTCTACACATGCACTACTGTGCAGTAATTACTCATAAGCAAATTAGCTATTTGCATTTGCAGGTAACAAATTTACTCGTGAGTAGCACAGTTTACTGTGTGACATGCACGTGCATGTGTAGACATGGATGCTTACCATGCAGTAAACTCTTCTACTCTACAGTACAATGTCTCATGTAGACAGAACCCTTGAACACCTATGCTTAGCTTAAGATGCCACCCTGCTGTGCCTCCTTCTTGACTTCAGACTAACACAACTAACTACTTCTCTCTCCTTCTGGACATTCAAGAAAGTTCTTTCTTCAACAACATGAGGTTTATATCCAATTCCATTGTAAGAGAGAAGCAGATTTGTTGACTGGAACCTTTTTTAGTTATGCTGGGCCTTGGGTATTTAGCACCTGAGAGATAAGAAACAAGAACCTGAACTTAACAGGCTACCCCATGGAGAGCCAGTAAGAGAGCAAAGAGGGCAAGTTTGAAGTGCTCCTCACAGCTGCCAAACCCTGATTAGAAAGAAAGTTTGGAAAAAAATGTCAGCTTGCATATCCAGCATGGTACCAGTCTTCATCACCCCCATTTCATAAGTGATGTTTCATTTCCCTCACTATGCAACTCCATACAGTGAAGTTGTAGGGTTCTGGCCTCTGAAGCCAGTGTTGTTTGACCAAAGTATATTCATGATAATCTACCAGTTCTTTGTTATCATTTAAAGTTCTTTCTTCTTCTTGCTACATTTCATGATTTTGTTATATAAGACACAGAACATTAAATATACTTAGACAACTTATGTCAATAAAATGAACAACAACATTTAAACATGGCAGGACAGTACCTGTTAGAGCAGGGATAGGCAATTATCTCCCCCACTTCCCCACTCCAAAAACTCTCCAAAACTCCCTATGGGGTTCGGGAAGGTAGGGAGCAGTGTTTGGGTGAAGGATGGGCATAATCCACTCACTGCACACCCTGCTCTGTAGAAGGGTGTGTGTGGGGAGCCATATGTGCATGTGTGGGGACGGGGGACTGGCTGGGTACTAGGTGTCAGGAGCTAGCTAGAGATGAGGGGAGGGTGGGAGTGCATGAAGCAGAGCTCTCCTGGTCCATGGCTGCCCACATGGTGCTCCATATGGGTCAAGTTCCACCCAGGGCAATTCACACTGCACTCCTGCCTGTCCCACCAGATCAGCCCCAGCCCCATCCCTGGCCAGTGCACAGCTTTGGGGCAGGGGGAGCTGTTCTTGGTGCAGCTGCAGCCAGCTGGGTGCATTTGCTCCCCTCACCTCCAGCAGGAGCCACCCAGCTACTCATCACTCTGGATGAGCAGAAGGGGTGGAAGGCAGCTGGGAGCTAGAGTTGGAGCCCCGTACCCCAGGGCAGGAGGCACCTGGCTGAAGCTGTCTCCCTGCCCCCACTCAGAGCAGCACAGCAGGGCTAGGGGTAGGGGTAGGGGTAGGAGTAGGGGCAGGGGCAAGAGGTGTGTGGGCAGGTGTGTGTGGGCAGGGGGAGCTTCAGGTAGATAGCTCCCGCTGGATGCAAGGAGAGCAGAGCAGCACCAGGAACAGCCCCACTGGAAGCTGTTTGCACTGGTCAGGGCACAGGCTGGCTGGCACAGGCAGGAACATGGTGCAGGCTGCCCCAGCAAGAGCGGGTGGGGCTCAGCCCCATGCAGAGTGCTACAGGAGCAGCCGCAGGCTGGATGCAGTCACTATGCAGGCCGGATGCGGCCTGTGGGCCATATTTTGCCCACCTCTGTTAGAGACTAACAGGTTTAGGGAGCCTTCATAGGCAACCACCTACTTCATCAGATGCTATGAATGGACTGGAAGAAAGAAAAAAATTATATAGAAAAGGAAAGTATAGGGGGACGGGACCCAACTAAAAAGGGTGATAAGTGGGCTGATTAGATCATTTAAGATGAATTAGGCAGATAGCATCTGGGGGGAAACAAGTTAGCAGCCAAGAGGTAATGAAATAAGAAACCATAATCCCTGCTGAGACAATGGTTAATAAAGGCCAGCTTCTGGATGAATTTTTCTTCTGCAATTTCTTGTTCAAGTTGTTTGGTTTTTTTAAAGTTTTCATACAGACAGCAGCAGGAAACTTCACCCCTGCCACACTGCAGTCAGGTAGTGGGGAGAAGCAGTGATAGCACCTTCCCCACCCCCCACCACCCTTGCATGTCATATCCATCAAATGCTTTGGCATGTCTGCACTATAAGCAGCACCCTCTCTGGGGCCTGCACTCCACAAGGTGACCATGCCAGCCACAGCATGTGCCAGACCTGGCTTGGGGGGTAGGAGGCGGGGAGGAGGGTTTCCCAGACTGGCCCTGCTTGGACTGAGCACCAGGGGCTGGATGATATGACCAGATCTCTGACACCCCTGATTTATTACATTAGATCCTCGGAAGACACTTAGAAATCATGGTGATGTGTTTAGTATATGTCTTTGGCCATCTCTATTCTTTGTCACCTACAAGGGAAAATAATGGAGTTAGATTTCTAATGCCTGTACACTTCCAGGGTCTAACTAGGGCAGCTGTGAATAACAGAAGAAAGCCTGCTCCTGCAGTACTCTGGATGGGGAAATGTCATGGAACAATATTTGTCCTTGTAAAATTTCTCTTGCAACTCTGCAGAACCAAGAGGTCTGAGGCAGCTGAGCTTTATCAACTTAGGGCTGTTAGGCCGACCCTGATCGGGAGCATTTGACTCCAGTAATTCTTTAATCCTTGCCGGCTGACTAATCATAAAAATTTCACCTGTCCTAGGAGGCCATGCCCCATCAGACCTTGCCCCAGATATCTTGCTTTGAGATGTAGGTATGTATTGTTATTAGGCGCCATGTGCTGAAATTCACTCTTAGCTCCCCATTATGTTTTGGCACCCACTGGGACATGTAAATGCAGTTTATACATAGGGTGTAACTGTTTGACATCTAGCCCGCTGTGTCCTTGTTCCATATAGTGCTGTGATTGCTGTCCCAGCCTTTGATAAGGCTAGTGACTGTGATAGCTACTGTACTTTCAAGTTTGCCTCCAAATAAGCGGCTCCCTTTCATCTGTGTTTTATTGCCAAGGACAGAGACAGACAGGCCAAACTGTTGGCTGGCTAATAAGTAATAGGTAACTTTGCTGAGTTTCACAGTCCCCTTGATTAGGTGATCTTTGTTTTATATATTTATAAATCCTATTGTGTGAGGAGCAGGTGAAGTCCAGCCTCTGGTGTTTGGCACTAAGGAAAGCTGGCAGGAGTAACAGAGTGTTTCAGTCCCTAGCTCTCTTCAAGTCACACAAGTGATTGGTATAGCAAGAAATACCATTTGCTTGACACAAAATGTCATCAAGATAAAACCAAAGGCTGAAAAGAAAGATCAGTTGCATTAGAAAAAAAAAATCTTGTAGGGCATCAAAGCAAAGAAACTGAAAGTTTAGGATGCATATAAAAAAAAGCATTTGAAAATCTGGGAATTCAGAGTCGAGGTTCCTCAAATGGCCTTAACTCTGCCCCTGAGAACACCAAGAACTGTGCTTCAGAGACAGATGTATTGAATCCTTTGCAATTAATCTTAGCCATTTTGTCCCCCATCTTCAGAGCATCTTGTTCCTTAAAGCTAGTTGTAGATTTTAGACACAGATCTACTTAGCCTAGTATGTCGGACCTGCTACAAATCAGAACCATTCCCCCCCTCCCCAACCTAAAAGTCATGAGCTCTTTTCAAAAATAACTTATTTTTCTAACTCTTCAGCAATGCTAGATACCATCTGATATTAGGAAGTCCCAACATACCCTATGAAAGTGTATTCCAGTGGGTCTTAACCTTTTTAGACTCATGGCACCCCTTGAAGAATGCTAGCTCTTCACTTTCACTCATTTTTTGACTGCAAAAAAATAACAGAGCAATCCTGCTGCAAAGAACCCAGAAAGAGCACAAGAAGTCAGAATACTTTGGGCATTATGGATTCCTATTTGAAATTTCTAGGTTTGTCTGACGAATCGTATGTAGGCATTTGCACACCTAACGGTGCTAATATTGCCAATACTGCTAATATTCCTAGCTCCTCTTGAAGCAAAAATTACAGTGGGCTCTCATAAGATTCCCAGTCCAGGTTTACAGGCAAAAAGGCACGTGGACAATGTGACTAAGCATCAGCTAAGAAAGTATGAAATGTGTAAGTAATAAATTGTTCCAGTTGACAACTGGCTTCATCACAGTGATAAAAAGATTTTGATCTACACTGAAAGTACAAGGGTTGGTTTCTTAAGTGTATGTAATTACATCCACAGGCAATCAATCCTCTGCTGGCCATGAACTCTGCCATTATTAGTTACCTGGTATCTTACCAGCATCTTCTGGGTGCTTAGCTTGAGACAAAGTACCAAACTCTGACTTTCACCCTTCAATATTTTCCAGTATTATGTCAAGTTATCACACGAGTCTCTATTTTTCACTTTGGTCTGCAGTGCTGGAACCGACAGGATTTTCTTGGCTGGCACCTTTCTCCAACTGAAAGTCTGGACTGTAAGACTGTGATTTTTGTGAATATTTATGTTTATAATATATTAATTTACCCCAAAAAATCATGAGATATGGTACAAATACATAGGGAGACACAATGTGACCCTTGAAGAGCTTACAATGTTAATAAATAGTGGAAAAATGGGGAGAGATGGGAGACTGTGATTTTTGTGAATATTTATGTTTATAATGTATTAATTTATCCCAAAATCATGACACTCTGAAATTCATTAAGGAAGTGTAAAAAAGTGAAAACCAGGGCACATTACTAAGTAGGAGCATAGAAGAACAACATGAGCCTGCATGGACAAAAATAAGAAAGGCCCAGGTACAACTTGAGATACAACTGGCAAGGGACATAAAGGGCAACAACACCATGATTTAAGGACATTAAAAATAAGAGGAATTCCTTGTAAAAAATGTGCTCCACTATTCATTGTAAAGAGAAAATTAATAACAGATAATATTGAAAAGGCCTGAGCGTTTAATACCTTTTTGGCTTCAGTCTGTAATATAATGGTTAACTGTGATCAGATGGCTAATATAGTCAGTGCCAGTGGCAAAAGGTCAAGTGCTCAGGCTAGAATAAGAAGGGACAGATTATTGGGAAAGGTAGAAATTTTCTGAACTTCATCCTAGAGTGCTTATTAGCAAAATGGCCAAAGCAATTTCAGTCATTAGTGATTATTTTTTAGAAACTATGGAGGGCAGATGAAGTTCCAGAAGACTGAAAAGGGGCAAACACAGAAGCCTGTCGTTAAAGGGGGAAGAAAGGTGGATCCAGGGAGCTACAGATCAGTCAGCCGAGCTTCAATTCCTGGAAGGTATTGGAACAAATAAGCAAACTATTTTTAAGCACCTGAAATAACATGGTGATAAGTTGCATCCAATTTGAACTTGTAAAGAATGAGTCAATGCTAACCAAAACTAACTCCTTATATGACAGGGTAACAGGCATAGAAGATTGTTGAGAAACAGTGCATATGTTATATGTTGGCTTTAGTAAGGCTTTGACAATGTAACATATGACATTCTTATGAGGAATTAGGGAAGGTAGTCCTGATGAAACTCCTATAAGATAGGTACACGGCTGGTTAGAAAATAATACCCAAAAAGGAGTTATCTATGGTAGTTATCTAAAAAGTAGTTATCTATCAGCCTCTTCTCAGAAGTTGTGTGTCCCAGCCCCCTAGGCATTTTCATTGCCCTCTGCTGGACCCTCTCCAATTCTGTGGTAGGGGCAAAACTATACACAGTATATTTCAGATGTGGTTTCACAAGCGCCGAATAGAATAGAATAATTGCTTTGCTCAATTTGCTAGCAATGGTCATACTACTGCAGCCCAGTATGCCATAAAACCTTCTTCACAAGGACACACTGTTGGCTCGTATTCAGCTTATTGTTGACTGTAATACCTTAGGTCTGTTTTCTGCAGAGCTGCTGCTTGGCCAGTTGGTCCCTAATCTGTACTGGTATATGGGACTCTTCCATCCTAACTGCAGGATTTTGCACTTGTTTTTATTGAACCTCATGAGGTTTCTTCTGGTTCAACCCTGCAATTTCTCTAGGTCTCTCTTACTGCTAGCCATACATTCCAGTATATCTACTACTCCCCCCAGCTTGGTGCCATTTGAAAGCTTGCTGAGGGTGCACTCCATCTCAGCTTCCAGATCATTGATGAAAAAATTGAACAAAACCAGCCCCAGGTCCTACCCCTGGGGCACGCCATTTGATACGGGCTGCCAACTGGACATCAAACCATTGATTACTACCCTTTGAGCACAACCATTCAGCCAGTTTTCTATCCACCTTCCAGTCCATACTTATATGGGAATTATCAAGTGCACAAATGCAAGATAGGGAATAGATATGGGGTTCTAGTGGATCACGAATTTACCACGAGTTAATGTCATTTTATTGCCAAAAAAGCGATCATCATATTGGGATCTTTAAAGAGAGGTGCCATATGTAAGGCACACAAGGTAACCTTACACCAGTCTACTCAAGATCAGTAAGGTCTCAACTGAAGTATTCTGCCTAGTTCTAGACTCCACACTCCCAGAGGAGTATGACCAGTTAGAGAGTTCAGAGGAGAGCACCAAAAATGATCAAGGGGTATAATAAAAATGGCCTATGAGGAAAGACCAAAAGCACTGAGTTTCTTTGGTCTAGAGAAGGGGAGAGTAAGAGAAATCATAACAGTTCCAAAAATATAAAGCACTTCATTGTTCTCCATGTCCCCTGGGGACAGAGCAAAAACAACCTGCAGCCAAAGAAATGCAGAGTAGGTCATAGAAAAAGCTTTCCAACTGAACAGATAGTTAAACACTAGAGCAGGCCAGAAGTGGAATTTCTGTCATTAGAGGCTATTAGGAGCAGATTAGACAATCAGGAATGGTAGTACTGTAACACTGTCATGGGGAGATTTACAACTTGGTGTTTGGGGAAGGGAGGTGCAAAAAACCCAGCCACCACCACCACCACCAGTCAGGAGCTGCTGCTGCCCTAGGTACCAGTGTTGCCTTGTTTTGCTCTGAGAAACTGTATAGGAATAATGGATCCTCCCTTGGGACAGGGAAATTGGTTGGCGACCTTGTCGGGGTTGAAGAAGAATGGAGGAACTATGGGAAAGAATGTGGATAGAAGAGCGCATAAAAGAGAAGGAAACTGACGTGAAGGAAACAGTGAGGGGAAGGAGAAAAAGTAACCAAGAAAGAAGGAAGGTGTGAAGTACTAGGACAAGTACATGGAGACTGGACAGCCAAGTAGCCCAAGTAATAAGGAACTGAGTGAGATGGAAGGACAGCATTGACTAATAGCAATACAAAAATGAGAAAAAAGGCCCGGAGTCCAAATCTTTAGTGCAACATTACACTACCAACCAGAAGGGGCCAATATGCTTCCTTACTGAACCTGAGGCTGAATCAGCATCAGACAGAAAGAGTCCAAATCACACACTATAATTATATGGCCTCCAGTCCCTAGGACACACTCCCCTCTCAGGTCAGAAGGTTTAAACTCATGACATAGAGCTAGCCATGCACGCACTGTATAGCCCAGGCATTCCCCTCGATGTTACTTCACAGTCTGGGCTCCTGGGGCTGCACCCAAGTTACAGAGTTCGGAAGATGACAGATGACTCTTCCCTGCTGCTGTTCCCCATAAAAGGAAGGAAACTGCTGGGCAATTGCTTGGGACTCATTTGTACCTTTGATTCCTAACCTAGCTCTTGATAGGTTCACTCAGCAAGAAGTAAAGGCCAGGCAATCAGTACTTGGAACAATAACAAAGCAAATGTGCCAGTCAAGATAAAAGCAATTTCTTGTACCCTGCTGCCATGGATCAAGATACTGAAGCCCTTTTAACTCTTGTCTCTGAGAACTGTAATATTTCATTCTGGTGAAGACTGCAAGCAGCCTGCCCGATTAGGATTTTCTCTGTTATATAAGTATGAATGAAATGTTCTCTGTGGGTACTGCACATGAACCCAAGCAGCCTCATGTCTATAGAGGCACTGGTGCTGGATCTATTCCACAGCAGCCAAAGGCAGGGGTTGGATTACATTAAATATTTTAACCGTCATCTCAGAAAAGAATTGTCCTTATTACTATCAATAATAGGTGGAAGGCGTACAGATATTATGGCATCAGGTGGCATTAAAACCCCTTAGTGTGAAAAAAAGAATGTGTGCTATGATATCCCAAACAATGATACACCAAGGATCTCTTCCAGTAATGATGTATTAAAGATGCTGCTTTAAATATTTAACCCTCCAATTAAATGGCTAGCCCTCTATACGCAAGGTATTTTGGGTGGGATGTGATGGAAGGGGATTATTGCTTTCTAGTGATAAATGTCAAATGACTCAAATCTCAGAAGGCATGCATTTATATACCAGGAAAATACCTTGTTTAGCTTCAATTCATGTCAGAAGCTAAAAACAGTACATCTTTTTTACTTACTTTTAGGCCAGGTACAGCTATTACACTTTTACCAGTATAAGTGATAGGAAACTGGTTTATATCTGCAATAGAACAGAAGTTCAGCACATGTAGACTGGTTTAAGAATGGCAGAACCTAGACTAAGTTTTCCACCCCCAACCAAAGAGTGAACGTGTGTTCTGTTCCTACCAATCTAAACTATGCCACTTACAGAAACTCACGTAAGTTAGATTGATTCCACCTCCAGCTTTTTGAATGTCTGTACCCAGCCTCTATTATAAAAGAAAGGAAGGAAGCAACCATGAGTAAGCACCTCCACTTGAAAAGCAGAGGGCACTGCACACAGACACACTGGTTTTGTAGAATTACACTCACAGAAGCACCTCCCACTGCCGTTTCCTCTAAAAGGGATCAGAAGAGAGGTCTCTAAGACAATGCAAATCCAGCTGGTTTAGCAATATTGTGTACATTTCAGTTTAGGGCACTTAGCAAGGCTTTTCATAGTATCCATCTACCTATGCTCATGTTCAACCAATTTTAACTTCTTTCTTATTTCTGTAGATTTGTCAAGAAAAATCCCATCTCCTTTATTTTGTTTAAACCAGGACAACCAGCATATTTGGCTAATAATCAGACACTTGACGTGCAATGTGGAGAAAAAAACAAACTGAGCATGGGAATAGCTGTGAAAGGGTAAGGAAACCCTACCTACAAACTACAGGTATAAAGAAGGCCATGATCATCTACCAAAGCAGTGCCACAGAATGGATAGTGAAAGCTTGTGGAAACCAGGAGGAACAAAACAACTAAGAAGGAAGAATAGCAATAAATAGGTTCAAAAAAGGTTCCCTTATAAGTCTCCCCACATAGGTTCAAAACAAGTCAAATACTGATAATGCTTAAAAATCATCACCTCAGCCCCACTGAGGTGCACCCCCTGACAGGCCATGCTTGCCACTTAGGTGACAGGCAGGGGGGGCAGGTGGGAGCACCGCAGCCACTTCACAATCGGCCATAGGAGGACCTGCCCTGCCCCAACCCCCCTCCAGTCAGTGAGATTGGGTGTGGGGGAACCCTGCCCCCAGTTAGCAAGATTGGCCATGGGGGGACCCTCCCCTCCCCAGTCAGTGACTTGTCACTGGGGGGGGGCATGTGCCGCCCCCCCAACTAAGGTGGTAACAGTCGCCCATGCTCAGCCCATTTCTTGTGTGGCTTTCTGAATAGTTGTTTGAAAGACAGCCAGCTTTTTCCATTTCTCCTTCACCTGGGCTCATCTCCCTTTCTCTGGATGGTAGCTGTCTTTCTGAAAATGTAGGCTGTGTTTAAAATCAGCCAAGAGAAGACACGCAGAAAGGAGTTAGGTGTACATTGAAATGGGGCGCCGTTGGTTAAAAGCAAATCTGACTTAGAAAAACTCTGGTCCCAGAGTCATCTCCTCCACAAGCCCAGACTGGACCTTTCTGTTTCTGTACAGAACTAAAACTCTGCCCCATGGGCCACTTGAGACATTTTGCCAGACATTTGACATTTCTATTCTGTTTCTCTCCCCACAATTCACCTTTCACCTCTTTTTAAGAATAGCTGTGTGTACATGTATGTTAGCTGCTGAAAAACTTTTGGCCACTTTAGCTGCACCTTCCAGGAAGAAGCCAGCAAACCTATCCCCATGAAGCTATAAAAGCACAGAACCAGCAAAAACCTATAAATCGAGTATATGACCATTTCCCTTCCTTTCATGAACCAGTGGTCATGCTGCATTCCTAGCACCAGGTGGCTCTGTACACGGAGATAAGTAGTAGAATTCACGCTGGCTCTTTCATCCTGATATTCATGAGTACAGCAAGGCAGGAAGTCATGCTAGTTTGAAGGCAGGTAGTAACTCCATCTCAGTAAAGAACCATTTACAAAAAAAAAAAAAAAAAAAGATGGCTTGTTGCCCTACGGATAATCAGGCAAGATTATTTGTTCCCCTACCTGATCCCACAGACTCTCAGAATTGCAGACCAAAGCAGCATTTCTAGTTTTCCACAACAAACCAACCTCTGCCTCGGATAAATCAGCCTTCCTTGGGATAAGCACTTCTAGCCTCTCCCAACTTCTCCACCATGGAGGAGAGTTGCTTGGCTCCAGCCCTTGCCTATGTTCTACATATCAAAACCACCTGCCAGAAACCAAAATGCAACCTCAGCCTAAGGGACAAAGTGCACCCCCAGCTTTAACAGAACTGTCCGGTCCAGCATCTCATAGTCTGAAGAGCTGGGCAGAACACAGAGATTACAAATTGTTAATGAGGTTTCTTAAGGGCAAATTTCTTACTGTTGCAAAGCATTAAAGGGAAGAAAAATGGGATATGTGCCATTATTTTTTTAAATCTCCTTTGTGTTGTAAAAAGATATAAAATGTTTCCCCCCCAAGCTGTTTGGGGTTTGCTTTGTTTTATTTTTTAATACAGATCTGATCTGTCTGCAGAAACTGGTTACTGGGGCCTCAAATTTAAACTTTAGTGTAAAAACAATTCTTCTAGCACTTGTCATTGAAAAGATATCTGTGGCCACGGGCAGACGTGATGTTTGAAGCACCCCAAGTGCCTCTAAAGCACTCCAAGCAGTGAGGGTACAGATATTCCAAAGAAGCAGTTCAAAAATGGCCAAAGCACATAAAAATAATCCTTGAAAAAAAGCGACATATTTGAAGAGGTTCCTGAAACATCTTCACCCTGAGGATGATAGGGGCTTGCTCAGTCTTCCAACATCCCACAGTGCTCCACTCCCCACCCCTCAAGAGAAAGCAAGGCAGGTAGCTAGTGAGCAATCTTGCGTGCTTGGCTGTCCTCAGAAACTTCTGGAGGCTGAAAGACATGAAAGGATTTCCTGTTCTCCAGCCCCAGGGCTGAAAAACACTACCACTGCTTGCTTTTGCAGACATTTTGAAGCGCTCCGCATAGGAGGAGGCATGGCTACATGTCCACACAAAGCACTCACGATCTGAAGTGCTCCAAACTGGAGCAGAATTTGGAGCATTTCAAATGAATGTCTATCCACACCCTATAATCCATCAACGGTTATAAATGCCGTACTGTCTGTCCAAGTCTACAATCAGTCAATAACAAGCCTTGAGAATTATAAACCACCCCATTCACCTCTCAGTGGCGTTAACTCTGAAACTTAAAACATGAAAATTTAAATGTCAGTCTAATTGTTTCTGCTGGTATATTTAATAGAAACATTCATGTAATAGACTTACCTGTCCAGCTCAAACTGCCTTCCTAGAAGTCAGAAACACAAACCTTTCCTAGTCCAGCTGGCAAAAACTCCCAGCACTCCCCACAGCCATTCCTGTAAAACTGCTACATTTCTGTGGGTACAAAATTCTGCTGGATATTTAAAACAGAAAAGACAGGAGTAATATAAAATGAACATGGTGTAAAAACAAACAACATAGGCATTAAAATTGATTGCTTTATTTTATAGACAACTCATTAAAATCCCTTATTTTTCAAATGGAAAGGAGACTGCCACATAATTTCCAAGCCTCTCCACCAAAGTACCACAGAACTGAGGAACGATGAAAAAAGACTTTAGCTCCAGTTTCTCATGTGTTACATATGGTTTTGCTTCCTGCTAGGGATAAATATAAAAAGGAGGCAAATTGGAACAAGAGATAATTTGCAGGACATTATCAGTGCAACAGCCTGCAGGTTCTCTGCAGGTTGAAACAAGAACTGTAGAGATTTGGAAGATGATGCCAGGAAGCTTGCAGCAAGCTCCATGTGACTGGGAAACTGCACCACAGCTCTGAGCAGACAAAGCATGACACACCTGCAAGTAGCAGCACTGAATAACAGTGCACTTAAACTGAAGATCCAAGCTGACAGTCCAAAAGGAGTCCCTTCATTACTGCACAGAGCACTGAGCATGAAACAAGCAAGCGGCTTAGGCTACAACATTGGGTTTTGTTTAAAAAAAAAGCAGGAGAGGGAAAGGAAAATGGACAAGGAGAAAGACCTAACCAATTAATATGGCATTCTGCAAGGAAGGACATTCTAGGCCAGGCACCTTTTTTGAGGAACCAGAAATAGAAACCAGCTAAAAGCAGAAAGTGAATTTGACTTGAAAGTGGCCAGTTCATTGTCATCAAACAAAATAGCAAAAATAAACAGCAGAAAGAAAGAAAAGCAAGTTCTATTTTAAAATGCTCCTAGTGTTAAGGTATTAACAAAACACTGGTTAGGAGGTTTAACTCCGTGTGCACAACACAGAGACCCAGAGAGAAATTTTCATCCATATTCGTGAAGGTCTCAAAATCCTATAAAAATGTAGCTGTTTCTGTGTTATAACCCAAGGGGAAAAATAGTCTTGCAGGTTATTCCTAGCACTTCTTTGTAGCAGGCATGTTTTTCTTCCCAGTAAGTCAGTGCATCAAAAAGGCTGATGCTTTCCCAAACAGTACTGAAACAAATAAACCCCCAAAAAGTGTATAGGAAGGATGAGTAACCAGGCCTTCCTGGTTATTGTTCTGTGATACACTAGACAATTGCAGCAGAGGAAACATTCATCTTAGACAGGCACACAGCTTCCTCTGGTGTTTCACTGCGGCATTAAACCAAGTGCTGAAAGCTTTCCCAATCAGATGATTTTCTTTCCCCTTTGAGTCATAGAAGTGACTTTTGTTTGTACTTTACCTGCTTAAACAAACAGCAAGTGCTCTGTGGTGTATTCCAGGGGCAGAACAGGAAATTTCTCCCAACATGCAGTGACAGCTCAAAACATTCAACCCTGTTGGAAGTTAGCAACATGAGTAAATAGAGGAGCAGATTGGCTAGGTCATAGGTAAATGACCTACCATCCTCCAATGAGATTTCACTTTTCAGGTTGGGTCGCTGGAATTCTAACACTGCTGTTAGGCCAAGAGCAGAGATCCTCATGCCTGTGGTATTTGCTCAGAGGGCATGACCACTTCGGGCAAGTCTTTCATGTGAGTCAGCTTTAGCTGATCCATGGGAAAATTCCTTTGTGTTGTCAGGCAGGGTTTGTTCACAGTTTCAAAGGATAATCTGACTGAAAGGAAAATACATCTAAATTTTAGCATATTTGGGTCAACTGTTCAATTAAATCTAGTACAAAGCAAGGGACGTTCATTTTTTTTCCCCTTTCAGAGTCTGCTTTAATAATGAGACTCATCTATCAAAAATCTGCATTCTTTAAAATACCTCCTTCTAGTATTGGATTCCATGTGATCTCAGCCCCAAATTGAACTTCCTTGCAAGGAAATACAGGAATATTAGTCACACAGGATAAAAGCATGTCACACCTGTCTACCCTGTATAAGATACACTAACAGCCTGATCCCACATATACTGACTCTGCTGAATAAGTTCTCCTTACAGAAAGAATCCAGCTGGCTTCACTGGGAGCATGTATACCAGGCTTGATCCAGTGCCCATTGAAGTGGTGCTCTGGAGAAGTCCTCGAGGACTGGAAGAGGGCCAATGTTGTTCCCATCCACAAGAAGGCCAGGAGGGAGGACCCGGGTAACTATAGGCCAATCAGCCTAACTTCCATCCTAGGGAAAATCCTAGAAAAGTTCATCAAGGGGTCCATCTGTGATAAGCTTGCAGAAGGTAAGATTCTGAAAGACAGCCAGCATGGCTTCTTTGCGGGCAGGTCTTGCCACACCAAACTCATCTCCGTCTATGACCAGGTAACTCGCCACCTGGACACAAGACAGCAGGCTGACATTGTATACCTAGACTTCCAAGAGGTCTTTGATCTAATATCCCACTATGTCCTCATGAGAAAATTGAAGGGTTGTGGGCTTAACTCTGAGACAGTCAGGTGGGTGAGAAACTGGCTGCAGGATAGGACCCAGAGAGTCGTAGTGAATGGATCTGTCTCATCCTGGTGAAAAGTGGGCAGCAACATCCTGCAGGGGTCAGTGCTCAGTCCAGTACTTTTCAACATCTTTATTAATGATTTAGATGTGGAGGTGAAGAGCTCACTGGCCAAGTTCATGGACAACCCCAAGTCATGGGGAAGTGTGGTCACGCTTGAAAATAGGCTACAGTTACATGCAGACCTAGACAGGCTAGCAAGCTGGGCGGATCGAAACCTGATGAAGTTCAGTGTTGAGAAATGTAAAGTGCTCCACCTCAGGACGAGCACCCCTCTACACACCCACAGGCTTGGCAGCACCAAACTGACTAGCACCATGAATTAAAGGGACCTGGGGGTAATAATAGACCACAGTATGAGTATGACTATGAGCCGGCAGTGAGATGCTGTAGCCAGAAGGGCAAATAATACTCTGGCATGCATCAATCAATGCATCTCCAGCAAAGCCAAGGAGGTGATTCTTCTGCTCTGTGCAGCACTGGTGAGACTGCTGTTGGAGTACTGCGTCCAGTTCTGGGCACCGCACTTTAACAAGGACATGGACAAGCTTGAGAGAGTCCAAACAAGAGCCACCTGCATGACCAGAGTCTTAAAGCGCAAGCCATACAAAGAAAGGCTGAGGGATCTGGGACTCTTCAGCCTGAGGAAAAGAAGACTGCGAGGGGACCTGGTAGCAGCTTACCACTACATTAGGGGAGTATATATCGAGGGCTTGGTGAGCAACTGTTCATCAGGGCACCTGAGGGGAAAACCAGGAATAATAGCTGCAAACTCCTGGAAGATCAATTCAGGCTCGCCATTAGGAAAAACTTCTTCACAGTCAGGGTGTCCAGACTGTGAAATAAGCTCCCTCCAGAGGTGGTGCAATCACCTACCCTGGAAATCTTCAAGAGGAGACTAGACAGTCACCTTGCTGGGGTCACCTGACCCCCACTTATCTTTCCTGCTTGGTGCAGGGGGCTGGACCGGATGCTCTTCTGAGGTCCCTTCTAGCCTTACAATCTATGAAGGCAGTAAGAATTTGGCCTATGATTTCATTGAATTGCAGGGCCAGACCCCTTATGTACAAAGGATCTGCAGGACCAAGATCTTTGCTGAATAAGCAGAATGACTAGTCTTTTCTTCCTATTTACATATGTCCCACTCAAGGCAAGAGAGGTACAAATAAAAAAGGGTAACCTTATAGACCAAATTCTACCTTTGTATGCATATGTATTCTTCTACAGCGACTGGTCGGGGTGGCACTGAGCTTCTTCATGTCCTAATTTTATTCTAAAGATATTTGTCATTGATTTTAATGGAGTGCCAGATTTTACTCCCTGCTCACCTGCACCTCAGTCCAGGCAACATTTCAACTTCTCAGTTTATAACTTGGAGCTGCATTGCTCCAGAAGCAGGACTGGGAACATGCTCTGTCAGAACTGCAGCCCTGTTCTCTCTTTTTGCTCTGAAGCAGTTTGTTACTGCCTACCTTTGCTTGAGGTATCTTGACTCCTTGTTTTGTGCCCAGCCAGGTCCTTGAGGTAGAGTCAGGAGGGAGAACTTTCAAACCTCCTCAGTGCTGTTCCCACCTACAACACCCTGTCATAGAGAAATAGCTTATTCCACCAAGCCCAGAATGAGTAGTTGGGGCATCAGTTTGCTGGCTGGGGAAGGCTAGAAAAGACTCCTCTGTTGAACCTTGACCATGGGGAGAGAAGGAGGGAGGGTGTTCTTCCAAGCACCTACCAAAGACAGGATCCTAGACTAAATGGATCACTGATCTGGTACAATTCAGTATCTGCTACAGTAGAGAGCTCCCTAAAGGTAGAATAGGAAAAGGACATTCAAAGGCTATCCAGTGACTGACCAGTATATAAATAGAAAATGGGACACAGAGCTGTAAGGCCAGATCCTGAGCTGGTATGAGCTATCATAGTGCCATTGTCCCCAGTGGAGTTACATCAAGTGAGCCCAACTGAGGATCTGGCCATTATTAATATCACAATGGCTCATGCTAATAAGACCTGTCAAGGAATAAATTGTTAATCACAAAACTTTTTTTTGTTGTTTCCAAAGCAAGTTTCCAGTCCTCTTCTTATGACAATAACCTTCAAACTGGCTGCGGATGGAAACCCGTCAAAGTGATTTTTCTCATAAAAAAGTGTAGGCACTATACCTCATGCCTTCCAGCAGACCCATGTGGCTGCCTCTGAAATCTGTGATGATGAAAGCTGAAGAATCAACCATTTTGAGGGAGCAAGTCCCTCAAAACCTAGGAGAGTATAGAAGCATTGATATAAAAGTTTTTACAAAGTTTTTACAGGGGTTTTTATAAGGAAAGCTGTCATTAGAATTTGAATGATTCATAGGAAATCATCTATTCAATTATCTCAGACTGTTCCAATTGTTTGTTTGCAAAAGTTGCCTGTGAAAACCTCAGGCTTTGCAAATTTGTTCACTCACCGAGATTATTTGACAAGGGTTTTATGCAAGCGTATTTCAGTGGATTGCTTGTGAACTTTTTCTTGTGGCTGCTGCTTTGCATATTTGCTGTTCCCACACATGTTTGCAAATACTTTTTTCCAGCATTCATTCACCTCTTGTAATAAAATTAAGAACAAGAGTGTGATGGAAAGGCTGTGGTATAGTCTTGTAAACACAAAGCTTCAGAACCTTTTCTTGTTAGGGTGAGTGAGAACACAACCCCTTTTAGCGCATGTCATATGTAAAATCAGTCCCCTTTAGGTATAAATGAAAAGGAAAAAAAGATTGCTCTCTTTTTCAAATCAAGAAACACAACTCACCAAATCTAGAGCCAGATTTTAAAACTCTAGATAGCATTCTTGTTCCAGCATTTTGTAAATGCAAAACATTTTCTCTTGATTGATCTGTGTCTGCAATTTAAGGCTTCTGTTCTACACCAAGTCCTGTGCCTCAGACCTCCAATATCTTATGCATAGACCCTTTTGCCAGTGTGTGCCAATGGGGCTTTATATTGGTGAAGGCTGCACCTATGCAGAGCTTGGTACAGAACTGGCACTTCAGTCTCTTAAGCCCTGACCCTCAAAAGGTATTTAGACACCTGAGTTCCATTGAAACCTATGGGATTCAAATATCTCTATACCTTTGAGAATCAAAGGCTTGAACAATGCACTCTCTGATCTATGGGCACAACAATCAGATTCATAAGTATCAACAGTCCCAGTTTTGCTTCCACTGAAGTCAATGATTACACTACAACCAGCTTCAGCAGAGTTGCTTTACAGCACTGGATTTTAGTACCCTAAATCACTTCAACTGCAGAAGGAAAAGAAGGAGGGAATTAGGTCCTATAGTGATCTGCATGAATATAGGTCTACAAGTTATCAAAAGTGCTTGCATGAGAACTATGTTTAGTTTTGCCTACATTTTTCTGTTATCTGCAATTTTTTTTTTTTGGTTGCACCAGTGTGTGGGAAGCTCTCATGTGGGCACAGTAAAACTTGAAAGGTCCTAGCACCTTCAGTCTAAAACCTGGATAGCTTAGTAACAAAAACATATTCTTTAGGTGCCAGAGACAGGTCAATTTTTTTGTCAGTTTTTAAAATCTATTATCTGTTTGTCTTGTAAGCTGACTGAGGGAGGGTCCTATGGAAAAATACCACATGATTGTGTTATTCAAGATTGTGTCATAATGTATGACTTTGCACACACAAGATGAGGGCATATTGTTTCAGAAGACTCTTTCTACCATAGAATATGGCCTGACTGGCTCTCCTGTCTGCAATTTCTAATGTCAGAGGAAGCAGAATACTCTCAAACATTTAATGAACTTGCAGGAAGCAGCATCCATCTGCTCTGTGTTGTCCAGGCTCAGCTTTCTCATGTGATACTCGACTATGGCACCCCAGACTAGTGGCTACCACTCCACACCTTAGCACTTGCCTAATATTCTTACCTTGACAGTTTGAGCAGACTCAATTCAGACCGCTGTCAAGAGGAAAGGATGGGAAAGGCATCACTGTCAGCCATGTGGCAACACCAAAAGCACCCAGGAGAGTCCAGGAACAATTAGCCTGGGGGTAGTCTCCCAGGGTACCATGGCCCTCGGTTGCCAGCAATGGGGCCTGTGCTGTAAAACAGAACAATTCCTCAGGCAAAAGACAAAAGAACCTACCTGAACAATTTCCCTGTATTGAACATGAGCTTTCCCAAGGTCTGGACAACTTTTCTTTCTCATTATTTTTCATTTCAATCACAGCCTCTAGTTTTCTAGTGCAGGCTGGAAGCCAAATTCCCCCCAAAAAGTGCTAGAAAGGCATTTCTCACTATTTATGGCCTAACTGGAAGCCAGAATTACCAGAAGTCTTGTGAGGAAACTCATTCTCATGGGATTTCTAGTCTACTTTTGCATATTGAATGGGTTAGAAGAGTTATTACAGGGCTCTATTGTGCTATGTTCTGTGCAAATGCTTCGCTCCCAGACCAGGCTGCTGTTTGAAGCTGAAGCATTTTATTAAAATGTTTGCCAGAATCTAGAAAACATGATTTTCCAAAATCCCCCAGCTTAAATGTCTCCCAGGGACCCTCTAGTGCAGCTATACCCAGCTCATCTGAGCCAGGTCCTGCTCACCCTTTCAGAAAAGTTTCAAACCTTAAAGAGACAGGAGCTCTGGCATTTCATCCCAGCTTTGAGCCAAAATGATCATATTGCTATACTTACACTTGCATACACATGCAAACATAATAAAAAGACAGTGCCTGCTTCAAGGACTTTACCCTCTAAACCTGCAAAAACTGAATTGGAAGTTGAGGTAAAGTGACTTCCCTGGGGTCACAGAGGTGGAGAATAGAACCTCAGCCTTCTCAGTCCCTACGTACTACACTTTTTCACTGAGCCAAATGGACTGATAGTTCAGCTATGATATGGGAAATCATCTGAACTTCTGGATTATTCTTGGCAGTGCTTAGTAGTTCATCCATCACTATCGAAATTGGAGCTGAAAAAAAAGGCAATGACCAGTAGGGCTGTGCAAAGCTTCGGTCCCTGATTCAATTCAGTGGAGATTCAGCCCGATTTGGAGGCCAAATCTGAATCAAATCAGAGGACCCTTCAATCTCTCCAAATTGAATTGGAATCCTCTGAATCAGTTTGGAGAGATTCAGAGATTCAGACATAGAGACAGCTTTAAACATGTTTTCTACATACCTATAGGCAGCAGGCAGCTCATGAATGCTGCGATGCTTGGGTGCACGGAGCGTCCTGCAGAAGTGCAGGGGGCTCCCCAGCACACTGGGCAGCAGACCCAGAAGTGGACCAGAAGCACTTCCAGTCCACTTCCAGGTCCACTGGGGAGCACATTGCAGGCCGCACCCCCACAGCTCAGCAACTGGTGCCTCCTGGGTTGGGAGTGGGGGGCACCTGAGGTCCCCTCATGGCTGATTACCAAGCTTGGGGAGTGTGGGGGGGCCCCCTAGCGCACTCGCCAGCAGACCTAGAAGTGAACCAGAAGTGCTTTTAAAACTTTTAAAGCTGTGTCTATGTCTGAATTGCTGATTCTCCAAATCAGCATTGAATCTTCAGATTTAGATTAGGCCAAATCAAATCAGAACAGCGATCCAAATCAACAAATCGAATCACTGTCCCTGATTTGGGCTGAATCTGAAACCAGATCGAACAGGGCCCACTTCGTACACCCCTAGTAAACAGGGAGGCACCCACATGCACTCTATATGCTTGGTTAGGGCACTGTCCTGGGAAGTGAAAGACATAGGCTTAAGACTGATCCAGTTCAAGCAGAGCACAGGTTGAAAACAGTTCTCCCATCTTCTATCTAAATCCACTAGATTAGGTACAGGTAAAGTCACACAGCCAGCAGCCAGCCGTATCAAGTCTTGTTTTTATTGGCTTTTTGTAGGTCAAGGACTTGCAGGGAACTTCATAGGTCTCATTCAAAGTTCACTGTGAACAATTGAATAATGTAGATGGGCCATTTTTCCTGTATGTAACAGGAAGGGTTTTCTAACCCCATGTGTCAAGGGAGAGGACCCCAACCTGTGCCTACAGGAGTCAGCTGCCAAACTGCCCTTGCTTTAAATAAAAGCGGAATTGCATCTGTATTTGTTTACATGCCAATTTAAAAGTTCAATTTTTTTTAGCTGGGAAAATACTATGTGACCAAATTTGTTACGTACCATACATTTTATTTTTGGGTCAGAGGGCTGTCAGTAAATTGAGAGAGGATTTTTTTCCCAGCAGAAAAGATATAGTGAATATTTTCAGACATTCCTGGAGCTGGACCAAGTTCTAAACTAGAGGCAACCTACAATGTTCACATCTTGAAAGACAAGGAAGTCCTACTGGATACCAGGGTAATAACATCAATTGTTGTTTTCTAGTGACTGACATCTTGATCCACTGACATTAATGAAATGATTCAAGCCAACCTTACAGCAGCTTAGAATATGGCTCACTGCATGGTAAAGCTGCATACTGCAGACAGTTTTCGTACAGTTTTGAATTACAACCAAGCTGACCCTTCACAGATGTTCTGCTTGGCCTTTGCAAATATTTTGGCAAAAAAAAAACAAACCCAGAACAATTCTAGATCAGCTATTCCACAAAACCGCAAATGATAAATAAATGTGTGTCATAGAATGTGATGAGCACACAAGGAAGCCACAAAGCAACATAACTGTGGCACCTTTGGGGGGTCCACCACCCCAGCAGCTGATTTCCCCTTCATGGTCTTACCTATCTGCTAGCTCCTTCCTGGCCCCCACCTCACCTGTAGTCTCTCACCTGCCATGACTTTGATCTTATCTTGGTTTGAAGGGGAGGCAATCACTGGGAGCTGGACATAGCCTCACTGGTGCCCTCACAGGTCAGCCCTGACTTTCTGGCTAGGTCCACCCCACCTGTGGCCTGTTCTCTCTCCTCAAGTGCTTCCTCTTTAAGGAGGTGCTCCTTCAGCTGAAGTCCCAACAGATGCTGGGAAGCCTGATGCAGCCCTGGCCCCTTTTTCCTCTGGCCACACATTAAGCCTTGGTCCACTATCTAAGATGCAGCTCTGCCTTGGCAGCAGCCCCTCCTTAGACTCCAGTTTCACCCCACCATCTTCAGCCCCTCTGGATTGGAGCTAGCTGCTGGTGCTTATAGTGGAGAGTGATACCAAGGTATTCCCACTCATGGCCTCCTCCATCCCTGTAGCCACAACCTCTGGTATCAAGCTCAAAACAGAACATGAACAGAAGGAATCTGTTTAAAAACAAAAAGTCTCCCTTGTTCTAGGTTAATACTGCCTGCAGGCTGTACCTTGGAGCCATCTCACCCCAGCCCCCTGAGTGGCTCGGGGCCTGCCTGTCTGTGAAAAGAAACACTTACCTTAGCTGGGCGAGGAGCGAAGCTGACAGGATGCCATGATAAAAGAGAGAAGTAAAAATGGCAAAGCCAGGAGGAGGTGGGACTGGCTCCCATGTCAGTGTGGGCATGTTTTATAGCAGAGTGCCAGGGCCAATTTGCTGGCTGGCCCCCAGAGGCTGGGATAAAATGCCCGGTGGGAGAACAGCAGGGGGATCTGGAAGTAAGGTTCCCGACTGGCCCAGAGGGGCCAAAACTGGAGCAGAGTCCCACTGTAGGGACATGGTGGCGGCCCCAGGAAGGGACTTTCTCAAATGACCAGAGCCACACAAGGCTCAACAACTTACCTGAAGAGACATCATGGATGCCAGACATCTACAACTCAGACCGGATCCTGGCAGGACCAGAAAGGGCAAAGACTGACATATGTCTGACTCATGGCAAGTATAAAACCAGAAGAAAGCGAGGGACGTTGAGGGACAAGACAGCCCGGGGCCTAGAAGATTCATAGGAAAGACAAAGTGTGGTAGAGAACACTCAGACACAAAAAGTTTCAATCCCACCATCATAAGTTTAGGGTGCCAAGACACCAAAGTACATGTGATACTGTAACAAGTCGCCCTCCCCAGCGCCATCCTTCTGGTTACCTGCGTCTTACGTGGGGCGCCCTTGGAGCCTCCTGTGGAATTCTCTGATCCCACTGTAATCTTTCCTGCCACGACTTGATGGAATTTTTTTTTATGTGAGCGGGAGACTGCCTATTATATTGGGTGTGTTGTGGTCTCTCCTGTTATGGCTTGGTCCCTGTTTTCTCTAGCTAGGTCTCCCCATCCAAACCCATTAAACAGGGTTTGACTCTGAGACTCCAGCTTTTTTTTTTTCCCAGTGCTTGGAGGCTCATGGGCCCCTTTCCTGCTCCCTTCTGGAGCCCAGCACTCCCTGGCCCAGAGTCACGGGAGCTGGACCCACAACCAGAGGGCAGCAAGCCCAAAACCAGGGTGCAACCCCAAACCCGCCCCTATCAGTCCAAACAAAAAAAACAAAATATAACTGCACCCCGGTACAGTTTTAAGATCGTCCTTTGAGTACCGGGGGTTTGTGTCTCCCAAAACTGCACCCTCACTGGCGTCAGGGTCTGTGCCCCCAACAGCTACGTCCTCAGTGGCTCCAGGGTCTGTGCCCCAAAAGCTGTCCCCTCCCTGGGGCCAGGATCCCCACTTTGAAGTGGGTCCCAAAAATGAGGCCTCCTCCATCCCCTGATAGCCTCACCCAAACCACCGGTTCTCAATAACCAAAAGAAGTAGGGACAGTCCCGTCCGTGGGCAATAACTGCCCTCAAGAAAAAAGAACATGTGATCATGTCATCTTACGTTTACATTGGGTTCATGCTTCAGCTCCCCTCTGTTGGCCTCTGGGGTGGCTGTTGTCTCTCAGGGCTTCCATAGTCCCCTCTTCCAACTTTTGGACTGCTCCCCAGGCCTCTCCGTGGAGCTGTGGGATGCACTCCTTCCCCTTCAGTTGCTGGCCTCCCTACTGGTGTTCTGCCCCATGTTCTTATAGTCCTTCCCCTTCCGATCGGCTGACTAGCTGGCCAGGCCCCGCTATTGACCCCTTTTGCGCCAGTTCTCTGCACCCAGAAGGTTTGAGGCTTAAAGAGTTGGGCCTGCTTTCTAGTGACAGGGCTAGGGTTCCCTGTTACAGATACCAACACTAGTGGTCCAGAAAATGACATCTTCAGCCTTCTTTCAGCCATGTGACCAGATCTTGTTCAAATTTGCAGATGACACTAAGATGTGGGGAGACGTAGGCACACTAGAAGGGAAGGACAGGCTACAACTAGATCAGGACAGATTACAGGGGTGGGCAGATGAGAATAGGATGGGATTCAATACTGACAAATGCAAGGTACTGTACTTAGGGAGAAAGAACCAGCAGCATACCTACAGGCTGGGGAACTCTCTTCTTGTCAGCGCAGAGGCAGAAAGGGAACTTGGTGTCACTATTGATTTGAAGATGAACATGGGCTGCCAATGTGAGGACATGGTCAGTAAGGCTAACTGCACCTTGTCATGCATCCACAGATGCATCATGAGCAGGTCCAAGGAGATGATCCTCTCCCTCTATGTGACATTGGTCAGGCCGCAGCTGGAGTATTGCATCCAGTTCTGGGTGCCACACTTCAGGAGGGATGTGGACAGCATTAAGAGGGTCCAGAGAAGGGCCACTCACTTGGCCAGGGGGCAGCAGGGCAGGCCCTACGAAGGGAAGCTACAGGACCTGAACCTGTTCAGCCTCCACAAGAGAAGGCTGAGGAGGGATCTGGTGGCCATCTATAAACTTACCAGGGGGGACCAGTGGGAATGAGAGAGTCCCCGTTCCCGTGAGACTGCCCAGAGTAACTAGGAATAATGGCCACAAGTTGACTGAAAGTAGATTCAGACTAGACATCAGGAGGCACTACTTCACAGACAGGGTGGCTAGGATCTGGAACCAACTTCCAAGGGAAGCTCCTACCCTGGGGGTCTTCAAAAGGAAGCTGGATAATTACCTAGCCAGGGTCATTTGATCCTGGTATTCTTTCCTGTCCATGGCAGTGGGTCAGACTTGATGATTTGCTCAGGTCCCTTCTGACCCTACCAACTATGAACCTATCTCCTGCACCTGGGAGCCAAGTGAAGCTAATTGCCTCAATAACAACCTGGCATTTTTAATCCTTGGTTTAGTCCACTGGTGCAGCCACTCCTTACAGCCCTTCCTAATCTTGGGTTTTCTGCCCTCTCCTACCTTTCTAGCAACAGGGGCAGGAGTAACCTCTTACAATAACCACACCATCATCATGATGTAGTAAGGGTAGGCAACCTGGCATAGAAAAAACATACCCTTTCCTCTACATGCATACCCAAGCTTCTGTTCAGCTGCATGATCTTGCTGGCAAGGACCAGAGCATGGGTGCCTAGAAGCAGGGCTTCATATGGGATGTGGCCAGCACAGAGTACAGAGTGTGACTGGGTACATCTACATGTGCCCTTAACTGTGCAGTAAACTAATCTGGCATATAAAGAGTCACAGTCTACATGTACAATGCTATTAGATCATGGCAAATTAATTTTCACTGCTGTAAGATATTACTGTCAGGGACAGTACTACCTTAGGACAGCGAAAACAACTGTGCCTACACACATGTGTAAACACTGACCTGGGCAAAAATTGCACCTGGTCAGCCCAGGCAGCAGGGGATCAGACCCCTGCCTGATGCCTAGCCACAAGGTTCTGCATGCTAGGGTACTGTCATGCCCCAGCCAGCCCTTCTGCCACCCAATGCCACCTCCGGGAGCCTGGGGTTGGCCCCCCAGAGGCCCTGCCAGCCCAAGGCTGCTCCACCCTGGCTCAAACTGCTGCATGTGCTATGTCTCCATGTGTGCCCTGGACCACAGCAGTTTGAGCATCTACACGTGCCATTAAGGCACCACGATAAACTCCAGAGCAAACTGTAGATGCATCCACTATGGAGGTATGCCAACTCTCTGAGTCATCATCACATAGAGTATGTTTGGAATGAGTGTTTGCTATTTATACTAGAAACCTGATTGCAAGGACTATGCTTATCCATTCAAGGATTAGAAACAAAAAGACTGATATCACATTTCCAATTAAACCACTTGATATTCAAGTATCAAATAACTGCAGTTGTATTATGGTACAAAAATTATTCTCAGAAATTATTCAGAAATTGCCGTTGGCTGATTGGTAGAACTGGTGAAAAAACAGAACTTCCATTCTGTAGGAAATGCTGACATTTTGACATTTTCTATTGTTATAAAATTAAATAAAAAGCCAAAGTTTTGACCTTTCCTGTGGAAAAAAAAATCAAAATATGAAGTAAGATATATGCAGATGACATTACAAAAATTTTAATATCATGTAAAAATCAAACCAAAATTAAATAAAAAAAGAATTTGAAAGACACTTCAAAAACATTATCAAAATAAAACTTTTTCCATCTGGAGGTGTCATTCTGAATACAGTTCAGAAAGATATTCCTCCTGGTTGTATTGAATTGAGTGCTATTGTATGAAATATCTCTAGATTTTTCCATTGAAATATACAGAGAAATGCAACGTGTTCCTATTAAATGTTTCAATTTAAATAAAATTGCTGGGTTTTGTTTTGTTTTTATACAGAAAACTATTCCAACAACTTTTAATTGGGGTTTAATAATTTCATAATAAACTAAAAAGGGCAGATTTCTCTGGAAGGACTTCTCTTACTTTCATATTGTTTTATGGATGGCCCCTAACAAGCAGAGAAATTTTGAGGTTGATTAGAAAAAAAATTAAGGTATAGCCTTTTAAAATAGAAAAGCTATATGGAAGCTTTTTTACAATATAAAAGCTATTAGTTGATGGAAATTTTAATTAAAAAAAAACACTTTTCATTTCCATCAAAGTTTTCAGTGGAAAAATTCAACTTTTTTTTCTTGGAGGTTGCCAAAACCCCTGTGTTCAGGCAAAAATGATGAAAATTAGATCATGCCAGCAAACAAAAATATGGTTAAAAAACCCAAATGAAATCATCAGTTTTGGAGGATTCAGTTTACTGTCCAATAAACAAAAATGAAAAATAAACAAACAAATATCTAAAATAAAATAAAGGGGAACAGACTGTTCCTTCAAAATATTTGCGTTGAATCAAAAACATCATTTGTGGCCATCTTTCTGTGGGAAAGTTTTTGACAGTCCTAGTCTCTTAACCTTCCACTCGTTTCCCCTCTAAGTAGCACATGCACTCATGTATATTATGTCTGTGATTAACTGTGTGGCTTCAATGTAAATAACATGATTCTGATCCCACCTAACTCAAGGTAAACTTATGTTATCTTCACTGAAACTAGTGGCGTTGCTTTAGGTTTACAGTGGTACAAGAACCAACCTGAGCCTAGCAAGAACCTTTTCTTCTGTACGTTCTCAGACGTTCATGACTGTTCTTCCACAATCAAAGTTTGTCATACTTACAAAGAGCAGATTACTCATTAAACCATATCAAATTCATCTTTTTAACTGTTGAACAATTTTTACATTTCAGCCCTCAAATAAGTGATTTTTCTCAATAGAGAAAAAGAGACTTTTTTAATCATTCAAAAAGAATATATTTTTTTTAATTCAAGCTTTCCAAAGAATATTACTTTGGCTACGCTGAGACTGGAAAAATAGCAATCCCAGACATGATCATTTTGGAACATTATGACCACCTGAAAGCAGTGGGCTCTAACTGAAGGTCCTGCAGCTTCAGTGATAGCAGATATTAAAGATATCAGCTACTGTGGGTTAAAAAAAGTTCCATTTGGTTACTATGGACCCAACTCCAGGGACTTCTTCTTGCAAAACTCTACTGGCTTCCTTCCTTTGGCAACCTCAGAAAATCTTTATAGTATCAATATTCTGATTTTTATTAGTATTTTCCAAAATCTTAATTCTCTTTTGTAGAAAGGGTGGTCTGGTGGTTTAAACAGAAGAAAGGGAAGCAGAACTTTTGGATTCTCTCTACCTCACTTCCTCTCTGAAGTTCTAATGACCTTTTTATGTTGTTCTATTGTTACAGCATCATAGCATTATATTTGTCTGCTATTTTGATTAAAGGAATATGATGGGTCCAACCAATCAAAACATCCCTTCAACTGAATCACTTCATGCTGGGGCAAAAAGTGTCCTATTGTTTGGTACATTAAGTTTCCTCTTGCAAAATGTTATTATTGTTTCACATGGACTTGACATTGCCCCTTTACCATGAAGCTGAGAAGAATACTGTCCTGTTTATTACACACAATCTGATGGTTCAGGAACATTAGCCACATCTACACAAATGGTGGACTGTGCAGTTTTTACTGCATAATCAGTGACTGTGCAGTATCCGGCATTAGTGCATAGTGCCATCGCTGCACAGTTTTTTTCAGACGCTACCACACAGTAGTGTCGTGTCATGGTTAGCGCCTGCCAATGCTGCTGTGCAGTAACAACAAAATACTGCACAGTAGCTCATTGCCAGGGACCCTGCTTCTCCCTGATAAAACACAATCACTAATTTTCAGATTAAAAAACTTAACCCAAAATCCACATTTTTGCTTGATTAAAATGAAACACCACTAACAGATAGGTCTGTACAAAGCTTCAGTGCCTAATTGGACTTGGCAGAGATTTGGCCTGATTCAGTGACCAAATCTCTGAATCTGAATCAAATCAGGAGACCCTTTAATCTCTCTGAATTGAACTGGAACCCTCTGAATTGATTTGGAGACATTCATAAAGATTTGGTGATTCAGACATAGACACAGCTTTAGATGTTTTTTCTACATACCTCAAGGTGCCATGTGGCTTGTGAATGCTGAGATGGTAGGGCACATGGAGTATCTGAAAGGAGCATGGGGGGCTCCCCAGCATGCTCAGCAGCAGACATAGAAGTGGTCCAGGAGCACTTTCGGTCCACTTCCAGATCCACTGGCTAACACACCGGGCCCCCCACCGTGCCCGCCTGGCTTGGTGACTGGTGCCTCCTGGGTCTGGGGGGGGCACCCAGGGTCCTCCCATGGCTGATCGCCAAGCCGGGGAGGCATGGGGGGGCCCCCCACATGCTCCCCAGCAGACCTAGAAATGGACCAGAAGTACTTCCAGTCCACTTCTGGGTTCGCCACAGGGCCCCCTCCCTCCCCCCCCGCACTCCTATGGGACACTCCATCCACCCCAGCATTGCAGTGTTCATGAGCTGTGCCTGGTACCTCAAGTTATGTAGAAAAAACATTTAAAGCTGGGTCTATGGCTAAATCACTGATTCTCTGAATCAGCATCGAATCTTCAGATTCGGATTCAAATCAGGGACAGTGATCCAAATCAACAAATCAAATCACTGTCCCTGATTCAGGCCAAATCCAAATCTGAATCAAATACAGACTGTTTCATACCCCCCAATCGATAATGGTTTTTCATCTTAATCACAGAAAAATTTTGGATTACTTTTTAAAATCTGAAAATTAGGGATTTTTTTTAAACCAGAGGAAACCAGGATCCCTACTCATTGCTACTTCACAGTAGCTTGTCATGTAGATGTGCCCATAATAAAGTAGAAACATAGTGAAAAGTACTCTTGCTGTCTAATGTGTTTGCCCCATTTTGAGTTCCACTCTCCCCATGACTTCCGTTCAGCAAGGAGCCAGAGAACCATAAGAGTTCTTCATTTCACCCTGTCTGACAGGGAAACTCTTTTTATCTGTAGGAAATGTGCTTCAAATGAGGGACAGACGGAAAGCTAAGCTTGTTGCTAAGACTGTGCTCTCTAGCACAGTTGGAACCATAGACAAGATTCACAAACTTGAATGAGTGTGGGGGTAGATTTTAAAAATAAGCTCATTTGATACAGGCACGCACTAGCCTATATGCACTTAGACATTAATCAAATTGTAGGAAGCCTATATTCTGGTCTAATGCCCACTCCAGTTGTATACATCATACTTAATTTCCATAGATTGACAGTGGCATTCTGAAAAATATATATATATATTGGAGCAGTCTCTGGAAATGTTCTCAGATCATGTTACCCAGTAACACACACAAACTTGACCTTAGATTGTGATGTGGCACAGTGGACACATCTACATGAAATGCTTTACTATGCAGTAGAGCACATTACTGTCTACATGTGCAGACTCTTACTATACAATAATTTGCTCTACTCAGCAGTTAATCTGCTACCTGTGACTTAAATTCTTGTTTAACTGAGAAAAACAGAACAATGGGGCCAGATTCATTTGTCACAACGGTTTCCTGCTGACGTAATCCACTAACTTGAGGGAGTCGCTTCTGATTTACAGTGGTCAAAGGAATATATGTTCTAAGCCAAAGATGGGAAAGACATATTTGTCTGTCTTCTCCATCCAATCAGCCAATATCATAATGCTCCTTGGAGCAGGTTCTTTAGGGACTTGTTCTCTTTATGTTTAAATGACTCAAGAATCCGGTCTTTCATCATTTACTTGGGGAAACCATTACACAGCCTAAAAAGACCTCAACACTAGGAAATAGTAAAAATGTACAAAAAATGCCTCTGGAATAAATAATCAAGGTTATCCTCCCAGTGACATCCCAGACAGGTGCTGCATTTCTGATTACATAAAAAGCAGTGTCCATTTAGTAACTTTAAGTGTTCTAATGATTGCACAGTCCAGCCCATTCCACTTGCTATTCAGGGCTAGTGAGCAATATTTAGTCCTCAAATCTTCAATAAGTTATATGATTTACCCCAGTGGTTAGTGTGGAGTGTGGTACTAGCAATGATTGGCCTGCTAGGAGACGCTTTCCTTTTAGCTGAGACACCAAGCCAATATCCCAGTTTCCCTGTTTCTAAATGACATTATGGATTTCCAAAAATATTAGCTACTAAACTCCATAACACATAAGCTACAGATGTTGAGGAGCTTGAGCTCAGTAAAGCTCTGAGTTCAGGAACACAAAGCAGATATGGAGAATTACACATTTCAATCAGGAATCAAGGTCCTGTACACGCAAAAAAAATGTCAGGACTTAGTGAATAATAACCAACAAAATGTAGCAGGGAGGTAGATGATGGAACAAATGGGTACATATTATAACAACTGGTACCAACCTAGTTCTGATTGAAATTGAAAAATGTTGATGGAAAAAAATGGCCAAAATGGCAAATTAAAAACATTTCTTATCAGTCTTATTATGACACAGCAAGCACACCAGCTGCTCCAGACCTGGGAAAAACAATTCAAAGCAAGATAAATGACAACTTAGGAAATCAAGCCTCATTCATAAAAGTAACCTTAGACACTCAGAAGCCTGAGGATGACATTTAAATCAACCCTGTAACTACCTCCACTCTTATTTTTGTCTTCTAATTTTAACAGTCATTGCTTAAAAGGTGGTAATGATCCCGTTGAACATCTATTACACTTTCAAAATTGTGGAAAAGCTGAGTTTTGGGACAGGATCCAAGGAAGGATAATATACACATTTTACCAGAACGGTACCTCAATCATTTCTCTGAGGTTTGATCCTCTGACAGAGAGCCTCATTTGGACCACTGCTGTACCCTTCTGCTTTTCTTTCCTCCTTCTCGTTTCTTTTTTATGATAAAATTATCCTTGATTCATTTCTCAAAGTATTTTTTTAAATATAATGTTGTTAAAAAGCAAACAGAGAAAGAGAGAAAGTTTATACAAACAGGACTCTCAAGCCAGTCAGACAGGCTCATGGTTTCACACAGCCCAAGAGCTGGTGGATATGTTTCTTTAAGGCTGGTGGAGTGTGCATATAACAGGGCAAGTGCATACGTGAAATTTGCAGAAGCCCAACGTCTGCAGGGGAATTTTCTAATGATTGCCTTTAGTTAATAGGCACAAGCTGTTAGCTTGAGCTGGGAAAGCCTTTTTTTTGTGTGTGCCAATTCCACCCCCTCTTTTTTTTTGTCATGCATTTAGTTCCCACAGCTAATGCACCTCATAATGAGACTGGGCAAGCAAAATGCTGGCGTAATGATATGGAGCTTGTTTGGCCCTGACAAAGAACACAGAGAGTGGCGGGATGGTCTATGCAACAGGCCGAAGGCTCTATTCATCCCTTTGCCTTCCATGCCACCTAATCTTACAGAAGCTGCCTTGAGAGCTGTGTGTCAGGATGGGCTGGTTGTCTGTCAGGGACTCGGCAGTGCCCTGAAAGATGCAGTTAAAATTTCATTTCCAAGGGTCAAACTGTAGAGAAACAATCAAGGCTTAAAACCTGACCGTATCTTTTAAGCAAAGATTTATTTTAAATACATACATTAGTAACGGAACAGCCAAAAAAGAAAAAGACTTTGAACCTACAAGAGTTGAATTCCATGGTCCTTGCTCTGTCCGAGCTCTCTCTGGGCTTTAGAGGCAAGTGGAAATGTTTTCTGTCTCTGACTAGAGTTTTTTTTCAATATTTTTTCTCTTATTTTTCCCCAAAGTCTTTTCCTGGCTCACTGGTTAAACACCCTGGATCTCATTCCACAGAAACCAGATGCAAAAAGACTCATATGAGGCCAATGCAAGCTGTTCCTGTCTGTGGCCTTCCACTTCTCCAGGATTTTTCACCGCTGCATTTCAAAATCCTCTGTAAAGTTTGTCTTTATTGTATCCCTTTTACAGATGCAGGCACTGTAGAATAGAAGTTTTCTCCTTGCTGGAGATCTCCCAGTGAAGTCACTCCTGGAGCTAGGATGGAAACTTTAATTTCCAGGATCCTTTCATTTCAAGTTCTTGGTCCTGATCTGGCATTCCTAACACACCCCAAATTCCCTCTGATTTCAGTAGGAGTGTTTCGTGTCCAAGAGACGCAGGCTGTAGCTTGCCATTTTCATCTCTACACAGAATGGTTATTTAGAGCTAATGAATAGAACAGCATAACGTTTTTCCATCAAAACATTTTTTCAACTGCAATTTTTTTTACAAAGTAGAAAGTTTTCTGGAAAAAAAATGTCCTTCATCAAAAAAAAAAGCCTAGTTTTTGTCAGGTTTTAGACCAAAATATTTTGGCACCTGGCTGGGGTCTTATGACCCCTGCCACCCCCCATGCTCCTTCCTGCCCATGGCAGGGGGTCGGACTAGATGATTTGTCTAGGTCCCTTCCGATTCACTGATTCTATGATTCTATGATTTTGGATATTCAGTCGTGGCTCTGAGGTTCTCAGTTTTTCTTTTTAAAAAAAGTCTGAAAATTGTAATTAAAAAATTAGAATTTCTTACATATTTGTCAGTGGCTCAGTGGATAAAGAGTAAAGAGTCTTGCTATGGCTCCAAAAGCATGAATGCAAACCCAGTTCCAGGCTCACACTAAAGACTAACCCAACTGACCCAACTGTCAGTGGGTACCGAGTCAGTCAGGCTGAAGAGTCAAAGATGGCTAGATGGGATGCTGGCCAAATGACTGCCTTGTATACCATCGGCTAAGAAACTGGCATGTCTTAACCACATTGGTCCAACAGGAAATTAAGGTCAGGTGAACAGTGGGCACATCTACACATGTCCCCAACTGTGCAGTTGTTACTGAACAGTCATTTAGTACTTGCTTTAGCCATTACTAAATGCAGTAATGGCTAAAGCAAGCCATTACTGTGCAGTCCCAGCTGTTACTTCACAGTCATTTAGTACTTACTTTATTTAGTAGGTCATTGCTACTGCACAGTAGCATCGGCATCATGGTTCGTGCCAACCAATGCTACGTCACCATAGCAATGAGCTACATCACTGTAACTCATCACTATGGTGACATAACATCTCACGTAGATGCACCCAGTGTCTGTCAACATTTTACATAGGAGGAAATAAAAATATTTCCCAACTAAATTAATAAGCTTTTCCTGACAAGTCTTTTCTTGTGTAGATGCACCCAATGTCTGTCAACATTTTTTGCAGGAGGAAATAAAAATATTTCCCAACTAAATTGATACTTTTCCTGATAAGTCATTTCTCTATGCAGTTTGTCATCTAGTTCAGCTTATGGAAGGTCTGCCAACAGATTGTCATTTCCTCCCCATGGTTCAAAAATATTCAGTGTTGGAGAGGTTTTTGAACATTAAAAATTCTATCACTTCATCTTGAACAGGTTCTGGAGAGTTTGTTAGTCAAGTTGGGTTGCCTTGCTGTGTGTGGTCAGCTAGGTCAGTTTGTTCTGTTTTGTTCTCTGATTGGACGAGTCAGAGAACAAATATCTCTTCTCAAATAAATATGCATATCTGACAATAGTCATATGTTCTGCATTGAAATTTGTATGCCTGCTCATGCCAGCCAAATTCAATATCACACCTGTTCATAGGAAGCAAAACTGAAAGGCACAGGCACCTATCTAAGGCAAATTCACACAGAGATTCTAATGAATCCTCATGAAAAAAACATCTGTAGACTGCGCCCAGTTTAGTTCTGAAAGTACTTAGTGTCATGTGTGCCTTTCCATGCCCTTACTACCTCTTCTTTCACATTGCCATAACTTCTGTATACATGTCTCTACAATTGGCTTACGTGTCAATTATGTTTTTACAATTAGACACATAGTAAATTTCATTACAAATGCATTTCAGGCAAGCTGTTTGGTGCAGGGAAAGAGAATATTAACTTAGCTTAACTATTACCTGTGACTTAGGGAGACAGGTAGATAATATATGAGCCTTCAGAGTCTAGAGAAAGAAATTGTATAACTGAGAAAGAAATTGTCAGCAAAAATAGATTCTGCCCTATTGTTGCTGGTGGAGGTACAGAATGTATGATGAAGACATTTCTTTTTTAAATAAAAGCTTTTTATCTATGTGTATATACACATACCTACAGATACAGCTTTTATTTTAAAATGTACATATATTAATGTATAATGGATGTATACATATATATATAATGCATGCATACAAAATATAAAAAACATTAAATATAATATGTAATACATAAAAAGACATAAAATACAATATAAATACATAAAAAGCTTTGATTTTAAAAAAGTCCTCTGCATACATATGTACATAGGGGTGAAATTATAAAATAATATTTATTAGCTTTTTTTTCAGTTTCTCTTCTATTTTACAGCTACTATGACTACTGTTAAGAAAGCGGAATTACTGGGATTGCAATGAAAGCAAAAAAGTTGAAAAGGGAAAAAGGTAAGACTTTTTATGAGATGGTGTGCTTGTGAACATGGTACCAAAGGAGCATTACACCATTTTCAGTACTGATACTGCTGAAATGAACACTAGAAGGGTCATCTATCCTTAGATAAACATCTTGGAATAAATACTGAGTATATCATTACTAAAGTTATTGCAGTGAATAGCAAAAATGCCCCAATATTAATGTTATTATAGGGAATCCTGAGTACTTTGTCACAACCTGTTAGATGACTTCAACATGCAAATTTGCTTTTTTAGTGCTACTGCTCTTAATTCAAACTAAATCCCTATCTAACAAAGAGCTTAAGCATAGGATCATAGGACAGTAGGTTGGAAGGGACCACAGGTGGTCATTTTGTCCAGCTCCTGATCAAGGCAGGATCATCTCTGACTAAAACCATCCCACTCAATTCAAATTAAACATGGGCTAAATTGAGTTGTCTCACAGAAGACAATGAGAAATCTCACCAATTGAAAGTGAGATCACCAAACCCTAGAATTTCTATCTTCCTTACATTGATTTGCATTGTAGTGTTAAGACTAAGGTTTCTTTTCAAGATATTATATCATTAATCATAGGCAAATACTTATTTCTGATACTAAATGTCTTTGCTATAAGAGATTCTCAGGGGATAGTGCTGATCAAAAAAACCCAGAAAACTCACTAGTACTGGAGCACTGAATCATCCCATGGTGACTTGTGGAAAAGCACACAGACAACAGAATAAATGTATCTGCAAGGAGACCTGGGTAACATTTAAAAAAACAAACAATAAATGAGTTAGAAACCAAAGGATGTTGACAGATAACAAATTAAACCAAGTTTAAAAGGGGTGAGGGGCACCTACTGCATGTTATCTGCTCCACAGTAACTGTTCCACATGTCCATTCTGTCCTGTGATAAGTAGAAACTAAACTATATTCATTTTGCCCTGGTCCATTCATTGGTAAGTTGCCTTGAGTCAGCTTCTACTTACCATGGGATAGGAGTGGAAGCACTGGCAAGTTACCACAGATCATCTAACATGTGGAAAGTACAAATTCATAAATGTTATGAACAGCTGGGACCAGTAGATTACTAATCAGATCATTAAATACCACAGGCATTTAACTGTAACCTGATAGAGACAAAGGATATTCTATTAAGATAGCAACATCTACGCACCCAAACTCACTAACATCAGAAAAGCCCCAACAAAGTATTTATAAATAATAAGAAATATTATCTTGATATGCTATAGCACTTTTCAGTCATAGATCTCAGGATATTTTACAAAGAAAGCTCAATATTATTATTATTATTATTATTATTGTTATTGTTATTATTATAGTTATTTATTTGTTTTTTATTTATTTACAGATGGGGAAACTGAGGTGAAGGGTGGCACAATCAGTGATTTGCACAAGTACGGTCCCAGGCTCCTATGGTTTTCTCCCACTCACAAAGTCATTCCAGTCTCTTCTCTAGCATACTCATGTCCCCTGACATAACTGTCAAGTACAAAAGTATATTTTATTTAAGTACCAGAGCACCAAGCTTTCTATACAACAGTTTAAAAGAGACCGTTAACTTTCTTTACCTACTTTCTGAATGTTCTGTTCTCCTATTCCTTTGCTAATTCTCCCCTCCTCCTGCTTCACAATCATTATAAAACATGACTGTGTTTTAGGTATCATAGCAAAGTGGGGCTGGAAGGGAATTCGCAAGGTCATCTAGTCTAGCCCCCTGCTCAAGGCAGGATCGTCCCTGATTAAACCATCTCAGCCAAGTGTCTGTCTATCCTGCTTTTGCAAACTTCCAAGGATAGAGATCCCATAATTTATCTTGGTAGCCTGTTCCAGTACTTGATCATCTTTATAGTCAGAAAGTTCCTCCTTATCCTCAACCTAAATATCCCCTGTTGAAGCTTGAGGCTATTACTCCTAGTCCTGTCCCCTATAGTCACAGAGAAAAGTCCATCTCCATCCTCTCTATATTTGCCCTTCAGATATTTGAAGACTATTCTCAAATCCACCGTCAGTCTTCTCTTCTCCAGGATAAATAATTCTAGTTCTTTCAGGCTTTGCTCAGAGACTTTCAGCCTCTCAGACCCCTACGTATTTTGTTGCTTTGCTCTGGACTCTTTCTAAACTGTCCACCTCCTTGAAGTGCAGGGCCCAAAACTGGACACAGTACTCCAGGTGAGGCCTCACCAATGCTGAATAGAGCAGAAGAATTTATTCTCTTGATTTTTCCAGTGACACTTCTGCTAATACAACCAAGTATATTATTGATTTTTTTACAGCAGGAGCACACTATTAGCTCATATTCAGCTTATGATCTACCCAAGTCTTTCTCTGCAGCACTGCAGGCCGGCCAGCCATTCCCCAGTCTATACAAAGGAGAATATAATGGGAAAACATGTCAAAAGCTTTGCTAAAATCAAGGTATATCACATCCATTGTCTATCCCCCTGCACCCACCCCCATCTACACAGCTGTCATATTATCACAGAAGGAAATCGGGTTAGCTGGGCCTGACTTTTGCTTGGTGAATACATGCTGGCTGTTCTACACAAATTCCTACACTATTAAGCTGAAGGGGACTAATAAGACAGAGAAATCAACTAAGTTACTGGCTGTCAAACTTTTTGCACGAACTAACCACAGAAAACCTTCAAGTTTCTCACAGGCACAATGCACCACACTTTCCAATGATAAGGAGAGGCTCAGTGTGGTAAACCAACCAACGGTCGTGGTTCCAAAGAGCACCAGTAGTCTGCACCTGGGAAATTAGTAACTAGACTGCACCTTAATGTAAAGGCTGTGGGTCCATTAATAGCTAGTGTTAATTGCCATAGGAGAGAATCCTGTTGGTGTAAAACAAAATTCTTGTACCACTGAAATATTTACTTAGAGAGAATGATTGGTCCAAGTGTCTGGAACACCTAGGCTATAAGCAGGTGTTGTCTTTGGAGAGGGATCACCTGTGCCAAGATGTGTCCCAGCAGAGCTGATCCACTTCATTGGTGAATACAGACATCATTGAGGCCATTGGCCTACAGGGTTAGGCCCTTGCCACGCCCAGAACTTCAAGGAAGGCCACGCAGGACAATGGCCCAGGTGCCATGCTGAGTTGAGGTGTGGCAGCAAGATATGTGAACTGTTAGAATCCCCTCCAGGGGGATTTCCAGGCTGTGGAGTAAGCAAACAGACATCCTCCCACTGAAGGCGTGACAAACAACTGTGACTACCTTTGGTCACAGCAACGCTTTGAGGCACTTGGAGCATGCAAAGGGCTAAGACATCTGTTTGCTCACAACTTGTGCCACCATTAATTTTTTTATGGCATCTGTTTGCACCCATAGAAGATACAGTTTTGGCCCATTGTTCATACATTTACCAAAAGATGTCAAAGCCTTCAAATGAAACAGGTCATCACCTTGCAACAAAATCGAGGGTTTTCTGCTGCAATTGGTCTGAAGACTGCTGAACCAAAGCACATGTTCAATAGAAGCAGCGGCTGTACTGGGGACATAGGAGACATGGCTGGAGTCAGAGCCTATTTGTGAAAGCTATCTGGGCACCAGTACTGAGAATAAATATTTATTAAGCTTTCATTTAACATGTAGCGTTTGCTTTGCTTATCATGATTGTTGATGGCAAGATGCAGTATGTAAACATACACATTTTCCCACCACTTCCATCCACGAGCAGCAACACTTGACTCACACAGCAAATGGTTCCTTTCATTTTGAGAGGGAGCATCTGAATTCGTGCCCCCTAATCAGTTCACTTCACAGATTATAAGGGCATGGGGGTCTGATCTTTGCTTCCCTTGTGGCTCACGCAACTGGAGGATCCAGCATAAGGGGTGTGTCAAGGCACAACTCAGGAAGGAGGGGACAGCTGATGCCCAATTCCAATTACCCTAATTCCTTTAAGGGACCCTAAAAAGTAGCTGCCTGCCAGTACTGCTTCCAGCAGCCTTGGGACCTTGGAAACCAAACCAGTCTCAGGAATGGAGTAGCATCATGCCATCTTTGGCAACCCATCAGATTTTTCCTTGAAGCACAGGTCAGCCAGACTTAAGTATCAGGGCCATAACCTCAAGAAGCAATAGGATGCACTGTCCCACAGTGATGCGACAGCCACTATCCCTCTGCATGTCTCAGGAGGCATGGGGCAGCTCTGCAGAGTCTTTCATGGAGAGCTGTGCTATTTGGCACCACCTTGCCCTTCATTGGGGACAGATTCCCAGAGATGGGCAGGTGCTCAAGGATGCTGATGTGTGTCCCGTGAGATGTTCAAAAGCACCTGCGCTGTTTCTGCACTTTTAGTGAATCCAGCTTGGTGCCTATCAATATCTTGAGGCGCCTACATGCCTTTGAAAACCTGGCCTTTCACCTCTTATCCATCTAGAAGTGTTTCTTCTGGACCAGGTGACAAGTGATTACTCTTAAGTAGTACACAATGCTTTTTAAATCTAGTCCAGATAGCTAGAGGAGATAAAACTGCTGGCCTTGTTACAATTTTGATAGACTTTCTTTTTGCCAAGGTAACCAATAATAATAATAATAATAATAATAATAATAATAATAATAATAATAATATCAGTTTTGAAGCTGCTTGCCTGTGTTAACACCCAGGAGAGAAAAGTTCAGATCCTCTTACAAGGAGGGTATAAATATAGCTCTTGTTACTTTGTAAAATTGCAGTATTAATAAAAGGATTATGGGGTGTGAAAAACAGGTTTCCTTATGTGCCAGGGCACCTTTGGGTGCCTACAACTTTAAGGGCAGAGGCAGGCAGCTACCAGGTGCCTGATAAGGCTAGCGATTTTGAACAGAAGGTATATAAAAGCTGCAGTTTGCTGCTGCCAGCGGAGGTAGAAACATTGCCTAGCTGAGCTGCAGCAGGAACAACCTTAGAAGTAAGGGCAGGAGCTGTAGGGGATGGTTTGGAGGCTCCTGGTCCTGGGCATGACCTAAAACTGCACCCTGCTGAGAGTGGGTGGCCTGGTGGGGCTCCTGGTGGTGCGGGAGTCCCCAGGAAATGTTAGGACAAGTTACCTCCCCAGTGAAAAGTGAGGAGGGGTGCCTTAGCTCCAGCCCCCATCTTCAGGTGGGTTTTTGGAGGCAGCTGGGGAAATAGTGGGGGCCAGGTATATCTACATGTAGGCGCCTGAGCCCAGCAGAGATGCAGATCCCAGAGACTTCAGAGGGGGTACTATGAAGAGCATTGGGAGGCCTCACACAGAGTAGGACTGAAGTGCAAGTAGGCCTGAAGCGCTGTGCATGTGAGGGGGTTGAGTAGGCCTGAAGTTGGAGTAGACCTGAAGGACAGCCCAAGGGGCATGCTGAGTAGGGTTGAATGGGAGTAAACTTGAAGGACAGCATGAGAGCCAGCCCCATGAAAAGTTGTGCCCAGTGAGAGGCTTGGGGCAGTTAGCCCAGGGTTTGGCATAAGGTCGGACCATGTAGAGTAGGGGAACTAGTGGGAACTGAAGGTTCTGCATGGCAAGGCCAGTATGAGAGTAGTAAAGCCTGATGGCCCAAGAGGGGCTGCTCAAGGAGGAGCAGGGCAATGGAGTATGGTCTGGTAACGGGCAGTATGCCAGAGGCCCCAGTGAGAGAAGGATGGAGTGAAAGAGGCCTCCTGTGAAAAGAAGGGAGGGGGTGTGTGTATGTGCGTGTGTGCGTGTGTGTGCGCACGCGCGCCCAACATTAGACTGCTTGGTCTGGTCTCAGACTGGGAGTAATGTTAACCTGGATGCCATCTGCAAGGCATTGGCTGCGGTGTAGGGAAGGAATGGAGCCACAGATAGCTCCCCCTGGCATCAGGGCATGTAATGGGCAGTCTCCTATATTTACCATCTGTTTGTAAGAACAGTAAAGTCATGGCAGGAAAGACTGGGCGGATTGCCCCGTAGCAACAGGTGGGAAGGCGGATGTAAGACATGGCCCCGAGAGCTGCCCCCATCATACCTTGACATCTCTTTGCCCCAGAATGTAATCAGTTACAGAATTTAGTAGGAATCAAGAAGCAATTACACATTTAAAAAAAATATCAAGGACACAAGCAGCAACACTCAGTGATAAATGGATGTACAACCTTCATACTATAGGACATATGCTAACCACCTTTACATTGGTTTTGTGCATTGTCCAGATGCACCCAATACTAAACAGCTTCATAGAGACTGAGCTAGATGGACCTTTGGCCTAATCCTGGGCTGGCCATGTTTTAAGTGGCTGAGCAGGGCTGCCACATCATGGGTACACCCCCCCACCCCACCGCCCTTGCCAGGCTCATGAATGCAGGACCCCCACACCTTTCTGTGTTTGTCTATGTTGCATGCAGATGACCCCTGCCACCTCCTCCCCTCACTGTGCTCTACTGTGCTATGTACATGGACACTCCCCATCCAATGAGCTCTCTCTCCCCTCCTGATTCCCCACTGTGTCTCACTATGTTACATGCATGGATGCTCCATCTTCCCCCCCCAGCAAGGTGTAACATATTACACTGTGCACAGAGGCTCCTCACCTGCTGTGCTGCACTATGCAATACCACATGAGTGACCCGCCCCCCCCTGCACAGCACCATGTATATGCCCCTATTCCCCTCCCCAAGCTGTGGGCAGCACTGGTGACCTCACAGTGGAGGCAGGAATAACACAAGCTGGAGAAGGGAAGAGGAGCTCAGAGCCTCTTGCTGCTGCAGCTGAAGCAATGTGAGAAGCAGCAGCCAGATGAGAGACCAAAGGCTATAAATGGGATGCATTTGGCCTGTGGGCTGCCAGTTGGACAGCACTGATCTCATCTAAGAGGGTGAATTCCTCTAATAAGAGTTTTTAACACAGTTTTTAACTTAGCATTCTCTTCAAGCTCAGAGAACTAAAGCAGGGCTGTTTTGCAGCATAGACAGTTGTAACTGCCTCAGTCAATTAAGAGTATAGCACATGGATCTTCTACACACTCCAACATCTCCTTGTCACTGTGCTGGGGAAGGACAGCTTTTTTAATGGGCTTTTTGACCCTTTTATTGGGGGGTCTTTCAGAGGATAGTAAATGCCCTTTCAGAGAATATTTAGAGAATAACAAAGTGCATCTTGAGCAAAAAAGTTGCTGGCAAGACTGCAGGACTGGAGCTAGGGCAGATTGATATACGGTAGAATATTTTTGGCAAAAAAAAAAGTAGAAAAAAAATTGTTAAAGATTGTCTTGCTTTTTATGGATCCCCTCCCTCCACTTTTTTGGGCTAACGTGACAGGGAACCTGTCCCTTTGAGAGGAGAAACTGCCTGAGAAGCAGCTTCCAGGTGGCAAGGGGGTGGTACTTAGAGACTCACCTGAAGGAAAGAGGGCTGGTTTTGATCTACATAAGCCCTGATCCTGAGCAGGTCAGGCAGTCTGGCCCTTGGAGCCATGAAGAAAGGAGTTCCTGCCAGCAGAGCAGAAGGGCTTCTAAATACAATGAACTTAAGTGACTCTGCAGGCCTTGGAGCAAGAGAAACCTGCCTGGGGCAGAGAGAAAAGCTTGTTTGTACAAGCAGGTGTTCCCTATTTTATGTTAAGTCCAGAGAGAGTTTGGGTGGCTTTCAGAGGGCATAGGAGTTTCATTTTAAAGTTACACCAGTGGTTTAGCCTACCCATAGAGCAGGCAGCACAGAAGAGGCTTTAGACAAAGACTGCCTGGGTCAGGGAGCCTAGTATTCCCAACTGGCACAGGAGCAGGACCAGATCCCGGGGGGACCATGACAAGAGACCAAATTCAGGAGGGCAAAGTTGGGCCAGAAAGCCTGGAGATCTTAACTGCCCTAAGGCCAGCACCAGAGCCCAGGGGGGCTAAAGGTCCAAGAGGAACCACAGGCAGGGACTGCCAGAACTAGCGAGTCTAGAGATCTATACTGGCTCAGAAGCAGGGCCAGGGCCTAGGAGGAACCAAAGGTCCAAGAGGGACTACCACCTGTCTCCCTAATGTGACCCACGTGTGCAAAGCAACAAGATGGCAGGAGTCCCGCCCACCTGCTCCTTATTAATTGTTAATTACAACCACATGTAAGCTGGACTTGCACAACCCCATCACCTGCTAAAAGTCCTGAAGCTTTATCCAGTCCTCACGCACAGCAATAGCAGCGTGACACCACCAAAGACTGATCAAGTCAGGGACCTGCAGTTAGGGAGGCTAGAGCCTAGAAACCTGATCCAGTTCTGAGGGCCTTGGCTAACAGGCCCAGTGAGAGCAAAGGGGAGGAGGTTACTATGGCCCAGACCCCTACAAGGCAAGTGTCACACAGTACAATAACACCTGTGTGGCATGGAGCATGGTGTAGGGGAGGTTCAGAGCTATGCAATTAGCTTGTAAAGCTGCAGGTACCCTGGGGAGACAATCAGGCCAAAGGGCCCATTTTTGCTCAAGGGCAGAACTGAGGCTAACCTGATCTGGGAGGGATCTATTGGTAGCTAGAAGTAATAAGGACTTATTCTAATGCCTGTGGACAGCCTCCCTTCTTTAATTATCTTAATAAGAACAAGGCATGGCAGGAAATAATAAAGGGAGGGTACCTTAGAGTCACAGCGAGGAAGGAACCATATGGCCACTCAGGGGGGCATGACAGCTGCCCCTGGGCTCTGGGTCCTGTTACAGTTAAAAACAGAAAATATATATTCGTGGGGTTACCTTTTCCCCTTTCTTTCCCTGTCCCCTGCATGTTGGAAAGTAAAAACAAAAGCCAAACATTTATAGTTCAAAAATGAATCAAAAAGACAGTTTTCAATCAGAATAAAATCAAAAGGACTTTCTCCCATTCCTTTACAAATGGAGGAGATTTGGAAAAGGTCATAGATTTGAACCATAACATTCTATATATGTATACTTGCCAAAATAATTTAGTAAACAAAGTTTCACCCTGCTAATTCACATTTGTCATAGCAGAGAGACACTTACCTGTAAGGCTGCAAACAGGTCAGGCTATATAGTCTAAACCAGTGTTTTTCACTCTTCTTTCTTTGGCAGACCCCTTTGGAAATTGCAAATTGAGGTGAAGACCCCTTTGTATTCTAAGTGTGGTTATTCGCATGCTTTTGACTGATTGCAGTCATCTTTTGAAGTCCCCTTAGACCAGGGGTCAGCAACCAGCAGCACATGTGTTGAGCATGGCACATGAGGCCATTTTGCTCGACACACCACTGCCAACCTGGGCTCTAAGCAGCTGCTGCCAGCCACAAAGCCCAGGCTGCTTCCAGCAGGAAGGTGGGAGGCTGCAAGCACTGCTGCAAGCAGACCGGGCTCCGTGGGCTGGCTGCAGCTGGGAAGTTGCAAAAAGCTGCTCCGGGCTCCAGCATGTCAACACCCAAGCACCTTCTAAGGTAGACCTTGTGGTTTTTTCAGCACGCCGGCCAAAAAATGTTGCCTACCCCTGCCTTAGACATAGTCAGCAGGCCACAGATTGAAAAACACTGGTCCAGACCCCACAGAAGGTACTTATGGGATAGAATGGACCCAGTTCTGGGTTGCAGCATGTTATAAATGATTCTCCTAATACAATGGATTTAATAATTTGTGGCCTTTCATCTCCTATAGGTATGTATGGCTTTTGTTTCCTTCTCTCTGTGAACAATGTTTGCTTCCTCTTTACAGTGGTCTACAAGTCTGGTTGCACTTCTGTGTCTGGTGAGGGGGTAGTGGATACTGGCTACATGAGACTTTCACCCTAAGCTACTTCCCTGACTGGTTTGTGCTCAGGAATAGAGAGGGCATTACCTATCCTATCAGGCAACTCACTACTTTAAAGTAAATTAAAATAAAATAAACAAAAAAGGTGGATACAGCCTTAAGGCAGGCTACTGGTGGCAGACCTGTGCTGCTACCCAGAACATCCACAGGTGGCAGAGGTGAAATGAGCTTCAGGGAAGGTTGGCTGTGAAATAAGTGGGGTAAATGACAAATAAGCAGTCACAGGCCAAGCAGCAGCAGCATCACCAGAGTATGGTAGGGACAGCAGATGGCAACGCTTTCCTTCCTGAAAAGCCACATATATCCTCTGATGGTACTGTAACTTGGCAAGTACAAGTTGCCACTATAATAGGCCTGCCTTATCCCAGCCATGGGTCTAGGTCCCCAACAACAGAGCAAGTGGAAGAAGATATTAGAATCTCAATGGCTGCAAAGGCAGATGAAGGCTGCAGCAGAATGAGATCTCCATTTGTCTTGGCCTAGATCAAAGTCCCATTCTGTCAAGAACTGTGTGACAGCTGATGTGCAGTAGCTTCTCCATGATAAAAGAAATCATGCACAGTCATCTTCCATGGAAACAGCTTTTCCAGTACTTTCTTCAAGTCCTTTGGTGACCAGTCAGTGACAACAGGAGCAGGATCATTAGGTCTGGAAGCTCCTAGTCATGAACTAGCATGAAAGGAGCAGTTACAAGAAAGTAGTGTAGCAGAAAGAGCCAGGAGTGCCATTTGGCAGCTGTAACTGAGCAACCCCCTTCAGAATCTGCTATGCTCATCCTACATGGGAACAGAACTAGAAAATGTGCTCTAAACATAATCTGGCTACCTTTTTTTGGACTGGACAATTGGATCCAGTGGGATCACTTGCACTGCAGTCAAAATCAACAAAGACACACAACCAATTTCTGGACCTGGAACATCAAGGACTCTCATAGACAAATCCATAATGAATACACATAGTACCACACCATAATTCTAATATTATAAAAGCCTTGGTCAGTCTGTCTGTATGTAACATTTTATTCATGCTCTGATTGGCTGACAAATAGCCAATCAGAGTTAAAAGAAGCAGTCAGACAGGAGGTGGCGCACCGTCACGATGGTGGGAATACATAGGACAGAGCCAGGGGGGCTGAGGCCAGCACATCTAGTCTCGCCCCCCCCGCCCTGCTCCCTGTAGGTGGCAACAATGGAGCAGAGGGTGGGGGGACAAGGCCACCAGAGCTGGCCTCGTCCTCCCCTTGCTCCTTGGCAGTGATGGTGGTGGTGGCACGGGGCAGGAAGCAGGGTTTGGATGCTGTAGGGGGGCGAGGCTACTAGCATGATCCTGAGCCCACCCCTCCCCCCTTCCATTGTCATTGCCTGCAGAGCCAACACGGTGGCAGTGGGGGAGCAGCGGGCCTGACGCTGGTGGGGGGAGGGGCGGGCACGCTGCAGCAATGCGGACTTGAAGATCTACAAGGTCCCTTCCAACCCTACTTCTATGATTCTATGATTCTATGAATGTTGGTGGGGGGAGGGAAGGAGTGGGCCCGGGCCTGACACTGGGGAGGAGTGAGCCTGAGCGGGGGGGAGAAGCCAGCCTGCTTCAGCGATGGGGGGAAGCAGCAGACCAGGCTGGGGGGGGAGGAGTGGGCCTCCTTCCCCCGTCAGGCCTAGGTCCACTCCTCCCCCACCTCTCCTTCCCCGTGTCATCCCCAAGCTCATCCTGTCCCTCCACAGCTGCCAGGTCAACCCCGATCCCCCTTTTCCCATCCTCCCCCCACTGTGATGGCCTGGCTTTCCCCCACCCTTGGGCCCAGTCTTCCCCTGCACTGGGTCCGGGCCCACTCCCCCCCTCCCCACTGCAGCAGGAGGGAAGCAGGGAGCAGGCCTGGACTGGAGGGGGCATGGAGCTCCTCCCCACCCATTTCCCCCCCCGTCATTCTTGTTGGCCAATTAGCTAGTCACTCATAAGAACACAGGCAACACAACACTGACATTGCTGCACTGCACAACCCAGTGAGTGGGAAATGGGTAGTTCAAAGAACTAGAAGATGGCTATACCTTCCTCTGGCAGGATAAACAGGAAAGAGAACATTGTCTCCACAGAGTTAGTTTTGCCATCAAGAATGAATTCATAAACCAATTCAGCAAGTTCCCTATCAAAATTAATGAGCACCTCAAGACTCTCCATCTTAAACTGTCAGGGAGCCAATATACCACTGTCACCAGCACACATGCCCTGACTCTTGATGCTGTTCATGACACAAAGAAGGTATTCTACACCCACCTTGACCAAGTCTTTTCTGCAGTTCTAGATGGAGACAGACTTATTCTTCTCAGTGATTTCAACACCAAAGCTGGAAAGGATTCAGGCCTCTGGAACAGAACCACTGGCAAGGAAGGAGTGGGAAAGGTCAACTCCAATGCCATCCTCTTCTTGACTAAATGCATAAAACATGAACTCACCATCACCAACACCCTGTTTCACCAGAAAGACAGATGCAAGACATCATGGAAACACTTGTGATCCAAGCATTGGCACTTGACTCGCTATGTAATTGTTCATGCCTGGGATTGAAAAGTTGTTGATATCATCCAAACTATACTAGGGAGCCGATGATTGCTGGACTGATCACCAACTCATCCACTCAGACTCAAGGACCCAATAAAGCAAGACCTCTTCCACCAATGCCTCAACAAAAAAATGGCAAATTCCACTCAACAACAGTAGGAGAATACTGGTAGTGCTTGGGGTGCCATCAAGTCCACCATCATCTGTGCCTGCAAAGAGATGCTTGGATTCTCTACCAGGTTACATCAAGCCTGGTTTCAGGATACATCAAGACTGGTTTGAGAATGACTGGAAGATCCAAGAGTTGATCAACCACAAGCATGAGGCCTTTTGTGTTTGGCAGAATGACATCAACTCCAAGCAAAAGAAATTACTTTGGCTTGTTGGTGATTCAGAGGTCCAAAGGAACACCAAAAATATGAAGAACAGATGGTGGAAAGACAAGGCAAAGGACAGTCAACACCTTGATGACATCTATGATACACATGGTTATTCAGTATGACCAAAGCCATGTATAGTCTGAGCACTCAGGGACCAAACCACTTGAGACCTAAGGATGGAGGAGACCAGATCAAAGAAAGGGGAGCCATCAATGACTGCTGAAAGGAACATTTTGAAGACCTTTTCAATCAAGACTCTTTTTTTGACAAGAGCGTTTTCAATTCCATTGCACAACACTCAGTAAAAGAAGATCCTGGAATCTATCCAGCCCTTGACAAGGTAAGGAAAGCCATGAAGCAGATGAAGAACAACAAGGCATCTGGAGCTGATGGAATCCCTGCTGAAATCTTCAAGCAGGGGGTAGAGGAGCTCACATTGCAGCTCCAAAACCTCATCTTAAGTATCTGGAATGATGAGGAAATCCCAGATGACCATGATCATGACAATCTTCAAAAATGGATGACAAGTCCAACAGTGGAAATTACAGAGGGATTGCCTTGCTGTCTACCAGAGGAAAGATCATTGTGAGAACTCTCCTGAACTGTCTCCTTCCACTTGCTGAAGAGTTCCTCTCAGAATCTCAGTGTGTGTTTTGGGCATCAAAAGGCATAACTGACATGATCTTCACTACTCCCCAGCTGCAGGCAAAATGCTGGGAACAACATAAACCCCTCTAACATGGCATCTTTTGACCTCACAAAAGCTTTCAAACTCTATCAACTGAGAAGTGGCGTGGAGGATCCTGCTGAAGAATGGATGCCCACTGAAATTCATCACTATTCTTCTCCTGCTTCATGATGGTACATGAGCAATGATTCTCAATAACAGAGCTATCACCTTTTCAGGTTAAGACAGGAGTTAAGCAGAGCTGCATTATCACTCCAACACTTTTCTTAATACTCCTTAATGGAACGCTACATCTGACCACCAACAAGCTTCCAGTCAGAATGCACCTAAACTACTGAATGGATAGTAAGCTGTTTAAATCTCAGCCAACTCCGAGCCAAAACCAAAACCACCATCACCTCCAATCATTGAGATCCAATACACTGATGATGCTGTAGTAGGTGCTCACTTGGAAACAGACCTTCAGGCAATCATCAATGTATTTACTGAGGCATTGAAGAAAATGGGACTGACACTTAACATTCAGAAGACTATGGTCCCCCATCAACAAGCTCTTAATGAGAAGACCTCAGCTCCAGTAATTTCGATTCACAGTGAGACTCTGTAGAATGTTGGATATTTCCCATACCTCAGAAGCCATCTCTCACAGAAGGCTGACATTGATGAAGAAATCCAACTCTGCCTCAAATGTGCAAGTGCAGCCTTTGGACACCTGAGGAAATGGGTGTTTGAAGATCATGACATCAGATCCAGACCAAGCTCAAGGTTTATCAAGCAGTCATGATCCCCACCTTACTGTATGGAGCTAAGACATGGATAATACACAAGAGAAAACTCAAGTTGCTGGAGAAGTACCATCAGTGCTGCCTGTGGAAAATTCTTTGAATCCAGTGGGAAGATAGACATGCCAACATTAGCATCCTCTCAAAAGCAAACACTAGGAGCATTGAGACAACAATCATCCAACATCAAGTTCACTGGGCCATCCACATCATCCAAATTTCTGACTCCAGGCTCCTGAAACGTGTTTTATTTTCCCAGCCCTATCAAGGCATACGCTTAAGATGGGGGCAGAAAAAGTGCTTCAAGGACGTCCTCAAGGCCAACTTGAAAAAATGCAATATTGATATCAACTCATGGGAGACATTTGCCTAGGACTGCCCCAAATGGAGGAAGGGTCTGCTGCACAAATCTCAGTACTTTGAAACCTTACAACAACAGGAAATGGAAAAATGGGACTAGCAGAAACAGTGTGTCATGGACTGAACCAAGAACCCACCCTGAATAGAAACGTGTGCCCAAGCTGCAACAGGGTCTGTCCATGCTGAATAAACTGCATTAGCCATTTTTAGACCCACAGATAAGACAATCAGGGAACAAAATCATCCTCAACTGCAAGGTATTACAGATGATGGTGGTAACTGAATGGTTAATTAAGTTGTAGAAGGACTTGTCAAGTACTGTGACTCCCAACACACACTTTGGTCCTATTCCTTCTTCTAGTCCAAAATGAAGCCTTGGATGCTGATGCATTATAAATGAAGGGGAAGGCCAAGTGGCTATTTCTGACCTCATGTGTTCTCTGGGTATAGTTCCACTCCACAGCAAATGGCAGTGTGCTGTTGTGCTACCTTTGGAGCAGTTTAAGAAGGAGGTTACAACTTAGGAAGTCACTATCTTCTTCTCTGTGCTGCTTGGGGGGATGGCATAAATTGTGACAGGCCTAAGCAACAGCACATCCTTTGTGCTGGACCAGGGTAACCATGCAGTCAAGTGGGTTGGCAGGAAAGAACTAGGGTTCCCTTCTTTCTTCCTGCTCAGGGGAAGACATAGGAGCTATCCTTCCTTCCATCTACAGGAAAACATATTACAATGCACTCATGAAAGGGAATATAGGAGTCCCCTACCTTTTTCATACTCCTTTGTCCCAACATGCAGACCAGAAGCTAGAATTTAGTGTGGAATGTGATTACCAGTCTTACAAACATCTCATTCCATATCAGGCTCTTAGCTAATTGCTCTCCCCACTCCACAACATATTTGTTTCTGACATCCACAAACATGGCCCATGGGGACATTGCTTCTATAGCAGCTTCAGCTCAGGATCTAGACTCCTGTGTTCATACAGAATGAACTTGGAAAAAAAAACAATAATAAGGGTTTTGTCCCTTCTCAGCTTGCTTTTTGAAACTCTGAGACATGTCACCTGTACAGCCCTGACTGTTCCTCATTTGGAAATGTGAAATTAAGAACACTAATGTAACAGCTGCAAAGGCTCACTTGCTCCAAGCTGAGTAGGTGAGCGGTGCCTAAGAACTTTGCAAGAAAGGCAGCAAAAAGTGTGCAGAAGGTGCAATAGGCTTCTCAGACAGGAGGGTATGTTGTGCACAGTGTATGCTTTTTATTGGAACATTTGAACTGTGACTAGAGCCCCCATTGCAAACCAAGAGCTCTGATTGGCTACTATTGAGCCATAAGAAGCTGAGGGAGGAAAAAGAAGAACAGAGAAGCTGGAGGAGAGCAACACCAGCCTGGAGAGAGAGACAAGGACTCAACCCCCTCTTTCCTGCCCTGCCCGCCCACCCACCCCCACCCCAGAGAGGCAACAGAGCTGAGGTTTGCCGGGGAACAGACATCAGGATGAAGGAGAACCTGAGTCATCCCAGGAGAAGCTGATTCCCCACCTGGGTCAGTGATGTGCAATCAGGGACACAGGTACCCAAGGAAAGAGTGGGGAGGGGTTGGTAAACTGGCTGGGAGCTGGGAAAAGCTGCCTGGTCAGACACCTGTGTAGCGAAGTCCTCTGTTTGAGCTGGAAAGGCTCATACTGCAGGGACAGAGACCTGCAGAGGGAATTCACTGTCTGCATGTGGAGGTGCTGGGGTAGAGACAGCCCAGAGAGGGAGCTTGCTATGAAAATCCCAAACCTGCATGAGTGTGTGAGGGGACACTTAATCCCTAGTGTTTACAGGAGGTGTATTTTTCAGAAGGAAACTAAAGAAAAGAAGCCTATTACCTGCAGTGGTTGATCGGAGACTTGTTTTGCTAAGTTACCAAGAAAGACCAAGGAGTCCACTTTCCCCAGAGAAGCAGAAGCCTCGCCTCTACCATCTAGTGGTTGATCATAGTTAAAGCTGCATTTCCATTTATTGTTATGGGAAGGGGATTGTGACCAGAGGGAAATCAACCTGGGTTATGGTGGGGAGAGGCGAGATGTTTTAAACAGTTATAACCAGGTGAATGTACTTATTGAGATTATTTGATGCAAGTGGGATCACCCAGTGTGGTGAAATTATTCACCTAATGGTGTAGTTATAAATTTTATTCAAATTGTTGGTTTATTATTAATTATTGTTATCATATATATTTTTCCTTTTGTTTATTCATTTATTTTCTGTATATAGATGTACATAATAAAGAAACAATGTGTTCATTGGGTTTGGTATAAATTGTTGGGTGGTGAGGGTGAGGAACACACCTCTCCATGGGACACCTCAGTCAGCAGATCTCCCTGAGTGGAGTTCCCAGGGCTACTAGCACCCTGAGGATTCAAAATCCAATGTATTACTTGGCCTACCATACTGGCACAAGTCACAATAATTATTAATTTTTGGAAAAATAATCACATGTGCTAAAACCTGTAGAACATTTATACATGTATGGCAACTAGCTAGCTTATGATCATTCAATTCCTTGCAAATCAACAAGTCGCCTCCCAAATCCTGGAAAATAAAATTCATTGCTTTCATCTGCCAAAAACAGTAGTTTTATTATTTGATCTGTTCTAATTCAGATTCATTTGATGCTTTCATGACAATGATAAGTACGGGGAAAAAGTAAAACTAAAGAGTAGCAGAGATTAAAGGGGAAAGGATGATGTTAAAACATTTCATTACTGTTAAAATACCCTGTTATTCTTGCTGTTCTGCCCTACACACAAAGGCTAGGGACAGACATTACACACAAACTGGTTGAAGTGATCAGAAACTGGTTTAAACCTGTAACAGAACAGATGTTCAGTGCCATGTCCCCCTCAGCTCAGCCCTGTGAAAGAAAAGGGATGGCTGCTCTAGCTTCTAGCCTAAGCCACCGCAGGCATGTGCCTGCATTTCTGGGATGTCTGTCCAGTTACAAAACTGATTTAGCCTAGCCATGTTAGACTAACCTACAAAGACTGAATCAATTCAGGCTCAGCCTTTTTGAATGTCTGTCCCTAGCCTTACAGTCTTTCTCCAATCCATCCAGCTGTCCTATTCACCTGGTTCTTCTTCTCGTAAGAACTGTAAGCTCTTTGCAACATGGTCCCTCATTTCCTTTATGTTTGTACCATGCCAAATTTTATGGAACCCTTACTGTTACAGGATCTTTTTCTAGTTGGGCTTACGGCAGACCATGATCGGATGATGTTATGGGTGGTCAGGCTTAACTTTATTAATGAAACATTAAACAAAACAGACTTAATCAATGGTGTTATGTCCACCAGTGAGCACACACTCACCGACGTCTCACGTGCCCTAGTGACGTGTGAGACTGCTGTCATGTTCTGGTGAGGTGTTTCCAGGTTGGTCACTGGGATCAGGCGGGTCTGGCGTCCTCCCCTCCGGCTGGCCAGGCTGAAGGTCGCTCCGAGTTCAAACCAATCCGTGACTATGTTCCGTCGGGCGCCCAAAGACCCTAAAGTTCATAGTGCAATGTCTTTTATACCCTCAGTGATGCAGGATGGTCTGATCGCATGTGGCACTTCTTCATTGGCCCAGAGCGGTGACTGTCACATTACTGACAGACGCTGGATTTTCCCTTGGGAAACCCCGTGTGGAAAATCCCGACCGCGTGTTTCTTCTGCAATTGCAACCTTAGAGTCTCTAATTTACTTATCACCTGTCACATAGACGCTATGCAAGCCTCCAGTTGGCATATGCGAACATGGCCACCTATTAAGCATACAAAAGGTTATAACACATAACAAGTGCAAAATAATTACAACATGGCCCCCTGGCCATGTGAGCCAAGTGGCTTACAACAAATAAGTAAATGAGCCGCTACAATAATGATGATAGGTTAAAACAAACATTTCAAGGTAACTATTACTATTAAATTTAACTAGTTAAACAAAAATGTAACTTGGCTATTGAACTAGCTTTATAATGCGCTTCGCCTCATTTCTTGGGAGTTAGCATTCGTCTGGGTAAGGTGCTTGTGACGTGTAATGAGCATAACAGATGTAACCTGATGTCGAATACAATGAACAACTAAGCCAACACAGCAAGACCCAACTAAAACAACAATCAAGACTGTAAACAGGGGGGTTAACAAATTTACCAACCACGGCGAAAGTCGAAGGTTAAATAGTGACTGGAATGTGCTTGCTAGCCAGTTAAAAGGGGTCTGAACAATTGTGCGTGTGTCTTCTGCTACCTTGCGGATTTGGTTGATAGCTTTGGAGAGGGGTTCCGAGGCATTATAAATGATGAGACAGCAAGTCTCATGTGGTGCAGTAAGGTTCAGCGTTGCACAGAACCCACCCTCTTTAGCTAGCATGAAATCCAGCACGAGACAGTTTTGGAACGCCATTTTAGAGGTGTTCTGCAACTGTCGATTAAACACTTCTAAAGCATCTGCCATACCATTGGCGAGTCTTGCTAACAATTCTAAAGTCTGCAACTGCTGAATGGCTAAAACGGAGGCAGAAACACCAGTAGCAAACATACCGTATAGAGTCCACCTGGTAGCAAACTTTCTGCGCTCAGTGTGGGTAATATTGGACCAGAATTTTGATTCCCCTATGACACCTGTGATTTGGTCAGTGGAAACTATGTTGCGGCGTTTCTGAGTGTTATTTGGGAGCATGAGTGGGGTGGTCCAATGAATGACATTGGAAAACTGATAAGGGCATAGGGTAACCTGCACCAAAATACAGCAGACATTTGAATGATATGGAAAATGACTGTATAAAATGGCCTGGGTTGAATTTTCATCCCGTTGGCAGTAAAACATGGTGTCATGGGGAGCTGGAATTAGCCCCACTAGTGGGGGGTGTTTCGTATTGTAGAGGGCTAATAATGACTTGAGGTCCGGGCTAAAGTGGTTGGTAAAGGTTTTAAATGCTTTGAGGTGAGTAGATAAACCAAAATTACTCCCTATCATCATAAAAACTTTTGTGGAGAATAGACGGAATGCTGTAGCATCTTCAAAAGCCCTCCTTGACATGGATGTTTTGAAGGTACATGGAATAGTGTGACACCCCAGCCAAAAACACTGGGTGTCGAGGGTAGAGAGTTTAACTTTTACCATTCATAAAACAGCTTGAGGAAGTGACGGGATAGAGAGAGTAACATTATTGGGGTCGGGCACGATGGAGTGCAGCGCTCCCCAAGGTGGCCCATGGGTAAGATTAAAGCAACCCTGTGGCACATCTTGGACAGTGCAATTAATTGGGTGGGTACCATTCCACTTCCACACATAAGTGAGGGTTTTAACGGAACAAGTCGTGTTTCAGGATAAATACTGGATAGTTTCGTTACCAGGGGAATTACGTGTAAAACTCAGAAATAACTCCGTGTAATTAACAGGGATAACGGCTATACTAAAGGGGCTATCTGCAGCTGAGGTGGGTGCATGGGCACAAACTGAGCCTGACGTGTGTCCAGTGAGTAACATCCACTCCCGTGAGGTGCGGAGGAATAAGTTGTCCGCGATGGGTGATGGGGATAAATCTAAATTCCGCTTTGCGCGTTTTGTGATGTTATTGAATAAGGAATGCATTACAATGATATTAGCTAATAACAAAAAATAAATCAAAAAGAGTAACCAAAGCTTCCGACGCTGGGGTCGGGGTACACCTGGTCCCGATAGGGGTGCGGTTGCTCCCAATCCCCTTGGTCTCCCCACAAGTCTCACCCATAACCCCACGAATGACAGGGGCAGTGCCCGTGGGTTTTGCGGTGGCAGCGCGATGGATGGGCGGATGAGAGGTTTGGTATCGGCCTCCTCGTCCTGTCGATGGGCGGACATCATGAAGGGTTACCTGACCTGGAAAATAAATGATTGTTAGCTTAACAAAACACTGCGAGGCTTTAGCCAGTTGAAATGTACTAAATGCTCGCGATCATCGGCTGAATTGATTAAACGAAGCTTGTAGGTATGGGCTAAAGCCGTGGGTTCAACGACCACGCCAGGAAATGTGGGTGGATACTTGGTTGGTGTCAAGGTGGGGAAGGTGACCCATACGGGGTCTCCGGGTTTAAAGTCTGGGTCCCATCCTTCTCGAGCCTGAAGAGGTCCTACTGCCCAGAGATTTTTTCCACTGTTGAGGTTGAGCAGGGTTTGTGAAAGCACTTTCGACCATCCCTTGAAATCCGTTTGTTTCAGTTCCAATAACAGTTTACGCTTTAATTCTCCAATGGCGTGCTCCACAACGCCATTGGACTGGGGGTGATACGGTAGATGTATGTGATGACTTATATTGTGTGTCATGAGAAAGTTGCGAATGTGGTGACTGTTGAAAGGTGGCCCACCATCAGATTGTATTTCCCGTGGAGTCTGCCACTGAGAAAATTGGTACAACAGAGCTTGAGCACAACGAGGCCCGTCGGTTCTACTCATGGGAACCGCACCGACCATACGGGAACGAGGTTGACAACGATAAGTGCCTTGGGATGCTGGCGCACATTGGGAAGCGGGCCCATTAGATCAACCTGCCAAAATGCCCCAGGTTGGTGTTGCTCAGCGTTATAAGCTCCCTGGAAACATTTCTTTCTAAAAGGTTTAATCTGGACACACTGGTGGCAGGCTTGAAGCACGCGTTGCCAATCGCGTGGTGTGGGTAAGCCGTTACGGGTGGTGTATTGCCAGCCGCCTACATTATGATAACGCCGCATGGTGGTGTCTGAACCGGGATGGCCCCATAGGTCATGAAGCCATTTAAGGTACGGGTCGCAGACCGGTTTTAGCAACCTATGCACCGCCACGGCTGGATGGATAACGTCATCAATGCAATCATGTGACATTGTCTTTGGACCTAGAGCTAGCCAGTCATCGACGGTCTGTTGTAATGGATCAGTGTTCAGCACATAAGAGTTAGTATGTTAGATCATCAGGAGATAATTCATGTGGTGGAGTACTTCAAAGATGTCATCCCATTGGGACCGAAAACGTTCTGGTTCGGCTACTCCCGTAAGGACATCACAGACCCAGCGGGAATCCAGGACAAGAACCACCATTGTAAATGGCTGGTCATGTGCAATGGTGATGTGTTTAAGTGCGCCGATGGCTCCCCGCAGCTCGAGCTCCTGCGCTTGATGTGTAAGGAGCTCCTGCGCTTGATGTGCGTCTGGTGTGTCGCGCCAGTCAGGGTTTGCCCATTCTATGTGGCTGGCAGCACATAACAAACACTTCCAAGCAAACCCGCCACCGAATTGTGACGTACCATCGCTGGCTACGTTTCCCAGAAGCGAAGTCCCGTACAAGATAGGATGGGAGAGAATAGTCGGGGTGACGGTGGCACTGTCGTGACACGCCCACGCAGCCCAATCGTATTGGGCATGTCACCAGTGTGTGCCAGGTGGAAGGAGCCCCATGGAAGTCTCCTGGCATTTGCGTAGGATAAAGGTGTGTGAGTAGGGTGGCATCTGGGCCGTAGAGGTCATGAATGCTATGGTGAAGATGATGTTCAGACACCAAACATAAGCAGAGCAATAATTTGCCCAGGTGTCCATAACGACATTGCTCCTTATGCAGGGTCCGGTTAAGAAATGTGGCCGGGCCCTTAGAGGTGTGCACTGTGGCCCAAAGATGTGTAGAGGTCCAACCAATGGTAACACAAAGCGGTGTTGTTGGGCTAAATGGCACTATCGGCGTGGAAGTGGCGGCTTGGATAAGGTCGTGGACTTGGCGGTTATCTCGCCGCGTCCATGGTTGATGATTTGTCATCCTCTTTTGCAATCGACGCTGTAAGGTCGCAAGTGTACCAAGGTGTTCAGGTGCAACGTGATGGCAGAGCCAATTGATACTGCCTAAGAACTGTTGGGCTTGCTTTGGCGTGGGGCCTGTGTCAGAGGCCGTATCCCATGGTGGGGTGGGCACTGCAGCTGATGATGCAACGCGACCCTGAGGAGTATATTGAGTGCCCAAGAATACGCAGCTGGAGGAGGGTTCCAACTGGGACTTGGCGATGTTGATGTTCCATCCTTCCTGTCGTAAGTGGTCGACGAAGTCGGCGGTGACACGTTTAACAAGTTCTGATGGAGTTCCCAAGACCAAGATGTCGTCTACATAGTTAAAGAGTTTAACATTGTAGCCGGAGTTGGGAAAACGCTGAAGGGATTGATTCACGGCAGCCGTAGCAAGCGCAGGTGAGTTACAGTAGCCCTGAGGGGAAACCCTCCAGTGGAATATACGACCTTGGATGCCCATACACAGTACTCCCTCAGGATCAAGAAGAGGGAGGCTGAAGAACATATTTGACAGGTCAATGGTGGTAGCAGTCCAGGAGCTTTGGGCCATGACCTGTAAGAGTTCTGCTTGGAGGTCCAGTAATGTTACGACCGGAACAAGCTGGACTAGGTCTGAGCGTTTATTGGCTTGGCAGTAGTCAACAACCAGGCGAGCTTCAGAGGGATTTTTTGGTTTAGGTATTCCCCAGCCAGGGGATACATAATGGCTGTACTGCACTGGCTCGATTTTTCCCTCCACCATAAGGTTGTCAAGGAGAGTAAGCAGCAATGGGATCAGATGAGGTTTGGTACGGATAGGGGTGAACCGCCACAGAGGGGCTGTCAGGTCTTTCAATCACAGCGTGAATGGAGGTGGCAGACGGAGTACGGCTCTGGTGACTGGGAGGGCGCTGCACACGAGATCCTTCATGTGCAGTGCTCGTAACTCCGACACGCCGAGCAGATTTTGATGTCCCAATGCGGCGACTACGGTTATTATTGGATTGCCAAGACTCACCTTGGCTAGCGGGACTGTAGAGGTGGCGTTAACGCCGGCAACATGAATGGTGCGTCAAGTGGGAGTATAGGGGGTGGTGGCAGGATCGACAATGGTAATCTCTGCCCCGGTATCCAACAAGAAACGAATTGACAGTTGTTGTCCCGTGATGGGGTGAACAACTGGTACAACTGTGTAGGGGCGGGAGTCCGAGGTGGTGTTGTTAAGAGCTTGGTAAGAAGGCTTTTCCAATTTGCGGATGTCTTGTGGCTGCGGAGGATCACTAATATTGGTGCACTGGCAGGCACTTGGATCCACAGAATCAGCGTCCGCCCCTACTCATTTTTTGGCTTGGGAGTAAACTGAAAGCCAAGCTTAACCGCTAGCTGTCTCTGAGTTTGCTCATCTAGGTTACGGAGTATCTCCTTCTTCATGCTGGCGTGATTTAGGAGGAACCCAAAACAGGCACGTTCCTCCGGGGTGCGTTCGGGATACCGACGTGGCGCTTCACAGACGGAATTCGTGATTTTGGCTGACAGAGCTTGTGCGGAGTGTGTCGGTGCTGCGTGTTCATGTTGTCGTTGTCGTCGCTGGTATTGGAACCGGTACAATGCCGCAAGTGGCTGATGGTGAAGAGAGCTAGCTTGAAGCTCTGCGAGCTCTAGATTGTCAGCATAGATGTCAATCACGGCTTGCAGAATCGCCGGGGAAATCTGAAGTTGGAGAAGATCCTTGCAATGTCGCTGAGGCCATGGGTCGTAACTATGACAAGGTTGTGTCGGTCGATTGGATGATACCCCTGGTCCGGTAAGTGTGGAATCCGGTGGCCTGGAGAGGGTAGGCATGTCATCGTCGGAGTGATGTTCGTCCCCGTCGTCGCCATCGTCGCTATCGCCCTTGTTTCCTGATCGGGTGAGAACGGATACGCCGGCATCAATTGTGGGGCTCCTCCTCGGGATAGAGAAGTACACTGCGCCGGCTAATGCATTGGTGAATGGCTGTAAATGCGGCGCGTGGGTCGGTTGGGCCCCCTCATGCGCCTGATGCGGCTTCTCGTGAATGGCTCCTGCCACTAGAGCAGGGAGCGAAATGGGCCACGGAGTGCGCGCAATGTCCAGGACACTGGATCCGGGCAGGAGTCCTAAGCTGTAGCTTCCATGCGTGGTCAAAACGACAGCCTCCTGGTGGCTGAGCGTTTCGTGACCACATTCCAAGACCAGACAACATCCTAGCCACTGGGTTGGCATCTCATCGCTTTGGCGGGCTGTTCTGCTTATAAGTTCATTTCATTTCGCCATGATCATGGTCTCTGGTGGTTTGCTTGGTAATAATGTTGCCGTCGATGTCTTGGCGGGTCTTCACAATCTCAATGGGGTAAACCTGAAGTGGGGGGGTTGGCACGAAGTTGGGCGCTGACGGAGGAGGTGCTGGAGGAGGAGGCGCTGGAGGCAGAGCACGAGTCTTGCCCCGCCCTCCAGGGAGTGGCAGATATAGCGGCGTCACTAGTGGAGGCAGTGCCTCATCTCCTAAATATGGTGGTGGGACAGTAGGCGGAGTAGGGGGAGTAGGGGGCAGAGGCTCCAGTTTGTCCCCACCACTCGGCCGTTGTTGAAGGGCACCATCTTTGCTAGCGCAGCTCCTGGTAACAACCGCCACTTCGTAATCATTTAAGCGGTTAATGGTGGATACGAGGGTTTCAAGACAAGTACGCAAGCATGCGACTTTCTTTCCCTTCCTTTTCCTTTCTTTCAAAACCCTGAGGTCTTCAGCTAGGGCGTGCAGCCGCCGGTGACTAACGCCGCCAGGGATCATGAACAAAGAGGGGGGGGCGATTCCTTGCAAGCACCCCTTGTCACCCGCAAGCGCTGCGATCGCCTCCATGCAACCGTCCCACTCTTGGGAGGGGGTGGCAACCCATTTGAGAGGGGGAAACTGACAGACGCTGGATTTTCCCTTGGGAAACCCCGTGCGGAAAATCCTGACCCCACGTTTCTTCTGCAATTGTAATCTTAGAGTCTCTAATTTACTTATCACCTGTCACATAGACACTATGCAAGCCTCCAGTTGGCATATGTGAACATGGCCACCTATTAAGCATACAAAAGGTTATAACACATAACAAGTGCAAAATAATTACAATGCTTACCAAAAGAAGGGTCAAGATGTTCTCACAGTACGGAACATGTCATTCCAACAACAGTTTTCTAGAAACTCTAAATGCTGATGGAAATGTCCAAGCCACTGTAGTGACCCTTCAAGTTTGAGGGTCCCAGAACAAAAAACATGGGGGGGAGTGGAGGGTGTGATAGTAGAAGATTTCTGACAGCGTGTGGCTGTTGAGTCCAGCAGCAAAGGCATAACAAGATCCAATGACAAGAGGTAGAAACTAATTAATTCACTCCAGAAATAAGGCTCACACATTAACAGTAAAGCTAAGAAAAATAACTTTCAAAGGGCCATGGTAGACTCTGAGGCATAACTTAGGTAGCATAACTGGGGCAGCCACCTGGGCACAAACCTGGGGGGAGGTGTGAGGCAGGAAATGGCTGCCATTGTAGCTGCATGACTGTGCCAGCAGCAGCAGAAGCAATGGCAAGCAGAAGTTGCCACTGCCCATGTGTGTGGCAGCTGTCCTGGGGCACACAGCAGCATCATTACACCTCTGGGTAGATTCGCCAGCAGCTGAAATCAAATCAGAACCGAATGACTTCCTTTAAAACAAGTACGCCAATTCAACCGCAAGTTATGGCTGAAAGAATTATTGGGTTTTATGGCATGCCTCACAGAAATCGAATTAAATGATTCTAGGGGTCACCTTAAGAACTATGACTATGATTTTGAACCCTCTTGCAGCATGGCCTCTCAAGTATTTCTCTTGTTGACATTAACTCTGCATCATAGAAAATACCTTTATCCAAGTCCTTGCATCCATGCTCAAACTATTCCAAGTTCCCTTTGAAGTCTCTAGGCCTGCATGAGATCCTCCATAATGGATTTGCTGTTGGAGAAGCAATCAATGACCTAAACCAAGTCAAACAGAAAGGTATCAGGAAGGTATTGGGAAGGTATCGTGAGGGGAAGAAGCCTGCATGGCTGGATAGGTGAGGTGAGAGACACAGTTAAAAAGGCAAAGCAAGAGAATGCTAGGACTTCTACAAGGGGTTGAAAACTTGAATTCAAAATATTTAGCAAATTATTGAGAACAAATAAACGCACTGGCAAAAGCCAGATGACAATGCTAAGTTAGAAGGATGGAGCATGGGACAAGGATCAGGTAACAGTGTGGGAGCAGGACACAAGGCTAGGAGATCCCCATTGTTCAAGGACTGCTTGCCGGTTGGTAGGCCCAATGTGTTGCGCAGCAAAGGCCAGGTGCTAAGGCAGTTTCTTAAATGAGGAGCTGGGGCCAGTTAGGTAACTAAGCAAGGCCTGCCATGGAACCCAGCTGTAGACTACAGGTAGGAGGAAGCTTAGTTTTCAGGTTTGCTCAAAATTAAAGACCCTCCCTAGTACTAGAAAGGACCACAGCAATGTGCTATAATAGTGGTATCCCTGGATTGAGATGGGGAAGGGCTCCCTACTTAGCTGGGCCAGCTAGTTCATTAAGTTGGAAAACAGAGCCTTAGCCCTTTGCACATCATAAGGATAAGGACTGTGTGTAAAGATTGCATGCATATATGGATTTATTACTCCTATGCAGTTTGGGCATGTAACCTCAGATCCAGATTCAGGCTTGGGCCCATTCTCTAGTGAGACAGTGGGATGTAGCAGCACCATTTCCAAGTATACCTCTTAACTTCTCCACCCGTCCCTGCTCAGAAAAGTGTTATAACGTTTTTATCTTAAGCAGAATCCTTTTGAACTATAAGAGTTTGTCTCTGGAAGCAGGTCTTCTTTATTTTTAAAAGGGAAGAATTCTGTTACCCTCATTCTCCATCAGGAGTACTGCTCCTATGCTAGCATATACTTTACCTGGAAGAGCCTTACCAAGAGTCTAAGAGCCAAGTGCTACAAATGGGTGGGCAGTGGGCACACAGATTTTATTGTTAACATTTTTACTGAGCTTTCTCATTAACATGAACCTCATGGTTGTCAGCAGACTCACTCAAGACTCTGAAAGCTCAATTCCAAAGTGAAGACCTGAAGGAAAATTCTCACTGGGGAGTAACAGAGGTAGGCTTCATATCCTATACTGTATAGACTAGTCTTATACATAGAGTTACAGACTATAAGACCAAGAGTATTATGATTACTAAAGGCCACAGAACTACAATGAGTAATTCCAGTCTTAAACCCATAACTTCTGGCTGAGTGAAGGCAAGTCTTTTATAAAGTAATCCAATCTTGATTTTAAGATTTCAAGTGATTGAGAAAGGGCTGCATTCTTTGGGATTCAGTGCCAGTGGTTAACGATTTTCCTTGTTCAAAAAAAATCCTCTTATATCCCATTTACACAACTTAATGTTCTGTTTTCACCAACCAGATGAAGGAACCCTATATTAGCAGAATTCTCTCTTGATGTTTGCAAACCATGATCAAATCACCTCTTCACCCTAGGTGAATGGCTTGTGGATTTTGTGGCCCTGTGTTATAGGATGGTACTTCACAGGACATGGGGGAGTGAGTTTTACATCCCAAGCTTCTCATTTCTGGGCTTTCCCCTGCTTGCTTTTTGTTTTTCTGCTGCAGACAGAGAACAGTGCCACTGCATGGTCACTGCAGTATCTTAAAAGGCAAAGTGTGTGTGTGTGCGCGCGCGCGCGTGCACGCATCCATGGGATCCGCCGGTGAAATGGTGAAATGTTTTCCTTTCCCAGAGGATATATTTGACATCAAGATAATGGGACAGCTTGGAAAACAAACTTACTTTTTTCCCCCCTTAAGAGTCCTATATTGTAAAACAAGCTTCCCCAGTTGGGATTCTTTTTGAAAACTTTTAGCTGTCTTAGCAGCTGTGCTGTGAACTGCATTCTCGGTGCAGTATCTGTGTACTGCAGCTTCCATCCAAACAAAGGGGGCAAAAAACTAACACAAATTACAGCACAGACTGAAAAGAACTTGCTTTGCAAACAGTACAAACATGTTTGAGGTAGTTAATATGATGACAAATGCTTTGTTCTGAGCTCTGCAAGCTGCACAGGTTACATACATGCAAAACATATGGGAGTGCATCTCTCTGCATCTCATCTAAGAAGCATCTGCCTTACCCTTTGTTACAGTCACCAAGAACTGAAGCGGGGGGATGGTTATAAAGTGTGTGGGCAAAAGGCCTAACAAGGAAGGTGATGCGTGAGTGTTGTTTGTTTTGACAGTAAAGCTGTGTAGGATACCTCCCACTGAGTCACGCTCCATGTGAGCCAGCACATGCCTGCTGCAGAGGAGATGCTCCTCTTCTTTTGACACCCTGCTGGTAAGTGTCATTCTTGTGGGAATTCACCACATACTAGAAAGTCCCATGACTTCACTTCGTAGCACCAAACTGTGTTGTGGTTCAACAGGTACTTTTCTACCACGCTCTATCCCTCCCCGTCACTCTGATGTCCCTTGCCCTTTGAAGACAGACAATGTGGCTGAGCAGGGAGCCCTGAGCACCCACCTACATAACCCCCAAGCCTAGGATTCATTTCTACTGGCCTAAAATAAACTGGTGAGGGAAAGTGGAGGTGCCTGGTTGGAAGAGGCCTTTGGCTCCCCCTTCTGCACCTTATATGAAACAGCAAGTAGCCGCTGAAAGCTTCTCAGTCAGCTCCCCAAAATCCTGTGTTCTGGGCCCTTGCCCAAGCCCAGGGAAGGTGTCCCAAATACTGAACTTACCCTGCATCAAGGTCATGCATGAGGCATATTAACATAAAGGGAGGCGAGTGATGGAAGCCTACAGTTACTGCCAGACTGCCATCCTTTGCATGAATGGAGGACTCTAGTCCTCAGGATTACAAATCTCCTGTGTCCTACCTACATTGCTAGATGATGTCTATCCCCTTGGGATAATCATGCATTTAATCCCTCAACAACACTCATTTAGCATATGCAGACTCACTAAGTCACTGCCCTAGGCAGAGGGCTGGAGGAAAGCGGTTAAAACAAATGTATTCCTATTTCAATGTGCTTTTTCACATATCTTGGCCTTCGTCAGCTGAGATAGCCTGAAGATACTGGGAAAATAGGTAACAGAGACCTTGGATCCAGAGAACACCCTTTCTTCATTTGAGCATATCATTAACCACCCTATGAAAGCTTGTTCTTTAGTCTTTCTTTTCAGCCGCCCTCTACAACTGAAACTCTTCCCATTTTCTTGAACACTCACCTACCACTCTTTCAACTGCCTTCTAAAAACAAATCTAAACCAACTTGTGAAAGCACATGCTTGTGCTTGTGAAATCTATGTGAAAGCACATCAATGACTTGAGAGCCTGAAATCTCACTAATGGTCAATGGGGACTTGGGGTGCTACATCATTTTGATGCTTTTGAAAAGTTTTCCCAGAGTCTCATTCTCCAAAGCAATTAAGGCACTTACTAGTTTAAATCCCAATGGAAAATTGTCTAAATCTCTTAGGAGCCTTTGTCAATGATGCACTGTCTTTCACTTCATGGTTAACTGGCAATCTTAGGTTATGCCTTCTTGAAAAGAGAAGAAAAATTCTGTTCTATTCTATTCAGGTTTCTAACCTGGGTCCATCCTTGTGGCATCTGAGAAATTTCCAATAAGCATTAAGCATGGCATTTCAAGATTTAACCAAGACATTGGGTGGGTTTAGTTTAGACCAGTAATTGGCAATATTTTTCCAGCCGTGAGCCAGAATAACTCATCTTGGGTCGTAGGCAATTTGGCACTAGGGCCTGGCCCCTATGCCACTTCTCCTCACTACCTGGCCGTAGCATAGTACAGGATCCTCCAGTTGTCCAGCTACAACACAGCACAGCACAAGAGAAGCTGCCTGCCACTGGTCCACATTACAGTGTAGGCAAAGTCTGCCTTCCAGGCTAGAGACAGGGATTCTGCTGTAGGTTGTTGAGCCCTGGCTTATCCTGTTACCTCTTCAAGTCAGGAGCAACATCTTATTCATCATTCTCAATACACAAGTGCTCCGGATCCAACTAGGTGCAGGACACTATTGCATAAGGCTAATACAAATCTCATAGTGAGGCAAGAATGTGCCCTTAAAGAGGTTATAATCTAAAAATCAAAGCTATCCAAGTAATTTGGCCCCATGGGCTAGAAGCAGACTACAGGGCTTCTAATGGATCAGACGATGCACTTGTGGCAGCAGGACAATGACTTGCTGGCATGGCTGGTACAGCTGCTGGCTCTAGAACCCAGGGAACATCTATAACCAAGCCTGATTTTTTCCAGGCATTTGGAGTCTCGTATCATCATCAGGCATTGAAAAGGTCCACCCCTTCTGGAAGAATTAAAAGATTCATTGAGGATCCTCTAGCTTTGCCTTTGTATCACTGCAGGTATGTTTCTGAGCTTCTGTTCTCATGCTGCTGACTTAGCAGGATGCAAAGCACTTAGTAAAAGTGTTTTCATCAGCACATCCTCCCAGTCACATAAAAAAGCCTACGAAGTGTCAAATGTCATGGGTAGCTGAACAAGGTTCTTTGTGTAAATCTGATATCTTTTATTAGACCAACTCAAATAGTTGGAAAAATTCCAACTGCCTATGTCCTTAGACCAACACGGCTACAACCTACTCCCCTGGAACATGGGTAGCTGAAGAAATTAAAAAACCCCAGAAAACTCCATGAGTCCCTCAATAGACATGACAAAAACTGCAAGTACTGAACCTGGTTCAATGAAGAGTGCAAGAGTAGGAGACAAGGATATCTGGTAACTGTTCCTGGTTCTGCCATTAATCCCTCTGTGGCCCTGAGTAAGTTCTCATAAAAGCCCTCTGGCCCTTGGTCTGCCTTCCTTCCTGAAACTTTTGATCATGGAGTCAGAAAAAGGCCAGTTTGTCAAAACTGATTCTGGGGTGGGGGGTTGGGGTTTTTTAACGTATCAGTTTTAACAGAACTTTCATCGAAAAGGTGTTTTGGGTTCTTGATTGAGTCTTTGGTAAAAAGCAGTGATAGAGAAACTCTGTTGAATGCATGGTCACTCAGAGGTTAGAGCACACACTTGGGCCGTGAGATGGGCAAGTTCAAGTCCTGTATATCAACCAGGGAATGGTCTTGAACTCTCAGATGTGTGTTTTTGCCCACAGGATTACAGGCCTGTTTCTATTATTACTTTTTTTTTAAAAAAAGTGATTGCAGAAGGGAAAACATTCTGGAATCACAGCAGTTTTCAAGGGGGGGAAAACACCTTCCATTCACCTCTATATATAGTTATGCTTACCAGCATTTATTAAACCCTTTTAAATCTACGAATAGAAGTCATTGCAAAAGCAGTTATCAAACCAGGCAAAAAGTTAAAAGTATTTTTTAGTGGAAAGCCTGATTTAATTGAAATGTACATCACAATTTTCCTCAGGCGATTGAGTTTCCCACCAGGAGAAGAAAACAAAACCAACTTGAAGCCTTCACTCTGATTCAACATTTTAAAACAAAATCAAATTTTACACATCAGGTTAGCTCCACCGTTTCTCTCAATGTGTCAAGTGATTTGTGTTCTTTTCAGACAAAGACACAGATTTGACTTTTCTAACTGGAAACTGAAAGGAATTAAGTTTGTAAAAATTCTTTGTTCTGCTTTGGGGCAGAAATGTCAAAATTTCCCTTGAAAGGAACATTTGATTTCAGACCAGCTATAAATTAATCATGAGAGTGCAAATTGTTTTGTGCAAAAAAAAGAAATGTAAGAAACTTCTCAACCCTGTTTGAACTTTCCACCATCTATCAACCAAAGCTCTTTTGATGTTCTGGAAAGTGTGATTAAGGTCAATGTCACTTAACACCTTCTCGCTTTGCAGTGGAATGAAGAAAGACCTAAACATGGCCCCTGTGGCCTTCCACTATCCTTCACAGGACTACGAAATCATTGGCAACATGTAGGGGTTGCATGCGGGTGCACATGCACTCCCTGAGACTGGCCGTGCACCCCCCGAGATAGGCTGCCACCAATCGCCACTCAGCGCTCGCCCCCTCACCGCTGCCACCGCCATGACCACCTGCAACAGTCCCCACTCGGCCCACCCTTACTGCTGACATCACTGCAGCTGCCTGCAGGCGGTCCCCGCTTGCCACCACCAGACCCCTGCCCCTGCAGGCGGCAGCCATGCCCCTCCAGCTTTGGGGGGCACGAGGCACCCACATGCAAAATCACACCATTTCTTGGAAACATCTTCTTTCCTGCACCACTCATGTCTTTCTGATATTAAACCGAATCTCCTCACATCTCAAGTAAGGGAACCATGCTGTCTTTTAGTATAAATATGAAGACGCACGCCCTTAAAATGCTCCCCCACTCACATACACACATACATACACTGACTTCACCAGGGTTATTTGTTAGGGCTACTTGAGTGGCATTAAACAGAAACCTTTTTCTTTTTTTTCATTTTCTTGCATAAAAATAAAATATTTTGTTTTGTGTTGAATAAAGCATTCCATTCAACTGGAGACAAAAAGGTTTCTTTTCATAGGCACGTGTTAGAACACCCAAAGAAGCAAAAAGCTAGGACAAAGAGGAGAGGAGGGTGCTGCCCCCATTATATCCAATAACTGGAGCACTCACCCTCTGGCTGAAGGGATTCTAACACACAACTCACTCTTCCTCCAAATGTGCCCTACCCAAATAGGGTTGCCAGCTCTGACTGAAGTTATTCCAAGAATTTTTTTTTTTTCCCCCAACATGACAATGTCATTAATTGAATTAATTTTCTTAAAATATCCTATTAAAATCTCCCAGATTGCTTTTAGTAGTCACTGGGGGATCAATGCTGATTCCAGTAGACTCCCAGGCAATCCAGGAGGGTTGGCATCCCTATGCCCAAGGCGTGTGAGCTTGGGAAGGGAGGATTGCTTTCAATCTCCCCTATTGATGCTGGTCCACTCTACATAAATTATTAAACACAACAGAACAGAGACTGGAACACAAGTGTCCACAAGCTAAGGAACAACACTTTTGTGCTAGAGGCAATATCTTTCATTAGAACAACTAAATAGTACCCAAAAAAAATCTTTCTTTGCAAGCTTTTGGATCCAAATACCATTTTTCAGGCAGAGGAGAGTTCAAAGACTGTAAGGAGTTAGTCACATCTCACTCAATATATATCCAATGGTGCCATTTACACTGACAGCATCCCACAGGAGAGAGAGATCATTCTGCTGCAGAACACTTGATAGCCCAATGGTTAGAGTATTCTGCTAGCAGGTAGGTGATGTGGGTGAAAATCCACTCAGGAAAAAAAAAATTAAGCCTGGCTATCCCTCATCCTGGGTGAGTGCACTTACTGTTAAGCTGCCGGGTCACTTTTTCTTCCTCTAATTTTGGGAACCTACCCCTACATTTTTTGTCCCATCTAATGCTCTTCAGCAAACCAGATTCACAAATATGACTGACACTCCATATTTTGTCACTGGCAAAATAACTAGATAAAATACAGTCACCTACCTCTGACTATTACATCCCACTGGGATGGAGCTACCCCTGCTTGTAAAAATTCAACCAAACCTACTACTCTGATAGCAAAAACACTGCAATTTTGCACGAGCAAGAAAACAAAAATTGGAAACAATCATCAGAAACTCCCCCCACTCCCCATACAAACATATTTATTTAGGAACTTTCCTTTAGCCGAGGAAGAGGAGAGACCACATGTAGTGATACCACCACATCATCTCCCATTTTGCTGGAGTCCTACACAACAGTTCCCATGCTCACTCCCAGTGCTATGTTCCACCTCTTCTTGTCATGCTCTGTATAATGTTGTTTCTGTGCACTGAAGGATGTCTGATTCTTCCCTTGACTAATCACTGGGCACCAGAGGGCCCTCTCTCCTGAACTTGAGAACTTGATCTCTGATGACACCTATCTGACAGGGATACAGGCACATCTGGCTCCCCTCATTCATCCATGCTCACCCCAGGAATCCTCTTCTGATGCCCTGTCAGCCCAGGCTTTCAGACAAAAGATACTGGTAAATCAACAGCACCTAAAAAAATGTGGCCTTCTGTCCTAACAGCCTTTGACTGATATTCTTTATTTTGACAAAACCTTAACTAAGTTAAAAGTGTAGCATACAACCTGTTTTGGCATTGTCAAAGTAATGTGTTCCTACAAAAGTTGCAGAGTCATTGAGGCAGTGTGTTTTAAACCAAATACTAGTCTTGCTGTCAAAGATGCAATGTCATTTTATTGGTGTTTCCTTCTTATATGAAGTTATTGCCTTAGCAGTAATGTCAAAACAAATGCTTACTATAAAATAAATAAATAAGTATATATTTACACTGCAGTAACAGCTGAAAACCCCAACAGAGATGAAAGCTTTATTGATCCAGACACTGTGTAGACTAATGACAAGCGGCAGCCCTCTTGCAGTCTAACACACTGAGAGAGATTAAAGTTGGTGGAATAAACAGGAACTGAACCTACTTCTTCTTAAGCCCAGTTTGTTGCTTTCACCACAAGACTATGCTGCTCTTCAAATTCTATAGGTGTGTCTACACAAGACACTAACTTCACAGTAGCCTAATAACACTGCACGGTAGCATGCCGGGCAAAACCTGTGCTAATACACTATAATATTAAGCTACTGTGCAGTTGGCTTCTGTGAAAACCCATGCACTGGTATCACTGTGCAGTAGTGCCAGCTACTGGGCATTGATTTAGTACTTGGTTATCCAAACACTAAACTTAATGCACCGTAACTATGATGCATTAATGAATATGTAGACACACCCTCTGTGTACCTAATTCAGTACTTCTCAACTTGTGATCACACTGCTAAGTGAAGGAAAGTCATCCGTTTTCAGATCCTATTCATATTGCAAAATACAGATAAAATATATTAAGGTATATTAAATACCTTGCTAATGTTAGTTTTCTTTGGAAGTAATTGAGGTAGGTGTCCTAGGGACATTATTTGATCACAGAAAGGAGGGGGAGATGACATATGCAATTTTAATTGTAAAGCCACCTCCTCTCCCATTTATGGTGATCATACCCAGCACATTTTCCCCATTGAGGCATGTCCCCCATTTGCTTGACATAGAGGAGTGAAGAGGCAGAGCACACCAATGTGTGCTTCCCTAATGAAATGCCAAACCACCCAGGTCATTCGTTCACCCCAAACAGGGGTCTTCACAGGAGACTAGCAATGTCACCAACCTTGTTCCTCTTACAGAGATACAATGCTCTTCACAATAATGGCTGCCAACTCTGGGAGACATCACACTCTATGCTCTTCCCACCCTTCAAGGAGCAAATTGCACCTGTCTTACACAAAACTGAAATCACCTAGAGGCTTGAAACAATCTGGCACCACATTCCATAGCTGGGGATTACCCCAAGCAGAGTTTTGGCTCCAAGGAGAGAGAAATACCAGAACCTCCATGAGAAAGAAAATCCAGGCAAGATATATTTAATGTTCAGAGACCTCTGCCCTACAACAATATTTTACTGACATGTTAATACTGAAGCATTTTACAGCTCCACCCTTTGGAAATGCTTTTCCTTTAGAAGAATAAAGATGCTCACTGTTCTGGCTTTCTAATGGTTGCTAAGCCTCTTATTGCAAATAAAATTTATCAAAATATTTTTGTTTCCTATCACACCCTCTTAGCTTTCTCTCAATGTCAGTGGCTCCTTGGTTGTGTTTTAGCAGCAATAGGTAGCAGCAGCATGGCCAATTCCTGCTGCTCCAGTACTGGAAGGAAAGAATTCAACAGTTTATAACTCTCCAAAAACTCCCAGGTGTTCATTCACTATGCAAATAATCTCAAATAAGCTAAGCTTTCATTTAAAAAAGCTACCCCGCCTTCTGCTTGGACTTTGGCTCATGAGTGAAACAACATCAGGATCTTCCAGTACCAGGATGAGAACTTTGAATCATTAGCACAAGGACCTGTGCTGATGATTCAAGAAGTTTGAGAAGTTTTCTGTCCAAATCACAGTTGGATCAGTTGGGGCACTTTGAAGTCTTTCTATGATGTATAAATAATTAGTAATTAATGACTGCAAGTATTCAACACAGATTTTTGTGTTTCTGCATATGTAGAGACTTCCAACAACACATCTCTTCTTTTCTTACTACCATGCTGGGGTACTAGTTTGTACTGACAATATAGCTTGCAAAGTATATGAATGACTGAAGTACATTCAGATGAAGCTGCTACAAACATGAGGATTGAGTATTAACTTTGGAAAATGGGATCACCTCAAAAAAAGAGACAAACTATGGAAATACTCAACATTTTGTAGCTGGGATTTTTTTTTAAAATTCAGATAAGCAACTGGAAAAAGTTCTAGTAGTGATAAACATACATCAAAAACAATATATTTGCATATTTTCAGGTCAATGTAAAAAAAAAGTTCACCTCTATGATGAGCATGATACATTCTAAAGCCAGAATAAACTAATATGATCATCTAGTCTCACCTTCTATATAGCAAAGGCTTTATAAATCCCACTAAATCATTTCTACATAAAACAAGAATTTCCATTTGAGCCATAACAGATCTTATGAAAGATATCCAGTCTCAAGTTAAAGGCGTCAAGTGATAGTTCACCACATCACCAAGTAAACTCCAGTGGTTAAATACCCTCCTCCTTAGAAATGTATTCTTCACATCTAATCTGAATTTGTCTAGCGTTAGCTGTCATCCATAGGATCCCATTACTCCTCCTGCTAGATTCAAGTGCTACCCTCTCTCAGAAAACTTTTTTTTACAGGTACTGTATTTGTAGACTATGACCATGTCACCTTTTAGCCTTCTTTTGAATAAATTACATTGGCTGATCTTACGTGTAAGTTCTATATAAATCTGTGTTCTTTCAAGAGCAAAAAAGCAAGCAGTGAGAGGACAAAGCAAAAGAGATTCAAAAGCTTGCCAATAGCATACATACGTAGTTCTTCAGTGACATACATAGACATACATAGTTCTTCAGTGCAATCTAGGCAATCCATGAAGTTTTTGGAGCGTACTGGGGACAACTTCCTGGTGCAAGTGGTGCAGCAGCCAACTAGGAGCCATGCTCTTTTTTGACCTGCTGCTCACAAACAGGGAAGAATTGGTGGAGGATGTAGAAGCAGATGGGAACTTGGGCAGCAGTGACCACAAGATGATTGAGTTCAGGGTTATGAAGAAAGGAAGGAAGGAAGAACAGCCGCAGGGTAAGGATCTTGGACTTCAAAAAGCAGACTTTGACTCTCTCAGGGAACTCACGGGCAGGAGCTGCTGAGAAGCCAGTCTGATGGGAAGAGGAGTCCAGGCTGTACCTTAAAGAAACCTTACTGAGGGTGAAGAAATGAACCTTTTCAATGCACAGGAAGACTAGCGAGTATGGCAGAAGACCAGCTTAGCTTAGCAGGGAGCTCTTCAGTGAGATAAACTGCAAAAAAGGAAGCTTACAGGAATTGGAAACTTGGACAAACAACTAGGGAAGAGTATTGCTCAGGCATGCAGAGATGAAGTTAAGAAAGCCAAAGCACAGCTGGAGTTGCAGCTAGCAAGGGACATGAACAGTAACAAGAAGGGTTTCTACATGTGGGCACAGTGGATATTGAGGGCTACAGGCTCTATAGGAAGGACAGGGGTGGAAAAAAGGGTAGAGGGATGGCCTTCTATGTGAAGGAGCGGTACCCCTCCCTGCAGGTTACATTTGATAGCAGGGAAAAGTCCCTTGAGACCCTCTGGGTCAAGATAAAACGGGGCTTGGGAGAAGGGGACCTGATGGTGGGAGTCTATTATAGGCCTCCCCACCAAGAAGAAGAGAGCAACCAGGCATTCTACAGTGAACTGGCTGAAGCAGTCAGTACTAAACACTTGACTGTCATGGGTGACTTCAACTATCCTGACATCTGTTGGGAAGATCATTCAGCCAGCTCCAGCAGACTAGCCAACTTCTTGGTGACTACAGATGACCTGTTCTTGACACAGACTATGGAGGGGCCAACTAGGACTAAAATCACTCTGGACTTGGTGCTGGCCAAAGGGAAAGTCATGGTAAGAGACCTAAAGATTGAAGGTGCTCTGGGTGACAGTGATCACTATCTGATCAGATTCACCATCCACAGAAAGGCTGGAAATTCTACCAGCAGAACAGAAGTCCTAGACTTCAGACAGGCAGACTGTGGTAAACCAGGAGTCCAGTTGGAAAGGTCCTTAGCAATCAGCAACTGGATGACTTGGGAGCTCATGAAGAATGACACTTCCTCAAGGAGGCTACTCTTAGTGCTCAAAAAAGAGTCCGTCCCCATGCGATCAAAGAAAGAGAGACAGACCAAGAGACCCGCCTGGCTCAACAGAGACATTGGGGAACTTCTCAAAAAGAAAAAAAGAAGTGTACATGCAATGAAAAAATGGATTGGGATCCAGAGAAGAATACGCTCATGCAGTCAGGGTCTGCAGACATGAGACAAGGAAAGCCAAGGCATCCATAGAAATCAAGCTGGAGACCAATATTAAAGATAAGAAAAAATATTTCTATAGGTACATAGGCAGCAAGAAAAAAAAATCAAGTTTCACTGTGGCACCCTCTACTTAACATGGAGGGGAAGCCCATAGTTGATCCCTGTGAAAAGGCAGACATCCTTAACAATTACTTCGCATCAGTTTTCCTGAAATCAGAGAACTGGTCACCAGGCCAGGAGCACAGGGAATACAGCAATGACAACAGTCCTCATAAAATCAGTCCAGAACAGGTGAGGACATTCTTAAATCATTTGAACATTTTCAAGTCAGCTGGTGCAGACAACCTTCACTCGAGAGTGCTGACTGAGCTTATAGCAGTGCCTCTGGCGGGGCTGTTCAAGGAGACGTGGAACTCAGGAGTTGTCCCTAATGACTGGAAAAAGGCAAACGTGGTTCCCATCTTTAAGAAGGGAAAGAAGGACAACCCTGCCAACTATAGACCAGTCAGTCTGACTTCGGTCCTGGAGAAGATCTTTGAAAAAATTGTCAAGGAGGCCATCAACCACAATCTCGCATCTGGTGGGGTACTGAAAAGCAACCAGCATAGCTTTGTAGGGGAAAGGTCATGCCTAACAAACCAGGTGTCCTTTTATATCCAGGTAACTAACGACCTAGACATGGGACAGGAGGTGGATATCATCTACCTGGATTTCAGCAAGGCCTTTGACACTGTATCCCATGAAATCCTCTTAGTTAAGTTGGAGAGTACTGGCCTAGACCACGCTACAGTGAGGTGGGTTGGGAACTGGCTCAGCAGCCAATACCAATGAGTCATAATTGAAGGGGTGGCCTTATCCTGGAAGGACATTTCCAATGGTATACCCCAGGGGTCAGTGCTCAGGCCGATGCTCTTTAACATCTTTATTAATGACCCTAATGAGGGAGTGAAAAGTGCAATGATGAAGTTTGCAGATGATACCAAGCTGTGGGGACAAGTGGGTATATCAGAGGACAGGTCAAGGATTCAGGAAGACCTTAACAGGCTGGTCCTATGGGCTGAACAAAATCATATGAGGTTCAACAGGGGCAAATGCTGAGTCCTTCATCTGCGTAGGAAGAACCCTCACCATATCTATACAATGGGTAGTGGTCCACTAGCTGGCAATGCATCTGAAAGGGATCTGGGGATCAATTGACCAGAGGATGAATATGAGCCACCAATGTGACAAAATCACCAACAGAGCAAATATAACTCTAGTGTGCATCAGCAGGTGTGTTGCCAACAGATCCAGAGAGGTGCTTCTCCCCACCTATTCAGTGCTGATGAGGCCACAGATAGAGTATTGTGTCCAATTCTGGGCACTGCACTTTAAGAACAATACGGACAAGTGCAAAAGGGTGCAAAGAAGGGCCATTTGCATGATCAAGGGCCTGCAAGTGGATAGAAAACTGGCTGGATCATCAGGCTCAGAAGATAGTAGTTAATGGCTCAATGTTTAGTTGGCAGCTAGTATCAAGTGGAGTGTCCCAGGGGTTGGTTTGTTCAAAATCTTCATCAATGACTTGGAAGATGACATAGAAAGCAACTTCTTCAGCAAGTCTGAAGATGACACCAAGCTGGGGGGAGTAGTAGATACACTAGAGGGTAAGGTTAGGATTCAGAGAGACCTTTAGCAAGCTGGAGGATTGGACCAAAATAAATGTCACGGGGTTCAGTAAGGACAAGTTGCAAAGTCCTGCACTTAGGATGGAACAATCCCATGCACTGGTACAGGCTGGGAGATGACTGGATGGGCAGCAGCCCTGCAGAAAAGCATCTGGGGGTTACAGTGCACAATAAGCTGAATATGAGGCAACCATGTACCCTTGTTGCCAAGAAGGCTAAAGGCATACTGGGCTGTCTTAGGAGTATTGCCAGCAGATCAAGGGAAGTGATTATTCCCCTCTATTCAGCACTGGTGAGGCCACAGCTGAAGTACTGTGTTCAATTTTGGGCCCCCCACTACCGAAAGGATGTGAACAAATTGGAGAGAGTCCAGTGGAGGGCAACAAAAATGGTTAGGGGTCTGGGGCAAATGACTTATGAGGAGAGGAAGAGGGAACTGGCCTTATTTAGTCCAGAAAAGAGAAGAATAGGAGGGGATTTAACAGCAGCCTTCAACTACCTGAAGCAGTGGCGACATGTACCCCCTGACTGGCTGCACTCCCCGCTTAGGCAATGGGAAGGGGGGCAGGCGGAAGCGCCAGTGCCTCCCCTGTGAGCACTGGCCAGGAGAGCCGTATGTAGGCCGTGGCCCCTTTCAGGAGCAGAGTGGCCACTCACCACTTGGTAAGTCTTGCATAGTGGGACCACCCCCCCTGCCCAAGTCAGTGAGACTGGCCACAGAGGGACCACCCCCAGTCGCTCTCCCCCCCAGTCACTGACTTGTTGCTTGGGGGGGGGCATGTGCCCCCCGGACTAAGGTGGCACCAGTTGCACATGGCCTGAAGGTAGTTCCAAAGAGGATGAAGCTGGACTGTTCTCAGTAGTGGCAGATGACAGAACAAGGAGCAATGGTTTCAGATTGCAGCAAGGGAAGTTTAGGTTAGATATTAGGAAAAACTCTTTCACCTAGGAGGGTAGTAAAACACTGGAACAGGTTACTCAGAGAGGCTGTGGAATCTCTATCCTTGGAGGTTTTTAAGACCTGCTAGACAAAGCCTTGGCTGGGCTGATTTAGTTCAGGCTGGTCCTGCTGTGAGCAAGGGGTTGGACTAGATGAACTCCTGAGGTCCTTTCCAGCCCTAATTTTCTATGATTCTGTGATTCAGAGATACAATAGATATGATCAGCTTATGTTGCTAGAGTTACTGGAGAAGTGCCACAAGCAAAACAAAAGGAATCAGAACTCGTGGTAGAGCTGATATCTTTTATTAAACCAACTACATTTTTGCAAAAATCTAAATTTTGGTTTAATAAAAGATATCACCTCTACCATGAGTTCTGATTCCTTTTGCCTCTAGACCAATACGGCTACAACCTGGATACCTAACACAAGCAAGACAAAAGATCTTTACACAGCTTTGATTGATTTGACAAAGGCCTTTGATTCAATCACCAGAAAGGCCCTATGGAAGACTCTAGTGAGATTTGGATGCCTGTCAAAATTTTTCCTACCATTATCAGACTTCTTCATGATGACATGACAACAACCATCCTGAGCAATGGCTTGGAAATGGACCCCCTCACTATTAGAACTATTAGAACTGGAGCCATACAAAGATGTGTAAGTGCATCAACACTCTTTTCCATCCATCTCACAGCTCTTCCATTTCTCATCACTGATAGAAGTCTATGTGATGTCAGCATCCAATGTCACATAGATGGGAATCACTTTAACACTTTAACATCCACCAGTTACATTTCAAATCTAAGCTAACCTCCATTACTGAACTTCAATACACTGACTTGTGTCATGTGTGCTCACTCAATTGAAGTGCTCCAAATCACTCTTGTTTGCTTCTGTGAAGCATATGGAATGCTTGGAATCATTGTCAACTTCATAAAAACCAAGATACTTTACCAAACCATCCCAAACCAATATGCTGCTCCTCTACTTTTTACAATTTGAGGGCAGTTCTTGGAGAAGGCTGAGCTTTTCCCTTATCCGAGTAGCCACCTTTCCCAAAAACTACACAGACATCCAATATTCAACACCAGTTAAAATCTACTAGTACTGATTTTGGAGGTCTCTGAAATTATGTCTTCGATAATCATGACACCAGGACCCAAACCAAATTTCTCATCTACCAGGCTATCATCATCCCTACCCTGCTGTATGGGTGTGAAACTTGGATGGCATATCAGAAATACCTGACTATCAGTGATGGCTTCAGAAAATCTTCTAAATGAACTGGACAGATAGAAGAATGAATGCCAGGATTCTGACTCAAGAAAACACCACCAACACTGAAGCCTTGTTTCTATAGCATCAGCTCTGTTGGACAAGACATGATATAAGGATGCCTGACAATAAGCTCCAGAAGGAAGTCCTATTCTCCCAACTTACCAATGGTTACCACTGTAGAGATGGGCAAAAGAAGAGAATCAAGAACACAACACAGATTAACAAACATGATACACTCCTACCTCCATTACTGATCCAATGAAAAATTCCAGTGGAAAAACAGGATCCCAGGAGAAAGAAACATCCTGTTAGATCTTTTGAGGGAAACATATGTTGGATGTAAACATTTTTCAAGAGAAGAAATCTGTTACACAGTCATGTACTTGGAACCTTTTCCAGTCCAATACTGGAGATATGAGACATTCAGCTATTCAGGACAATACTGGCAGGTATAAGACATTCGACCATGTCAGCTGAATTCCATCAACTTCTTCCATACTGATCTGGTCAATAGCAGGTAATGCTCTATGAAGTTTCCATATATATTAACTTCCTTTTGGATTCTAATATTATACTTTATTAACTCTACTATTAACCATAAAACCCTTAACCCTAATTAACGCTATAAATTGTAAATTGACAATATTATGATTTATTAACTCCATAATATGATAATTAAACAAACTGTTCCTAAAAACATACCCTTTAAATAAGGCCTGTGTGGCCCCCTAAAGCAGAGAAGCTGTGAATGCCCTTCAAAAGGATATTCCAGGAGCCAGTATATTCAACCACCTTATTCCACCTGCTTCATCCAGACAAACCGCTCATTGCCATTTAGCTGCTCAGGGCCTGTCCATGATATATGCATTGTACCAAAATGTCTTCCCCTGACTGAAAACTTAAGGGCTCCTAAACATGAACAGTGAGGCTGCTCCAATGTACTGTAATTACAGCACATTGGAGCAGACTCAATTAATCAAGTCTGCTGGAGCACTGTAATTACCATGCTCCAGCAGACTCCAGCATCTCATGTATCACCATACCTGTACTGAAAAATAGCGGCAGGGATGCTTTAACTAAAGCTCATTAGATGAGCTTTAGTTAAAGCACCCCTACTGCCATTTTTCAGCACAGGGAAACTGATACACAAGATGCTCCAGGTGCTTTAATTAGAGCAGCTCTCAGATGCACTCTAATTAAAGCACCCTTGCCTTCACCCCCACTCCTGGAGCATGTGTATGAATGCCCTAAGTATCATCATCCACAATCATCCAAATTCCAACATCAAACTGATTCAGATTACCACAAATTCTCACAATACAATATGCACCATTTCTTCAAAAAATAGCTGCTAGAAATAAAAGTACCCATTATGTACAAAAAATATGGTAAAAGCAGTTTCTGCCACTTACTGGCCCAAAGTAAAAGTAAAATCTGCACCTGACTCACCTGAACAATGAGCAGGCTCAACTCCCTAGATGCTGCTACTCAGTTATTTACCACAAGGAAAGATCTTTCTTTTCTTCATTCTGCCTCTCAAAAGCATGGTGCATGTTTTATCCTGGGGTGTGTTGTATGTGAGAAGATACAGTATTACTTCAGAATCCTATGTTCTTCTGTTAACTACAAGTTATACATACATTTCATAGAAGAGAGTGACCAAACCTTCTATACCTTTTCTCTGAAGGAGCACAACAGTCAGTGATTTATTATGACCTTAGTCTACTAGTAAGCTGTGTCCAAAGCTGTACACAGGTAATATCTCTTTGAAAGATCTGCTCAGTTGTCAGGGTTACAGATTGCCATCCACCTTTTTTCCCCCTCCACAACTAAGATATAACAATTTTTCTTGTTTAGCCGATTGCCATTATGACAGTCCTTTCCCTGATTGGATGGCATTTCACAGGCTGCCTCGCTGTCCAATTGCCTGTTCTGCCTAAATGTCATTGCCTCCTCAGGGCTGCAGGAGATGAAAGATTGTCGACTCCATTTGACTGAAACCCCCTAGATACAAAGCAGCTGCATGAAGCAACATCAGTTTTAGAGATAGATAGTCAGAAGCTGCAATAGGCTGGAGTCCAGAACTGCTTTGTTACATGTGATTTATGTGACATCCTTAATTTCTAAGAGCCAGCTGCTTCCAAAAACAGCCAGGAACAGTGAAGCCAGGGCCTAATCTCAGTTATGTCAGCATGAATCTGGAGCACCTCCATTCATTTCTGTTGAGTTACTCTGGAAAGTAGAATCTAACTCAATCCAGTTTTGTCTTTTGGGTCAGCCAGCCAATAAGACTTTGTCCCAATGGCATAAAGCTAGTCATTTGATATCCCTCTGCCTTCCACGGTTGTGGAGTTTGTGCGAGTCAGATGAGCTGCAATTAGCTCCCTTTTTTGTTCAGACCAGAAAAATTATAGTTTTCTCTTTTAATTCTACTTTTTTAAACTCCTCTCTCCGGTCCCCTAAGTAGCAGCTACATCAAGCATAGGATTATATGCTAACAACAATAGATCTAGGAGCCAGACAAGGAGAAATACAGCCCCTCCACTTTGCCTATGCCGGCATGAGCAGTGAGAGTGGCAGCCCTGACCCCTGGGGCTCCATAACCATGCAAACCAAGCAGGAGCTCTGTCTGGACGCTCCACCAAGAGCTCACCGAAAGGAGCTGGAACCGTGCTGCCCCACCCCCTGTGGATCCACCCTTGCATGCTAATGACAGTGACACTATACTTGTTGCAGTGCCCAATACTTCTGGAAAAACCCAAACAAGTCAGGTCACTGCAAAAGAAGCCTGTGCCCCAATCCCACACGGTACCAAATGCCTCTGGTGTAAATGCTAAATGTCATCAGTTCCCCAATTATCTTAGCCAGAATGGAAGGGTTTCATCACTATCCAGATGACACTCTTTGGAGTCCTTTGTGGTAACAAATAGCATTATCAACTCTCATTATGTAAGTGTGAGTCTTATGTCTGGTTCTAAACTTCAAACTCCAGCTCCAGGAGCCCTGTGATAAAAGACAAATCTCAGCTCCCATGCAAAACAAAGTACATTTATCGTAACCAAGAAGAAATGCTTGAAAAATTAAACCAAGCCAGCCTTAAAACCTAAAAAACTAGAAAACAAATGAGGAAACCCCAAAATTTGTTGCATTTGGGTTGGATTTTTTTACTGGGTGTTTTGTTGTTGTTTTTTCCCATCTGCAATATTATTTTCAAACACTTCGGATTGGCACAACTATAACATAATACAACCTTTGCCAACATTTCAAGTAGACAAGAGCTGTCCAACTGCCTTCCCATGAGCTACAAGCAGCCCACAAGAGATTAAATTGTGACCAGCAGGCTCCTGCCTGGCCTCCTGGCCCCCATGTCTGGCTGCAGCAGCAGTTGGAGTCTCCAGGCTCACCCTACCTCCTCCAGCTCCTGACTCATGGGGTGGGACACAGAGGCACAGCATGGGGAACTGAAGATAAGTGTGGAGCCACTCAAGGCAGTATGGGTGGGGTGTGGCAGTGGAAGGGGCTTCCATGCAGTGCAATAGGTGGTGTCACTTGGCTCACTTGGGTGCAGTCTGTGAATATTCAGCCCCCACTGGTGTGGCTTGCAAGGTGTTTAGCCCCAGCCACTTAAAAATTGGACAGTCTTAAAGTAGAAAGTTTAAAAGATTGCAGTATTTCAGCTCCTAGATGGCAACCATGAAATTTCATTGAATTACAGAATCATAGAAAATGAGGGTTGGAAGGGACCTCAGAAGGTCATCTAGTCCAACTCCCCACTCAAAGCAGGACCATCCCCAGCTAGATCATCCCAGCCAAGGCTTTGTCTAGCTGGGTCTTAAAAAGCTCCCAGGATGGAGATGCCATAACCTCTCTGGGTAGCCTATTCCAGTGTTTTACTACACTGCTAGTGAGAAAGTTTTTCCTAATATCTACATTTTTCTTCAAAAGCAGCAACTGTCAGGCCTACAACCAAGACACAGGCAGTCACCAAGGTGACCAAGAACCAGCAAGGCCATCTGGAGCAGTGGGGTCAGCAGGAATCAGGAACAAAGAAGCCAGGAACTCAGAAAACTGACCCAAGGAACAGGAAACCAGGAACAGCAAGCAGGACAATGCCTCCTAAGATGATGCTCCCCACCTGCAGCATGGCTGGAGCAGAGTAGAACTGATCCTATGTGGGGGCAAGGGCAAATGTGGACTGCCCACTGTGGGCTCGGGGCTCCCTGCACTGCTGCCCACCCCACAGGAGCCGTGTGTCACTGTGGTGAGGTGCCCTATGCCTGCTCGGCAGCAGCAAGGGCGGCAGTGTGGAGTAGTGCCCCCCCGTTGCTGCTGGGCAGGCATGGGACAACTCACCATGGCAGCGCAGCTGGTGCAGGGCTCCTGGGGGGAGGGTAGCAGGGCAGGGAGCCCCAAGGCCACAAGGGGCAGTTTGCATCCACCCCTACCCCATGCAAGAATCTGGGGGGGCACATGTCCCCCCCCATTTCCCCTCTCCAGGAGTGCGTGCAGCAGCAGAGAGCCAGCCCCCGTCCCTTCCCCTCTCCATCCCATCCCCTGGACAAACTGCCTGTGGCTCTGTCCCACTCTCCACTCCAGCCCCAGGCCCCATGCACCGCCCTGGCTTAGCAGCACTCACATGCCCAGCCCCTAACCTGCTCCCGCCCTCACCGTAGAGGCTTCAGTCTGACGCACCCTCCCCCCCACCCCATAAACTTACCTGCAGGCAGCTGGAGGAGTTGCTCTCCACTGCTGCCTGGGACTGTATTCCTGGTCACATGCATGTCCCCATTCACTTGGTGCCCCCTGCATCCCACTTCCTGCAGCCCATTGCAGGCTGAAACTCTGCCAACCTGCAAGGGGAAACCTGCTTTTTTCTGCAGTGAACAGAAAACTCAGATCCCTGCATGGTACTGGGAATCCAGGGCAAATTCTGCCCCAGAGTCATGCAACCCCATACTGGGACTAGATGTTCCTACTTTGGGACTGCCTCTTCCCGAGGGGGACCAGAGCACTTGAGCGTTCATATACTCGGCGCCTATGCTAGGATCAGGGTCAAGGGCTAACCAGAAGCCAGGTAGCCAAGGCCAAAGCTAGATACCTGTTTAGCTGCTAGGGTGCCAAGCCAATGGTCAAAACAAGGTCATGTCAAGGCAGCATTTGAGCAGGGCTATGAAGTCAAAGGCATGAACAAGGCTCGTGCCTAAGACAAGCAACATCAAACCATGATATTGCTGGGATAAGACCTTATAGGAAATAGGAGGGTTTTATAGCTCTCCTATCAAGGACTTGTGGCTCCCATTGATTCACTCAGGTTACCTAGTCCCTCACTGGGATCCTGATGGGAAGCTCTAGGCCACTCAGGGATAGATATCTGGCTTGTTGCCTGGTGATGCTACAGCTTAGGCTTCTACCTGTAGGTATCAAAAATCTGAGTTTGAATCCCAGCGGTCTTGGTAGCAATGCTGGCCCCTCCCAGTTGTCATTTCACATGCACATGGAGGTTTAAAACTTTGCTTTTGTAACTGGCCCTACCAGAAGGTGGTGTTGCAATTGCACACTTGTGCTTTGGCATCTGGTACCATGCTTGGTATACCAGAAGTTAGGAGGCAAGCCCTGTAAATGATCTTAGCACCAGCCATGACAAGCTGCATAGACCTGTGGTTCCCTATAACATCTCACTGATGCCAGTGAATTAACAAAGGATCACTTTTCTAGAGATGCCAGAAAAAGGTGGTGCAAATACCCCAGGCACGACTTCTTCAACAGTCAGAGAGGATGAACTAAACATCTCCTAATCAATGCTCTATGGCCAGATAGTACAATGGGATTTAAAAAAGAGTCTCTGTTTGGGATCCTTCCACACCACCTTCTCCCCTCCAGGCCATAGCTCTCTGCTCTTTTGCTATTGCTGATCCCCTGCCAGCAACAAGGCATGTCTCTGTCTAGTTTCAAGGCCCATCACGCCCACATCCCAGCCTGCTGGCTCCTGCACAGCCAGCTCCCAGGCTGCTGTCTGTAAACTGGTGCTCACTCCTGAACCAATCTGCTCTGACTGCAAGTGGTTAATAGGTGAGCTAAGAGCCATGCCTGGGCTACAGAGTTGCTTGCTGCCTCATATGCATTTTTGCAAATTTAATCAGTTCCAATAAAAGTAAGTGCATAGGGGAGTGAGTGACTAGGGAGTTGACTGCACCACAGGATCATGTTCCAAGACACGAAGCCCATTCTGTCCACCCAAGCCCAAAGTTCTCCAGAACTGGAAGCTCACCCGTGGCACTGCTCCAGGCCTCAGTCTCCAGCAGGCTTGAGAGGGGGTGTGCGAGGATCCGGAGCCGCGGCTGGCAAGCCAAGCTCACGGTCTTGGTCACGGTTGGTTGGTTGAGTGGTGGCAAATTGGAAACGGACAGGTTGGGATTAGCGGCGGTTGAGTCTGAGTGGCACGTACGTTTATGGTTCCAAATTAATGATTTATTACACTTACGCTTTGATGGCGTAGGTAGGCTCTTCAGTTACAGTAACAGATGTAAACAATAAGCAACAGAG
>NW_017728931.1:10877183-10885469 GCF_001723895.1 Crocodylus porosus | reverse complement strand
AAGGGCTGGGTGAGCCTTGGAACTTTCCACTCACAGAGTCAAACCGCGCATGTCAGTTTCAGCTCTTCTGTGCTGGCAGTACATACCTAAAATTTTGCTGTGACATGCCCCCCTGCTGTCAGCACAGAAGCTAAATGGTCGAATTATACCTCCTCCTCCACAATGGAACCATCGTTCCAGAAATTTTCATATGCGGGAACGGTGGAATACATGTAGATGGACAGATTGGCAACTTTCCGTGTCAGTATCTTAAAAATACAACTGATACTAAATACAATGATCACAAATACAAACAGAAATGATAGTACCAGTGTGAGCAGATTCATCAGCCATGAGGACGGATTCCACCCCAGCCACTTAAAGATACGCGACAGCCATCCCTGCCCAACCCCCGAGATGGTATTGACATCACCTGCAATTTTTCTAATCTTTCTTATTTGGTGTTGTAACGGAACAGATACGCTGGGGATAGATATACAACACATGTCTTTGGACAGGTTCAGATGTTGGCACAGGCCGCCTTGTTGTATGAGTAATGCATCTAATGCTAAACGATTTTGCATCATCATTAGAGACGCGGCCTGTATCTGTTCATTGAGTAATTCAAAGCCCGTGGTGGTATGGTTGGCCAAAAGCTCAACCCATTCAGAAAGCTCCGCCAGGGCAATTCGAGCTTTGGTTATCGCGTAACCCCAAAGGAAGAAGCCCTCAAAGGCCCAACTGAGGCCCTGAGTGGTTTTCTCCCCATGGGTTAGTGAGCTCCAGACTGGTGTGGCTGACTATACTTGGCGATGTACGACTGCTGGACTGGGTGGGTGTGCCGTCGAAGCTTGTAATGGGGGACAGAACAAAATGGAACTTAAAAAACATTGCACGCCCGTTAACATGGCCAGCAGAGTAGTATATAGCCGTCCATCTGAGCATGCCCAAGCCAGACCGAATGGCGCAGGTGTACTTAATTCATCACACTGGCCTGAAGTCGGGTAGGCATGCCTAGATCGCTCCGGGGGTCCAGATTGCCGAATTGGTTGCGCCATGCTGTGAAAGGCAGCATGGAGTAATATGGCCCGGAGGGTCAGATAATAAAATCCAAACCCTGAAACTCTCCTGTGAGAACCAGACTTTGTCAGATCCACAGCTTGTGATTCATTCCATTTTACCAAAGGTGTGGCTTCGATTAGAGGTGTCAGCGTGAAATCGGATTGAACTTTATGACCACGGGGGCTCAAATCAATATACCAAGGTGGGTTAATAGAATGTGGATCCCACCTCAAAGACATATCTGGTCTGGACCATTCTACCCCTTGGGGGTGTATTCCCCATGGGATGGCAGAACAGGCGCATTGGGCTTCTCTTTCCAGGCAATTCATTTGCAGAGGGTTTGTAACCTGGGCAATATCTGCCAATGAAAAATTTCTAGGCCAAGAATAGCCGGTGATGATATGACCCCCACCTTCCAAAGGGACGGAGATGTTTATGGTGGTCTCTTCGCTGAGGGAAACCTTAGTGAACCACTCGTCAATGTCGAAAGGCACAGGGTACGGAACGAGGACTGAATCCTCAACGGACATGGGGATCCTAAGACATGCCGTTAGTCCCTGGCCCGTTTCATCCCCTGTAGCATTGGCCCAGAGGGATAGTAGGTGGAAGACCGAGTTCGATGAATGATTAATCTCAGTACCCGATTCCGCCGATAGCGTTTCAACATATATACAATATATACAATAGTAAATGAAAATCAGTCCAATATCTCTGGGTCCAGTCGCCATGGTGTCTTAATTTATCCGTTGGCTTCGATGGTGTTGAGCGATCTCGACTGCGGTGAAATACACAGGTTGTGAATCTGAAACAACAATAAACAGACTGGCAGAACAAGTTCTCCCAATAAAACTATTCATAAACTATTTTACTTGCCTAAACCCACACTTAATACTATATGCCTCCCTTGCAGGGAATACGGCTGGTGAAGAATTAGTTCAGGGTCCATGGGGATCTTCAAATTGGACTTGCAGATGTGGGGGTACCTTCTTATAAGCATAAGCGGATAATATTCTTAACCGTCCTGCCAATGATTTAAAGGCAAAAACTAAGCAAATTGCGCTGATGGCAAACAAAATTAACATCAGGACGAATAATATGGCATGTGCCAGTCGTTCGGCCGCGAGTAATTTTTCTCAGATCTTGCAGATGCATCGGTGCCATTGTTGAGCCCAAGTGTCTCCCTCAAGGGTCAGTGGAAGTATTGCACGTCCACTATCTTCAAGCTCGACGAGGTAAATATTTGGATAGGTCTCAGCGGACTGGATCGTTCCCTTCAACACCCTCGGATGGTGCTTCTTGGGGTCAGGAAGAGAAATCCACACTAGTTCGGCAGGTTTAAACTTTTTCTTCCACGGTGCCGTCGGTTTAACGTCGCGCTCTGTCCAGAGTCGCTTTCCCGAATTTAAATTGGTAAGAACTTGGTGGTTTAATTTAGTCCAATTTTTATATGTTCCATGGCCATTAACTCGTAAGGCTTCTTTAGATATTCCCACAGCTCGTTCGATGACCCCATTTGACTGGGGGTGATAGGGGAGATGGTGATGCCAGTCAATATTGTGGACTTTTGCGAATTTGTCGATAGCATTTGATGTAAATGGTGGTCCCCCATCTGATTGAATAACGGCCGGGACCTTCCAGACTGCAAATACGCTTGTCAGAGCCGTAATAACTGCTGTAGCATGTGTTTTGCGAAGAGGGACTACAGTCAGTTGCCTTGTGCCCAAGTCCACAACAATCAGACCTTTATTAGGGACTGAGGCCCCTGGTAAGGGACCTAGGAGATCCACCTGCCATGTTTTCCCTGGTATAAAGGCGTCCCTATCCAGGGCACCCTTCGTATTGCTGGTTGGATGAATTTTTTCCGTCGCGCAATCTTCACAGGCCTGAACAACTCGTCTCCAATCTTTCTGTGAGCTATGTACTGGGTTGTCATTCGATGCTTGGTGCCATCTCTGGTGACAGGCTCGGGGACCTGGGTGGCCCCAGTGGTCATGTAACCAATTAAAGTACGGATCCACACAGACGCGATCATCGACAGGTTCAATGACGAGTACAGCATTTTGAGGGTCTTGTAGGAGTTTATCTATTGTTTCATGAACAGGATCGGTGTCGTTCTGATGAGATCTCGTATGTTTTATTAATGGAAGTGTAGAAAATTCAGAAAGGAATGCGTAAATTTCGTCCCACAGAGTAAGATGTTCAGCTGGGGAGGCCGTTCCTGTAAGCATCTTATAGATATATTGGGAGTCGATGGCGATGACAGGGACGGGAAGGGTACCATCGTGATGAAGTAAGCAATGGTGGATGATGTCCCTGAATCCCATAAGCTCGTTTCTCTGGGCCAAATCACAGCCAGGGTGGATTTGGTGTTTTAAGCATGGATGGCAATAAAATCCATACTTCCCGTTTTCACGGGTGGAACCATCAGATGCCATCCACGCTGGCTGAGTCGTTCTGTATAGCGTGATGTTTTGCTTCTCATCGATAGTCGGCACTGGTGGCAGGTCCTCATGCATCCAGTGGTGCCACTGGTAAAGGTGGTTAAGTATCAGGGCACTCCAGGTGGGTGGTTCACCCTGGAAGCATGGGTCCGGCCGATCATAGATTAACCGAGGCAGAAGAGTTGCTCCTACTGCTTTAAGCTTGCCTTTCCCAGTTGCCAAGGGCTCAGCGAGTTGGGCGGCAAGGAGGGTTTTCCCCACCATGCCATACTGGTGCTGTGCTGCCTGAAGGGTCTTATGTGTAACGAAAACGAGATTTCCGTCCGTGTTTTTCGCCATCGCAAAAAGATGTTCTTCGGTGTAGCCGACCGTAATCGTGAGGGGTGTAGCCAGATCGATTGCGTGGAGAGTGGTATTTTTGACCGATACAATTAGCTCACGTAGAGCGTTTGCGTCTTTCTTTGTCCACGGAGTTTGCTGTCTCGATTTCTCGCAGATCTGCTGCTGGATACGAGTCAATACTGGGAGATGTGGTGGTGTAACGTAGTGTTGGAACCAATTGAGTTTACCAAGCAATGACTGGAAGTCAGCTCTTTTTAATGGGGTCTTATTCTGCCAGATATCGAGGCTGGTGGTGTCGTGAGTCACTCCCTGACGTGTGGACTTGGTGAAGATAGTACCTAAAAAACTTATACTTGTCGTAGGTTTCAGCTGCGATTTCTTCTCGTTTACTATCCAGCCATCAGTGCTGAGGTGTTTCATTAAGCCATTTGTAATCCTTCTAACTACCTCTTCGTCCCTTCCCATGATCACTATATCATCGATGTAACCCCATATGCTAACAGACTTGGTGTCTGGATGGGTGGTATAAAATCGGTGTAAACTGTCATTGATTGCACTCGTGGCCAATGCTAGGGCATTGCAGTACCCTTGCGGGCAAACATTCCACTTAAAGATTTTTCCCTTAACGCACATGTTTAGAACCCCTTCTGGGTCGCTGATGGGAATAGAGAAAAACATATCCTTCAAATCTAGAGTTGTGCCTAACCAAGGTTTAGCTTGATATTCCGCCATTTCCTGAAGACTCTGCAGCAAAGTACAAGGTGAAGCCTGTGTAAGCGTCGTGCACTGTTTGTTAGCTTCCCGGTAGTCCACTACAAGACGAACCTGATCGGGTTTCCCTGGTATGGGGATACCCCATCCCGGAGACAATCGGTAACTTGCGTGAATTGGTGTGATAGATCCTTTCTGCATCAGTTCATCCAGTAGAGTGTCCAGTGCATCATAGAGATGTGGTTACGTCGGTATAGGGGTGTACCTCCAGGTGGTGTTAATCCGGAGGGTCGGTCTATGCCAGTCACTTTCTGGAATGGTAGTGATGGGCAGTGCTTCGAGCACTTTATGTTTTAATTGTAAAGCCCGGATACCCGGTACTCCCAGGATATTAATCATCCCCAAAACTGCTTATAAACGTTTATCGTGACCTTTTAAAAGGATTTTAACTCGGTTTGTGGTGGTTACTGCATTTAAGCCCTGAACCATCATGTTCTTATTGGTCCGCTGATGTGGGATGGATGGTTTTTATCACGTTTACTTGCGCTCCAGTGTCTAATAGAAACTTGGCAATTGTGATATCGAATGGATCATCGGGGTTCTGTATTTCTACTGAGGCATACAGTCAAGAATCATTATCGAAGAGTCTTGTATGGTTCATTGCTACCACTATCTTCCTTTCCCCGTTTCGAGTTTCAGTTTCATAATCGGTTCCTCCAACTCTCTCCTGCACTCCTTTAGACAAAACATTATCGATTGCCTTAAGTTTCGTTTCTGGTTCATTTTGCTTCGCTTGGGTTCGTTTCGATTCATTTCGTACGGTTAGTTCAGTTTTTATATCTTGTTCATTACACTTCATGTTCCGTTCTGTTTCGCTTTGTCTCGTCTGGGTACATTTTGGTTCAGTTGTTACGGTTTCTTCGCGTTTTGAGTGTTGTCCATTTTGTACTTGTTCATTTATTTTTAATGTATCTCGATACATTTCGTTTCGCTTTAACTCGTCTCGTCTGAGATTATGTCATTTCAATTCCGTTTGTTTACTTCGTTGTGGTCCGTTACACTCAAGGTTGATCTGTTTCACTTGTTTTCGGGTTGACTTTGTACTTTGTTTCATTTCTCGTTCACTTGGTTCTTGCTCAGGTTCACTTTGTTCAGGTTCGTGTTGTATGTTTTGATTTTGAAGTCCGTTTTTCATCTTTTTGAGTTGTTTGAGCCACTGATTGCCGGACCTCCATCGATGGCGGTTACTCATTTTTTGATTTTGTCCTCTCGACAAATCCTAACACCTTCGCAAGCGCTCTCTGCCCCTCGTCTTTCAGGCCCCTTAACTGTTCCTTGTTTAACCCAGATTTCTCTAACAGGAAACTAAACATCGCCCTTTCAGTAGGAGATCTTCGGGGCGGTGAATAACTTGGTCGGCCTCTCTGCTGTGGCAGTGGGGAGAATCGAGCCTGATATCTTCTAGTTTCTTTGGGAGATGCTCAAGGTGGTTTCCACTGATATTCCCCCTTTTCAGTTCCTTTTGGGTGGTTTCCCGATCTTTCTACTTGATAGACATACTTTGCCTTTTGCTCCTCTTCCTCTGCAGAGTGTACAAACTTTTGAGGTTTTTGCTTTTCCATTGCTCCCCGCAATTGGTCAAGTTGACCCAAAGTATGTATAACCGGTCCATTTACCGAGGTGCTTAGTAACAGCCTGGCCATTATGCTCTGACTCCCTCCATATATCTCAGTGGCAGCGTCCACGGCCTCCTGCAGGCAGGCCACATCTCCAGCTGTTTGGACAAACCTATGACGCCATGACCCTTGCACCTGAACGGGTGTCAAATTTAAGGCTTGATGGGCCAGATTCCACATGGCATATGATGCCCCTATCACCGCATATACCAGTGAGGTTGCACTTGCACGTCCTGTATGTCCTTCATGCCAAGTATGGATCTTCCTCTGTAGTGCTTCTATCACTAAGGCTGGTATAGGTATTGGCCAGAAGTAATTTGCTAGCACAGGTACTGGGTCCACTACCTTAGCACGGCTCCAGGCTGAGTTACGCACTAGTTGCATTGCCTCATCCTGATTAATGGTCTCACTCCCCGCTTCTGCCACTAGTCGTCCAACCATGCGATTGGGGTTTCATCATCTCTTATCCCAGTCTCTTTTCTTAGTTCACTCATTTCGGAGCGTGTTCTAGATCATGTCATTATCATTTGTCAGGTCTGGCCCTGAGGATCGGTTACCCACTTCTGAACCGCAATAGGAAAGGCCGATGCTAGCTCATCAATGTGGCTGCCATCAGGTTGAAGTAATTCATTCTGCATTGGTTTTGTAATTTCATCTTCACGATTGTAGTTACTCGTGGTTTTGTTTACATAGCTCCCTTTATTTGTTTGTTTACTTGTTTTCATTAATGTCTCATCCGTGCTTCTTCCAGCTGTTCTCATCTGTAATCTCCTTATGTTTGCGTTACAGGTATTAAGTTCATTCATTGTTTCTATTGTTTCCATTCCCACACTCAAATCGGTTACTTTGTTATGATTCTCATGGCTTGTTTGGGTGCTCTTCTCCCGTACGTCCTCCAGGTGGCGTTGGCTGACGTACGGGGGGCGGTGACATGCGTACAGCGGGTGGTGCTGTTGCGGGAGGTCGATTCCAGGTGGGCGGAACGGCGGGCAGTGTCGTAGTGGGAGGAGGGCTCTTGGTGGGCAGAGCAGGTGGTGACATAGGCTCAGGGGTTTACACGCCCTTGGATTGATCGGTGCCATCTTGTAATGGCCGCTTGGCCAAATTTTTGGTTGCGGCCTCCAGCTTTCTCTCGCTGCCCACAAACTCCCCCAATAATAAAACATACTCTTGGAAAAGTACATTTATTATACGCCCTTTCTTCCACTTACGAAGGCCTGTCCAGTTGGCCTTTTTGCCGTCCCGCTCCAGAGTTTCACAGAGCTTTGTCAGAAGCTCGTGGCCCCTTGATCCGGCTGGGACACTCAGGCACTGAAATGGACAAGGGAGGGGTTCCTTCCCACCCTCTGTCACATATTTTACACAGCAAGCCAGCTCCTGAGCCAGGCTGAAGCTTGCCGCGGCTGGAGGACGGGCCAGGGGCAAGCTCCCACTCTCCTCAGGGCGGTAAATGGCCTGAGGATTCTGCATGATGCAGCGGTACACCCCGGTGTTCAACTGAATGGCCCATTCGCAATCTTTCGCCCCTCCGAGGGACAGGTGCCCCTTAATCACATTTTCAGCCGAGTTCGTGGCCTGGTGATAAATATTATGGGCCCTTAAATCGTCCGGACCATTAATTTGGCGGACACCGCTGTGCCATGGGCAGCTTTTAATCACTTCAGACTCTTCGCCTCCCATGGATCCTGTTCGTGACGCCATGTGCGAAGATCCAGAGCTGCAGCTGGCAAGCCAAGCTCACAGTCTTGGTCACGGTTGGTTAGTCGAGTGGTGGCAAACTGGAAACGGACAGGTTGGGATTAGCGGCGGTTGAGTCTGAGTGGCACGTACGTTTATGGTTCCAAATTAATGATTTATTACACTTACGCTTTGATGGTGTAGGTAGGATCTTCAGTTACAGTAACAGATGTAAACAATAAGCAACAGAGGGGTCTGTTGGCCCACGAGGTTCACAACGAGCGGCCGCCCATTGTTAGTCCCAGTGCTGGTCAACAGCTCATAAATGGGAGTAATCAAAAAGACAAAACTGTAACACGTAGGTCGATAACCGGGGTCGTGACGCCAGTCCAAGATGG
>NW_017728931.1:10854896-10876773 GCF_001723895.1 Crocodylus porosus | reverse complement strand
AAGGGCTGGGTGAGCCTTGGAACTTTCCACTCACAGAGTCAAACCGCGCATGTCAGTTTCAGCTCTTCTGTGCTGGCAGTACATACCTAAAATTTTGCTGTGACAGGGGGCACTGGAGACAAGCCCAGAGCAGCTTGACCAGTGAATTTCCTGCACTGGAACACCTCAGAAAATGAATGAAAGAAAAGTGGGCACAGCGGCCTCAGCTCCATGCTCCCCAAGACATGCCACTGGCGTAATACAAACAAGCCCTCCATAGCTGGCTGCCTGTAATGAAGAAGACCAAGATTCAAACCACTCTTCTGAGCCAGAGAGAAGAGGGATTTGAACACTGGCTTTCCGCATCTCAAGTGAATGCCCTTGTATTGGCTCATTGGTTATTCAGGGATGGGGTTATCTTGTTTTTCACACACGCAAAAGAAAACTTGAAAAAAATCTCATTTTGATCCTGATGCAAAACAACACCCCAAAATTTTCAACCTCTCAAATTTTTTCCCAAGACAAAATTCTTTGTTTCTGTCCATTTCTTTCCCTGACATCTAGAAAGATTTCCCTTCCATGCACAGAGGGAATAATAGAGTCCCAAATTGGCTGGATGTTGCACTGTGCCCAGTAACAAGCTAGTAGTTCTCACAGTGCTGTGTTTAAATTCTCTAACAATCAGAAAGGAATCACATGCTTCAAATAGTTATAGCAATTATACAAATGCATACAAAATAATGAGGTATCTGCACATATGGTATATATCCAGCTCTATCCACCCAGGAGCATACATAAAATATATGATCCATACTGGTTCTCTGTAAACTGGCACAGAAGATGCTTTCCATTGTATACAAATGAGAGGCAAAGCTCACTCTTAAGCATGTATGTATTATACAGCATGAACTTCATGCTCTGTGCTACCTAGTTGCCATGAGGCAAAAATTATGTCAATGGCATCACCTCAAGGAGCCACAAACTCAATGCAAGCTCTCTAATCCCCAAAGATAGCAATAGGCTACTTCACATCCCATTCCTCAAGCTGACACAAGGGGAATAGTATACTTACCTTCCTCCTTCAGAGACAGTGTGCTCCTCCAAAGCTACAGAGAGGGGGAATGTAGTCAGCAAAATAAAGGGAAGTAAATGGAGGAATGAAGATTCTTTGCACCTTGCCCCATTCCTCTGCACATCCTCCTTCAAGTGTCAAGAAAAGTTTGACCCCTGGCAAATAGTGGCACATCCTTGTCAATACTCTTCAACTCTGCCTCTTAACTACAAGGCCTGCATCATTGTCCTATTTTATGACTGACTAATGGCAGCAGTGGGTTCATTCACAGGCAGTCTGCTGAAGCTGATGTCACCCTTTAATGTGAGCATGCATAAAAAAAAGCCCCAAACCCTGGGACTTGTATCTTCCAGTAATTAAAGCTCGTCTTCATATGAGCATCAGCTGGTTTGCAATGCTATCTAGATGGAATGTTAAGGAAATAACTTATTTAGCTATTCAAATACTTAAGTGAAACTCATGACTATTTGCAAAGCATATAATGTAATTTCAAATCGGACGTTCTTTGCAATATTAGGAATGCCTTGAAATGAATGCTAGCATAAACCCTGATCCTACAGCTACTCAGTAGGACTCCTGATGGATACAAAGGTTCACCCGTGCAGATCCTATTGCCCAACACAAACTTTATATTGCCCCTTGTCTTGATATTCCTTCCTGAGAAGTAAGGCTAGCCCAACACTGGAGCACCCCCCTGGGCCACCTGCCAGCCAGGGCTTCTCCAACCCAGGTCAACATGGTGCAGTCCTGGATGCACATGTAAATGTGGCACCTGGGAGCAATAAACTCCAGCAGTTTGTGCCAGGGTTTATTCAGTCACATTAATGGCACATGTAGACACATCCACTAAATAGGATCTTCCCCCACTCCACAGATAAATCTGTTGCCTTCAACTGCTTATGGCTCAAGTGCAAAGACAGCTTGTCCAAAGTTTAAAGTTTACAACAAGAAGCCACTATTTAGTACCCAAGGTGTTATCACCCAGGTCAACATGGTGCAGTCCTGGATGCACATGTAAATGTGGCACCTGGGAGCAATAAACTCCAGCAGTTTGTGCCAGGGTTTATTCAGTCACATTAATGGCACATGTAGACACATCCACTAAATAGGATCTTCCCCCACTCCACAGATAAATCTGTTGCCTTCAACTGCTTATGGCTCAAGTGCAAAGACAGCTTGTCCAAAGTTTAAAGTTTACAATAAGAAGCCACTATTTAGTACCCAAGGTGTTATCAAATCCTATAACAAATCCCAGTCCCAATATTCATAAACACTCTTGCTGACTCCCAGCTTCACTTGACATTAACAAGTTTTGGATTGGGCCCAAAACAATCAAGAGATAAAAAAAGACTTCAAGTAGCACATAGCAGATGCAACAGAAATATCTACAAAAGAAAGAAAATCGTCAACATGGGTCCTAATTCCTCATAGATTCTCTATTAAATTTAATCACTCTTTAGACAGTGTAGGCACTTAAAAACATTCTAATTGATTTTCTCTTTGAATTGTTTCTTATTTCTGACTGATTCAAGTTTGTGATTATCATGAATATTTGTCACATAATATAATTAAGAACAGGTTCCTTTTCAGCCTGTGGATTATGCTGCATCCTCTTGATCATTCATTTCACAGGAGTTTATATGAGTCAGTACACAAATCACTTCTTCAGTTAGTGGTTTACCATCTTCCTTGTTTCTCTGGTATGATTAAACCAAATGATATGGTATACTAATAGGTTCTGGGTAAAATGTAATTTCATTTCCAAATGGCTATGTTCTGTATGACTTCGAACAGGCCTGAGGGGGCAAATCAAATAGTTGAGATGTGCAGACAGGATGGGAATTTACTGGAGCATATGCAGGTACAGGCAGTCCTTGACTTATAAGGTTTCGAGTTATAATGTTTCACACTTACAATGTTTTTAAATTGACACCCTGTTTCAAGTTTACAACACCAGTTTCGACTTGACTTACAATGCTTCACCCGATGCAATGCCATGCCAGCGAACAAATTCTCTGCGTCGCTCACCTCCCTGGAGAACATCTGTCCAACCTTCCTTGGACACTTTCTTTAAGAAAGCAGACAAGACTCCAGAAAAACCTGCAGCCAAGACTCCTGAGAAGACTCCAGCCAAGAGCCCTTCAAAAAGTCCAGCAAAGTCACCTCAAAGAAGTCCTTCTAAATCAATATGATTGCTATTTACAATATAAATATATTAATGTAGCTTTATTACTCATCTGTAATTGATTGAGTACAAAATTCTGAAGTATTTTTGGTGAAAATAGGGTATCCGGCCTCAGTTCAGGAACCAATCCCCCATTTATAACATTGTTTCTTATGAGAAAATTGGTTCCGAGTTACAACGTTTCAACTTAAGACGCGGTTTTCAGGAACCGATTGTGTCTTAAGTCCGAGGACTGCCTGTACCGTGGTATTAACTAGGGCATGACCAGAGGACAATCAAACTCAGAACCGATTAGAATGACTTGTAATGTCCAGACTTGACTGTCACTTTTCTGTAGAGATAAGAATGAAGCCCCAGCCCCTGAGAAAACTCCAGCTGACTCAGAACATAAAAGGCCTGCCTGCCCGGCTAAGCATGCTGCCAGGAAAATACCACCTGTATTCACTTCTCTCAGTGATAAATCTTATTTCACCTTTGCATGTCTAAGTAGCCTTTAAGTAGCCCTGTAATGGGAATTTTGGGCACTTAACCCCTAGCATTTAGCCCCAAATCCTCATGGTTAGGGCATTTGCCCAAGAAACAGAAGACTCAGCCTCTGATTCCCCCCCATTAGCTAGATGGGGTTTGAACCTGCATCTTCCTCTTAGTCAGCAATGCTCTAGCCACCAGCTGTGGGCATTGCTCAGGGGACCTCCAGCTTTCTTCAGAAAGCCCACTGAGCAGCAGGAATGGAAGATTTGTAGGATCAGCTGGAGGACAGCAAGCCAGAGGGAGGGTGGCTCTGTAAGGTGGATGCTACCCTAGGAGGGAGAGGGCTCTGTGACCTAAAGGGGTATACAGTACCCTACGTTTCTTTATGCAGTGAACAGTAAATGCAAAGTAGTATGTGGGCAGCTTCAAGAAGAGCACTGGAAAGTGCCCTGGGCAGTTCCTAGCCCATTGCCTTGTGGGTAGAGCACTTTGCTAAAATGTTGACTCCAGCCTGTGAGGGGTACCTTTAACATGTCTTTTCTGCTCTGTAGGCAAGAGCCTTAGCTATTTGGGTAAAAGGCAAGAGCATCCTCCTTGCATGCAATAGTTATGTTTTTTCCTGGAGCTAAAGTTTCACAAACTGGTCACTTATGCAGCTACAGTGCAGCCTACTTAGCATGTCCACTGGGGAAACACAGACAGGTATAACTACATGGAACCCAAACCACGCATAAGTGCTAAAAATTACACAGCTACAGAAAGCACATGTCAGTGTACAAGGTTGAAATCTGATTTAGTTCAGAATCCACTTCAAGGGTATCCAAGCCATGCCTGGAATTGTTCCTAGCCACTTAACGAGGCTGCATCTCTCTTCAAGGTCTATTCAGCCCTGACAGCAAGATGCCACTAGACGAATAACACAGACGTACAAGAGGCAGGATTTACATGGGAACTGGACCAAGACTGTAGAAATCACTGTCAGATGAAATAACCTTGCAGCATTCAAAACTAAATGCAAGACCCACCCCTCTGCTCAGATGGCCTTGCAACAGTATTTTCATACATGTCACAAATTGCTAGTAAGGAAGGTAGAGAATAATGTTATTGTTGTTTTTAATTAGGGATGAGGCTAAGATGCTATGGGGATAGAGAACACATGGGGCCCTAAATAGACAGCTAGTCACACAGGAGGCCACTGAATTCCTTTGTTAAAGTCCCTAGAATTGTGCAAATTATTCATTATAAATAAAATATCCAGTGAGTGTTCCCCTTTTTTCTTTTAGTCATTTGCAAAACAGATTCCAATTTCTGCAAATATATTTGCGATTCTTATATATCAGATGAATATTCTGGACTGACAATTTTCACTGTAGGATCTCTGACAAATGCTTCATTTTAATGCTATGTAATTTGGAGAACAACACAGGACACTTTGCAAATAAGTAAAAACCAATTGTCTAAATGTCTCTGGATGTCCTATGTGAATTCCAGATTTGAGGAACAAATTCAAAATCAGAATCTATTCTCCAAAAACATTATTTCAGTAAATTGTGAGCTTTTTCTAAAAAACAAATGTTTCTGTGAAAAATTATTGTTCGTTGGCATTTTTACCCCCCAAAATAGCATATTTCCCCCCAAAAATAAAACTTCTCAGTTTGGGGATTCTGAATGGAAAAAAGAAACAGGAAACATCTGCAGATTTTTTTAAATGAAAACAAAATTTCTAAAGTTTTTGTTTTTTTTCCAAAGAGGCCTGTTCAGTTAATCATGTGTCAGGTAGTTGGAGTTTTCCCATACACATAGTAAAGGAAGCTTATGAATAGCAAAAAGCCTTGTCCATGTGTGAATGCAGGTGTTGGGGAGAAGAATGGCCAATCACCCTGCAGTCAAGCTAACAAAAACTTGCCTATGCATACATTTGTAATAGGGAATAATAAGGAACACGGGCATCATCAAACAGAACTGCACTTGGGAAATCAACTGACTGTTTTCTTATGATTGATTCTTGATTGCTTTTACCACGCTGGCAGGGGGTGCTAACACCTCAGTGAACTCTCCACTTACTGGATGTTGCTTGGGGCTCACCACCTGACCAACCAGAACGTGCATGTCAAACTTTAAATGACTCTGCTTTCCTTTAGATTTGCAAATGCATGGCAGTCAGTTTCCCTAAGGATGATGGAAAATAGTTCCAAAAAGCAGCTCAGATATAAAAGGGTGCATGCTTATCTGAATTAATTCTGCTTCCATTAGTAAGTACCCACTGCTCAATGAGAGTCTCAGGGTTAAGGAGCTTGATTCAGGAAAGGATTTAATAACATGTTTAACCCCATCCTGACTAGAGATGTTTTCCTGGAACAGACATCACATCCACCCAAAGAACCTCGTATTCCTAGAACAGACGCACTCTCCCCCCTGTCCATTGGGCTACCTAGTAAAATCAGTAGCAGTGTCTGAAGTGGAAGGGAATGAAGGGGGTCTAACATCAAAGTTGCAAACTCTGATACCAGGATGCCTTGGTTCTTTTCCCGTTTCCACTTCTGACTCACTGCATAAGTCACTTGAACAAGTCACTTCTTTTGGATTTTCATGAAGCTCTGTAAAATGGGACAAAAATATACTTACCTCATGCCATCATAAGAAGCATTAAGTAACACTTGTAAAATGCTTTGAGATTTGGAGGATGAAAGGTTACATAAGCGTGAACTATTTTATTATTATCCGTGACTCACTGTTGTTACGCAATATGCTGCTGTGGTACAAGAATGCCTCATTTCGTAAAGCTCTCTTACCACTATCAAGACAGAGCTGTGTTGGGGGTGGGGAGAAGGAACAATCCCCACACCTTGGTGGCTGGGGAGACAATGACTCTGCAATGCAAAAACAAGAGTAAAGGCTGATATTTTTGAAAGGTGCAGGAAGTAATTAAGCATTTTTCTCCCAAAAAAATTCAGTGGAGATGGGTTCCCACCTGACCTAGACCCATTTGGCAATCCCTTCAGAGGCCTCTTGAGGAGCTGGAGAGAGTAGGTTAAGCTGCAGCTGTTACTACAGCCATGTGACTGTAGATTACATTCTACCTTGCACCAGTTAATATAGAGTTGAGGTGGGCTAGGTCCCACTCTGTCAGTCAGGCCCCCTTCGTGAAATGAGAGAACACCACTGTGCAACACTATCATGCTTTTGAGGGAACACAATCATGTCTTGTGCCTGGGTGCAGCTTTATGATGAAAGAGTGTGTTCAACGCAACCATAATCTTCCAGTTAAATATAGAAGAGTAATTGTGCTGGGAAATCAAATATTCTGGATACTCATGAAACACATGGGAGAAGGGCACTAGAAAATTAATTAATAATTTCTAAGTGGTAAACATGCATAATAGAAATGCTAGAGCAATTCCTCACTTATGCCAGTATACATTGGGAAATTCTCCATTGGAGCCAATGGCATGAAAGCCAGGGTAACCAAGGTTTTGACATGTTACCACTGACTTCACCAAGATCAGGATTCAGCATGGAGGGTTGGCCTTGGAAGTATACTGCAAGGTATCTTCTTTGTGATCGAAAACCACGGGATAGAAAATGAGGAGTTTGGATCAACTCCAGACTGTTTGACAAGTGAAATTCACATTAGACCATTGGACTCTTAACATTTGACTAGGACAATGTTTTAATTGCATTCAACATATTTCACAAAATTAAGCTATTTAAAGATATGAACTTTTTCCCCCCCTGCAAAGCTGGCCTCCCACCATACATGGGGCAGCTTGCAAAGTGTAAAGAATTTCTGGTTGCATTTTCTCATATATGATCCCGTCACCTCTCTCTTTCATATTATAAACATATTATTACAAATAAATTGTGAATAGACCTTTTTCTGCATTACTTTAGAAAAATGAATTGTTATCAGATTTAATGATATGATAAGCTTTAAAGTTCCCCTGGGAAGCTACCACAGCCATGCTGATTTGCATAAGCATTTTTCTACACATAATACAGCAAGCAAGCTCTCTGATCTCATTATTCATTAGAAAATTAATGATATCTCTCAAACGTGAAAGCAGAGCAGTTTTGCAGAGAGTGCTGGAAATTGGCTAGTTCTCGACGCGGTGGTCATTTTCAATTTACTGGCCTGAAAAAAAGATGCTTTTAAGCAAATAAAAGGGTGCTGACATCAAACAGATACTTGTCTTGCTGCCAGGGAACGGGCTGCCTTTTAAGGCAGGAAGGTGGGACTTGAGTGATGTGAATAGGAAGAAAAGAAAACAAGCCAGTCAGAGTTAAGCAGCTCTGCCCCATTCATGAAAAATGTCTAGCCTCGTTTCCTCATTGCCAGAGGTCTTTTTTGCTTAAATTCTAAAGCCCATGCTCTGTTCCTGCCAAATAATAAATAGCAGCCTGGTGTTAAAAAAAAAACATAGTTTGCACTTTTTTAAGTGCCTTTCCCCATGCTGCACAAAACTGTGGCATCCCACAGAGACAATGTTAATAAACCCCCTGAAACTTTACTGATAACTATATCCCTAAATTGAGACTTTCCCAGTTTGTCACAAAATTAACTGTGGCATTTTTGCTTGCAGAGAATAAATGCTCATGATCATGGACAGTGTGAACTGCCATATGGCTGACCAGATTTTTATCCTGCCTCTATTTAAATTAAAGGGCTGGTAATTAGCAAAAAGGATAAACCCCTTATGCGAGGCTGCTGGTTTAGGATATGACTAACAAACTCAGTGATTATTTTTGTCACCGTAGTAACATTAACAGTAGTTCGTGCTGCTTTATTCTGTCTCAAAATGGGGCACATTTATGTCCCACCTCCCCTTTCCTCCCCCTCCCCAGCCTCTGGTCTCTCATCCCATCAATAAGAGTGATAAATATGTGCTGAATGTTAAAATATGTATGATCTTTTGTGAGTGATTTGCTGTTTGATTGCTGCTCTGCTTATGAATGCAATGCTTATACAAATGGCTTTAAGCAATTCATAGCTCAGATAGCAACAGACATTTCTGGGGTGTGGTAGAAAAGTGATATTAGACATGTACTGCAACATCCTGTTTTGGAAGTCATTTAATACAGGGCTTGCAGTCTCAGCATTACAAAATTCTGTGCTCAGGCTATCACTGGCCAAATTTTTTGTGCATTAATTTCACTTCCTTCCCCACCATCAATAGCAAACATCTGGTTCATATGTGGCTGCATTAAGGGATGCTATAAGAAATAATGGTCAGAGCAACTATAGGCTTGAAAGAACCATCCAGTTAAACAATCTGCATTTTTGTGACCCTCCCCCTTTAGTGACATGTTTGTTTCACCACTTCAGTGATAAATCACATAAAGGGTACTGCCAGCACAGAATTCAACCAACACATCGATACCTCCACCAGGGATTCCACCAATGCAGAGATTATTCAACCAACTATATCAGGATAACATTCAACGAAATAACCCACGTGAGGTACTGTAAGTCCCCTTGATTAAAAGGCTAACATAGTTAAGGAATGCCAGTTTCAAAAGGGAGCAATGTGGCTACCTTTGACTCTCCGGCTTGAATGACAAGGTACCAATATGGCAGCTGGGTCATTTGGGAATCACTTGTGGCTTACATTCAAAGCAGGGCCTCAAATCATACTGCCACAGCTGGGGGGTCTACCTTAACTGCACCCGGAATATAGTGAATTTAGAGAGGGGCACCTCAGGAGCTATATACCCACCTTCCTTCTAGTTAAATATTGTTTTGAGCACTTCAGAAAATTATAAGTGATTTACAAGACTTGTTTCAGCCTTTGGACCAGAATAAATTTAACCTCCATAGAGATAAAAATCCTTTGTCTATGGCCAGGGTGTGGCCATCCTATATCATCTCTGTTTCCTTTTCAAGACTACTGTCACATCAAATACCACAAGCACCACTACGAGTAGGAAAGATTAGGCTAGCCTATCAGGACTTGTTTGAAGCAAGAGATACACTTCTTGGCAGAAAATAAAAACCTAGCTTCCTCAGTATTTCATCGACCAGCTGCAAGTTTATTACACAGAACCTCTCCAATCTGCACCATAAACTACTGTCCATAAAGTAAAATACTCTTGGCTACAAAATAAATCTGTGTTGCTCGAAAGACTTGCAGATGAGAACAACATGATCAGTATGTACAAACATCTGGCATGGCCTAGGGACTAGAAAAACAAAGGAAGTGTCCCACTCAAAGTAGCAGCTGGATCAAGAACGTTTACTGACCTATCTGAACTCTTGCATCCCAGAACAGAACACTCCAGTGACAACCAAGATTGGGGCCCCATTGTCTGGTCACCACAGGAAACAGTTCCTGCCTTCAACAGCTTATAGCCAGGATATATAGGGCCACAGAGGGAAGATGAGACTTGGCTAAGATCCCCTATCAGGTCAGAGACAGAGGTGAAAATACACCGCAAACCCCACCTCTTGATTCCCCAGTTCAGTGCCCTATTATGCCAAGTTGTCCACCAGCAATGATGATGTGTTAAAATGAAACTCTCCATTCTGCCATAGACAAAGACACCATTGTGTTAGATGCTGTACAATCATGTAACAGAAAGATGCTCCTTGCCCCAAGGAGCCACCAGTATAAAATACAAGACAAGAGACATCAAGTGAATACAGACAAACAAGGGAACACAAGGAAGCCATGAGACAAGAAGAATAATAGACATGCCCTAAGCACATCCAGGCAATTCCAAGTAAAAACTGAGCTAGCTGAAAGACGGGGACATTTAAATGAGCAAATATCATTGACATTTGAAATTTAAATAAAAAAACCTTGAAAAACAAAGTAAAAGCAAGCAAAGACCAAACCTCAGAGATACTTATTTCCTCTGTATTTCTTACATGTGACAAAGTAGAATTTATCTAGAGTCAAATACATTTAGCATTAAATGAGTTTTCCTTTGGTTACTATAAATCAAGAAATGAATAAATTAAATGGCAATTATTTTAATTCATCAGCAAGGAATTTGGGGCTCAATGTTTGTAAAGAGAGAAAGAAATCTTTGGCCAATTTCCTCCCAGGCAGCTCGGTGGTATACCTGATAACTTAATCCAGCTTCATGCCTTCATGTCTGTCCTATGTTTTACTTATATGGGCAGTGTAACATACAGTGGCACTTTTATGGTGCCAAAGTCACTACCAGTACTAGCAAAGCAAAAGACCTCCTGTAATAAGCTCGGGAAATACGTCTGAAAGGACTCTGGACTTCATAAAGAGCCCTGTCTTAAGTTATGGTGGGCAGTCATACTTCCAGTGTGGTGTAGGGGTTGAAAGCTCATGATCTCTCTAGGTAGGCCATCCAAGACACAAACACTTTTATATGCATTTCCTTTAAAAGATGCTCAGTATCAACTATCAAGGCTCTTCCCTGCAGTAAAGGCCTCAATTAGTTGCAGCTACAATTATCTGGGCTGAGCCTAAGGGCAGTAGAGAGAAGCATACCCCACCTACTCACTCCCTGTAGTTGCATTTACACATGCAATTAATGTGACTGAATATACTCCAGCTCAATTTGAGCTGAAGTAAACTAATCCACCATCTACAATGCATTTTAGTGCAGTAATTTATTGCAGTATAGGACAGTGCCTGCATCTGATGGAACTATTCTATGTTTTAAGTTAATCTACTGTGTATGAATTGTGGCACATGTGTAGATGATGCTTTACTGTGTGTTAAATTAGTCTAATGCACAGTAAAGCACACATGTAGATGCACTCTACATGAATCAAATCCCAGAAATTAAACCATATAGTTAGCCAGGTTAGATTATGGACACAGGTGCATTTGAAGTGGGCAGCAGCTGTTACCTTCTAACAACTGGGAGCAATACAAATGTAGCAGAAGTGCCCCTGTTGTAATCCTGGATGAAGCAGTGTTGAAGCAGTTGCTCATTCCCTATATTTAGATTGTTTTCTGTATGTCCACACCAAACTGTTTTCTAAGGTGTTGAGTGGTTTGAGTCTTTCCTCCCTTTCTGAAACAGCTCAAACCATCTATCCACACCCTTAGAGACACAATTTCTATTCACAGGCTGTGTTAGTGCAGCAAACACACTGTTCTCAGCAGCACTGCCGTCAAGTGGGTTGTACAGCTCCAGGAGGACTGCTTCCTAAGCCAGAAGCAATGTAGCCAAATGTAGACCCCAAAGATTGGCAGGGGGGCGAGTAAACTAGCAGTGCTGTTCTGTGCTGTGTGAAAGTAGTGATTTTGCTTCCAAATGAGGAGGCAGCCTTGTGGAGCACAGCACCATACTCAAGAGCCCTACTGTTACTGTGGATAGCAAGTTTGCTGTATACATGTGGTGCTAGGCTCTCTTTCAAATGTACTGACTGGCATGTGCCTGGGGCCCTGCCTCTTTTCTGAAATTGGGCACACATGGAACAGGAAAAAGTAGGCAAGCTATGCCTCTTGGCAGTGTTCCCAACCTCAGCATGGGGACATCATAGACAACTCACTGACTTCTTTGAGTGCAGTGGATAAGCCATATCATTTTGAATTCCCCCAAGCTGTATCCCAAAAAACAGTGTTCTACCAGTGTATTGTCGACCATATTTTCAGGATGGATACTTAACTCTACTAAGGTGTCTAAAGCAGATGCACTGGTGTTGTAAAAGAGATCTAAAGGCTTATCTCTAGGAAACCAGGTTTGGGGGTGGGAAATGTGTACTGGGTCAAAATGAATGGAGACATCAAGTTGTAAAGTAAATGGATGCCTTCAAGGAAATCATGGCAGAGAAAACTTGTGATTGTAAAGGACTTGCTTATTATGACTCTAGCCAGAGGCTTTTCCCACAATCAGCTTGGCACTCTGATGCCCTCTTTCACAAAGGGCAAGAAAGCCAAGGACAATAATTTCATTGTGTCCCAAAAATCAGACCTGACCCTTAGCTCTAATATTGTTCTATTCTTAGTGTTGCATTTTTGTACAGCCTCCACCTGTATTTCAGAGAGAGATTTTCTCTTTTATTTAAAGTGCAACATAAGACAACTTACACATTCAGGAAGCTATTAACCACAAACCTCTGATTCCGGGGGAAGAGAAGGGAGGGCAAAATTACTGGAAATTGACATTTAGTAAAAAAAATACATATATTAGTCTGAGAAAGCAGACTGCTGTACAAATCAGACTAAAATGCAAGGAGAAAATCCTTTGTGTGGGAGTTTGCTCAATGGTATCTCAAGACAATACTCATCTCTTTCAGGCAGCAGCCTTTTCTCTGCAATGCCAGTAAACCACTACCCATATAGGGGCAGGCACTGAGTTGTTGACCTACCACTGGGGAAAAAAAATAGTTACGTTGTTTTTGAATGCGTTGCTCATTTTTTGAGCGTGTTGCTTGTGTCAGTTCCAATCTCATTGTCATCCTACTCCTGGTGTCTTCTGATTGGTTTTTAAGAAGTGGACTGGCCTATAGCATCATTATCAAAAATCAAAATGCTTTGGAGGCACTCTGACTCCAGTCCTACATGATGCAAATGCTGTGGGTTTACCCATAATGAATAAGTTGATTCTTTGGTCTTTTTGTCAGTCTTCCATGGCATTCTGTGACTCTGACAGAGTTGTTTTACCTAGGACCCAAAGACTCCATGGAAGCACCAGGTTTGGAACTGAGCCTGCGTTTCATTTTGTAGGAAATAGTACACTTGCAAAATCTCCCCTCTTTCTTATGAGATCTAGTCACAAGGATTCTGCCTAGGGAACCTAGCAGAACGTTATTTCCATTTTAACCCTCTTCCATGTGTTTTCCTGCAGGAAAGAGTAACCAAAGCAAATATATTCATGGTAATACTACATTTCAATAGGAAAGGTTATACTGTATAGGCAAGACAAAAGCCATTTAAATTATTAAATGCTGTTACATGCATATACACATTATTCCATGAGGAAGGCCACTTCCTGCTCACCTTGATCAGGGAATCAACTTCAGTGGCACCATTGGCAGTGCCAGCTTTTCATAGTGTCATAGTTATTAGGGTTGGAAGGGACCTATTAGATCATCTTTCCTGGGCAGGAAAGAGCGCTGGGGTCTGATGACCCCAGCCAGGTGTCTGTCCAATCTCTTTTTGAATATTTCCAAGAAAGGGGACAACACCACCTTCTTTGGAAGCCTATTCCATATTGTGGTGACCCTCACTGTAAAGAACTTTTTCCTGATGTCCAGCCTGAATTTGCTCTCTTTTAACTTGTGTTCATTGTTTCTAGTTACCCTGACTGTTGCCCTGGTAAACATCATATCCCCCACTTCCTGCTGACCCCTCCAATGAGTTTGTAGGCAGCCACAAGATCAACTCTCAGCCTCCTCTTGTGGAGGCTAAAGATGTTCAGGTCTCCCAATCGGTCCGGTTAGGGTTTTTTCTGTAGGCCTTTAACCAGACAGGTGGCCCTCCTCTGAACCCTTTCCAGCTTATCCACATCCCTCCTGAAGTGCAGCAACCTAAACAGGACGCAGTACTCCAGCTGTGTCCTAACCAATGCCACATAGAGAGGAAGTATCACCTCCCTAGACCTGTTTGTGATGCACCTACTTATGCAAAAAAGAGTACAGTTAGCTTTACTTACTACTTCATCACACTGGTGATTCTCATTCATTTTGGAGTCGAGTACGACTCCGAGGTCCCTTTCCGTAGTTGTGCTGCTTAGGATGGTCCCTCCCAGGCTATAGGAGTGTTGATGATTCATCCTCCCCCAGTGCAACACATGACACTTATCCTTGTTAAACTGCATCCTATTCTGTTCCGCCCACCTCCCCAGCCTGTCCAAATCCTCTTGGATTTACTCCCTGCCCTCTAGTGTGTTTCCCTCCCCCCATAGTGTTGTGTCATCAGAAAACTTGGACAGGGTGCTTACTACTCCCTCATCCAAGTCACTAATGAAAATATTGAATAGTACCAGTCCCAGGACAGAGCCTTGGGGGACTCCACTGCCCACATCTCTCCAGGTAGAAACTGACCCATCTACCACCACTCTGTGGGTGTCCCATAAGCCAATTTTCCACCCATCGGACTGTGTAATCAGTTGTCCTTGTTCATCCTGAAGTGGTCCTAAGTTATCCTGCACTTTCTTTTTGCTTCCGCTGTACTTAATTTATATTGCAGTTTTCTATTGGGTGTGACACTGTGTCAAAGCCCTTTTTAAAGTCTAGGTAGACAACATCTGCCTCTGTTCCCTCATACAAACATTTTGTGACCAAGTCATAAAATAAAACTAGGTTGGTCAGGCAGGATCTGCCCGCTATGAACCCATGCTGATTGTCCCTTAGCATTAATTTACCAGTTGGTCCCCCGCAAATATGATCTTTAACTATTTTCTCAAAGGTTTTGCCAAGAATAGAGGTGAGGCTAACCAGCCTACAGTTACCTGGTTCCTCCCCTTCTTGAAAACAGGGACCACACTGGCCCTTTTCCAATCCTCTGGGACTTGTCCCGAGCACCACAAGTGCTCGAACAGTTGTGCCAATGGGTCTGCTATGACTCCAGCTAATTCCCTAAGTACCCTAGGGTAAAGATAATCATCAGGGCCTATTGACTTAAATACATTCAGCCCCTCCAGATGCCTCCTTACTAGGTCTGCATGAACTGCTGGTGAGTTGCTATCTATCCTGGGCTTGTCTAAAGTCCTAATGGGATGCGCATTTGTACTCATGTCCAGGTACACAGATACAAAGAATTCATTTAGAACCTCTGCTTTTGTCATCCTATCTGTTAACCAGTTGTCCTTGTTCATCCTGAAGTGGTCCTACGTTATCCTGCACTTTTGTTTTGCTGCCTATGTACTTAAAAATGATTTTTTGTTATCCTTAACTTTTGTCACCAGCCTAAGCTTCATCTCCACTCAGAAGAGACACTCTTTGCGATTTTGAAATCCTAAAGCCAGTGGTTGGTGGTATATACCACAGAAGCTATTCAAACTGCTCAGTGTTTATACATGTGTTTTTTACAAGATTATCTATAACTACTGTGGGGTCCAAATTGCTGCTAGAAGATGGTGAATTGGCAAATGAATTGTTATCTACCATGTTCTGCCTTTACACTATAGTCCTGTTAGGATGTATGATCCACCACTGTGCTATACAGGATGAGAGAGGAAGAGATTATGGTGATACTGTAGTGGCAAATATTGTCATCAAACATCCCAGTAGCATCAGGAGGAATAGTGAATGCAGTGATCAAGTACAGTAATGTATTGCTGCCTGCAAATGTATCAGACCTGTAGATGGCAGAAGTGCCCAAGGGCTTGTAGCAGGTTCAGGGATTTTTGCTCACCTCAACAGTCTTTAAACATAGTTCATAAAGGGGTGATTCACAGTCCCAGGGTCTCTTCCAGACCCCAAGAAGGTGCTGTCACCTTGTGCTGCTCCCTCAGTGCCACAATGCAGTCTTCCTTCTTTCCTGTCTCTTGTGAGTTCCCTCTCCGGGCTTCTGCCTCCAGCCTTGCAGCCCTGGGTCTTTTCCTAGGCTCTGGGAAGAGTCCTTGGCTCAGTTTTGTAGCACCAGCCACCAGCCAAGCACCTCTCCCTCTCTCCCAGTCTTATTTGTCTCTCTGGGAGTCTCTAGCTTCCAACTCTCAACTCCTGGCTACCTGCCTGTCTCACTAGCCTCCTTCCCTGGAAGACTTTTAGCTTCCTGTGCCCCAGCTAATTATCTTGGCAGCTAGCTCAGTCTCCCAGGTAAGGCTACAATCAGCTACACTGCCTGGAGCTGAGCTGTAGGCCTTGCAGAGGGCTACAGCCCGAGATGTGCAGCCGGGGCAAGCCTCTGCCAACCAGTATGCTACAGGGCTGTTCTTTGTCTTTCAGTGTACGAGCACTTTCCTTTGTAATATCCACATCTTTGCATCTCTTCCTTGTCAACCTCAGCCAGCCAATGCTCCCCACCTCTGTATCCAGGAGAAAGAGAAGGGAGGGAACTACTGTACAGGGCACCTGAGGTCACATACACTAGGTAAACTATTCTAGACAGTGATTGAGGCAAGGGCTTGGGACACACAGGTAATAATTAATGAGCAACATCCTTTTATCACTATGTGAAACTTAGTAAGTCTTTTTTTACTGTGTAAAACTTAGTACGTTTTTGCTTCTTCCCCGATAGAGATGTACTGAACAGTGTCCAACTGACTTATCTATACACACATCTGCCCCAGGTGGCAATCCAGTCACATCACTGGTACCTCAGGAGGATGTATGCCTTGTGCTAACCCTCTGTGCAGGGGTGACTTTCACCACACTGTGCAAAAAGTACCTTGCATGGACATCTTTTGGCTTTCAAAAGGTATGCCCACATTGCAAAATGCAGTTCTATGTAGAGATACCCAAGCAAAATGTTTCTACCAAACTGGGGGGACAAATTGAAGCAAAAGATGTGACCAGAAGCCATAATGCAACTACCATTACAGTAGAAACTACCACTTCCACTGTCATCTCAATTTAGAAAACATTGGTAAATGCAGACCTCATAATACCTAACCTGCAATTTCTCAGAGGATTCTAAATAGTTTTCTTTCATCTTGTCTTTGACCATAGCCATTAAGTATGCCTTTTTCAGGAAAGATGTTACCAACACCTCAGCAACATAACATAGACACTGCAACATGTGCAAGATATTTGTAAACCTATTCTTAGCTTTCCATTTACTAGAGATGAGTTAATTGCTATAAGCTAGAACAGCAATAAATGCTATATACTTCAAGCTAACACCATTCGTAGCTGTCATCTACATATCACAAGATGGGTTCCTGATATACCTATGGGTCAAATCCATGTGATACCACTGTAATCAGTGGAGATACACTGCGGTTTGAATTTGGTCCTTCCCAACCTTATAGAATTACCTGGCTTTCTGGATAGAGAGAAAAAAAATACTAGAAAAGACATTACTCAAAGCACTTACTTATGTGACTTGTCTCAGTAAAATCAATGCCCCAAAGAAGCAAATGGAAATTTGAGTATTGCATGATCAAGTTCTTAGATGGGTTAAACCACAGAAAGGATATTATTATATACTGGTGAATTGCCCTTCAAGAATGATGGGGGGACAGGAGGACGGGGGGGATGAACTGCAGTGCACCACCACCCTGCACCACCGCTGCCTCTCAGGAGCAGGGAGCAGAAGCTTGAACATGGCCAACCCTGTGCCCCCACCCTGACCTGTGCACCCCCCCCCCGCAACTCCAGTTCAGCCATCTGTCTGTGTGTCTCTGTGCAGAGCACTCTAATTGGTTGTTTCAGTAAGCATTGTGATTGGCTCCTGAGATTTCCAATCAGAGTGCTCCAAGAGTGTTACGGACAGACAAACAGACACACAGACAGATGGACTAAATCCTTTATATATATAGAATAAACTAGCTGAAGTAGCCGTTTTTCACCTGGGTTGTTATTTTTGTAATTGCAGTGTTTATTTATTTTCAAAGAACTTAATACAACATATTTAGGTCAAAAATATTGTTTATTTTTAAAGAACATAGTACAGCATATTTAACATTTAATATTTTATGTGGAACAAAAAAAAGGGGGCAAGCACCAATATAATAATGACAATTGAACTGAATTCACTGCATTCAATACAGTGGTACCTATTTCTTATGTGAGAAGTGAAGTAATTCCAGTCAACGGAAGCTCTGAAAAGGGTCAAGTGAAAAATAACCCACCTATAATTTTCATTGGGTGGTATTCAGTGATTTTGGAAGGTTTAGAATAGCTAAAACCAGCCATTTTTGAGTTATAAGTGAACTTACAGACATACATACAGACATACACTTCACTTTTTATATATATAGGTTATAAAAGGTAGCCCCAATTATCAAACATCATGCAGGTCTCAATTTTATATTTCAATCAGGTTTCATGTCCCAGTAGTTTCAAATAAAGCACTTTTTTCCAAGCCATTGCCTTTGAATAAATATTAATGGGAAAGTCTATTACTTTGTGCTAAAATATTGACAAGTTGTAGCTGATCATGCAAAGCATGATTCTGAAATGCGCATCATTAAATAACCAGAGGGTTGCTCATGAGAGCATTTTCTCCTCTGGCCATTTAATCAGGGTGCATTGCCACCCGAGCTGCTAGTTTTTTGTGGGTCACTAACTCCTCGAATATTCTGCGTGCCCTCTCTTGTTTTCCTTTCATTGGATATGCAGGCTCTCAGACCTTCCTGCTAGGTTTCACTTGGGAGGCCCAGGACCCCCTATTTTGCACATCCTAACAGGACCTTGATGGATGCTAATGTCTCTGCCTTTCATATCATTTTCCTAGTGAAACCTTTGATCTGTCAGCAGTCTTTATATCAAGTTAGTCATCTCATAAAACAGAGACTATGAGAAAAATATCCGTTGTGCTAACGTAAAGTGCCTCTGCAGTAAAAATGCAGCATTAAGGAGTGTGCTTTAACCTCTCTCAGCCAGATGTGCTGTAATAGTAGAAAAGGGGAAGGAAGGCTTTTTTTTTAAAGACTCTGTTAAAAAAACAACTTCTAAAGCAACAAGTACTGTACACATTATGATTCAGAACAGCAAGGGACAGCTGGAGAAAGCCGATTGGCTACAGCCCAATGAAATAGAGGCTTCCTGTGACCAGCTGCTGTGCTGCAGCATGAATGACAAGGGTAATAATTGATTACTAACTGGCAGCTCAAAAAGAAGAAAGAATTAACAAGGATGATGAGGTGCTTTACAGCCTGGTAACTGTAAAACCAGTTGAACAATTAAGGGGGAAAAAAGGGTTTCCACTTGTTACCTTAGAGTTACAAGGACAGTGCTAGTTACCATAAATTGCATGACAAGCAAGCCAAAAGGGCAGGCCAGTAATTAACATGGGGTTTCCCCCACACTCAGGTTCTGCAGAATGGTTTCTCAGGTTCACCAGTGACCAGCAAAAGCTAACAAACACAGTCAGAAGTGCCACTGCTGTTGGTTGTCAAGGAATGGGCTCTAAGCCACCAGCCATAACATCATAACAGATCTGAAACCTACAGAGAAGGGTGCATTGGGGGGAAACCAAATTCTCTGCTTTTCAATAGCCACTCAGCAGCAAACACACTGGTTCAGCCCTGAGCATCAACTCACTTTGCATGTTTTTTTCATTTCAACTGGCCCCCGTGTTTATTATCAAGTGCTTTGCAGGTGTCCTGTGAAGACATGTTTCTTAATTGATTGTGCTTTAATAGCACCAACCTCATGCCATGGGTTACACACAGCACTGAAAATACCAGTGTACAGCACAACAGTTCTGCCCACTGACCACCAGTTTGCCTGCCTTTGTTCATCCTCATTCATGCATCTGGGCCAGAATATGGTCTGCCCTGAAAATTAATTTGATGGAGTGAGGATTATTGCTTCCCAACTGCATATCCACTCCTTTACAATGGTTGGCAGGAAGGGACAAAGATAGAACTAGATGGAGCCTTATCTTCCCTTCTGAATGTATCTGACATTGAGAAGCATGTACACAGTAGCTTAACTTCCAGCAGCAAGTTCTTCCCTGCTCCTTGTTCTCTGGCATCTGACAGCATCTCTGCCCAAATTGCCAAAATTGCTAGTTATGTGTCTACATGCTGCATTAGACACCCCCTCCCCCCCTCCTATAAGATCCATTCTAGTTTACTCTCTCCCCAAACCTACCTGATCCATGGTAGGACCACCATGTGCTTCTCCTCTCCTACCTAATGCCATGATCTAGACTTTCATATATAATTCCACCGAAATAAATGGAAAATGGCATCATTAACCATAAGACAAGCTGGCAGTATCTGCATGGACATATCAAAACTGTTTAGTAAAGCTCGAAGCTCCTTAATTCTATCCCACCCACCTCCACAAGCCCCGTCCTACCCACTCCCTACAGACCAAATTCTACTGCCCTTCTGTTTCTCTTCACTAGAGGCAAGATGCTAATACCCTTCAGCACTTTACATTGTACCTTTACAGTAAGTCCCCGTTAGAAGTTAATTAGATCAAGAAGGCTGCTTAAAGAGTAATGTACACCTCAGTGAGTGCATCTACACATTCATTAATGTGCAGTAGTTACTATGCATTTAATTTTGTACATGCTTAATGAAGTATTAACTAAATGCACAGTAACTCATGCTACTGAGCAGTAGGGCTGGCACACAGTTTTTTTGTGACACTTACTATGCCGTAGCCTAATAACACTGCTCAGTAGCATACTAGCACGGTTTTTAACTGGCACGCTACTGCACAGTGTTATTAGGCTATCGTGCAGTAAGCATCTCATATAGAGGATATCTCATGTAGAGGACATGCCAAGACTGAGGATATTGGAATCTGGCCCTCTGGAAATAGCCATACTGCTTTAGGGTCATGGGATCATAGGAAAGTAGGGTTAGACAGGACCTCATGAGGTCATCTAGTCCATCCCTTGCTCAAGAAAGGAACATCTCTGACTAAACCATTCCAGCCAAATGTCTGTCTAATCTGCCCTTCACATTTTCAGGAACAGATTCTACAACTGCTCTAGGTAATTGTAACAGGGGGCGGGGGGGGTGTCCCCAGGCACCCGAAGAGATTGATGCCCCCGCACCCCTGTTTGGGGATAGAGGTGGTCTACCCTGCTCCCACCCACCATGCCTTTGATGTAAAATGAATATATGAAATGCAGGAGGCTGCCACATTTGTGGCTCTGGTGCCTTGGGCCAAACGCACACTCCAAACCATCCTTATATTGTGCACCATGCCTTGCAGATGTCATCCTGTTCCACGTACTACTCCCCCAGCCCCTTACTGGGCCGAATTCAGCCTCTGACCCATTCAGCCCATACTCATACTCTGGTCTGTCACTGAGCCATACACACACACTTTAGGCCTCAGGTCTCTCTATGGCACCTGACCCTCGTTCCTCACTGGGTGTAGACTCTCCTTGGGCATCAGGCCCCTTGCTGGATCTTGGCCCTGGACCCTCACTAGGCTTATACACTCCTCCTTAGGCCTCAGGCCCCACACGGTAGGCCTTGGCCTCTCCCTGAGCCTTTTGCCCCTCAGACCCTACTCAGTGGGCCTTGGCCCTGTTAGAAATATTATTAAAAATGTATAATGAATAGAGTGTTGTTAGAACTGCACAGTTTGTATCTCGTACCTGATAAAAAGAAACACCACCAAGGACATCCCTCCCCTCTTGGCTAATTTACTATCTTTTTCC
>NW_017728931.1:10840617-10854885 GCF_001723895.1 Crocodylus porosus | reverse complement strand
AGCCAGCTAAGAGTTTTCCTCGGGGGCAGAGTGGTCTTTTGTCTCCACTCTGACCCTATTTGCAAATATACCCTTTGTGTTGCTAATAATGTGTGTCTGAGGAATTATTATTCGTGAGCCTCCAAAGAAATGAACCGTAATTTTTACATCAGCCCCATAGTGCTTTTCTGTCCTTGTGTACTCCCCTATCCTTTCCCCTCCATAGGGTCACCCACGAGGTACTGCGGGGCTGAGGCTTTCTGGCATCCCATCCTCACCTTCCCCTGAAGTGGCCCATGCAGACTGCTCTGCCACAGGCAGCCCCACCACACTAACCAGCACCAGTAGGGTACAGTTTCAGGTCTTACCCAGGACAAGTGGCAGGCCACCCTGCCCTGTCCTTCAGCTCTCTGCAGTTCTCCCTCAGAGTACACCTCTTCCCATCTGGGAGATTTTTCTCTTCTCAGGGCACTAGTTCTCCTTCGGACTTAACATGGCCCCTGTTCAGCCCAGTCCCTTGCATCCAAACTTCCAGGTGGCTTTACTCACCCCCTTCATATGGGTTAAGATGACTCTGGCTCCCACATCTTGTTGGTGGTCCCCTATTCTAGGGATCTTTGCCTGTCTAGGCCTGGCCCTGCTCTCCAGCCAGTTGGGGTGCCAGGCCCTCTACAGCACTGACCTGCCCCTTGTGGTGAGCACCTTTGCCTTTTGACTCCCCCCCGGGGCCTGGGCCCAACCTGGACCAGTCAAGGTGGTACAGTGCCCCCCTGGGAATCTACCCTCTCCCTCACTCTGGGCCTCACTCTCAGAGCCATATACCCCTACACTGGTTCCGGGACCTCAAGTCCCTCATGTTCTTCATCCTCAGCACTCTCCTGGTACCCTTTTTTCCTGGCACTGTTCCACTTGTGCCCTTGTTCTCTGAGCTCCACAGGCCTATTCTAAGTCATCTGATGGCCTTGCCCCAGCTGAGAATACCTCTCCATGCCTGCAGGGTACTCTCAGGGGTCCTAGTCACACAGCCCCACTCTCTTCACCCCAGCCAAGCTAGGGACCCTCTCAGGTCTCCTGGAACCTCCTCCATGCCATGGGTTCCTATCTTTTCCTCCAGTTACTCCAGGAACTACAGTCCACAAGCTGTGTGTTGTAACTACTTCCACTCCCCTGATGTAACTCCTAGATGGTGGCCTTCTGCCTGAGATGGGGCCCTAACCCAGGCCAGGCTCCTTTAGCCAGTTTCCTGCCTGATAGTAACATAAGGCTTTTTATGTGCTTGCCTCTTAAGTAGCAGGCTGCTCTACTGAGGGCTAGCCTCACCTGCCCAGCTCACTGACTAACCTTAAAATGGCAGACACTGTCAGTGCCCTGCCACCACAGCTTTTTCCAATGTTTAACCACCCTTACAGTCAGAAAGTTCTTCCTTATCACCAACCTAAATTTTCTCTGCTGCAGTTTGAGGCCATTGCTCTGAGCCCTGTCCACTGCATCAACAAAGAGAAATCTATCCCCATCCTCTCTATAATCACCTATCGGGTATTTAAAGACTGTGATCAAATCTCTCCTCTGTCTTCCCTTCTCCAGACTAAATTACTATCTCTGCCAGCCTAGCCTCACAAGTCATGCTTCCCAGGCCTCAAATTATTTTTGTTGCTCTCTGCTAGACACTTTCCAATCTATCCACATCCTTCTTGAAATGTGGGGCCAAAAACTAGACTTTAAATGCAACTATCTGCTTTAAATGCAACTACTTGCAGTGTTACTCAAAGTGAGCAAGGATGGCAGGCTCAGCTTGATGACAGAGAATTTCCCCAAGAAGAAAAAATTGTCACAGTGGCAGCAAGGAAAGTGTTTACAATTTAAGGTCAGTTTGTACCGCCTTTATTTATACTGAGATATACCTTGTCCACACATGGTTCAATTGAAATACTTAATTCTATACAGCAGAGCAAGATAATACAAGTTAGCCCAAAATAGTGAGTGGGAACAGTACATGGAAAACAACCTCCTTGGTCCACACTTTAAGGCTTCCCTAAAGACAGTAGATGGAATTTAACTATAAAATCTACACCCCCACAACCCCTCCCCCCAAACCCCTCTCCCCAAAAACCTGGACTTGGGGTAGGTTGGCAGGTCAGGGAATCTTTTACTATAATACACAAAAATGTGCTTGACTAATCTAAACCTTGTGCTGCATGCTTATACTGCTGTGGCAATTATAACTGAAAAAGAAACATGTCACCCAATATGGAAATACTTTTTTTTTTATGTTTGACAGTTTTACATTTCTACTGACAAGGTAAAGCCAATGATTTAATCATTCTCCATTTCCCAAAACTGCTGAGTAGGGACTGGCCTCTCCCTCCACCCTTCTCAAAGGCCTGGCTATTAGAGAAGAAGGCCATGCAGAATTTGATGGCCTTCCCTTGGTTTCTTATGTAGTACTGTAGAGTTTTATATTATTTTTTTTAGCCTTCCCATAAGTTCTGGCATGTACATGGTGAATTATAACTGTCGGATATTCAATGCCCCAGTGGATAGAAATTGCCTTTGGAAAAGCAAAGCATTTGGCCACTCATATAAGAAAACTAAAATTACTTTCCAGTTATTGAAGTCCACGTTGCTTTCACACCTGCTTCCAAGGTTTTCCATTCCACCAAGGAAAAATAAAGCAGGCAACTCTTCCTGTAGTTATTCCCTCCTTATTCCATGTTCTTCAGCTTTGTTTTCTCTTTCTTTATTGAGAATACTGAGGTCAACTAGGACAGTGATTCTCAACCTTTCTAGGCTCAAAGCACCTCTTTTTAGACTCAAGGCACCTCTCAGAAAATGCCTGCTCTTAGTTTTCACTCATGTTTTGATTACAGAAAAATATTAGAGCAATTCTTCTGTTGAAAAGAACTCAGGAAGACCACAACAGGTCAGAATATTTTGGGCACTATGGATTACTACTTGAAATCTCTGGGTTTATTTTGTGAATAATGTGTAGGTATTTGCACACCTAACAGTACTAATATTGACCGGCACATGGTGGCACTCTTAAAAGGATCTCATGGCACCCCACAGTGCCACAACACCCTGGCTGAGAACCCCTAAGCTAGGATCTGTAGCTGTTTTCTAGCAGCATAAGGACAGGCCATAAAGAAGGAAAAAAGACAACAATCTTAATCCTGCTCCGGTCAAAGCTGATGAGAGCTTTTCCTCTAACAGGGTACCAGCTCAGTGTATCAAATATTTTGCCCACAGTGCTGAGCAAATACATATCAACTACAAGCATCCTGATCAAGGACAAGACAAGGGGCAGCTGTTTCCTCCAGAAGAGGTATAAAGAAGCAGCTGCAAGCCAGACAGAGAAAACAATCAGGTGGCCACACAAAAGATGGGAAACTGGAATCTAAGTGTCAGTACAGAGAGAATAATAACCAATCCAAATCAGGAACTGAACCTCTTGAGCCCATATTGAAATACAGAAGTGTTGAATTAACTTCACATTCCCACTCTCATCACATGTCGCAGGACAATCCCAAATGGCTGGTGCAGAGACTTACAGGGATTGAAAGAACACCATGATGGACCAGACAAGAATTCTTCAGGTAGACACTCCAGGGAGTACTTGTGAATCTTGCTACAGGGTCACTCTCTGAGAGGAGGCAAAGTAATAACACATGCCACCTCAGGGGATTCCTGGAGGTGATGTAAGTAGAAACTGGAAATTTGGATGGGCTCCCAATGAGCATAGATAAGCATCTGACTAAAAAAGGTTGATGTTATAGACAATGCTTTCTACCACAAATGATGTATAAGAATTAAGTCTCAAATGCATTAGACATTTTTCTATATTTTCCTTTAGCATGGTTTAAGTAGCTAACAAATAGATTCTACAGATATCTGCAGTAACTGTACGTTAAAAAAACTGAACAAAAAGAGGAAGACTATATCCAAACATTGTGGCACAATAACTTTGCCTTTGGCCAAAACCTGGTACATATTTTAATGCGACTCACTATATGAGGAGGACAGTTGAATGAGGCTTTACAGAATTTCATTGTAAAACCTAGCAGAAATTCCAAAACACTTCCTTGCACTATTTCAACTGATCTCTTTTTGCTTCTGGAGCCCACTTTTGGTCTGTGCTAAAGGATCACTACAATCAGTGATCCCATATGCTCATTGTGTTACTGTTGTTCCATAATGTAACTGGTAACTCGTATGAGATGAAATATTCACCTGAATCTACCACTAGGAAAGAGTCGGGTTAATATCTCTGTCACTTGGCTCTAAAAATGCCATAAGTTCTCAGCTTCATAAAACATACTAATTCCTTCCTCTTCTACATATTTTTTCCTCTTTTCATCTTTGTGTGCTAAACATATTATGATGCACCGTATATCTTGCCTACTTCAGACCTATTGTGTGACTTCCCCTCTTCTAGAAATTTAGACATTAACCATGGGTGATGCATGTGCATCATAGCAATCTTATTCTTGCATCCATTAAGAAAAGGAGAACTAGTTAGAAATTAGTAACTTGTTCTTTATGAGGCCATAAAAATAGATTCTGGAAGTGACTCAAAAACATATGGTTACAGACTGCAACACTTGAAAATTCAAACCAAAAATAAAAATACACAGATATACTCATTGCTTGCAATCTAAGTGCATCCCAGGCAAGGTTAAAATTACTAAGCAAAACTGAAAGTAAACAGTTAAAAATATATCCGTTGCTAAACCTCTAGATATATGTTCTCATTTCTCTACTTCATCTACCCACATTCAGGGTTTCCCACTCCCTCACAACTACCCTTCTGAAAAAGAAAAAAATCCCTTCTTTTTCTGTTAGTGCTAATATTATGGTAAAAGCTATAAAAGCTCAGAGATTCAAGGGAAGCTGCTTTGAGAAGACAAACGTTTGTGCTGAAGGCATTGGATAGTGACTTATGAAGCCTGGGTTCAGTCCCAAGTCCTGTCAAGGACTTCTATTTCACTTTAGCCAAGTCACATTGGGCATTTATACAAATACCTTTTTCTCACATGATGCACTGGCGAGCCACCACTTTGGAGCAGACTGATGCAAACTGCACTGTGCCATGTGCAGTTGTATAAGTGGCGAAATGCATGTCAACGTGTAGAAAATGGTGGTGGTGCACTTTTGAACTAAAGCACCCCAAATGTGTTTTAGTTCAAAAGCATGCTGCTGCCATTTTCTCAGCACTGAAGTGCATTTTGCTGCTTATACAACTTTTCAAAGCGCCAAGCACAGAAGCGCTTAAATATGTAAAAGCACCCTTAGGGCACAGACAGAATGACAATTTTCACCTGATCTGGCCGCAGAAAGCGGTCTATAGCCATGACCAAACACAAACGCACAGCTGCAGATCACTTAAAATATGGCCTATCAGGTAAAAATCTGAACCCTCATTGCATGAGGAGTCAGATAAAGATGTTTCAAAACAGAGTGTCTTCTGTAACTTCTGCCTACCAGCCTGCTGCTGTTTTCAGAATGGGAGGGAGGAAAAGGAGAAGAGAGAATTCAGTCTGGGGTTTTTTTAGCCCCTGCTGGAGGGTGGGGTCAGTGTTTTGAGCCCAGCGACAAATTCCTGGAGTGGGGCTCTCCATGGTGGGGTTGTGAGGTGGGTGGAGTTGGGCCCTACCTGGGAGGGCAATGATCTGCCACATGGGAGGCAGTGCTGACACCACTCAGCTGGATCCCAAGCTGTCTTTGATCCTATGCATAAACTTCCTATCTGGTGCTATAACTCTCTCAGCTCTATAGTAGTGTGTGCAGCCTCCCTCAAAGAGTAGCTGGCCATCCACAGACCTCATCCTTGGACCTTCCCAGGGCATTCTTGAGCCTAGGTGGCTTATTCAAGTGCAGTAGCACTGTGGGTGCAAGCAGTCACTAACCTGACCATTCTAATGCCTCACACTGAGGGTCCCATTTGGTCCTCATGTTGCCGGTGCTGTCAGTGCATGTCTCCAGCAATCTGCAAGTGTCCAGGAAACCATCATAGATCCAACATCTCAGGCTCCATGACCAGGTCTCCCACACACAAATAAGAAATCTGCAGACAAGATAGACACTGAGGGACCTCTGGTGAGTTCTCTGTCCAGACTCAGTGCTGACTATTGCACAGAATACCCATGTTCTGTCTCCCAGCTTGGAAAACCCAGGTGCCTGGGCTCCGCCTCCCTGCCTTGGGAGCCAGGAGGGCTGGGAAACCCAAGCATCAGGGTCCAGACAGATGAGCTTTCTCTGGTTCTCTAGGAGGAGAGGGAGGGAGGGAATGAGGGGCAGGTTGCTAGGAAGAATTCCCATTTCCCACTGCACCTTACCTGCAGCAGTGTTTATTCAGAGCTGCTCTGCCAAACAGCACCTGGAGGACTGCCAGCGAAAATATGTAGTTTCACCTGTTGGTTACACTTTGGCCGTGGGGATCAAAAAGATATTTCAGTGTATATCAGGGTCTGTTTAGGTGTGAGTTTGTGTCAGGTGGTTCTAGGGAAACATGCTGGTCTTTCTCAGGAAAGCAATGCAACCTTGAAGGATGGGGCAGTCAGTTGTCAATTACCAAGATTTATGGCCCCATTCAAGTGTAACACAAACTGTTAAGCCCCCAACAACAGTAGGGTGTCCCAATCCTGGAGCCTCTGCTTTCTTCCAGGCCAGTGGTATGGAGGTTGTGGGGAGGGTGTTTGGAAGGCACCAGGGCAATGGGGAGCATCAATAAATCAGTATTGCCGCTCTTCCACCTGGAAAATCCTTGAGGCAAGAGCATGCTGAATATCAGAATAGGCAACCCTATGAGCATACCCTAACTTACCAAGGAGTCACATTAGACCATTTCCTCACCTATAAACATCACATTCAGAAGGTCAGCAGTAAAGTCACTGCACAGGTATCTGCCTTATAACATTTAGCCAGCATGACATGGTGTGCCAACTTCAAAGTGCTCAGAACCACTGTACTTGCAGTGGTATATGCCCCAGCAGACTTCTGTGCTCCTGTACAGTCCAGAAGTTGTCACACTAAAAAGCTTGACACTGTACTTAACAATGCACAGAGACTTATAACAAGCTGTACAACTTACACACACACAGATATATTCCTTGCACTCTAGCGCATTAGACCAAGTGACATAAGAAGAAGAACGCAGCCTGCCTTCTAGGGCTAACTTGAAACCCCCAACTGCTGGCAGTCACTAACAGGTGGCAGGGCCCCAGAGAGAATGGGGGGAAGGAGGCAGCCCACCAGCCTATCAGGCTATGCCACTCCAGGCCCAGGTCCTGCTGAAAGGGGGCTCTGTGAGGATAGGCAGCCCCCTGCGCATGGATCCAAGTTCCAGAGCAGGCAATGCTTCTTGATCCAGGGCTAGGGGAACCCAGGACTGGAGACCCATGGCCTAGGGCCAGGGTGTGGGCACTTGAAGCCCTCGAGCTCTATTCACGTAGGGAGGACTTCCAGTGAGAAGTTACTTGGCCAAGGCTTCACGGACTCAGACAGCTTGGTCACTCCGTGGTGCTGGGGCCACCAATATCCGGGGGGTGGGGGAGGGAATGCAGGTATCTGGGACACACATGCATACATATGCACACATGGAAATACATGTACACAGACACACACACAGACATGCACACAGAACCCAGGCATCCGGGACACGCACATACTTGGCAGGTGCAGGGTGCACTGGGTGGCCATGCGTGAGACAGCTGGCTGGTGCTCGTGGCCATAAGAGTGCATGCCCATGACAAGCCACTGTCCAGATCAGTGCCATGATGTCCCTGCCAGTCAATCAGGGGTGGCTTGGCCATTCAGCTCCGCTCTGGAGTCTTTGGCAGCCCAGGGAGTCCTCAGGGCATGCCGGGAGGCATGTGAGAGCCCTCCCACGCCACACCTTTTGCCCTTGCCCTTGCAGGCAGGCTCCAAGCTCTTCCCCATCACCCCCAAGGATTGCCATGTGTTCTGCTTCCTCCTGACTTAACAGTGGGCACTTAGATTAAAAGTTTGAAAGTTAGAGCACTTCCACCATGGGCTTCTTGAACACCTATACTTAGCCCATGTGACTAAGCAGGGAGGGAGACTCCTTACTTGTTTCAGGCCAGACCCTCTGAGGTATTCAGAGCCCTTGACTCCCAGCTGGCCCAAAAGTTGTTAAAAAATGCACATTACAGCATGTCAAAAGAAATAACGTTTTACTGAAAATAGGATATCTTTCCTGGCATCTTAGTGCCTAACTAGTTCTTCCTAACAGACAACTCTTTTCATGGAATTAGAGAGAAGGCTTATGATATCATTTCTAGGTTCTTATTCTGTGACAGCAGTACTGCATAATAGCTATTTTCAAGGGGAAGAATGGAAAATGACATTATAGCAATATAATTTATGAAGTAAAATCAAGGCTAACTATTACAGAGAGTAAGGTACTACTATATTCTTGTTATGTAAGTCTAGGATTATTTTGCTGAAGTCGATCATTTCAAATTTATACCACAGTACCAAGGAACCAAACATGCCCCAGACTTTCTATCTTGAAAATGTAACTGGGGCAAGCTGTTAATGGCCTCTAAATATAAAAGCTGGATTTTACCTATATACTTCTACTCCTATTCTAATGGAATAATTTTCTGTTGTTCTATAAATGGTGCATGCACTGCAAAAATGAACAGGGACAAACCCTCAACTGTGTAGTAAGTTGAAAGCTAACTAACTGGACTAGGTAGTAAATTTAAAATTATCAAAAGGAAGTCCTTTTTCACACAGCATATAATTAAAGTTTGGAATTCATTGCCACCAAGTGTTGTGGAAGCTGACAGTTTAGCCAGGTTCAAAAAAGGATTGGACAAATTCTTGAAGGAAAGGTGCATCAGTAGCTATTCAGCATGGGAGTTAGGGATACAGCCTCTGAAATCAGAACTTCTTAGACCTTAAATGCTGGAGGATACAAGTGAGAGAGGAATAATGGGAAAAACACTGGTCATACCCAGTTCATTCTCCCTTTCAGCTTCTGACCTCTGGCACTGTGTGACACAGGATACTGGACAGGATGGACCTATGATCCAGTAAATGGCACTTCTTATATACTTATGTTCTTATGAACTGACAAAAATCAGCACAGCTGTGCTGAAGTCAATTAAGTTCCTCTGAGATATACCAGCTGAGCATCTGATCCACACACTTTACTGAATATGGAATAGTTTGGGGAGACTGGGCAAAACCAAGTGTCTACTTGTATAAGTATTTTTTCACTTTCCTGGCTCAAAATTGCTTTAAAAACTTATAGGTAAGAATTATTTAACAAAGATTAACTGCTCTGAGAAAGCTGACAGCCCTTTCTACTCAAAATAGGGCAGCTGAGGTCTAACCAAGTTAACCTAGTCTGATCTTGAAGTGGGGGTAAACACTATGGTCCCTGTTCTTAAGAAGCTGTGGCTTTGAATGACTCATGTTATTAACTCTTGTCCTTGCTAAACCTAATATGATTCAGTGCATCATTTAAGGAAAAATCTCCCCTAAAAAAAAATAACTTCTCATTTTACAGCTAGCATATTTTAGTCCTTTATATTGCAAGGAGCCTAGTTTGTGACAGAGTGCTGTCAGTGTTTAAGCATGAATCCGATACTCAAGAGCTATGGGATCCACTGCTAACTCTGCCATGGCCTGATCCAAAAACAAAAGGAATCAACAAATTGAGTCCCTCAGATAGCTGCAGGCTTTGTATCAGACCCAAAATGACTTTCTAAATGACACCCAATAATTTGGATGACTTTGGCCAAGTCTTATGCTTCCGTAGAGGTCACGAGGTGGACAGCAGCATATCACCCATCAGGGTTACCTGAAAAAATTAATGAGATGGGCTGCATGCTGACATGCCAATAGCATGAGTTCTGGGGTCAGATCCATAGTGGTTACCAGAGTGAGTAATGCCTTTGAAATCAGACTACCTAAATGGTAAGCATGCAACCCAGCAATAACATTAAACTGTATTAGGTCTTTTGGCCATGGGAGCCATAGCCCAGGAACCCTTAGGGCCAAAGGTTGCTCTAGTCTAAGCTCAAATTCAGGAACCAGGTGTGACAGGCCCAGACTCCAAAATAAGTCTGAACAGACTCTGAAACTGTGTCCAGACAAATACAGTTGTGGAGCTGCAAACCTGTCTGTGGCACCACACACTGCACATTCAGGTGTTTCCCACACTACTGCCTTGCAGCATGGGGGGAAGGGGTTGACCCCAGGAGATCGCAGGGTCAAAAAACCCATGCAGAAAAAAATCAGGGCAATCCACATGGCTACAGTACACACTGCCCAAAACTGGACTCTGGCCTGCCGGAGCCATGCTCTGACTGCCAGCCAGGCTCCAAACTGCAGGAGTGCTGCGGCTGCAGCTTCCCCAGCCTCCAGGACACCAGGTAAGGTTGCTGAGGTCAGCATAATTGCTGAACCCAGCCTCCCCTACCCCACCCAGGGTAACCTGCTGCATGGGCATTCCCTGGAAAACCAAAGGTCTATGTTCGCCTGGACAAGGCCTGCATTGTGTTTTCTTATCAGAGAAAATTAGGGTTGAAGGGGACCTCAGGAGGTCATCTAGTCCAATCCCCAGCAAATTTAGACTGAAGATCACTTGCTCACACCCAGACTTAGACTCCCATGCTTATTGTTACCAGCTTAACACTCAGACCCTTCAGCGAAAGAACAGGCCCATATTAGTTATGGTCCTCTTGAGGTCTAGAATACAGCATTTGATTGAGATGCAGGCAACCAAGGGTCTATCTTACCTCTGTCACTGGCTTCCTGGGTGGCCTTGAACAAAGTAACTTCACCTCCCTGTACCTCACTGTCCCCATCTTTAAAATGAGGGTAGCAATACTGACATCCTTTGGAAAACGTCTTGAGATCTACGGGTGAAGAGCACTCAGTAACAACTTGGTATTATTAATATGGATCGCCCCATACTGCCTGTTCCCCCAGTTATTCATGTGTGAGGGGGACCATGTAGGGCTGTTTGTTGAGAATTCCCTCCTGAGTCCCAGACCTTTACCATAACAGGAACAGAATAAAATGGCTAGGTCAGAGTTTAAACCAGGACTTTAATATGTAGAACCATGGCAGCAGGGACATGTTTAACTTGCACCAGTTCAAAGACTGCATAGAGAAAGAATAAAATAAAGACATCAAGTTTCTACTCTGGTGGCTGGAAAAGAGAAGAGAGTAGAGGCCTGGGAAAGCAGAGAATGCAAAATGCCAGGGTGATGCAATGTTTTAAATAGTGACAGAGGATGATATGGGCAAAAAAGGGGGTTTCCCTCATTATGGGAAAACCACAGAGAAATCTCATAACTATAGTAGCAGTGACAAACAAGCCTCCACTCCACCACCTCCACACACTTTAAACCCTACAGTCAGAAGAAAATCTTCTGCCATCCAAAGACAGTAATATGTGCGGTCACGATGAATAATGACAGCTTCAAATATTTTCTGGTGTCTTACTAACATGTACATAAAATACTATTTGCCTGCTGCCCAGTGCCATCCTTGATTTCCCTACCTTCTCTGCAGTCCCTAGGCAGCTGCTATCACCTGGCTCCTGCATCTTCCACTACCCAGGACTAAGGGTTTCCCTACTCAGCATGACCCCTGGGGAGTCTCTGTCTAGCAGTAACCTTGCATTCTCTATTACCCCTGGGGTCCATGGCCCATCTCTCCTTCCATGTATAAAACACGGATGACAATACAACAATACAAAGTCTCTTAATAAGAAAATAATTGTAAAGTCCTGTCATGATTCTGGACAGAAAGTGGTCTCTAAATACAAGTTTATAGAAGTTGTTCTCTGAAAAACAAAGTGTTTTGAGTACAAAGTGCTCAGGTAGTACAGCAACTACAATGTTACATCAGGTATAATCAAGCTGCTGTGTGTCAGGACAAAACAGAGTTGAAAGTAGGGGCAACAGGAGGTATATTCATAGATTCATTGATTGTAAGGCCAGAAGGGACTTTGGAAGATCATCAGGTCCAGCCCCCTGCACCAAGCAGGAAAGATAAGTGGGGGTCAGGTGACCCCAGCAAGGTGACTGTCTAGTCTCCTCTTGAAGATTTCCAGGGTAGGTGATTGCACCACCTCTGGAGGGAGCTTATTCCACAGTCTGGACTCCCTAACTGTGAAGTTTTCCCTAATGTTGAGCCTGAATCGGTCTTCCAGGAGTTTATGGCCATTACTCCTGGTTTTCCTCTTGGGTGCCCTGGTGAACAGTTGTTCACCGAGCCCTTGATGTATTCCCTTAGTGTAGTGGTAAGCTGCTACCAGGTCCCAGCTCAGCCTTCTTTTCCTCAGGCTGAAGAGTCCCAGATCCCTCAGCGTTTCCTTGTATAGCTTGCCTTTTAACATTCTGGTCATGCAGGTGGCCCTTTGGACTCTCTCAAGCTTGTCCATGTCCTTGTTAAAGTGCGGTGCCCAGAACTGGACACAGTACTCCAACTGCAGTCTCACCAGTGCTGCACAGAGCAGAAGAATCACCTCCTTGGCTTTGCTGGAGATGCATTGATTGATGCATGCCAGAATATTATTTGCCCTGTTGGCTACAGCATCACACTGCCAGCTCATATTCATAGTGTGGTCTATTATTACCCCTGAGTCCCTTTCATTCGTGGTGCTAGTCAGTTTGGTGTCACCAAGCCTGTAGGTGTGTAGAGGGTTGCTTGTCCCGAGGTGGAGCACTTTACATTTCTCAATGTTTAACTTCACCTGGTTCCAATCTGCCCTACTTGCTAGGCTGTCTAGGTCTGCCTGTAACTGTAACCTATCTTCAAGTGTGACCAAGCTCCCCCATAACTTTGTGTTGTCCGGAAACTTGGCCAGTGAGCTCTTCACCCCCACATCCAAATCATTAATAAAGTTGTTGAAAAGGACTAGACTGAGCACTGACCCCTGCAAGACACTGCTGCTCACTTCTCGCCAGGATGACACAGTTCCATTCACTACGACTCTCTGGGTCCTATCCTGCAGCCAGTTTCTCACCCACCTGACTGTCTCAGAGTTAAGCCCACAACCCTCCAATTTTCTCGTGAGGACATAGTGGGATATTAGATCAAAGACTTTTTGGAAGTCTAGGTATACAATGTCAACCTGCTGTCTCGTGTTCAGGTAGCGAGTTACCTGGTCGTAGAAGGAGATGAGGTTGATAAGGCAAGATCTTCCCACGATGAAGCCATGCTGGCTGTCTTTCAGAATCTTACCTTCTGCAAGCTTATCACGGATAGACCCCTTGATGAACTTTTCAAGGATTTTACTTAGGATGGAAGTTAGGCTGATTGACCCATAGTTACTCGGGTCCTCCCTCCTGGCCTTCTTGTGGATGGGCACAACATTGGCCCTCTTCCAGTCCTCAGAGTGCCACAAGTTGTGGAAGAGTTTTGCCAGAGGTTCCATAATGACTTCAGCCAGCTCCTTCAGCACTCTCGGATGAAGATCATCTGGTCCTGCTGACTTGTATATGTCTAATTTTATTAATTGGTCATACATACCAATTCTACGACAATAGTAGGAAGTCGATTATTCCTACTGTGCTCATCCTCTACTCTACCTGGCATGGTTTTCCCCTTGAAAGACGGAAGTGAAGTAGTCATTCTGGAGTTCAGCTTTCTCCTGGGTGCCAGTAACCAGCTCTCCTGAGTTGTTGAGCAGTGGCCCCACACTCCCATTTGTTTTCTTCCTGTTCCCTATGTACCTAAAGAAGGACTTCTTATTGTCCTTGACTCCCATTGCTAATCTAAGTTTGGTTGATGGTTTAGACTTTCTTATCTGTTCCCTGCAAATGCGGGCCGCCATGAAATAATCCTCCTTGGGGCCCATCCCAAGCTTCCATTGTTTATAAAGCACCAAACTTTGGGGTAAAGTACCAAACTTTGGGGTAAAGCATCCACACCTGAGGACAGAAGGGCAACCCAGGCTGACCTTGACAGGCTCAGGAAATGGGCGGATGAGAACCTGATGGTGTTTAACACCGAAAAATGCAAGGTTCTTCACCTTGGGAGGAAAAACCTGAAGCATGCTTATGGGTTTGGCAGTGCTACGCTAGCTAGAACTACGGATGAGAGGGGCTTGGGGGTCATGACTGACCACAAGATGAACACAAGCCATCAATGTGATGCTGCTAGTAAAGTGAGCAAAACGCTGGCTTGCATCCATAGATGTTTCTCAAGCAAATTCCAGGACAACATTCTCCCCTTGTACTCGGCCTTGGTGAGGCTGCAGCTGGAGTACTGCATCCAGTTTTGGGCTCCACAATTCAAAAAGGA
>NW_017728931.1:10838859-10840387 GCF_001723895.1 Crocodylus porosus | reverse complement strand
CTGGACATAAGAAAGAATTTCTTTACTGTCTGAGCCCCAAGGTCTGGAATAGCCTGCCACCGCAAGTGGTTCAAGCACCTACTTTGAACGCCTTCAAGAGACATTTTTATCTTGCTGGGATCCTATGACCCCAGCTGACTTCCTGCCCCTAGGGTAGGGAGCTGGACTCAAAGATCTTCCAAGGTCCCTTCCAGCCCTAATGTCTGTGAAATCTATAAGACTTTCTTCTTTCTTAATAGGACCATGATTTCCCTGTTTAGCCAAGAAGCCTTTCCAGCCCTTCTGTTACCTTTTCTCCACATGGAAATGAACTTCCTTTGTGCTTCAAGGATTGTGTCCTTAAGGAACAACTACTCTTCATGCACACCTCTTGCCTTTGGTCCCTGGTCCCACAGCACTTGCCCTACTAGTGACCTAAGCTTGTTGAAATTCTCATTTGTGAAGTCCGAGACTTCAATCCTGCTATCCGATTTGTATGCCTTATGTCAGACAGTGAATATGATGGTTTCATGGTCACTTTCACCCAGACTTCCCTCTATATTTAAGTCAGTCGCCAGGTTGTCTCCTTTGGCCTGGACAAAGTCTAGCAGAGCATTGCCTCTGGTTGGCCTGTGTACCTCCTGAGTCAGGAAGAGCTCACAACTGCTCACAACACAGGTCAGGAAGGACTGTGACTGTTCCAACTTGGCCGAGTGTTCCTCCCAGGAGATGTCTGGATAATTAAAATGGCCCATGACGACCATGTCACATGCACATGCAGCCTCAGTCAATTCTCAGGTGAACTCCAGATCAAGTTCCTCCCCCTTGTTTGCAAGTCTGTAGTATATTCCTACAGTTAGATCTCTGTCACTGCACCCCTCTCTCTCTCCCCCCCTGCAACATGACCCAGAGGGTTTCAAGCTGTTCATTTTTGGAGCTGATGTCAGCCTCCAAGGGGGTGTACTGTTTTTTCACAGAGAGCAATGCCTCCACCTTTTTTCCCCCACCCAGTCTCTTCTATGCAGGGTGTAGCGCTCTACAGCTATGCTCCAGTCATGTGACAAGTCCCACCAGGTCTCCATAATCCCTACTAAATCATAATGCACACTGGAGAGTAGGAGGGCTAGCTTCTCCTGCTTGTTCCCCATGCTCCTGGCATTAGTATATAGACATTTGCGTCCTTTACTGAGGCCCTCATCTTCCCATCCTGCTGATGGAGAAGTATTCCCTCAGCTCCCGCAAGAGTGGCTTTCCCAGTGTCTCTAGCTGTTGTGCTTACTGGTATGTTGGTCCCTGGACATGTTTGAATTTGTGTATCCCTGTCCCTCAACAATCTCAGTTTAAAGCCCTGTCCAAAAGCTTGGCCATCCTGGCCATGAACAGGGACCTACCTTTCATAGATTTCATAGATTTCATAGACATCAGGGCTGGAAGGGACCTCGGGAGATCATCAAGTCCAGCCCCCTGCCCAAACGGCAGGAAGTCAGCTGGGGTTATAGGATCCCAGCAAGATAAGCATCCAATTTACTCTTGAAGGTGTTCAATGTAG
>NW_017728931.1:10831432-10838848 GCF_001723895.1 Crocodylus porosus | reverse complement strand
CAAATTGTGCCAGGGCTGGGGCAGGGGTGGGCTCCCTTAAGTGCCTTGGTCTGCTGGCTTTGCAAGGGTTGCTCAGCAGGCCAGCAGTGGCAGTAGTCCCCCCATCCCCCCTCGTGAAGTGGATCCCTTCCCAGGAGTCCTCTCTCCCTGAAGTGCATCCCATGGTCAAGGAATCTGAAGCTTTCTCAGCGGCACCAGCATCGGAGTTGCCAGTTCACTTCCTCAATGCATCCTTCCCTTCTGGGACCGGAGCCTACAACAGGGAGCACAAAAGAAAAGACCACCTGGGCTCCCAACCCCTTGAGCCCAGAGCCTGTAGTCGCTCATGACCCAGTCTGGATTACTCCTGGCCGTATCATTAGTTCCCACATGGATGATACAAGATTCTATTGTAGATTAAGCTTACCACATTACCTGACCCTTTAAAGACTTAACCAGATGACACTTGGCTATATCAGGGGCAAGTGATTATGAGACAATAGGCCAGATTTTGATCCGATTAACAGTGCATAAAATCTGGGGTAACTGCACAGAGGCTGAAGAAGTATGATTGCTGTAGACTCCAATGTAACTTATGCACAGAGCAGAACTCTTCCTGTTCACTCAAATGTAAAACTCAAAGTAAACTCAGAAGTTTGGAATCTAACCTTACGGAAAGTTCCCATGGAATTTAACAGAAAAAAATGCTTTCCAATAGGGTTTGAAAACCCATGGAAGGATTTCCTTCTCTACTCAGTTTTTGTTTTGAGTTTTGGGGAGATTTGATAGTAGGGATGTTTTATTTTTTGGTGGGGGTTTTATTTATTTTGGGAGGGGGGGCTTGGAGGGTTGTGTAGCAATCTCTATAAACTCCTTTTACTTGTCTGGAGAACCCTCTTGGTTTCATACCCGTTACATTCCACTGAATTTTCCCATATAGGCACACAAAGTGAAACTGGAAAAAAAATACTTTTGCACATTGTCCACCCAACAAGGCAAACCCATCAAGTCTCCCCAGGCTTGAACCAGCTGTGGCATGGCAGTATGGCATGCAAGCGCAGATGCCAGCTGGCCACAGCAGTCAAAGATGTAGCAGAACCTGAACAAAGGAAAATAAACTCAGCATTTAGATAGGGATCACATGCTGAATGCCATTCTTAGCTTCACAACTGGGAAAAATATGACTTATTGATAAAGACATTTAAATTCAATACTTTTTTCTTTTCAGGCCACTCCTAATAGATTCCAATTAATGATCTAATATTAATATGCAAAACTTTATTTTTGAAAACATTAAATAGCTTAAGTGACAAATTACCATGGGCCAGTCAGTCCAGATCTGATCACAGAGACAGCAACTTCTATTGAATTCAATTCATCTTGCATGCATTTATGTTAAGGTTGAATTTGGCCATGCTACTGACATTTCCATGAGGTCTTGCAAGGATTTTTTATTGGACATTGCTAAAAAAAAAAAAAGACACTCTGGGAAAATGTGCATTCTATCAAGTGTTGTGAAACTGTGTGGGTTGGAGAAGGCTCAGTTTTTAATAAAGGAAACATTCATTGCGTCCCATTTCAAGGACTTCTGCAAGATAGAAATTAGGAGGCAAGCAGGAAGCCATGGCCTTTCTCCTGCTAGCTCTCCCTTTGCTATCAGGCAGGAACAATTTGGTATGCAAAAATACACTGGAAAGTGCTTTCACTCTTCTGCACGGGACTGTAGGGCCAAGGAGCATTTCCTTCCCTGTACCTGGGACAAAGTATGGTATCACATGTTACAAAAGCCTGCCAGGTAACCCTCTAATTCCTCAAGGGTTCCCAGTAAACTATCCCTCCTAAGAAAATATTACAGGCTATTCTTTATCATCTTCTCAGATGGAAAGGTCCTAGAAAACTTACAGAATAGTAAATGTATTAAACATTTTTAAATGAACTTTAAAGGAATGTCAGTAGATAGCTATGGGCTTTGTTCCTGTTAAGTATGGTAGGGCATGTCCACAACAGCAACAAAAGCAATCAGAACTTTAGATTTAATTCCTTCTTTTCTATTTTCCACCCTCCCTTCCCACCCCCACTTTGCTTCCTCCTTATTGTTTTCATCTGGTAGTGCATCTCTGCCTGATTTGTCATGATTTCATGTTGACATATTGTCATAAGACAATTGCAGCTGCTCTCTGTGCAGAAGGCAAGCAGGAATCTCTCTCTCTCCCTCTCTTTCACTCTCCGACTCTTCCCCTCCTCCCCTCCAGAGATGGATTTCCTTGGAGTGAACAGACCGTTGCCACTGAGAACTCTCTGCAGCTTGCCTGCTTTGGAGGGCTGGCAGATGACTCCTTGTCAGTCAGCTCATTGTTTGGAAATCACAGTTTATACTGAGGCAAAAGGCTTACCCTTCCAAAGTGTATATATTTATGTAGTCTACTGCCTGATGCAAAAGGCACTCCTCTTATCATACAGAGAAAGGATGTGAGCTCATTCATGAAGAATCCAAGCTCTGGGGTGCCCCACTCGCTAAATCCGAGAATCCCCTGCATGCCCCTTCTTCTGAGAGGGTGGAAGAGAAGGAAAGCGTAAGGCTATTGGCTTTTAATAAGTGGGATAATATATTTCAGAGAGGAGCTCAGACAGGAGAGGAAATGAACTTGGCTAGACGGTCACTTATAATAAAAAAAGGGGGGGATTTGCAAAACTCATTCCATTATTTCATGTAAATATACTTGGCTCAGCTAAAATAGGCTGATATAATCATAAGAAGTGCAGTAAGGCTAAAGGCTGTCTCTTCCCTTTAGACACATTTAGCAACACAGCACTGTTTATTAGTCTGCTCGATAAAGAAACAAACAGATTATTGGCCAGGCGGTTGCTGACTATCAAAACTAAGCAAACAGTTAAATGCAACACTCAGACCCTAATCCTGCAAGAGGCTCCCCACAGGGAAGACCTTCCCTCTCTCCCACCTCTGCTGCTCTACTAACCTCACTGGGGCTCTCTATAGGTTCACAGATCAGCATGTGATTCCAAGTACCTAACAGGAATGGGGCCTAAAACAGTATGAGTGAATGGCTTATATGGTAGAGGCATGGCTGAAATATATGCTGGTGTGGTACATAACAAAAGTTTCATAATTGGTTGGCTTTCTTACTCACAAGTAGTGAAGTAATAAGTGAATGATGTATAAGCAGGAAAATATCAAGTGGGAATAGTGCGGTGTTATAGACAGAGGGCACATCTACACATTCATTACTGTGCTGTAGTTACTGCACATTAAATTTAGTACTTGTATAATCAAGTACTGAATTAAAACAGTAATCAGCATTACTGAGCACTAGCACTAGATTTTCTCTAGCCTGAAAAATCAGTGACCCAATGAGTAACATCTACCAATCTCCAAAGACAGCAGGGCCTCATTATGCTGGGGACCGCACACAGAGCAAGAGATTGCCCCTGCCCAGAGAACTTTGCAAATTAAATAAGGAACACAGACAAAAGAGGGAAGAAAAGAGGTAATCAATAACCTCATATTATAGACAGGGAAGTGAGACACAAGGATATTGATGGCTCAATAGCAGACTTACTATTAGCCCAGGGTAAGTAACATCACATTTTTCACTAACCCAGAACAGCCTGCTGCTGCTGCTACAGAGACTGGACCAAGTCTCCACCCAGCAGTGTCCATTCCCTGCATGTCAACCCATCTCTGCTGACCAGCCAATTGTGGGAGTGGGTCAGAACCAACACTTCCACATGTATGCCCGTATATACCTGCACAAAGCCTAGGCAGAAGTTCTATGGAATCTGTTTCCTCTGTTTTCTGCACAGGTAACCTTAGGACAGGTAGCAGATGCAAGAGTAATACAGGGCAGCAAGAAAAAGTTGACCTTAAAAGACTTGCCCAAGGTCACACAGGAAGTCAGTAGCAAACCTACAAATTAAAAATAGATTTTCTGAGTCCCAGTCCAGTGTCTAAAATACAAGAGCCTTCTTCCTTTTTGAGAAGTTTTGAAAAAAATCATACTTACGTTATCCAATATTGTGCTTCCTGAGGTGAATGAGGACTTTATATTTAACATCAGCAAGAATAGGATCAAGTCTATAAATATATGCAGGTTCTTATGTCATATAAGTATCTATTCTCTGCACTGTAGGCAGGGTTACCAATTCTTGTGGATTTATTACAAATCAGCAAAATTCAATGTTATTTTTTAAGTTCCAGTTCCAGATGGTGTGAACTCAAGAGTATCCTATCATTTATGTTCTCTATCTATCTACGCACACACACACACACACAAGCCAGTTGCCCATCAGGAATGATGGGGGAAGTGGGGCTGCTGAGCTCACAAAAAGTTCACTGTGGGTTGTTTTTTTTTAAAGAAAGCTATAAAATATTTTTAAACTGTTAAAAGTAAAGGAAAAAATAAAAAAGGAAATGACAATTCTCTCAAAATTATAAACCTTTTTTTTTTTATAAATTGCTGAGCTAGAAATGTTGGGTGTTTGCTTTGGGTCCTAACAGTGGCCTGCTTCAGAGGTCTGATTACAAGGAAGACTTCAGGGATAGCTGCATATACTTAGCAGTACCTGAACATCTAATTCTTTTATGGTATCTTAAGTTGAGCACCTATAATTGCGGCACTCAAATTCACTAGCTATAATAAACTACTCTTTGTTCTCTAAAGGGAAGAAAATAGTTTGAAAAACTAAGGTCCTAGGTTTGTCTACTGAGGCAATTCTCAGCCCAGGTGCATAGCACACTGTCGTGCTGTGAGATGCTTTGAAGGGTGCCCTGAGGTGTGAGGGGATAAGCACAGACTCAAGCTGCCTGGCCACTCCTAGCCACCTCTGTCTGGCCCCTCTGCAAGGATGTAAGTACATACTCCTTCACTGTGAGCAAGTGTTGTCTGAGAAGATAAGCACTGTAATAGCTTAATTCATTTTTTGAAATGGGGTGCAGCTCCATTTGCAAAAGTTATGGAGGCGTGACTGAAGCCTAAAAAGGTTGAGTACCACTGGTCTAGCTAGCAGATGTCCAGAGTTACTGGACACTTTTGACCTTTATTTCTCTGTGCCTCAGAGCCCCACCTGTAAAATGGGTATAGTAGTACCATCTATTTTCACAGGAGTAAATCTACTAATGGGTGTAATGCACTTAAGCATTATAGTGATGAGTATCACTGAAAAGCCCAAGAGAAATTAATAATAGATTTAGCAGAGTATATTACCAGTGTAGTAACTAAGACATGGGGCATGCATTGAAAAATAATTAAACAATTTTTTGATTAATTGCTGAATGCACAAATATAACTACAGAAATGAATAAATCAATGTTCATCAACATCATGTATCTAGTTCTCAACCTTTTGAGACTGAGTGCTTTCAGTCAGAACAGTGCTTCCTTTGTACCAACAGTATTGCTGTGCAGGTAGTATAGAAATAACAAAAGATGGTCAGGAAATTATCGTTTTCCTTTGTAAACACATTTTTCAACTTTTTTTTCCATTTGCATTGAAAGTTCTGAGTTAGTCATAAAAATGAAACATAACCTCATTCAAAACCTTTTTAAAAAGTTTTTGGCAACCAAAACCCATATTTTCTGGTACTGGTTTTTCACGCAAACAATTTTTCTGTGTATTTCAAAATTTCCATTTCATTTCATTCATAAAACCTTGTCTGTCAAAAATATTTCCATGGAAAATTTTCAACTGCCTGTACTATTAACAGTTCTCTTGCATCCACGCTGTTCTCCATTCAAGACTTTAAAAACTCACAGTATTTTACTCTGAAACAAAGGAAACTGCATTCTACCCATTTTACAGATACACAAAAAGAGCAATATAACTTGCACGAAGACACTCAAGAAGTCTATGCAGCATCTGAGAAGTAAAAACACAGTTCCTAATTATGTTATGCATAGCCATAAATTCATGTTCACTTTTGGAAAAAATGGGAGAAAGACGGCATTTAAATTGGAGACAATGTGTTGTAAAGACAGTTGAAAATAAATTTTCCAGGGCTTTCTCTTGACAAGAGGTGGAGGGGCAGTTTGTCACAGCAGGGCTAATTGCAGGCATGTTTAAATGTCGGCTTTGGTCCTTTTTGTATCCTGATTGGTCTAGTAAACAGAGGAACAAATTTGCTTAAGTCAGTTAAAATAAGTCTAAATCAATGAAAGAATCTCTCACACTACTCCTGATGTGGATGGCAGTGGAGATGGATCCTGCTCTCATTTAGATCCATGCAGTCTCATAGATATCATCAACACAAGATATTTTCATAGCTGTTAGGATGAAGCCATCCATTATAAGCCCAGCTTTCACTCTCCCTCTAACTTGGACTCAATGAAAAATAATCAGGCTGAACTTTCACAAGCATGACATTATCCCAGCATGGAATTTGTTTCTAGGAAATCTGAGGCCAACTGGACAAAACGTTCAGGAGATACTGGATGAGGGGAGGGCAGACACAAACTGAGATCATATATAGTCTTGATTTTTCGGTTCCATTCTCCTTTATGCAGGAATCACCCAGGACAGTAAAGCAGGTATTCTTTTACCTTAGGTGCTTGGAGAACTGTAAGCAACTGCAGCAATGCATTAACTCACACATGAGCACCCTACAGGAACTATACCCCAGTGAGAAATGCTGTTCAAGTGAAGACCATTTCAAGCTGCAGGGAGAAGGCCTGCTCTACCTCATGTCCTGGCTCTACTGGGGTCTGCACATAGGCTAGCTGGGCTGTAACAATATCTCAGCTAAACCCTTTCCTCCCCTAAAATTTTTTTGCAGCACTTGCTTCTACAGAGAAGAATACAAAGACAATGCATGCACTGTCTCTGCAAGGAAGATGCCTACATTGGGGTAACACACAGGCTTGGCTTTATGGATTCTTTGTAGCTATCCTACATCTACTGCATCCCCTTGGACTCAGACTCTGTTTCCCATTTTAACCACAGGTGCAATGAACTTCAGAGCAGGACTGTCAGAAGTGGCCATGTGGTTTAGGAGCACAAATCCCATTAACTTTAATAGGAATTGGCTGCCTATTGTATTTTGGCTCCTTCAGAAATCCTACCAGCCACTAACCTGTATCGTTGGGACATTAAATATCTTTAAGAATGCTGCCATATATATTTAGGCCTATCTTAAAAGGAGCCAGAGTCACTTAGGTGCTTTTGAAACTGTTATACTGTGTCTCTGCATTTGGACCTAAATAGTTGGGCTGTACACCTAGGAATGGATGCACAACATTTGTGGACTGGATACTAGGGCTGTGCGAAGCTTCAGGTGGTGATTCGATTCGGAGGAGATTCGGCTCAATTTGGTGGCCGAATCCGAATCGAATCATGGGGCCAATTTAAAGGTCCAAATCGATTCAAAGCTCTCCAAATCTTCGGCAAAGATTCGGAGAGCATTGATTATTCAGACATTAGCTGCAGC
>NW_017728931.1:10802879-10831332 GCF_001723895.1 Crocodylus porosus | reverse complement strand
GCTCACTGGGTGCTACAGGGCAGGGGCAATCCCCACTGCCCCACGCTGCATGGGGGGGCTCTGCATGAGCCCCCTCAATCACCCCCTGGCTCCTCCAACCCCCTCCCGGCTGCCCCGCCTGCTGGGGCTCCAGCCCTTTAAGAAAAAACAAAGCTGAGACAAACCCCAGGACACACTGCTCCTGGTGCAGCCTCGAGACTTTTGGGGGCTCATGCAGAACCCTCCATGTGGCGCAGGGCAGCAAGGATCACCCCCTGCCGGCAACAGTGGTGAGGCCCCAAGTTTCTTCAGGTTTTTTTTTCTTCAAGGGCCAGAGCTGGCCCATGCGGGGCACCCATGAGGGGGTTGGGGGAGTGAAGGGGGTGGGGTTTGGGGACTCATGCAGAGCCCCCCATGCAGTGCGGGGCAGCAGGGATTGCCCCCCACCCAGTAGCACCTACTGATCTGGGGCTTTTTTTCCCCTCAGGTGCTGGGAGCTGGGGCAGGCGGGGCAGCCACTGCTGGGCTGAGAGAGGGGTGGGGGATGGGCCTGGCCTGACTGATTCAGAGATTTGGAGACTTGGCTGCTGCTGAATCTCCGAATCAGGTTCAGCCAAATCAAATCAGGAGTGATTCAAATCACTGAATGGAATCACTGTCCCCTGAAGTGGCGGAATCCAAAGCAAATACTAGCCGCTTCGCACAGGTGTGCTGGATATTCCCAGCTTACAGGGGAGTTTGCTAGGGAAGGTCTGCTTGCATAGAGGGGCAGGAAGAAGAGGGTGTGGATTAAAAGTCCTGGAGAAACGACTGGAGGCTGTTGCAATGCCAGAGCCACTGCCACTGCCAGCTCTTCTTCTGCTTGTACCTGCGAGGAGTTTGTCCAGGCAGGACCACTCACTGTCAAGGCTTCCACCCAGGTTCTGGTTTGACTGGGGAGACAGTGGCTTGCAGTTTCTTTCCACCGACAACCAGGTGAGGGAGTGCCTGTGATGTGAGCAGCGCCTCCTGGTGGTGTCTCTCAGGGTCCAGGTAACAGAGCTACAGGCAGAGGTGGAGAGGCTTGGAAGCATTCTCCACCATGAGGACTTCATCGATTCAGTGCTGAAGAAGACCTCTAGGACTGCAGGGGAAGGATCGCCAGAGGCAGTACTACAGAAGGAAAAGGACATGGACTCCCAGGAAAGTGGAAGCTGGAAGCTTGTGACCTTTGGCAGCAAGCCAAAGTCTTCATCACCTGCAGCGATTTGCCTCAAGACCAGATATGGAGCCCTAGCAACAGAGGAGAAGGAGCACTTTCCATTGCTGAAGGAGGTCAGGCCAAGCATCCCTAAGGTTGAGAGGATCAAGACCACAACCACCAAAAGAAAGTGGCAGGTGTTTGAGACTCCCTTCTGCAGGGCACAGAGGCATTCATCTGCCAACCTGATGTCTCAAGAGGTCTGCTGCTTGCCTGGAGCCTGGATATGAGATGTCATAGAGGGATTACCAAGACTCATCTGGCCCTCTAACTAGTACCCCATGCTGTTCATTCATGTGGGCATGAATGATACTGCCAGGAGTGGTCCTGAGCAGATCAAAATGACTACAGGGCTCTGGGTCCAAGGGTAAAGGGGCTGGGGACGCAGGCTCAGGGGGTGTTCTCTTCAGTCCTTCCAGTCAAGGGGAAGGACCCAAGCAGGAGCAGATGTAACCTGCAGATCAATGCATGGCTGCACAGATAGTGTCACTAGCAGGCGTCTGGCTTCTTTGAGCACGGGATGTTGTTCCAAAAAGGACTGCTAGGAAGAGATGGGATCCACTGATGAAGGGAGGGAAGAGCATCTTCACAGACAGGCTCACTAACCTGGGATTTAAACTAGGTTCACCAGTGGATGGGGACCAAATCCCTGAGATAAGTGAGGAAGTAGGTGACCTGGAGGAAGCACAAGCAGGAATGGGCAACAGGGGAGGCATTCACATTCTTCCTGAGAAAGTAGGGCAATTGGCAAGTTGCTTGAAGCGCCTGAACACAAACGCGTGGAGCCTGGGAAACAAGCAGGAAGAACTGAAAGTCCTTACACAGTCACAGAACTATGATGTGTTTGGAATAACAGAGACTTGGTGGGATAGCTCACATGACTTGAGCACTGTCACGAATGGATACAAACTTCAGGCAGGACAGGCAGGGGAGAAGAGGAGGAAGAGTTGTGCTTCATGTAAGAGTTGTATGGCTGCTCAGAGTTCCAGTATGAAGCTGGAGATAGGCTGGTTGAAAGTCTCTGGATTAAGGTTAGAGGGGAGAGCAACAAGGGTGATGTTGTGGTGGGTGTGTGCTATAGACTGCTAGACCAGGAGGATGAGGTAGATGAGGCTTTCTCGAGACAACCAGCATAAGTTTCCCGATCACAGGCCCTGGTTCTCATGAGGGATTTCAATCACCCTGACATCTTCTGGGAGGGCAACATAGCAGTGCACAGGCAATCCAGGAAGTTTTTAGAAAGTGTTGGAAACAACATCCTGCTTCAAGTGGTGGAGAGGCCAACTAGGAGCCATGCTCTTCTTGAACTGCTGCTCACAAATAGAAGAATTGGTGGGGAATGTAGTAGTGGATGGCAACTTGGGCAGCAGCAACCATGAGACAATTAAGTTCAGGATCTTGAGGAAAGGAAGGATGGAGAGCTGCAGAGTAAGGACCCTGGATTCAAAAAAGCAGACTTCAACTTACTCAAGGAATGGATGGGCAGAATCCCCTGGGAAGCCAGTCTGAGGGGGAAAGGAGCCCAGGAGAGCTGGTCATATTTTAAAGAAACCTTACTGAGGGTGCAGGAACGAACCATCACAACACACAGGAAGACTAGCAAGTATGGCAGAAGACCAGCTGGGCTTAGGAGAGAGCTCATCAGTGAGTTAATCACAAAAAGGAAGCTTACAAGAAATGGAAACTTGGACAAACAAGTAGGAAGGAGTATAAGTGTACTGATCGGGCATCCCAGGATTAAATCAGGAAGGTCAAAGTGCAATTGGAGTTGCAACCAGCAAGGGACATGAAGTGTAACAAGAAAGATTTCTACAAGTATGTCAGCAACAAGAGAAAGATCAGGGAAAGGGTGGGCCCTTTACTAAAAGGAGGAGGCAACCTAGTGACAGATGATGCAGAAAAGGCTGAAGTACTCAGTGCCTTTTTTGCCTCAGTCTTCACAAGCAAGGTCAGCTCCCGAATTACTGCACCTGACAGCACAGTTTGGGGAAGCCGTGAGCAGCCAACAGTGGTGAAAAAACAGGTTAGAGACTTTTTTTAAAAGCTGGGCATGTACAAGTCCACAGGATGCTATGCACCCAAGGGTGCTGAGGGAGTTGGTTGATGTAATTGCAGAGCCACCAGCCACTGTCTTTGAAAACTCATGGCAGTTGGGAGAGGTGCCAGATGATTCAAAAAGGGAAGATATGATACCCATCTTTAAGAACGGGAAGAAGGAGGATCTGGGGAAAATCATGGAGCAGCTCCTCAAAGAATTCAGTTCTGTTCATTTTGGGGAGCTCTGCCAAGCTCTCCAGTACAAGCTGAGCGGTTGACCCCACCTCTGCATAGTTTCTCCCCTGTCATTCCCCATAGTATTTTTGGAATTTACCCCTGAATGTAAGCCTTAACCATGGGAAGTCTGCACTTTTCTGCACCTGACTTCTAGCTTGTTGTACTCCACTTACCATCTTAATGTCCATAATTAGAGTCAATCACAGAAGAAGAGAGAAGTAGTTTGCATACCAGTTCCTAGAAGGGCTCCGCATGAGAAGCAGGAATACAATGTGGAGAGCAAAGTAAAACATTGATAGAAGAGGACAATTCAGCTGGCTCAGTCTGGTTGCCTATAAGTGCCAGTGTAAACATAAATATCTAAATATCAATATTATTATTATTATGTTTCATGAAATGTGGTTCACTGCTGAGACCATCTGTGCATATCCTGCCTAATCAATTACCCAACACTGCAGTACCTCAGTTTTGGATGAAATGTTGGTCTCTCCTCTTTATTGGTCTTTTGAGGACTTAATAACTAGCAAAGCTAAGCTCTGAGGCCTGATATTAGTGAATGTAACATATGTAATATGAACAAGTTTGATTAGATGATCTAGTGCTTCCTTCCGGGCGTAATTCCTAGGAAACTAGCATAAAAAAAAGCTTATTTATGTGAAATTCCCGACTTAAAAACATCATTGGGACAGTTCCAAAGTAGGTTGCAAAGTTTGCTGCTGTGTATTGCCAAGGCATTAAATGTGTTTATAATGAACGTTATAGCACATAATTTGATTACGTGTGGATTATGTTTGACAGAGAATGGCTTGTGCAGTGAACTTCTGAAGGACAAATTGTCCATAAGGAAGATGTTAGAGCAAAGTCCTTCATCAAAAAGAGTACCTTGCTGATCAGCTACTTACAAAGCTCAGACCTTCTTTGGCTGAGCTATAAGAATAACACTGGACACCCTGAACTACAGGAAGTTCATTAGTGGGAAGTTCCTCTCCTGAGGATTTTCTAAGAAAACACTCACCACCCGTATGCAAGAAGGGTTACTGTCCTGCATATCTTGATAAGATTTCTTACCTTTTACCTTGCAGTCCAGAACTATCCATCTTCCTTCCCACAATGCAGCTTTCTTTTTACTGACACACCCACTGCTCCACCTGTGAATAAGCAGCAGATAAAGCTATATTCCGACACACCTACTCACATTAAATAGCTTCTTCCTCCACAAAACATCTCCTATTGATTTCAGTGGAATTAGTCATGCAGCGACATGCTATTCAGCATAAAGATATCCAAATCTGGTTGTCAAGCACTGTTAAATCTGAAAGTTAATTTGGAAAATAGCGAAATCGTAAAAAATTAAAATGTACTTGCAAGTGTACAGGGTATAAAACATCTCTCAGGCTTTTAGTTAAGTGGTTGTGACATGATCAAGTTTTTTCAAACTCCTCTATCTGGCACTCAGAGCTTTTCTGCTTGTTCAACTCCATAGTGCCACATTGCGGAATTTTGTATTGCCACAGCTAGGATTTTCCTGTCTGCAGAGTATGTTTAACAAGTGAGAGAGATGCAGCAAAACAAAGTAATTGCAGAGTTCTGTGAAGTGGTTTTTCAGTCTCAGAGGAATGGGCTGTTTTGAAAATAAAGCGAAACAAATGCATGCCACAGATATCAGAATCTAGCACAACTTTATAAATGCATGTGTAGACCCCATATAGTGTACCAAGCTGTCCCTTATTGAGCACAGTTAATCTTTAGAGGGTCAGCATAGTGTAAGAGAAATCTCTGCTAGTCTTGGGTTCCTCCTAGTAGGTGCATCTACACATGCTATTAAGGTGACACGATAAACTCTGGTGCAGTTTGCACCAGAGTCAGGTGTTCCAGGCCATAGTGTACATGTGTTCCCAGGACCATAGTCTGAGCAAGGATGGAGCAGCCCCAAGCAGGCAAGGGGCATGGAGCAGGGGTCAACCCCGGCTCCAGATGGTGGCATTGGAGCTGGCTGGGGCACAAGGGTGCTATAGTGCAGGGCTAGGCAGCAGGCAGCCCCCCACACTTCAGCACCCTCGTGCCCTAGCCAGCCCCTGACACCATCTACAAGTGCGTTTCAGTGGAGTTAAGTACTCCAACATAAGACAATACTGTCCCTGATGGCAGAGTTAATTAATTTACTGGGCCCTAATATTTGTAGATGGTGATGCTTTACTGTGGAGCCAGTTAGTGAACTGGGCAGTAAAGCGCACATGTAGATGCACCCAGTAATTGGTATATGGGTACCGTAAACATGATATGGAACATCAGATACCCCTTCTTCCCCTCTTTCTCCCTGTGGTCTTTGGCTGCCAGGTTAACTCTTAAGCTAAGAGAAGACACTGCATTTGTCCCCGGATAAGTTGTGCCTGTGTTTATCCCAGACCAAAACTATGCCAGGCTTGGTGTGTACATGCACTGGCCTTCTAATCAGGTTTTGATAAGTGGCTGAATGCAGTGCTTTTCTGCCATTCATTCAATGATGCAATCCTGAGATAACTGCACAGAAGTACTTTGAAATATCCCTGGATAAACTGTTACTACTTCTAGTCCAAGAAAACCATTTTAGGATTTATCCCAGGACAGTGGACATGGACATCTGTATGACTGCACTTTTGTCCTAGGATAAAAAAGTTTATCACAGGATAAATGTGACATCTCTTTTCAGCCATAGAGAAGTCTCTGATTGTTTTAAATTATCCTGGGGGAAAGGGCTGGAATGCTGCTGTTCCTCACTGGAAGCTTGCAAAGCAATTGAGAGCCATATATGCACCCTCTTCCTGAGTTGCACTGTGCATTTCTCAGCTGTAGGTGAGCCTTGGAAACTCATTACCTTTAAAAAAATATGTCAAGTGAATTATGTGGATGAGATTTCTTGCACAAAGATAGAATTTTTTGCCCAAAATGTGCGACCATTTCACAACTACACAGGTGTTCCTGTTCTAGGATAACTATGTAGCCCATTTCAGCCAATATTATCAAAAACTCTTCACCATACTGGGCTGATCTTGGGGCTGAGCATGCCTCACCTATGCCCCACTGACCTGAGTCCATTGATATGCACACTGGGGCATTAATGAGACTGTTCTGGAGTCATACCCAGCACCTACTCTCGAACCATTGGGCAAGTGAACTTCTAGCTCTGGAGCACATTGGTGGTCTCAAGTAGGTGGACATGGTAAGTATCACATTCCCAAGGGCATGTCACTGACCTAGGAAGGCAGGAATGAAGCCAGACTTTCAAAATACAGCATTATTCTTTGTAGACAGTATATCTGAAGTGTATTTTTATAACCCTCTAAAATATATTAGTTTCTTTTCCCTCTAAGGCTTATATAGTTGGACTCTAGGAAACAGAGTATAATTGGATCATTTAAAAACTCTACAGCCTTCCTAAAATATGTGTGTTAAACTTCTGACAAACAGAATCATTAATGATGTGCTATAAAAGGTTAATCAGTGTTTGTTCTGCATGGGTCTGAGTAATTCCTTCATGGCTTCACCATTCACGATTAACGAAGTCTCAAAGTATCTAATAATAAGTCAGTGTCACATCATGTCATCATGTATGTTCCTCCTTCCATATATGTGTGTGTGTGCAAGAGACTCACCTTCATATATGGTATGCCACTACACTCACAGTTACACATGAAAGAGAGGCTGAGGTAATTTTACTGTCAGCAAAACTCTGCATAAAAGGACTTTAATCCTTTTCTAAGTCAGGGAACCTGGTTTTCTCTGATAAAAAAAAATAACAAATTCTCTGCTAAAAACCCCAAAATCCATTATTAAAATTAAAAGCCCCCTGCAGCCCCACTCCTAACCCTGCTGGTGCCCCTCACTCACCCCCATGCCATCCCAACCCTGCTGGTGCCCCTCACTGCCCCCACAACGACCCCCCACCCTACCTGTGCCTCTTGGCCCCACCCACAGCCCCTGCCCCCTGGCCCTGCCAGAGGGGACCCCCAGATCCCAGAGCTATGGGACCAGGGACCCAAGTCTGCAGCTCCCTGCCCATAATATCATGCAGCTGCAGCAGAAGCAGCATAGAGCTGACTCCCCCACTGCTGCTGCCTGCTGGGGTGGGGGCAGGCCTGGCTCCTGGCCCCCCCAGCCCTACCAATCCCCCCAGCCATCAACTGCAACCCTCCAGCCCTGCCAGAGGGGCCTCCAGCCCCCTGCAAGCCCCACTTACCTCAGGCTCCAGGAGCAAAAAGTGAAGCTGACCAGAGTGAAGCTGTGGCTGAGTGAGAGCCTCAGGCCCAGCCCTTCCCCCTCCCCCTCTGGGCAGGGCTGGGCTTTCCCACCCTGTTTGCAAACAGCCCTTGCAGGTTGGAGCTCTACCAGCCTGCAGAGCTGAGCTGTTTGCCAAAGCAGGGAATACGTGGGTTTCTCTGCTAAAAGGAGAAATACATGTTTTCTCTGATAAAAAGGGAAAATCCATGGTTTTCTCTGTTTTTATATGGGAAACGGAAAACCAGGATCCCTGGTACAACCTGTGAACATTACAATCATGCTCAGTGCAAAGGCAGATCTGTAACTTCACAGGTTTGTACAGTTTATAGCCCTGATAGTAAACTGGTGTTTTTATTAAATAACTGACTGGAATTCTAGTGCCAACTTATCATGAAGGTATGAAGTGACTTGCCTTCTGGGGTCAGATTTAAGTGACCAGCCTTCTCATACAGGAAGATCTTACTTTCCAAAATATAAGCATAAGACATTAACTAAACCATAAAGTAATGTGTGTTTATCAACAGGAAAATTCCTACAACACAGGAAGTCATGTTACCTTCTCTGTTCTACATTAATTGAACTTAAAATGACTATTTAAAGTAGAATACCCCATTCAGGCTAATGGATTGCAACTACTACCCCTGCACTTGTTTTCCATGGATCTGCCTAATGCAGTTTTTAACTTCTGTCTTGTACAGAGGAGTATATGTATAATTAAAATAAAAGAAGCGTGTTTGTTGCTGTTCACTGGAGACTACATTTGCAAGGCCAAACTAGAACCAAGACAAAGAGGGTAGGTGATTCCAATCACAAAGATATATAGTACAATGCAGATATAGTACACAAAGTCTAACAATGATGTTTACATTTTGGGAATGAAGACAACTCATCACTAAGCTTTTAACTCAAAATAAGTCACACAAATATTTATCACACTGGTGTTTTTAAGGCCAATATTACTAAACTGTTTCTGTATTATATTGGGAGTGACAGCAATTATTAAGAACTGAAATGCTACTTCTGTTATAAACCTTTTTTTCATTTGTTCATGGCTGTCACAAACACATTTTTTACTGAAATTTTCCAGGTTTAACCTTTGCTGAGAGGCAACTTTCGGTGGTTTATTTCAGGAAGTGTCTACCCAGCATAAAACAGTGCCATGAGAGAAACCCAAGTTAACTTTGAATAGATATGTAAGCATGCAGTTTTGCCAACCCTAATCTCTAGGGAACAGAGTTAAGGTTATAGTATGTGATATGTGGAAGCTTTAGAAATAGAGAGGGTCTCCCAGTGGGTATGTGGGTGAAAAAAAAGGGTTCAGTAGCTTGTCATTTCCCGAATTTGTATAAGTTTGAGTGAGATCTCTTTTGCATGTAGTAACACTAGCTGCCTGCAGCTGCCTGTCTGTTAATATCCCAGGCTTTTTATGCTTTGAAGAGGGGTAAGGAGGAGATAGAAGTGATGTGATCTACTGACTGAGGAACTTATGAACATCTCTCCATGACCCTTTGTATGTCAGCAGCTGCACAGGAACCCTCCTTGTGTTCAGATAAAACCTGACATAAAAGTGTTGTCCTTGAAAGAGAGAACTTTATCTGCTGGAGAAGCTTAGAAGGTACCACCAAGTAGGTCTGTGTGTCCTCAACCCCATTAACTCTATTTAGGTGTATATCATCAGCTAAAGTGCAAATGATGTTGAAAAAAAGCACAAAAATCTCTTTTTTTTTTAAATTGCCTGTGCACCCACTCTGGGCAGGATTCATTGCTCTGGCATTTTTTTTTCACAAACAGTTTTTAAAAAATATTATCAGTCAGCGACAAACTGTAAGACTGCCAAGGATAAACTCTATCCAGAGTCTAATTTCAAAGATTTCCTATTTAAAATATATTAAGAGAAAAACAAATAAAAACTCAAAAGAAAATCCAGAAAGCACCTAAAATAAGCTGGCCTGAAATTTCATACCAATTGCCCCCCAACTTTTAGAGAAGAACAGGTGTGTATGCCCTATTTTAAAATCACCTTCTAACTCAGAGTCAGTTTTGGGTTACCAAAAGCCACCTCTGTACCATTTACGTGCAGGACTAAGCAACTGGTACCCAAAGAAACATACCTGTTTCCTATTCCAGATGGATGGCAAGTAACATCTCAGCTTCAGTGTAACTTGTCTTGTATCTAAAGTTTTTACAGCATTCCATACTTTTATTGGATTTTTTCCCCTATATTTAGATTCTCTAATATTTAAGAAGTTGGGGGCACCAGTTGAAGTTCTACCTCCATTTCAGGGATGTATACTTGAGAACACGGCCTCCATTTACAGGAAATAGGTCCTTTGTGAATTTTCAAAAGTGGTTAATGAGGTGTGAGTTTTGACTCAAGCTTGCCCCCATTAAGTGTCTCTATGGGGTGGGGGGCAGTCATGTTTCTGGTGTGGATTTTTTTGGTGTCTACTAAATGTTGAGCTTACTCCAAACATTTTTTCTACATTGAATATCTTCAGCTTCTCTTTTTTATGGAATTTTGGTTGTTTCATGAAGTCTCAGCTCTGCCTGAAGCTTCTCCCACAGCCTAGAAACCAGTGGTTCTCAACCTTTTTCAACTCAAGGGACCCTTCATTAAACTAAGACATCCTCCATACCTTTGCAAATTGTGCAGTCCCCCATTTCAAGAACTAATTTATTAAAGGACTGATCTTTTTCAGAGGAGCCAGGCAGCTGGAGACAGGGGAGTGGTCAGGCAGGGAGAGCATGAGCTTGCCCTCCTCTTCACACCTGAAGCCTCAGCCTGCCCTTATCTACTTCCTCCTCACACCTCCTGCAACACCTCTCAGAGGATCTTGTGGACCCCAGGATGCCATGGTTGAGAATCATTGGCCTAGATGCTTATAGGATGCCTCTGCCATATGGATTTGCATGTTATCCAAATCCCTGAGAAGTGATGCTAAAGTTCTTCTAAAATTAGAACTTGCACATGGGATCATTATATTTCTTTGGATATTTCTCATCCTGACTAGATTCTGCCTGGGTCATCTCCACAAGGTCTCTCCTCTGCTTTTCCAAGTTGCATTATCTCTCAAGGATTTTTCTCCTGTCAAGTGTCTGGTAACCATTCTCCCTGGATCCTCACGGCCTGATTCCATGCAGCTCCACTTTCTCAAGAGCTTCCTGTTGGGAAAAAATTTCATTTTCTTTCATGACCTGTGACAGCATGAGCCTTAGGGCAGCTGTGGTGCCCCCTAAGGCCACCCTAACCCTGCCCGCAATCCCTGTCCTCTATATAGCCCCCTCTCACCTGCCACACCTTGATGTTCCTTGATATTAGTTGGAAGGATGCCTCTGAGTCCCAGAGGGCCTCACCAGTACTCTGCCTAACCTGACTTGTCTCCCATGATTGCTGGGCCCTCTGCCCATTAGCCCAAAACATGCAGTTCTCCACGGGTCTGTCACACCCCAGCATACCTACTGGTACCTACAGGCGCCTGGCTGGGACTGAGAGCCAGTGGTCACTGCCTGTGGCCCAAATGGCTCTTATTTAAGCCTTAGGGCTCTTCATCATGGCCTCCTGCTGCTCCCATAGTCACGCCCATGCCTCGCAGATGTCAGTCGGACACCATTTACCTTCCTGTATAGGCTTTGGACTTCTTAGCCTTAACCTACAGATTTATCTGGCTGTTACTTGTGGCCTAGTCTCAACCCCTTATTTGCCCCTGGCCACCTCCACTGCCCTCTCTGGGCTCAGGCTCTGGCCCTCAGCCTCAGGCTGCCTCTGTTGCCCCCCTCTCAGGGTCAGGCCCCAGCCTTCTTGGCCTTAGCCTGCCTGTACATCACTTGAAGGATCAGGCCCCAGTCCCTCTCAGCTTCAGCCTTCTTCCATCTTGTGCCCCTGCTCTTGGCAGGGCTCAAATCTCATGTGTGGCTCAAGCACCCCTGGGGCTCCTTTGCACTCCCTACAGCTACACCCAGTCCTCTGGTATAAACTAGAACAAAAATTCAAGCAACTGCTTTAAACTCAAAGTCCCCCTTCTGGGTTATCATACCACTGCCAGGCCACTTTCCAATTCTCTGATTTTCCCTGCCCTAGGAATGCCCTGCCATGGCCTCCAGCTCCCTCTCCCTACCAGCCTGAATTGACAGGAGCTCCTCTCTCAATAGAGTTCAGGGCTGCACTTCCCCTCTGCCTCAGGGCTCTAGGCTTTTATATCCCTTGGGCTTCTCCCCTTCTGGTCAGGTATTCTCTTGACCAGATGCAGATGCAGCCCCTCATCCCACTAGACAGCTCACTGCACCTAGGCTGCAGTTGTTCCCTTCCCTCCCATAGTTAACCCTTGTTCAACTACCTGGAGCTCTTTCTGCTGCAGTCCCTCTCTCAAAGTTAACAGGAGTCCCAGAGTCCCTGTTACATGACCCAAAGAATCAAAACTCAAATTTGTCCAGAAATGAGCAGGGAGCAAAGTGGAAGGAACCGTAAGTGGATTTGGGGTGGGGGGCATGGCTCTTGCTGCTATGCGCACCCTGGGAGATCTGTGCTGGGCTCTTCCGGGGGGGGGCAGGGGTGCCTCCAGATCTTCATCTGCAGGATGAAAGCAAGCTGCTGCTGCCAGCGGGGACCACCAATGGCACTGAGCTCTATCCAGCACTCAGGGCAGACAGCGGTGCTGGTTGGGGGGCTGCTGCCACCATGGCATGGTGCAGCCAAGGAGTTGGGGTGACTGGGGACAAGCGGAGCCCCAGGGGGTTCGGAGCAGCTGCAGCAGGGCCTGGGATGAGTGGGGCCCTGGTCTCACAGCCTTTTCCCCTCCCCTCCCCAAACAGACTTGCCTTCTTGGGAGGGGGGCACCTATGCCAATCGCATAAGAGTGAATTTACCTCACATATAAAAAGGGTCAATGCATAAGAGCGAATTCGCATACAGAGAACCCGCACAAATTGAGGGAAAGCTGTAGATGAAGGAAATGGGGGCGTGTTTCCTGTATCTACCACACTTTCTCTCTGGGCAACTTTAGGCAACTCACTGGCATTCTCTGCGTCGCATTTCCACTTTGTAAAATTAAAAGCATGCCACTTTTCTCCTATTTTTTATCTACTTAAATTTTAAGCTCTCACTGTATGTTGGTATAAAACTTAACTTACTGGAGCCTAAGACTCACTGAAGCAAAAATTGACTGGGAAGAGATTTTTAGTTTCATTTTTATACAGGAGGGTAAAAAAAATGAGTTTTCATTTTAGTTATTATTTCTTCAAATTTTTTTAAATTATTTTTAGTCAAAAAATAAATTGGGTTTTAGTCATTTGTTTTAATCCTCAGCCAAAAACTGACAGTTGGGGATTTTTTAAAATTGTTTTTCCAACGAAGATGCAAAACATTTCATTAAATATTGACTTTTCATTGGAAAACCTGTTTTCAAAAAAATTTAAACTAGCTTGGGTTACAGCTCAATAGTAATCAGGCCCTAATTTTGTTTCAGCATACCACCTGAGTGTTCAAGACACAATTTGGAGATCATGAAATAGTTGTTGCCTGAGCTAGCCAAGGATAATGAAACACCATGACCATCCTTGACTTGAATAGGAACTGTCAATTATAACAATGAACTTGATAAGACAGAAGAAACTGAGAGCCCTGGATAGTTTCTGTGAAGTAAAAGGACAATTTTGTATATTTGTTGTTTCTTGGAATTATTTGCATCAGCTCCTTTTGGAATCCTTTCACTCCTCAAAGTCCTGAAGATCTGGGACACAAGGCTGAGCATGACAACTGGCATAGTGGCTAGAACGCTCTCACAGCAAATGAAACAAGTAATGCCACGGCTGTTTACACAGCACTTGGTAATTACAAAATAATAATTTCCCCTGCCTCTGTTTGTGGAAGAGACCATGTAATTGGAACAAAAGGTGTGGAAACGTTCCGTAGAAATTAAATTCTGACTCTACTATCTCAAGGAGTTAAGAGTCCTCCAAACATGGGGATCATGTGGAGGCAGGAAACAGTACTTAAGATGCAGACATATTGAAGTATTAGACCACATACCCTTTTGTAAACTGCAGAAACCAGACTCTGTTCTGTATATAAAGACAGCTCTGGAAGAAGGAAAAGATGAGACAAAGTGTAATGTTCCCATACGTGCTTATGGCTAAGGGCAGAAATTACAAAGAACTTGGAATAAGTGATTGGAAACCGATTCAAACCTGTAACACAACAAAAGTCCAGTATATGTAAACCACTTGCAAAATGGCTGAAACTGGTTTAAGAGAAGCCTGGATGGACCTAGTATCAGACTTAACTGATTTATGTGAAATCGATTAATTGAATTTCTGTCCTAGATCCCCTCCAGATTCAAGTTAACATACAGTCCCTCAGCATCCCAGGATGCTTTGTACCTGCCCCACAACCACCCTCCTCCCCACTTGCAGGGTGGGAGAGCTAACCTTGCCCCAAGCTGTCTGCTCCAGTTGAGCAGGAAGGTATATTCTAGCACTTCTCAGCTTGTGGCCTGGGCCAGTGCAGGCATGGGGCTGTATTTCTGGAATCAAAAGTGAATGTCTGTTCACTTGCTTATCAGTTCAATCTATGCAACTTAGACTAACTTGTGAAGATTGAATCAATTCAGCCTCAGGCTTTTTGACTCTCTGTACTTAGTTTATGAGTCAATGCTAAGCATCACTCCCATTTAACCCTTCATTAGCTCTACCCCCAATTCACTGTGTGTCTTGGAGATTAGGGGAGGGGGAGTAATTACCACCACCATATTCTAAGATTTTCAGTCTCCTCATGAGTGAGAGGAGGTGGTGATCTGACAGATGTGTGCTGAGATCTCTCTTAAAAAAGCATAATTTTCTATAGTAGCCACAGGAGAGGGGGCCAAAATCAGTACTGTAATGAATCAGCTCTGCCACAAGGCACCATGGCAAGGCAAATCCATTTTGATTGCCATTGTGGTATGCAGACTAACTGCCAAGTGTTCAAAGGCAGTGAGGTAATCTATCATCTGAAGACGATTTAGGAACATCAGAGGTCTCAAATTCCCTGATAAACAAATGGAAATAAAATCTTATCCAGGAATATCAGATTTTTATAATTCTTCCTCAGGACATCTCTGAATAGCTCCTTCAGCCTTCCAAAGAATCTCAATCCCAGAGTGACATAGGCCAAATACTACTATTTTCAAAGATGTTTACTGGCAATAATTTTAGGTGTGCAGCAAGAATTGGTAATTCATGGGCCGGCTTTCAGGGATCCAGATCACCTGCATCTTCTCCACCAGTCCAGAAGAACTCAGGATAGTGTTTAGCCCCTTCAGAAAACCAAACTGAGCACCCAAAACAAGTGAACACATGTGAAACTGTTGGCCAGAATGCTAGTGGTATAATCCACAGTCAACCACGGTAGTACAGTCTCCCCCTCTAATGTGGGAGGGTTAAATAGAAAGGTTAATGAACCTCTCTTAGAGCCTTGGCTCAAAATGCAGTCTTTTAGCTGTGGTAGTAGAGGCTCATGTTCTCAAATGTAGATTTTCTGCTTAATCCTGTCTACTAATAAGGGCAGTATAAAACAAGCAGCTGAAACTATTAGAACCCCTTACTTAGGACAAGAAATTCCAGAAGCAAAGGAAAATGTTGGGTTTAGAAAAGTTGCCTCGACGATATTTGTTCTTTCAGAGGAAGAGGTCAAGAGAATTGGAATAAAACACTGGAGGCACAGAAGGACTTGGGGGTAGGGGGGGAAGCCAATTCTGTGTGACACAGAACAACAGCTGGAAAAATCATACTATATCTAGTAAGGACCATGCCACTTCACATGTAGTTTTTAACAAACTTCAAAAGTTAAAGGTGACCTGTAAAAGCAAAGGAAATTCTTGTGTTTGTATCCGTCATTGTTTTTTTCATGATAGAAGCAGAGGGCCTAAAAGTCACTTAAGTTATTTTTGTTTTTGCTTCTGCCTTTTTTTCCCACATAAGACCTACAGATTTTGACTACTCTGTTCTTCCTGAACAATTAATATGCTCATGGCAATGCAGATACTATGGAAATGGAATCTGACAGGGGTTTAAATCATGCATTTTCACCCTTGTCCATAGATATAGGAACAGCACATTGTTGCTTTCTTTCTGGGAACCAGGGGAAGAGTTACCAACTAAGGCAATCACAGTCATATTGCTCCTGGGAAGCTTCTGGGTGTGCAGCTGCACATGTGCTTAGAGGGCAGCACATTGAGCCAGCCTGCAGCAGCTCTGGCTGGCAGGGGTTAGCCTGCCAGGCTGAGGCTGCTCCAGCTGGACTCAGTGTGCTGCAGAACAGCTGGCTGGGGCACAAGGCTACTTCAGCGCAGGGCTAGCCAGCAGGCAGCCCCAGCACTGAAGCACCCTCATGTTCAAGCCAGCTGGTCAGTGCCTACATATGCTCTGCTAAGCACCAAAAACTCCACAGCCAAGTAAGACTTATATTTACGAGTCTTACCCTTCTGCAGAGTTTATTAGTTTCATGTGCCCTAGCACGGGCACACATGTAGATGCCGAGACATTTACTGCACAGCAAATATTTCATGTAGATGTGCCCCCTGCTGCTCCCAAGAAGGAGTAAGCTGCAATAGGTAAATTGACGGACTGATGTACAAGCATACTAACGATGCTGGATACCTTGGAAGGAAGAAGCAAGGCTCCACCCTTCCCAGCCTTCCCCACCTTCTCCCATGAGATGGAAAGATGATAGCAGGTTTGAAGAATGTACTACCTCCCTTTGAGCAGAAAGCAATGGTGCAGTACACTGGTATCATATAGTAACACAGCACCTCATGCAGGACTGAACACAGGCATGGGCAAACCAGGCAGCAACCCAGGACCCAGACAGAAAGGGGCCCCAAAAATGGTAATTTTTAAAATTATTATTATCATTATCTCTGGCAAAGGAGGGCCTGATACTAAAAGTTCGCCCAGAGCTGCCAGGAGGCCTAGGTGTGGTGCTGACCTCATGGCCTCTCATCTCTCTTGAATCAGCATGAAGACCGGCCATGGTTTGGCTCAAGACAATAAAATGTAGTCACACTGGTTAATAATCTTTGTGTGTTTTTGTTTCTGTTAGCCCTATGTCAGTCGAAATGTGACCCCTGACAAAAAAGCTTATAAATATGTACTGTTCTTGCCCTCCCATTAAAGTCTGGAGGTGTCAATTCAGCAGAGCAGTTAAGCACAACCTTAAGCATATTTTAAACCAATGATTAAGTCACCAAAACACTTGCTTGAGGTTAAGCACACTGTAGCAGGGTGAGAGAGGGAGGAGGGGAAGTAACCCCGTTCACATCCTTCTTCTTACCAAGTTTGAACTAGGTTATGACCCTGGCAGCTGCAAGTACCACAGACTCTTCTCAGACTCCACTGATGGCTCCACCACTACAGTTATGTGGACCAGGGTGGGGGAGTAACCAAGCATCACTTCCAGCTGGGGGAGTTCCCAGCAAGGGTCACAGCAGTGCCGTGTGTCTACATAACAGGACTAAATAGACAAACCTGAAAGAGACTGGGACACCACGTGGGTGGCTGAAGTCACTGCCAATTGTCCAGGATCCCAAAATTATGTAACAAAAATGAAGAGGAAGCGAGTGAAGGGAGGCTCTGGGGACAAGCAGAAGCAGATAGTGAGAGACAGGAACCCACCCTGCATTTTCTTTCTACCTTACTTTAATTCGGTCTTTTCATTGTGAACAGACTTAAGGGGATTCTGGGCAGTAAGCCCAAACCCTGTTGGTTGTTGGGACACCTTGCAGCACAGACTTACTTGAATTGTGTCCAAAATGTCTCCTGGGACAATGTCCCCACTGGAGCCCATAGTATTATAGGCACCAGAGGTTTGTGGAGGGAGTATAGGGGTAAAGGAGCTCCCCACAGACTCCCTTAGGAAGTATGAGCCAGTGGAGGGTACTGCACCATAAGACAACACCCTCAATGTCAGTAAGCCATACCCAGTTGATAAAAAGGGGAGTTTGTCAGTGCTGATTTTGGAACCAGTGAACGCTGTGAACGCTGAGAGAGCGAGAGAGAGAGAATCCAGGCAAAGCAGTTGTCCCCGCTTGGAGTAATCTACCATTTACCAGCAAGTCATGGCAGGTGAGGCTTAAAGCAGGGACCAACCAGCTTGCCTGACAGAGGTAATGAGTGAGACAACAGAGCCACGGCACTCGACCACATTATACACACATGTAAGTGTTTGATGGCATGGGGATTAATGTAGCATTCCATTATTTCCAAGTACAGCAAGCAAAAATAGCGTTTCTGATCATTCTAAAGTGAAATAACAACAGGAAGTGGGGAAAAAAACCCAATATCCCTCTAGACTTTTCCATATATTTAACAATGGCAGAAATTGTTTGGATTTTTTGTTTGTGTTTTTTTAACTTTTTAATGCTTCCACAACAATCTTAACTCATCCACTTGCATCTAAGTAGTATTTTAGCCAACTATCTATATGACTACAAGTTTGAAGGGTTTTGCAATTGGCTTTAATGAGGGCTATTTGCAATACCGCTAAATGTACACCTTAACACAGAGCTGTCCCAACTGGTGGCCTGTGGGCAGCATGAGGCCCATGAAGGTTTCAGTTGTGGCCCACCATGTTGGTGCAGCTCCAGAACCCAGGGGGTGACCACTATTTTCCCCACACCCTTTTGCCTGCTGCTGAATTTGAGGGTCTTCGGTTGCCATTAGCAACTCAAATCAGTAACAGGGGAAAACGGGTTGAACAGTAGTTGTTTCTACAGCCACAACAAAGCAGCAGATTCAGTAGTTGTGCCACCAACCTGCTGCCCCACTGCTGGAGATGGGTCATAGAGTCTGCAAGAAGCCCTGCAGTCTGGATCTGACCCACAAAGCTAAATAAGTTGGACAGCCCTGCTCTAATGCATTACTGTTGGTGCTGTTAAATAAGCTTAGTATTTTAATATATGTACTACATGCAATGAGACTCTCTCTCGGTTGGTATAGACTCTGGTCAGGAATTTTGAATTAACATAATTTTGTTGTTGCTATGGTTGCTCCAATTCTCTTTTTTAATGTTGCATCAGTGAATACACACACACATATTTATATATATAGATGTGACGGGCTAGCTGGCAGTGACTTAGCCCAGGGGTTTTGAAAGGGCAAAAGATGATTGGAGGACTTGGGATTCCCTTTCCTCACCAATCTGGTAATGATTTGGCCCAGGGGATTTGAAGGGGTAAAAGATGATTGGAGGACTTGGGATTCCCTTTCCTCACCAATCTGGTAATGATTTGGCCCAGGGGTTTTGAAGAGGTAAAAGATGACTGGAGGACTTGGGATCCCCTTTCCGCACCGATCAGGCCCCAGAGACTAACCCTCCATGTCCCAATTGGCCCCTTGGGTCACCTGAAGGGGGATAAAAGGGGCAGCAAGGGCTGACTCAAGGGAAAGACCAGCAAGGGACAACAAGCAAGGGGCTTCACAGAGCTGGCAAGAGCTGAGCCAGCAGGCCAGGAGCAGTGGCCCAGAAGAGCCTGAAATAGCAGGACCCTCAGCAGCATGGCGTGCGGCCAGCAGGAGAGGCTCCCCACTAGGCTCCAGGATCCCCTACAAGAAGCTGCAGCCAGCAGGAGAGGCTCCCTCACTCCAGCCAGGATCTGAGCAGCAACCTGAGAGGTTCCCAGCTCTGCTTCCAGCTTCTCCAATCAGAGGCCAGGCAGCTCAGTGTGAGGCGGGGGCTCCAGGAAGGTCAAGACCCCTAGCAGGCAGGAGCAGCATCACCAGAAGTGGTTGTGTGGTGGTGCTCCTGCCCACCAGATGGGAGACATAGGTTCAAGTCCCAGCTGAGGTGACTGCAGGTGAGTAAGATAACATGAAAGCAAATCTCCTTGCACTAGAAAGGGGCAATTGTGTTTTCTCCCCTTCCAGGGACCAAGGCCCTATGTTTCCTTGTCACTTGACGTGTTGCATTCTGTGCCTTTTTTATATTTTACCAACTCGTATTGTTTGTACTGCTCTTTGAGTTTTATATTTTGTTAACCCAGTTTTGTCAATGATTGTAAGTGTCTAACCTTTGTTGAATCCTGCCCCCTTGGGGCACTGTAGTGTCCACTGTACCCTCAGATTTATGCCTGTTATGTTCCCAGTATTAAAAGGTATATGGTTAAGTCCCCATTGGTGGTCTGGCTCTGTTCTATAGGGAGAGGAGAGTCCCTACACTTCCCATAGTGCTTGTGCACCTGCTTTGATCCCTTCAACTGGAGAGGGGGTACATCTTGGAGTACCGCCCAGGTTACATATATATATATATTTTTACATTGTTTAATTTTGCCTTTTTAATAAAAAACTAAAAATACAAAAATAACTGGGATATATATAAATCATGGGGTATACTTCCAGACACAGTTGACCTCAAAAACTATGCACCATGCTACGTTCCGGTATTGCTACATTTACTCTGAATTCAGTGCCTGGAGTTCATCACTGAAAAGTATCTGCTGTTATGGTCTCCTGTGATCATCTACCTATTAACATCTAGATATGGGGCTCTCTTCACCAGAGCATCTCAACACTTCATAACCATTAAGGGATTTTAGTCTAATTATACCCAGTTACCTCCACTTCTGACATAGAGAAGTGAAAGTATGTCTACACTGCAGTGGTAAAGCTGCTCCAGGGCTGTCCATAGTCATCACTCCTAGGGCCCAGATAGATATAATATTTATAGCATATTCAACATGTTAATGACACCATGAGTAGTAACCCTGTCCCATGTCCAGCCAAGTAATGGCACAGTAAAACAGACAAAAAACAACAACATTGTGGCTGGTTTTCAATACATGTTAAATTGAATGTGTGGCACCTGGGGCTGCCTGACACCCCCCCATGTTTACAATCACCTAACTGACAACACTGGGAAGGGGGCAGTCCCAGTCCCCATGTGTGGCCGCAGGAAGGCGGCACTGAATGGGCTATACAGGGGAAAGGCCATCAGCTGCTAGCAAGTTCTGTAAAGGTTTAGCTGGGATGTAGGCAGCTGGGACTGCAGGTATGCCACCAGGAACAGCTAGAGGGTCAGCAAAGGGGAAACAGATTACCAGAGTGCCTAGTCAGGGTCTGGGGTGGGGGGCGCTGAGAACATGGGAACCAGCTTCCGGGATGACTGAGAGGTGAAAACCCACAGGCATAATCTGAGAAGCAAGTCAAGATCATAAATCAAGGGTCAGAGGGCCACTGCCTAGTTCCAGAGGATATCTGAGGTCAGAGTCAGGAAAAGCTGAGTCAGAATCCAGGAGAAACAGAAGAGAGTGAAGGTGAGGCTTGCCAGAACAGACTGGAACTATGTCAAGGCATGCCTCCAGCCTGAGGCTGCAGGGGTGCTTAAAAGGAGTGAGAGGTGCTTTCAGCAGCCCATCTGGTTGCTCAACTTTGCAGAAAACTAGGATGATCAGATTAGTTAGGGATCAGTGGCAAGTGTGAGGGTTCGAGTGCTTGGCCAAGCAGACATGACTGATCAGAGGCCCTGACAGGTTCAAAGCTTGGCTGCCAGCACCCAGCTTAGAACCTGCACTGGCAAGTAGAAATGACATGTTTGGGATCTGGGACCTGTGAGGCACAGCAGGATGCATGATTGTTGGGACTGTGGATCAGTTCCCATTGCACCATTAAAGTAACATGTTCCAGGAGCCTTAAATACAATAGAGGTCTCAAAAACAGCCACCAAGAGATGTCCTGGGGTGGCCTCATTGCCACATTTTCAGGCTGGGCACATATGAGTGGGAGCAAGTGGGCATGGCATAATCTAGCCCAGTGTTTCTCAACCCATGGGTCACGACCCAAAAGTGGATGCCAAGAATATATGAAAGGGTTGCGAACAAACTTTAAAACATGCATCAACTTTAAAAATGGATTCTTCTTTAAAGGAGAAAAATGTGGGAAAGTATGGGTTTCCCCTTGCAGGCTGGCAGAGTTCCAGCCTACAAGGGGCTGCTGGTTTGTCCTTGCTCTTTAGGTCTAGGTGAACACCGTGGTTACATATGGCAGCTTGCTGTAAACCGTTCTGTGACTACTATGTCCCGCAGAATCCTGGAAAGGGCACTTGAAGATGACTTTTTTTACTTCAGTAAAGTGATTGTCTTTAAAATATTCAGCATCCATCACCTGGACATCCTCAAGTCACTACAGGATTGTTCTAAGCCAAGGAGCTCTGATAGTGCAACCAGCAATGCCATGACAAATATTGAGTTTTTAATGGCACTTACTGCATGCAAGAAGCCATGGAAAATCTTCTATTTTTCACACTGAAAACTGTAAATCCTCTTTACTGACAATGTATTTTATTGCTTCAGCATTTAACAAATATAGTCAGGCGCAATCATCGCTTTGGGTTCTGTGAAGATTCATTACAGTTTCTTTCACTGGCCCAATGTCTATTTTCTGGGGTGTAAAGTAGAAGGCAACCTTACACATTCTGGGGGTTCTTCACTACTATGACTCTAGCATTTTGCCATCTTCCACAAACACAATATAATGGAGAATTGAATCAGTCTTAAATGTTTAAAGAAAAATGTAGCTAATGCACACAAATCAAGTCAGATTAGGAAATCGGGTGCCTTTTCTCTACATTAAGTTTTTAATGATATACATGAGCCCAAATATTTTCGGATGCCCTGAGACCTAGAAATGGCCAGTTTCCTTTCATAGGGTTTCAGCTAAAAACTCAGAGCAAACACTAATCAACCAAAATGTTTCAGGATTTTCTACAGATGAAGGAGTTGTTTCACTCATGCCAATAAATTATGTATTGTCGTTGTGTTCAAACTAAGTTAGAGGCCATAGAAAAAGCTCTTGCAAGTATGCAGCCTGGCAGAGTCCCAGATGGAGAGAATTCTTAGTTCTGCAAGAAGTTTCCCCTCTACAATGCTATTTCTCCTTCTGGCTGAATTGTTTAACTATTTTCCATCCACAGCCCATTGCTTGTCTCATGAAGAAGATCTTTATCACCTTCATTCCTAAGAAGGGGTCAAGATGAGCTGGACAGTGGGTCCTACCACCCTGTTTCCCTCAGGAAAGCTGATGCCAGTATATTTTTTATTTTCCAAAAAGTGGTACAGGAAAGATTGGAGCCATTATATGTAATCTGGTTCACCCAGACCAGACTGGGGTTATTGAAGGCTGTAATTTTGTTGCCCACATAGAGAGGCTTTTAAAAAAAATCCTACATTACTCCTCCTCAGGAAACCTGGCAGAGCACTCCTACCTCAAATGCAGAGAAAGCCTTTAACCACATAAGAGCAGAGGAGATCATTAGATTTGGGGAGCCTTTTATGCTTTTGTCCATGGCTGCATTACACCATTACAGAAGTGCCATTATTTGCATTCCCAGAGAGCCCAGCCAAGATGAAAGTCTCACTGTACTGGGCCCTATACAAGCATACAGTATGAGACACTCTCTGTCCAAAACCTTATAATCTTAAATAGACAAGATGGACAAAGGGCAGGAGAAAGGAAGTATTAATCCCTGCATTCCATACATAGAAACCTGAGGCATGGCTTTTTAGTTACACTTAGGCCTCTTTATACCACTGTTGTCTTAAAGTAAGTGTAAATACCTTGTATGTTCATTCTGAGGCCCTTTTACCCTGACAGAGTAAGGCAGCCTTAGGAAAAATGAGATTTAGATCCACAGATTAAGGGGCAGACCCTACTACATACCTCAAGGGCCTCTGGTGCCCAAATATGAATCTGCTCCACCCTGCTCACCTCTCTTAAGAGCGTTAATGTACACTCTTATATAGCACTGTCCTCTTACCCTGAAGACTAGATCACAACAAGCAGCAAGCCATCCACCTTGTGTGTTAACAGTGTTTCAGGGTGCAATACGATCACACTTAGGTTCCTGAGCCCATTTAGATGCCTAAGTGGAATAGCATTGGGCCCTAATCGACTTGCTTAGAGTCACACGGGAGTTGTGTGGCAGAGGTGGAAGAGTGAACTCAGAGAAAAATTCTTTCAAGCACAATGATATTATGTGAGAGAATATAGCAAGACTGACTTCTTTTCCTTTTAAATATTATTATCATTTTGCATATCTGGGTACTGTAGAAACAGTGGGCAAGAGATTTTGCTGTCTCCTTCACAAAAGCTTTATGGTAAAAGATTAGCTGGTATCTCCAGAAGGCTATAATGTCACCAAATCTCTCTTTTGACGTCTAATTACAAATCAATAAATAAAAAACATGTTTATGTTAGATGCATGAAACAGACTTTATCAAGAATCATCTCTCTCTCCATAAAAAAAACTCCAGGAGACTCATACCCATGCTTCTTTCAACTAAAGAGAAAGGTTAAATAAAGTAACTCTCTTGCAATACCTTGGCTCTGACTTATAATATCTTTCTAAACATGGGCTGGATTTTATAGAAATTACAAATGAGGTGCCAGCTATGCCTTTTAATTCTTTTAATTTATTGTTTATTCCTTAAAAACCCTGCATTTATGCAAGATAAGAGGTAACACAACCAAGCAATCAAAATGCTGAAGTGGAGGCTGAGCGTCCAAATTAATCTGTGCCCATTTTGATACATATTATAATACAGTCTTTAATTCTATGCTCATATGCTATTTCCCAATCACTACATTATAATATAATGCTGGCTCCATTGAAGTCAATGAAAGCTTTGTCATTGCCTTCAGAATGGAACCTAGTATTTTTCCTACAAGCACAGAACCTCAAATCCTACTAGACTACCGCAGCAGGAGGCACACCTTGCCCTTGCTGGAAACTTACATACATGGTTTACCTCTGATTCTGAAGTGTATAAATATGTAGCTTGGTATAGGCGAAGACTGAAGAGTTAATCTTTCTTCCATTGAAGTCAATGGGAGTGTTGCCACTGATCTGACTGACTGAGGATCTGGCTAATCATTTGCATGGAAAATGAACCCTAAAATGAATTCACTATAAACCAGGAGTGTCAAATTCGCCCTGCTCTTGGACCAGATACAGACTGCAGGGCTCCTTGCAGGAGGGATTGGGATGCAGCAGCCATGAGGATTGTTGCTCACCCCCTCCCTGGCCCTCTGGACACTGAAATGTATCCACAATGATTTCAGCAGCAGGCCCCACCTCCCACTCCCAAATTCCCAGCCCTTCTGTGCACCCCACAAGCCAAATGGTACAGCTCCATGGACCAGATCTGGCCTGTAGGCCATTCAGTTGACACCACTGTTATAAATGAAGTATAGGAGAAAATTATGGTGAAAAATGACTATGGGTAGTTGTTTTTAAATCATTATAAATTGTACAACAGCATAAGCTGTTTGGACAACTTCACTACCTGCTTCAGATAGTTTCAGTGCAGTGATAAAATAATTCACTCCTAATATTTTACACAGAAATGATAATGCAAAAAAGGATTTAACTGAAGATATTACAGAGCAGCATGATAGTGAAATCTGTGGAACTATACAATAGCCAGCATATAGTACAAGATACCTTTCTGAGATCACATGATACATTGTATATTGCACTTCTTAACAAAGAGAATGTAAAGAACAGTAGCTAAATGAGGAGTGGGCAACAAGCCACCAGCCCCAGCTGTACCCTTAGATGGGGCACAAAAAGCTGCCATCGCCACCACTGCAGGCTCAGCCCCACCACTTGGCCCCTGCCATCACCACCGCCTCCCTGGGCACAAACCCTGGTTGTTATGCCTCTACTAAAGAAACAATAAAAGGCAGTAGACCAGATATTCAGATGGACAAAAATCAGCGGCACAGAGGTGTGCTGATTTGCATCAGTTAAGATCCATATTATAAATCCATGCACTTAAGCGGCACAGCTAATATTCTTCCTTAATTCTGTTACAGTCTATCTTCTGGGTATTTAAATATTTGGACTATAATGTCGTATTAACATGGGAACCAGTTTAGTCACTAGGGGCTTTGCCTTGAAAAGTGTGGAATAAAAACTGAGGGAGGATTTCAGGATTTAGACCATAGGCATTTTTGTAGAGCATTTCCTAAGCTCTTTGAAAAAGAAGCAAAATTCTTTCCCCTAGACACCACCTCACTAAATACATTGGCTATTGCTAAACAGCTGCCAAAAGGAGCATATGCTCCGTAATGGAAACCAACTATAAAGCTGATTAAATGCAGCCAACACTGAGCATGACCATGAAGTATATGGCCTATATAGGGCAAATATACAGATGGGACAAGGACAGGTTAGTACAGTAAACCTGAATGTTTCCTTGGAAGTCAGTTCACCATGAAACTACGGGTTTCCCTTGATTTATGCAGATTCTTTATACATGAATTCATCCTTATGCGATGAGCATATTTAGACCCATAATTTGTTATATGCGAGGTAAATGCAGTCTTAATGTGATCAGCATAAACACTCCCCCGCCCAAGCAAGTAAGTCTGTGCGGGGAGGGGAAAGGGCCAGGGCCCCACTCAGCACAACCCCGCCTGCAGTGGCCCTGGGAGTGGCCAGCAGCCTCTGGGCTGCAATGTGCTCTGCCTGCCCCCCTGCACCTGGGATCACCCCAGCTCCTGGGCTGCGCTGTGCCCTGGTGCAGACAGTTGGTGTCGGCTGCTCCCGGGGCCACTCCAGCACCGGCTGGGGTGAGTGCCATGCCCCATGCCACCCGGGGCTCCATTTGTCCACAAGAAGCAGAAGTGAGTGGGGACAGGCAGAGCCCAGGTGCAGAGGGACAGGCAGAGCACAGTGCAGCCCAGCGGCTGCAGGCTGCTGGCACTGGCCTCTCCCTGAGCCACTGCAGCTGGGGCTGGGGTAAGTTCCGCTCCGTTCCCTCTGCTTTGCTGCTTTGTGCAGCCCCAGGAGCAGCACCCTTCCCCGCGCCCCTTCCTTAGTTCCAGCCTCAATCCCTCCTTCCCTCCCCTCCCATGGGAACCTATCCCTATTTGTTACATTGTCAAGCAGGTTCACTTTATGTGAATTTGATTTATGCGCAATTCTCCAGGAACGCATGTACCACATAAATTGAGGGAAACTTGCATTGATTTATTGTGCCATGCTGCCTCCTGAGCATTGTAGTTAAGGAGTTTGATACCCATTGTGCTGTGTTGTGCAACAAGCACCCTGGCCAGATGGCATGTCTCATATTCTTCCCACTGCCATACAACTCTTGTGATATACCTGACTGCGAAGTCAGAGAAGATATTGCATTGCCTTATGGGAGACATAGTCTGACCAGGGACCCCAGCCTATAGGAGAGGAATAGGCATCTGAACTGCAACTCCCATGAAGCAGTGCAGCACAGAGGGGCAGTGTAATGCAGTGTTGGCCTGAGCTTGAAACAAAAATGGTTTGGGTCAATTAAATAATAACAACAATAACAACAACAACTATTACTATTATCATTATTATTAGGTCAGAGCCAAACTGACCCAAAATAAATATTTTCTTGATTTTCTATCAAGAACTTTGGAAGTTGAGAAAATCCCGCAAACCTTACTCAGCAAAACTCTGAAAACAATAGGAACATCAATCCGCCCTCTATGCAGGGGTCTGGAGATTCAATTGTTAGGATTAGGGGATCAGATTCCATCACAGATTTAAATGAACTACTGTCAGCAGCTTTGGGTTTTCATCTAAACCCACTAAAGAGTCCTATACTAAGAAGCACTTTTATTTTGAGGAATTGACTGAAGCAATCCAGAGAGCAACTCCTCTCTGGAATCTCTCCATTCCCCATATTTGGCCTGCTGGCTAGAAGTTGACCATGATTTAGCATCATCCATTTCCAAATCAAAATTCTTAAGTACAAAGAATTCTGGCCTTGCTAGCTCTCTTAGGTCAGCAGTTCTCAATGTTTTTTAGACTCCGGGCACACCTTAGAAAATGCTAGCTATTAGCTTTCTCTCATGACCCCAGGGAGAGGGGAGTTCAAGAAGAGTGGTTGCTCCTCAAGGGAGTGATCCTCAATGCACAAGCTAAGTCTATTCCATCTCAGAGGAAAGGCAGCAAGAGGGCACAGCAGCCCCCTTGGCTCTCCAGGGACACAGCAGACCTCCTGAGGCTAAAAAGAAAGTCCTACAAAGGATGGAGGACGGGATTCACCTCCAAGGAGGATTATTCTGCACTGTTCCACTCCTGCAGGGAGCAAACCAGAAAAGCCAAGGCTGCAACTGAACTCCAACTAGCTTTGAGCATCAAGGACAATAAAAAGTCCTTTTTCAGATATGTGGGGAGCCAGAGAAAAAGCAAGGGCAACATTGGACCCCTGCTGAACCAGACAGGACAACTGACATCCAGGAAAAAGGCAACCTATTAAATGGGTACTTTGCGTCAGTCTTTCATCAGTCCCATGGGACAACCGTGTTCACTATAAAACAGGGAGGTCCTGGTGAGGGACATCCCTTGTCCTCCATTAATGCTGACCTTGTAAAGGAACATCTTGAGAAACTGGATACCTTCAAGTCAGCCGGCCCTGACAATCTGCACCCTGGAGTACTCAAGGAGCTGGCGAGCATCATAGCCCAGCCCCTGGCACGGATCTTTGAGAACTCCTGGCGCTGTGGTGTAGTGCACGAAGACTGGAAGAAGACCAATGCGGTGCCTATCTTCAAGAAGGGGAGGAAAGTGGATCCGGCTAACTATAGGTCAATCAGCCTGACTTCTGTCCTGGGGAAGGTCTTAGAAAAGTTTATGAAAGAGGCCATCCTTAATGGACTCCCCGACGCCAACATCCTGAGGGATAGCCAGCA
>NW_017728931.1:10769686-10801823 GCF_001723895.1 Crocodylus porosus | reverse complement strand
AACACCTTCAAGAGTAAATTGGATGCTTATCTTGCTGGGATCCTATGACCCCAGCTGACTTCCTGCCCTTTGGGCGGGGGACTGGACTCGATGATCTTCCGAGGTCCCTTCTACCCCTAATGGCTTAGGAAATCTATGAAATCTATTTTTTGACTGCATAAAAATATTATAGCAATTCTTCTGTTGCACGAAATCAGGTCAGAATACTTTTAGCTCTATGGATTCCTATTTGAAATCTCTGGGTTTATCTTATGAGATATGTTTACATGCCTAACCGTGTCAACAATACATGAATGCAATAGGCCTCCTACCTCGCTACTGGAATGGGATGGGGATCCAAGGGCACCTGCCCCTTTCCCCTCCCTCACCACTTCCTCCCTCCACCTTTTTCTCTCTTACTTTTTGTGTGTTTGCTGGTGTGTCCTTTCCCCAGTAGAAGTCCCTTCCCCCTAGTTTCCTGCTTACATGGTTCTGGAGCCCAGACTGCAGAGAGGACTCAATAGGCAGTCCTAAGTGAAGAGAAGCTGGGGATCTACATAGGAAGCAAGCTAAGTACCCTGGGCACTTTCTGTTTGGTTTTCCTTTCTACTTGGAGCCTGCCACCAAGAGGCGAGGTGAACCCTGTATGGGACATTCCTTTGAACCAGGACTGGTCCTTGCATTTTGTAATTTCCTTTTCCCCCAGAGGCCTGGATTGTGTCTGTAGGGGAGATGGAGACCACTGAAAAGGGGTGACTGGAGACACCCTGAACTTGAAATTCCACTGAGTGGACAGAGGACAAAGACTAGAGTATGTTCTGTGGCTGAAAAAGGCCAAGCTTGCCTGGACTGTAAGGCAGTAAGTGGCAAGGGAAAACAAGGACTCAAGGTGCCTATGTAGTGGATATTGTGGGTTCTGGAACCCGAGGTCATGGGGCATGACCAGAGCAGTCAGGCGGTTGAGGCAGTGGGCACTGAGCTACAGGGCTCATTGAGAGTAAAATTGGGATGAGGCTGGTGGGGGGAGCCTCAGATCAGACAGGGTCCACCTCTTCAAAAGCATGCCTTGCCCTCTATGCAGCCTCCCTTACTAATTTTGACATCAAGATGTAGCAGGCAAGACTACTGAATAGGGGAGAGACCTGTGGGTATAGCACTAGAGGCAGGCAACCTGAAGTGGCACCCAGCACCCTGCTTGAGAATCGCTATTTTAGGGCATTGCTGTCCGCAGAAAGGACTCTCAGAATTCAAAAAGCGAAGTCTAAACTGATCATGTTCTGTATTTCTTTCTTACCTACTGCATTTAGTTCCTTAAATCGCATCCATTCCTAGATATGTGAAGCTCCCAAAATCTCTAGCCATTTAAAAAGTTCTTTAGCATAAACACCTACTCATGTACAGTAATGTCCTGTAGAAACTTGCTGTTGTACAATCTTCCCTTTAGCTTGCCACTTGCAGAGTTGCACGTTTCGCAATTTCAAAGGGTCCTTGTGATCCAAACATGTCAATATCGCTGGTATTGGTTCAAAAAAACATCCTCCCTCTCCAGCTCCCACACTGGCTGCTGTCTTAAAACACCCCTTTTATAGGAAGGGTCATTTATATCTTGACAGACTTCTCACTCCAAGATATCTTTTGGCATTCTCGTTGAACAGTCAGCTTCTCAGTATATGTTTTTACATGCAGAAAAGTTAAATGGCCTACAATTAATCTATCCACATGAAAAGTGCAAATGGATGACTAAGGGGCTTAAAAGATGCAAGTAGCCAGCGATTTTAGATACCAGACTGTCTAGCTTTAGACTCCTTACTGGAGCCTGGTTTTCAGTTCATGCTAAATTGAGTCCCTTTGAGATGATTTAAACTGGGCACCCGAAATCAAAGTATTCAGAAATGTTAGTTACTTGGCTGTGGACCAGATCATATGCTGATGTTGTTCAGTAATAGCATGTTACCCCAGAAGGAGTTACAGCTCAATCCAATGAAGAATGCTCCAAACAGTCACTATCCTGAAAGTATTACTTTTATCCCAAGTAAAATAAGGGAACTCATATTAAGAGGGGGGAAAGTACATCATTAAACGTCCCCAGGGTAACAGAATCATGAGAAACAGGCAGCAAGGGATTTAGGAGAATAATTTTTGCCAGATAAACTTGATTGCTTTTTGGATGGAATTACAAAATTAGTGGGTGAAGGGAACACAGTAGATACAATGTGTTTGGATTTTAGTAAAGTATTTGACACTGTCCCATGAAATCATAAGTGGAAAAATTAATCCAAACTGGCTTGCATAAAAGTATTATCATGTGGACTAAAAATTGGCTAGAAGACAGGAAACAAAGGGTAATGATAAATGGCAAGGCATCAAGATAGGAGGAGGGTTGTCTTGGGGTGCTAAAATGATCCAGTATTAGTACCTGTGTCCTTGAACTTCCTCATTATTCATGGGAAAAAAGAGCGCAGAAAACTGTTCTGCAGATTAATGAAATTCACAGATGAGGATAAATCAAGGGGCCATGTAAACATAAGCAAGGAAATTCAATAAATTACAAGACACAAGGAGTCTGTGCAGGATTCAGTGTCCTGGAAAACATGGGGGTGAGAAGCAGGGGCAATGCGTAGGGGGTGCACGTGCAACCCCTGCGCGTGGCAGTGCACCCCCTGCAAAAAGGTCCCTGATCGCCCCTGGCTGACACCAATGCTGCCTGTGGTGCCTGTGGGTGGTTGCCGACACACGGTCGGCACTCACCACTCACACCCACTGCTGCCAACATTACCGGCAGTGTCTGCGGGAGCTTTTTTTTTTTTTTTTTTTTTTTTCTGTTTTTTTGCACCGGTCCTGGAAGCACTGCAATACCAGGTCAATGCATGGAGTGGATGGAGCACGCTCCGGTTCCACCACCCAATACCAAAAAGAATCTGCTCAATATAGACCACCCTCCAGACCGTGGTGTCTCCCCTGCCAGGTAAGTCCCCATTTGCCCCTGCCAGGCTTCTACCACTGCACTACTGCCACTGCCAGCTCAACTGTGCCCCCCGCAGCTGCGGGAGGCACACACCGCTCATGGTGAGAAAAAAGTCAGGTAGGATTCAGGATCCAACGTTGATGTGAGGAAGGAAAATAGTCTGGATTTAACAAGTTAAATCTCAAACTTCAGACAGGGTTCAGTCCTGCTGAGTACACAAGCCACTATCTAGTGAAATCTTTAAACACGTGCTTAACTCAAGGCAAGTAAGTAGTCTCACTAAGCACTTTTACACGTGCTCGGGGAAGGGGGGAGCAGCATTTTAATTAGAGCAGCTCCAAGAGCTGCTCTAATTAAAGCACTGCAGCATCTTGTGTATCAGCATCCCCACGTTTCAAAATGGCAGCAGGGGCACTTGAACTAAAGCTTTTGTGATGAGCTTTAGTTTGAAGTGCCCCCACCACCATTTTTCAGCGCAGGGATGCTGATACACAAGACAGAGGAGGCTGCTGGAGTGTGGTTACCACTTTGTGGGATAGTTTGCATGACTGGATTACTGGATGCCATGGATAGGTACAAATTGTTCAGGAAGGACAGGCAGGGGAGAAGAGGATGAGGAGTTGCACTTTATGTAAAAGAGCTGTATGATTGTACAGAGCTCCAGGATGAAATTGGAGATGGGCCTGTTGAAAATCTCTGGGTTAAGTTTGTGGGGGGATACCAACAAGGATGATATTGTGATGGGTGTCTGCTATAGACAACAAGACCAGGAAGAAATGGTGGATGAGGCTTTTTTCAGATAAGAAGTGGAAGTTTCCAAGATCACAGGCCCTGGTTCTTATGGTGGACTTCAATCACCTTGACATATGATGGGAGGACAATACAGCAGTGCACAGGCAATCCAGGAAGTTTTTGGAGAGTGCTGGGGACAACTTCTTGCTGCAAGTGTTGGAGAAACCAACTAGGGGCCATGTTCTTCTTGACCTGCTGCTTACAAACAAGGAAAAATTGGTGGGGGATATAGAAGTGGATGGCAACCTAAGCAGCAGTGACCATAAGATGATTGAGTTCAGGATCCTGACAAAAGGAAGGAAGAAGAGCAGCAGAGCAAGCACTCTGGACTTCAGAAATGCAAACTTTGACTCCCACAGGATGCAGGGAACTACAGACCAGTCAGCCTCATGTCAGTCCCTGGAAAAGTCATAGTGCATGCAGATCCTCAAGGAATTCATTTTTAAGTACTTGGAGGAGAAGAAAGTGATCAGAACAGTCAGCTCACAGATTCTGTCCAAATCTCTCTATCATTGTGTAATCACTGTGCTGCTAAAGGAATTGTCTTTCAGGTGAGACATCATAGAATCACAGAATCATAGAAGTAGGGTCGGAAGAGACCTTATAGATCTTCAAGTTCGACCCCCTGCCAGGGCAGGAGAAAAAACTGGGCTCAAATGATCCCATCTAGGTAGGCATCAAGCCTCCTCTTAAAGACCCCCAGGGTAGGAGCCAGCACCACTTCCCTTGGAAGTTGGTTCCAGAACCATAAAGCCAAGGTCCTAACTACTTGTGGTCCTCAAAAATCCCCTGACAGAATTCTAGCAAAACCAAAATAATGTGGATGAACACAGATAGGCAGTGTGTAGAGATCAGCATTCCCATGGACCTTCTACATTCTGAAGAAGGAGACACTGTTGATGGCTCAAGTCAAAGACAGACTTGACTAGGAGACAACATGAGACTGGACCAAGCTGTATCTTTACATGGTAGTTACAATATTGACAACCCCAAATCTTCAGAAATCAGGATGCAATGCCCCTTCCCAAAATCATGAGATTGACTTAAAAAAAAAAATCACAAGAATATAGCTTATGCTATATTATATATAACAGGAAAGATTGTGTATATACTGTATTTACTCGAATATAAGATGACCCTAAATATAAGACAACTCTTCCATATACAGAATCCAATTATGGCAAAATTATACATTTGTTCTAATTTTCCAGGTATAGAAGTTAATTACTCGAGGTTTCCCTTGAATTTGTCCACCTTGCGCTGCTACTGCAGGGAAAATAAATCTGGGGGATCAGGTAACCACCTTGCCTCTCCTAACTTCTTCCTACAGCCTCTTCCCCCCTCCTTACTGTCAGACCCTGCTTTCTCTGAGCACAAGGAAGTGAGAAACAATATCAAAAATACCAACCTTGAAATAAACATAACTATAGTAATTTACATAAGGTACCCATAGATCAGTGGTGGGCAAAATGCAGCTCAGGGGCCAGATGCAGCCCACCAAGCTATTCTATCCAGCCTGTGGCCCCCCCCCAAAAAAATTAATAAAATTAATATTTATCTACCCCTGGCTGCCTAGTGGCTCTCGATGGCTCACCAAAACCCAATAAGCGGCCCTCCACCCGAAATAATTGCCTGCCCCTGCCACAGACTGTCATAGAATCACAGAAAATTAAAGTTGGAAATTACTTTAGGAGGTCACCTAATCCAACCCCCTGCTCAAAACAGGACCACCCCCCAATACTAGGGGGAATACCTGTGCGAAGCAGCAAGTATTCACTTTGGATTCAGATTCAGCCAATTCAGGGGGACAGCGATTCAATTTGGTGATTCAAATCACTGTCCCAATTCGATTTGGCCAGTTTGGATTCGGAGACTTGGCACTGATTCAGAGATTTGGCCATAGACTACAATGGGGAATCACTAAAATACCTCTAACTTTGTCATTTTTTTGCAGATTCAGATGAAAACAGCAAGGATGGTAGCCCCTTCTGAGGGCATGAAGCCTGTCAAGTTTCAAGGAGATAGGTGCAGGGGGTTTTGTGAATGTACACCTCAAACTGTTGAAAGCAAAACTCGTATCACTTGTGTGTGTTAAGGCAGAGCAGGATGAATGCAGCAGGGATGGTAGCCCCTTTTGCAGGCATGAGGCCTGCCAAGTTTCAGGCTTTGCACAAATACCAAATAGATCATTTCAGCCAGGGCTTTGTGAAGCCAGGCCTTAAAAACCTCCAGAGATGGAAATTCCACCACCTCTCTAGGTAACACATTCCAATGCTTCACCACCCTCCTAGTGAGAGAGTTTTTCCTAATATTCAACCTAAACTTCCCTTGCTGCAACTTGAGATTGTTCTTTGTTCTGTTATCTGTTACCATAGAGAACAGTCAAGCTCTATCCTCTTTGGAACCACCTTTCAGGTAGTTAAGGGTTGCTATTAAATCCCCTCTCAGTCTTCTCTTTTGCAGACTAAAGAAGCCCAGTTCCCTCAGCCTCTCCTCAGAAGTCATGTAACCCAGCCTCCTAACCATTTTGTTGCCCTCCTCTGGAATCTCTCCAAGTTGTCCACATCCTTTCTGTAGTGGGGGGATCAAAACTGGTTACAGTACTCTAGATGTGGCCTCACCAGTGCAGAATAGAAGGGAATAATCACTTCTCTCCATCTGCTGGCAATGCTTCTATGAAAGCAGCCCTGTATGCAGTTAGCTGCCTTGGCAACAAGGGCACACTGTTGACTCATATTCAAATTAATGTCCACTGTAAACCTCAGGTCTTTTTCTGCAGAGCTGCTGCTTAGCTAGTTGGTCTCAAGCCTGTAGCAGTGAATAGGATTCTTCCATCCTAAGTGCAGAACCTTGCACTTGTCCTTGTTGAACTTTATGAGTTTTCTTTTGGCCCAATCCTCCAATTTATCAAGGACACTCTGAATCATAGCCATAGGTCTATCTGAATACTAGTCCTACCCTCCAGTGCATCTACTGCTCCCTGCAGCTTGGTCTCATCCACAGACTTGCTAAGAATGCCATCTACCCCGTCTTCCAAGTCATTAATGAAGTTATCAATGAAGAGATTAAACAAAGCCATCCCCAGGACTGACCTTTGGGGCACTCCACTTGGTACCGGCTACCAAGTGGACCTTTAGCCACTGATCACTACCCATTGAACCCGATGATCCAGCCAGTTTTCTATCTACCTTACAGTCCATTCATCCAACCCATACTTCTTTAGCTTGTTTGCAGAAACGCTGTGGAAGATCATATCAAAAGCCTTGCTTAAAGTCAAGGTATCATGTCCAATGGGGTCCCCACATCCACAGAGCCAGTCATCTTATCATAGAGGTTGGTCAAGTATGACTTGCCCTTGGTGAATCCACTCTGACTGTTCTGATCACTTTCTTCTCCTCCAAGTACTTAGAAATGGATTCCTTGAGGATCTGCTCTATGATTTTTCCAGAAAATGACATGAGGCTGACTGGTCTGTAGTTCCCTGACCCTCCTTTTCCCTTTTCTTAAATCTGGGCACTATGTTTTCCCTTTTCCAACATCTAGGACCTCTCCTGGTCACCATGAGTTTTCAAAGACGATGGCCAATGACTCTGCAATACCATCAGCCAACTCCCTCAGCACCCTCGGGGACATCACATCTGACCCCGTGGACTCGTACATGTCCAGCTTTTCTAAATAATGCCTAACCTGTTTTTTCATGACTGAGGTCTGCTCACCTTCTCCCCAAACTGGGATGCCCAGTGGAGGAGTTTAGGAGCTGACCTTGCCTGTGAAGACAGAGGGGAAAAAAGGCATTGAGTATTTCAGCCTTTTCCTCATCATCTGTCATTAGGTTACCTCTCTCATTCAGTAAGGGACCCACACTTTCCCTGTGCAAAATGAAGTTTCTTTCCTACCTAGGAGAACTTTTACAGTCTTTGAATTCTCCTCAGCCTGAAGAAGGGTGTATGTACCTTCTCCTTTCTGCAGTTTCATTGGGCTCCTCCTCCCCTTCACCTCATCCACTCGCCAACCAGATGTTATCCCAATGGTGCATGGTGTCACTAGTTCGTGCAACTTTTGCCTGTGAACCTGTGATCCATATAATGAGGCGAGATTATTCGTACTAGGGCGTCACCAAATGTGGTTTCCATTACCCTTTACCACTTGTAGGCCCAATTCGAAAACCACATATATGCCTTAGATCCACTCTCAGCACAATATACCTTGACTTCATTCCTAAGTCACAGAGCTTATTGTATAGTCTCAAATGAGATACTCAATTGATGGTGGTTGCACCTGAGTTTTTAGCTCTAACACTGTCAACTGCAGTCAGTCAATGAAATAAGAGAGGGCAGAGTCCATCCCAGTGATTTCTTTTTGGGACTAGGGTTGATATCCAATCAAAGCACACTTTCAAATTATTTGGCCAAAAACAGAACTCAAAACTCACTTGGCTCCTTTACCAGAGCAGAGCTACATCAATATCCTTCACCCATGTGATACAAGTGTTGCTATGCATGGACTAAGTACTTGGCCTTCAGAAAGGGATGGCCTCTGACTAATGAATAAAATCAAAAGAAAAATGTAGCCCCTCTAGCACACCCCATCCGGCACTAATCAGTGGTTTTGCACTCACGTGTCCTGTTATCCCTCTGTCTGGGTGTGGGACACACAGAAGGTCCTTGCCTTTCCCAGCCAAGACTTCTGAGGATGAGAACCTCTCCAAGTTCTCTGTCTGCAGGCACCAGTGCCCTCCCCCGCATCCAGGGCTAGCTGGTTTGCTTGAGCCCGAGGGCTCTCTCTACCTCAGCTGCTGGAGTCCTGTGGCCCTCTGGGCACAGTTTTACCATGTCACTCCCTGCACATCCACCTATGCACAGGGAGCACTTACTCTTAAAATGGACCTGTGGCTGCACACGTTGTTCCATCACCGTGGATCCAGCACCTGCAGCTGAGTTATTCTCGTCACCAGCCCTTACTGGGCTAGTCTTCCATATGAGATAAGGCCACTTGGTGTGGGCTTCACCCTTCCAATGGGGCACTCAGCCCCATTGCTGCGTCAGGCAGTAACACAAAGAATACTAGATCCAACTGTCTTGCATCTATTTAAGTGGCTCACATGACATACCTGGATTCTATAAAGTATAAGTTTCCCCCCATAACCATCACAGCTAATAGTAGGTTTGTTGCAAGTGCCAGAACTGTGCAGATCCCCTTTACAGGTCTTTCTTTTACAACATCCTGTGAGAAAGCACTCGGGTATAGCTGAAGCCCTTGTGATATGTAAGATACCACCCTTGTATGTTAGCCCACTGATACTACCTCCCATGATGTCATGCTGTCCTCAGACCCTCTGGCCCTGCACTCCCATTTGAGCTCAGCCCTCTCTACTTCTAAAAACATCTGTGACTGTGTTTTCAGGTGGTTTTAATGACTGGTGGTTCCTATACTGGAAATCTCCCCCCACCCATTTGAAGGATGCCACATTATTTGTATTTGGATTTGTTTTCCTAGGATTGGCAGTGGAACTTGCAATTGTATGGCATTGTATTTGTGAGCTTTAGCACAGTACAGAAGGTATCTAATATCCCACAGGACTATCCAAAGACCATTCTAATGCCCTTCATTGTCCACACCTCTTAATAATCAATGTAAAATTAAATCTGATATATTTCAGTGTCTGCCCCATCATTCTTATTCCATTCTTACTCCTTGGGGAAAATACTGTGTTTCTTGTATGTTTGCAACTAATAATGTAACACTATAAATCAGATTAATTAACATATCAAAATTATTGTAATAGCACCCCACCCCCGAACTCTCTGTTTCAGTCTTCTCCAGAGAATACACAAAGATGACCGGCTCCCTTTGATCCAGCAGTCCCTTGACCCATATCATTAGTGTGCTAAACTCCCTGCCAGAATTCTTAATGCCTCATCATATCAACTGAGATGATTCAGTGTTTCTGGGCCAGTCCCATGCTGCAGCCTGTCAAAATGTGATGGGAGATGGCCCTGACTCCCTCCTCCATTTAAACTGCAGCTGTTGTGCTCTCTCAGTGCCCATGGCTATGGATTAGCTCCTGTTGGCACAGCACCCCACACAGACCCTCCACTGTACTTTTCTTTGCCTCAGCCTTCTGCAGAGTTGGCCAAGGACCATTTGTTTCCAAGACCCTCACCCATTCGATCTGCTCTTGCTTCTTTGGCTCCACATTTCCCTTTTTTCTTTCTTGTTCCACCTGAATTTGCTCTATACTCTGTCCTCTCTTACCTGTTTCAAAGTGTCCATCCTTGCTTGCCAGCACCCCTCTATGTTAAGGCACATCCCCCGAGTACTTAGCATACAATAAAACAACTTAAGAGCAATCACTTCATACACTATCAATGCCATCATGATTATTATTCGTACTGTGATAGAACGTAAAAGCCAGTGGTTACATTGTACTAGGCACTGCACAAAGATGCAACAAATAGCCATCTCCCAGCCTAATAAATTTACAATCTCACTATAAAATAAGAGTCAATAGGTGAATAAAGCTGGAGTGGGGGAGAGTCAAGGAAACAAAGAGATTATACCAGTTATCATGGGCTGTGGCCAAAGCATACTAGATGCATAACCATTGTCAGGGGGTTTGTGTGGGCATCAGGGCAAAGAAGAGTTGTAAGGAGGGATTTGAGGATGACATAGTAGCTTTGTTGATTTTTACAGGGAACTTTTCTCATCCAGAAGTGGCCATGTGGGAGGAAGTACAAAGTTGCTTGCTGGAAAATCTTATAAATGTCCCTCAGTACTTGCTTTGCACCTCTGGCTATCCACCCTTTCAGCTCTTCTGATTAAGGACAGCAGAATCCTCATCTTTTTGTCCCTTGTAACTACAAAGGGCCAAATGCTGTTCTTATGGATTGGATGTAAATCTGGAACAACTCTGCTGAAGTCGATGTTGCTATGGATTTATGTCAATCTATGTGAAATCGAATTTAGTTGCAGTATTGCCTAAGGAGAAACACCTGCTCAGCCCACTACAAGAAAAATGTCTCTCATATGACTCTTCTTTACAAATAGGTATTGTGTGTACATCTATCCAAACAGATAAATGGACCTAATCAGTGCAGCATATGACTAGGTTCAGATTCATTGTTAAAAACCATATTAAAACCTTATTAAAAAATGTACTCTGCACTTCCTTCTTAGGTGCTTCTATAATCAATATTACATGTGTCTAAAAGCCATAGAATTTTTAAGAGAAGCAAGGGTTTTTTGGTAATATCTTTTATTGAACCAACTGCATAGTTGTTAGACAAGTTTTTGGATATGAAATGCTTTTCTTGACATCTGTGCCAGGTACTCCTAGGATGTCAATGTAAGGCAAGGGACAGTTTGAAAAGAAGGAATATGATGGACAGGTGGTATGAATGCAAGACATGCAAAATTAGGAGCATGATTCAAAAGCAGAGAGCCTGAAAAGGGGTACTTTATGCCCATAAGCTTGTCTAACGTCTCTCCCAACTATATCTGGAATCCTGGTTTTCCATCCAAATACTAACCAGCTCCAGAGCTACTCAGCTTTCAAAATGAGACAAGAACTGGGGCATTCAGTCTGGTGTAAGTCATTATTCTCCATTACTACAGTACAAATATTAATACTTTCTTCCTTCATAATGTGCTACTGTAAAGCTAAATATCTTTTAAAAACTGTGCATAGTAGGGCACAGAAGCAAAGGAGTCATGAATGAATACTCAGCAAGAACTAGATCATAGAAACCAAACCACTGTAAAGATTATTATGATGATGATTATTACCATAGCACCTAGAAGCCCAAGTGACAGCAGACTACACACTACTTACTAAGCACTGTGCAAACACAGAATAAAAAGACAGCCCTGCCCCAGAGAGTCTGCAATCTCAAACAGGACAAGAGACAACAGACACATGCCGACTGATGACTGGGCACAAGGGAACAATGTGATAAAACTGGTCAGTGTGAGGGGCCCATCTGTCAATCACAATACATTTTGCAGATCTTGTGACATCCCTGAGAGGTAGCTAAAGATGATCATATCCATTTTGCACAAGGGGAGAGAGAGCTAAAGGAATGCTAAGTGATTTACAAAGGTCACATAACAAGTCACTGTCAGAGCCATGGGACAGAACCCAGGAATCCTTGTTCCCATGCAAATGCTCTAAAAGAGTGGCCTTCACATTTTCTGGCTGCAGACCCCCTCTACCTGCAGAATATAGCTGCTTATACCTGCCCCTGCATGTTCATTTCTTAGGAAGAGTGCTGATACCAGCATCAACGCATGGCAATTACTCACCACATATTCACCAATCAGAAGCTCTACCACCATTGTTAAAATTTAGGCACATACGCCTTGGCAAAGCACTGCCTACCCCCAGGTGTACACATACCCCAGCCATTGAAAACCCTCTGCTCTCAGTAAAAGTAAGCTGTAAAGTTAAATGGCAAAAAGAAAAGCAAGCAATGGGTTATCTGATACTATTTCTCTTGCTGCCACACGAAAGATTAGTTCATTATAGAACATCTCTTGTCAAGCCCATAGGGAAAAGCTGGGAGGGTCACACATTGAGTTATGTTTCTATGCTTTCAAAGAGTAGAAATACAAAGATTTGTATTGTCTGCAATGTTGGTAACATTGTATCATCCAAAAGACCTTGTTCATTTATCAGCATTACTTAAAAATCTGTTGTTCACAAGCTTGCTTGTGTGTGAGCACAGAAAAAAAATTCAGCTCTATCTAATATCAGCTCGCAGCTGTTCAGTGACAGAAGGACTCAAAAGCTCTGGATATGAACATGGGAAAATCTACCCCAAGCAGAAGGAAGACACAGCAAGCAACAGCTGCATGACAAGAATATGCTGTTTCTGGAGTGTGTGTGTAGGGCGGAAAAGCTACAGTCACATTAAGCATCAAAAAGTTGTCAGCAAACATAATAATCATGATTAAACTCAGAAGAGAAGCAAAATTGTTTCATCTCTTTTTAACTTTCTCCAGGTATCTGATGCTCTTCAGGACATCTGATCTAAGACCCAGCAGGGCAGAAGAAGCAGCCAGGCAAAAGATTCCTTATACACATTTAGAAGATCTAGAGTCAGCAAATCTCAATCTGTCTCTGGCTTTCATAGAAAATGAAGCAGGGGAGGGAAACACCCTCTTTATCTTAACACAGCCCTAGTAAAATGTCCCCTTCTACATACTCACCAGACTGCTGCGTGTGGGTCCCAGTATGTTAGACCTGGGTGCTTTAAAACTTCCTGAAAGTCAGTCCATTCTACAAACCAGCTCTGACTATGGACTCCTAGACATACTCTTGGGGTACAAATCCTCCATCTAATAATTTCTCAACTGGGGTGCCCCCAAATCCTTTGAAGGGTGCTGCAAGGTGCAAGGAGATAAGGGAGGTGTGAGGAGATTACCTAAGCAAATAAGCTTAGGCTCAGGCTTGTCCCTGACTGGACAATCCCCTATCCCCATTGCCTGGCACCTCTGCAAGGAGGTAAGCACTGTAATATACATAATAGTTTTTTGATTGGTTGCCATTCAATTCCCAAGTGTTATGGAGGGCTGCCTCAAACCCACTGAGGGGATACCTCAAGTCCAGAAAGGCTGAGAACCACCAATCTAACATCCTTTTCAGAAACCACACATGCCTATTTAACAAGCCCCAAACCCAACAATGAGACATTAAAGCCATTCAGCAGGGACATCTACACTGCATCTCAAGTGATTCAGGCATCAAAGGTCTCTGAACGAGAGGTAGGTACCATTGCTCTGTTTGTACCATGAGGTGCACAAGAGAAGGACACAGCAGAAGACAGCCGTCGGGGTATAGGCAGGTTGTAAACTGGAATTCTTAAGCTGTTCACGGAGATTTTTCACAAATCCCCATAGTCCAATGGTGCTTCACAGACGCAAGATTTTGCTCCTCAGTTTTGCTCACCGCAATGATGAAAGGATGGTCATGTTGGGACTCAGGAGTTTAGATTCCCTTCCAATATCTGCAAAGTACCTGTGTAACATTGTTTTGTATCTGAGGATGTTGACAATGCTAGTTAGGTTGGATGTAAAGACCACGTTCAAAACTGTACCCACTGACCTATACTGTAAGACCCTAAGCTCGATTCCTTGGTGGCCATCCAGCTTATGCTGGAAGGCCTGCTGACCACTCAGGTAAGGGGTCAACTTCACTCTTACTCCCTTCCTTACCAGTCCCTGCCTTCAATGTGTTTGGCAGTGATCCAGGTACTGCAGACCTCAAGCACATGAAGTCCTCCAGCAGCAGTCCCACAACTCCCTGTTCCTCTCTTCAGGATAGTCTCTTCACCCTCTATGCTTGTTATTGCTTATAAATAGAAATGGGCAAAGAAGTAGAGACAAGACAAGGAGAAGAATTACTGGACATATTCCTAGAAGGATTCCACTTGAAAGACAGGAAGAGCAATGTTGGCAGCTCTGACAAAGGTTGCAAGGTAAAGAGAGAAACAGCTCATGTGGCTCCTTTCAGCTGAGGATGACCCTAAATCTCAGTGTATTTGTATCCTCAATATCTCATTTTCCCACGTGTAAAATGGAAGTTGTGCTTTCCTGACTCATGGGATGTTATAAGGCTAAACGCATTCATACTTATGAAGTGCTCAGAAACTGGAGGGTAGTGCTGTTAATGGTCTTTCACATGGTGTATGCAGTAGTGTTTTGTCCATATGGGGCCAAACTGATGTTTGCCCCTTGAATCTCATTAGTGTTATTAAAGAACACCCTTGTCTGAGCCACTGCACATTAGGAAGAAACAGCCCTTGCCTTGAGGAGCCTGTAGTCTAGAAAACCATAGAGAATGGAATTGCTATTGTCAGGGCCAAAGCAGAGGTAAGCCTGGGTAAAGATATCAATGGACTAAGACAAGCATGCACAAATAGCTTTGCACAAATAAAGGTTTGCAGACATGGGAGAAGACAAGAAGAAGGATACTTCAAGGTGAAGGCAGTAGAGTGAAAACAAGCCACAAAGTTAATTAAAGAAGAAATGAAGTAGACTCATTTTTACCAGTTATATTAATAGAAATCTCAGTTTTAATTAACTTCATTAACTGATCATGTCAAATCCCATAGATCCTTCGTATACTGCTCAGTAGTCATGTTGCTGTGCTGTATATTCAGCCATCACTGTGCTTTTTGCAGGAGTAGTACTGTTCTTGTGAAATGATTGCTTTTCAAACTCATAGAACAACAAACTGTAGTGTAGTTTGAATACTTTTAAGTAAGAAAAAGACGTGGCCATCCAAGAGGCTCAGGGCCATGCACAGCACAGCACAGATGTGCATACTGATTCCAGATGAGGAGAATGATATTCTAGTGCAAAGATCTGCAAAACAAGAAGAAGGATTCTGGCCAGGGTGTAGGGAGGGAAAGTGAGCTCTGTCTGTGGAACTGGTGCCATGAGATCCTTTAAGGATGCCACAGGGTGCTGAACAATATGAGCATTTAGATGTGCAAACACCTCCAAACTCACAAGATAAACCCGGGGATTTCAAATAGGAATCCACAGTGTCAAAAACATTCTGAGCTGTTGCGGTCCTCCTAAGTTCTTTGCAACACAAGAATTGCTCTATTATATTTCTAGTAAAAGAAAAAGCAAAAAAAAGAGTGAAAGCTAAGAGTTAACATTTTCTGAGGGGTACATTAAGTTTAGCAAGATTGAGAACCAGTGACCATTATAGCCTCATCCTTTTGCTAGCCTAGCACTAGCACCTTCTTTCTTCTTGTTATCCTGCTGCAATCATGGGAAGTATTGCAGCCCTTGATATAGAAATGACCTGTCTAGGGCAACTACCCTTCTCTAACTGAAGCTGTTGATGTAGGAACTTCATCGCCACCCCAAACAGGCAGAAGCTTGCTGAGTTTTGCTGGGGGGTATCTATTTCTCTGCCCAAATGGGTGACTACCAGGTTTTTTTCCTGGGCAGACAGAAAGAACTTTCATACTCATGCATCCTTTTTTGTCTTCTCTAATCAAAAGACATACAATCAGAAAAGAACAAATTCAGCTGTATGATCTGGGGGGCGTTTGACCCTGTCCCTGGGAAATGGAAGCCATAGCAAACCTCAAAACACAAGAATCATCACTACCTGGCTGCTGTTGGAGATGTATGCCCCTTCATAGACAGTGAAGCCTCTTAGAGCCTGCATACAATGGATCTGGCTGGGATGAAACCTGGGCATAGTGCAGGAAACAATAGGCCCAGATTACTGAACTCTGGGCCAAATCCTACCTTCGCTGAGTTAAAGAAAGTTCTGACTGATGCTAATGGGAGTTTTGCCTGATAAAGCAGTTAGTAATGTCTTCAGGTTTCAAACACTATTTGGCTTAGGAAAAATAGATCTTTAAAGATGTATGCTTCAAAACACCTACACCAAAGTGTTCTTTTCCAGACAGGGTAGTTCAAAATCAGCTCTCTCTACCTCAAATCAATGTGGATTGCATGGATAGAAATAGAGCAGAATCTTGACATAAGTGTTATCCACATCATTAGGCAGGACGTAGACATAGGGCCATATCAAGGTCTTTACTCAGCATCACTTGGAGAAAACTCCAAGTAAAACTACTGATGGAAGGACAGAAGAAAAATATCAGGAATGAACCTTAAGGCTAGGGACAGACATTACACATAAACTGGTTTAAGTGATCCGAAACTAGTTTAAATCTGTAACAGAACAGCTGTTCAGTGCACATAAACCAGTCTCAAAATAGCCAAAACTGGTATGAGATAAACCTGGTTGAATGTAATACTAGACTTAGCAGATTGGGCTCAAACCAGTTTATGCAATGTCTGTCCCAGATCTCTTGCTGGTTTAAAAGAAATCAGACTCCCCCAGCATCCTGCCGTGCTCTCTGGGCTGGGTAGAGCTGTGCTCCACAGCAGAGCTGGCCCCTGCCCTCTGCTCCCTGGCTGCAGCTCCGGAGATTTGCAGGCTGGTCCCCACTCCCCCTCACCACTCCCTGCTAAGCAGAAATTCCCGCCCTCCCCTCGATGACGAGGTGTCTGTGTATTAGCGAGCAGACCACATACTGGCTATGGTCCATGCTGAATTAACAGGTAGTTGGAAATGTCCCTTTGTTGTTTTCTTAATGGGGTGATAAACACCAAGTTAGGGGTAATAAACACTGTTATCAATTCCCTGCTGGGCTAATCAGAGCATCCTGCCAGAACCTGGCCACATGCCCCGCCCCCAGTGCTGTGCAAACAAAGAGAGAGCTGTTCTAGCACCCCCCAGCATCTGTCCTGAGACACTGCAAGCATATGCCCGCATTTCTGGGATGTCCGTTTGGTTACAAACCAGTTTAGCATAGCCAGGTTAGACTAACCTACAAAGATTTAATCAATTCAGGCTCAGGCTGTTTGAATCAAGCTGTTTCAGTTTGGCCCTGGGAGTGGTGCAAGACACACAGGCATAAGCCCATCGCACCCCTGCACCCTGAGGCCCCCCCAGAGACCTCCAGCGACTGCAGACCACCCTGCTGACCCCCAGCACCGCCAGAAGCAAGTAGGGCCCATGGTGGGAGGGACATAGCCCAGATGCAGGGCAGCTGAGTGCAACTGAGGAGGGTCTTGCCCTGTACAGGAGGAATCGAGTGGACAAAAGGGGCAGGGGCACAGCGCTCTATATCAAGGAAAGCTACGTGTCCCTGCAAGCCAACATTGGTGCCCAGGGTAGTTGACTGGAGACCCTCTGGGTTAAAATCCACAGGGAACATGGCGCAGGTGACACAATGGTGGGAGTCTACTACAGACCTCCGACCCAGGACCAAGAGCTTGACCAGGAGTTCACCAGGGAATTGGCTGAGGCTGTGTGCTCCTGGTGCATGGTTGTCATGGGAGCCTTCAACTACTCAGACATCTCATAGGAAGAGCCCTTGGCCAAATACAAGTGGTCGCAAAACTTTCTTTTGTGTGTGGATGAGTTCTATCTGACACAGGAAGTCTATGGGCTGATGAGAGGTAAAGCGCTGCTTGACCTGGTTCTGGCAACGGGGGACAACCTAATCAGTGACCTAACGATCGAAGGGAAGCTGGGTGACAGTGACCATAAGCTGACCACCTTCACCATCCGCCTTAAAGCTGGCAAGTCAGTCAGCAATACAGAAGTCCTCAACTTCAGGAAAGCCGACTTTGACAAGCTCAGGAGGCTTGTCAGTGAGGCCTTAAAGGGCCTCAGCCCAAAGAGAAGGGGAGTTCAGGATGAGTGGTTGCTTCTCAAAGAAGCAATCCTGGATGCACAAGCAAAGTCTATTCCATCTTGGAGGAAAGGCAGCAAGAGGGCACAGCAGCCCCCCTGGCTCTCCAGGGAACTAGCAGACCTCCTGCATCTAAAAAGACACACCTACAAAGGATGGAGGACTGGATCCACCTCCACTGAGGAATATTCTGCACTGGTCCGGTCCTGCAGGGAACAAAACAGGAAAGCCAAGGCTGCAGCTGAACTCCAACTAGCTACAAGTATCAAGGACAATAAGAAGTCCTTTTTTAGATATCTGGGGAGCCAGAGGAAAAGCAAGGGCAACATTGGACCCCTGCTAAACCAGACGGGACAACTGACAACCAACTCCCAGGAAGAAGCCAACTCGCTATGTTACTTTGCGTTGGTCTTTCATCAGTTCCATAGGACGCCCCTGCCTATCATGGGACAGGGAGGCCCAGGTGAGAGAGGTTCCCTTGCCCTCCATCAGTGCTGACCTCGTGAAGGAACACCTTGAGAGGCTGGATACCTTCAAGTCAGCCAGCCCTTACAATCTACACCTGAGGGTACTAAAGGAGCTGGCAAGCATCATAGGCCAGCCCCTGGCACAGATCTTCAAGAACTCCTGGAGCTCTGGTGTAGTGCCCGAAGACTGGAAGAAGGCCAATGTGGTGCCTAGCTTCAAGAAAGGGAGGAAAGTGGATCCAGCAAACTACAGGCCCATCAGCCTGACCTCTATCCCAGGAAAGGTCTTAGAAAAGATTATCCAAGAGGCCATTCTTAACAGACTGGCTTATGGCAACATCCTGAGGGATAGCCAATACAGGTAGGTCCTGCTTGACCAATCTTATTTCCTTTTATGACCAGGTGACCTATCACCTGGACAAGGGAGAAGAGGTTGATGTCACATATCTTGACTTTAAAAAAACCTTTTGATCTGGTATCCCATGATCACCTCTTAGCAAAACTGGCTAACTGTGGCCTCGGCCTCATCATGATCCACTGGCTGGGGAACTGGCTCCCTGGTTGGACCCAGAGGGTGGTGGTTGATGGAAGTCAATTGTCATGGTGCCCTATGACTAGTGGGGTTTCTCAAAGCTCTGTCCTTGGACCTATATTATTCAACATCTTCATTAATGATGTGGACATTGGTATCAAAAGTGGACTGGCCAAGTTCGCCGACGACACCAAACTTTGGGGCAAAGCATCCACACCAGAAGACAGGTGGGTGATCTGGGCTGACCTGGGCAGACTCAGCAAATGGGCGGATGAGAACATGATGGTGTTTAACACCAAAAAATGAAAGGTTCTCCACCTTGGGAGGAAAAACCTGCAGCATGCTTATAAGCTCAGCAGTGCTACGCTGGCTAGAGCTATGGGTGAAAGGGACTTGGGGGTCATGATTGACCACAAGATGAACATGAGCCTGCAATGTGATGCTGCTGCTAGTAAAACGAGCAGAATTCTTGCTTGCATCCACAGATGCTTCTCAAGCAAATCCCAGGACATCATTCTCCCATTGTGCTCACCCTCGGTGAGGCTACAGCTGGAGTACTGCGTCCAGTTTTGGGCTCCACAATTCAAAAATGATGTGGAGAAGCTCGAGAGAGTGCAGAGAAGAGCCACACACATTGTCAAAGGTCAGGAAAACAGACTTTATGATGAGAGGCTGAGAGCCATGGGACTCTTCCACCTGAAACAGCACAGGCTCAGGGGTGATCTGGTGGCCACCTATAAGTTTATCAGGGGTGCTCACCAGGATCTGGGGGAAATGTCTGTTCACCAGTGTGCCCCAAGGGATGACCAGATTGAACAGTCACAAACTCCTCCATGACCAATTCAGGCTGGACATAAGGAAGAACTTCTTTACTTTCCAAGCCAGCGGTGGTTCAAGCACCTACTTCGAACACCATCAAGAGGCATTTGGATGTTTATCTTGCTGGGATCCTGTGACCCTTGCTGACTTCCTGCCCCTGGGGCAGGGGCTGGACTTGATGATCTTTCGAGGTCCCTTCCAGCCCTAACATCTATGAAATCTATGAATATCTGTCCCTAGCCCATAAATTTAGCAGGTGCATGGGATTTTTCCCCGATGAAAGTTCCCTCATTTCCAAGTACACTAACTTGCTCAGTCTAATTGACTGAATTCTGAAAAACTATAGGGAGATCAATCAAAAAACAGCTAAAGTATCTGGTTGTATAAGCTATCATAAGAATTCACCAAACTTCGGATTGCTTTATTTTGTAATAAAGTTTAAAAATAAATTCTTTTTTTTCCATTTGTACTGTGCTGATGCCTAGCATGACATCATGGGATTAAAACATTACATTACAAAAAATGAATTAAAACAGACACTAATATTGAATTAAACATGGCATCATTGTTGTGTGCAATATGATTTTTCTCACCCCAATAATTTAAAAATTAATTATTCAAGGATAGGTCCTTTTTGGGCCTCGTGAATATTATAGTTCCAGAAGGGATGATTTCTTATCTCCTTTCTTCACCATCACACAATGCCACTTGCCATTGTCCTGTTTTCTTTTCATCTTGGTTTATGGTTTCCATTGGCAAGGCTGTTTTATTTCTACAACTTACCTTTAACATGTCCAAGGGGCTAGGCTTTTTTGTGGTATATTTATTAAATCACCTGTCTAGTTGGGAGAGCCTTCAGCCAAGCTTTTGGGCATCTGATGCCCTTCCTCAAGCCTAAGGACATTTCCTGAGCCATCGCAGCTACAACAACACTCCGACCACACCAAGAAACTTCAAAACTGCATCCAGTACATTTGGTTACCTCAATCACTACCACTAATATCTTCAAACTAAAGTTATGCTATAATGTATTTGGATTATTTCTTTCAAGCCCTTCTTTTATAATGTCTTTTTCAGGCCTTTTGCTGAACATGTAAACTGCTTTCGTTTCTTTGCTGACAAGGCTAGCTGGTGCATCTACAAAGGTTTAATCTGTGGTCACTCAGAAACAGACTTTTAGACCTCCTGCTTTAACCACGTTTCTGTAGCCTTGCATAGGTGCCTTGAAAATGGCCACGGCTTGCAATAAATGATCATACATTTCCATCTCAGTATTTTCAGTTAACAAAGATACATTATTATTATTTCAATAGGATTCTAACTACATATAGTTTGAGTCTTCTCATGAAAAGCCAAAATGCCAGTTGTTACTTCTAACTGCTATTAAGCCCTTTCCAAGAAACAACTATTCACACTCAGCCTAGCCCCAGCAGCATCAAACACCTGGACAACCCACCTCCACAGGTGAAATCCAGTCCACAGGGCCTGTTGCCACAGCTCCAGAAACCAGGGAGTTAATGCGATCACCACTCTCCCATTCCCTTCTGCTGAATTTGGAGGTTTTAATTGCCACAGGTGACTAAATTTGATAGCACGGGAAAAGGGAGGGGTGAGTGATGGTCACATTAACTCCCTGAGCTCCATAGCTGTGCTGATACAATGGCTGTAGCAGCAGCAAGAATTAATGAAACTTCTACCACTTGCAAATCATCTGGCCCATGCCTAATCCAGCCTATGGGGGCAAATGAGTCCAACACACATGGCTTAACCTAGTATTAGTGGCCTTGATTAATAGATTCTTATTCTACTTTTCCAGACTACCATTTATGGATTAAATGCAAGTTTAAGCATGTCCTGTAATATTTATTATTCTATTTATGTTTATAACCCCCTCTGTGAGTGGGTCAGGGTCCAGTCCACTGTCTTTGCCACTTGAACTGAGGGAGAAGGACCTAACCTGCCTGTACCCTTACAGAGCTAGCAGGCCTCTCTGGACAGATGAGCCTTGGGGTGATACTCAGGGGTGTCCTTTGCCAGAGGCTGAGATGGAAATGGAGAATAATGTTATGCTTTACTGAATATTGTGTTTGTTGTGGGAAAAGGGGGGAATCGATGCATTTTGGGGGACAACCACAGACCCCATGTAGGAAACAGGATTCATAGATGCTAGGGTCAGAAAGGACCTCAACAGATCATTAAGCCCGACTCCCTCCCTAGGCAGGAAAGACTGCTGGGGTCAGAGGACCCCAGCCAGATGCCTATCCAGCCTGCTCTTAGAGACCCCCAAGGTAGGGGAGAGTACCAACTCCTTGGAAGCCCCATTCCAAATTTTGCCCCCCCCCCCCCATCACCGTGATGAAGTTTTCCCCTGATGTCTAGCCTAAATCTGCTCTCTGTCAGTTTATGACCATTGTTTCTCATTACCCCAAGAGGCCCCCTGGTGAACAGGGCATAGCCAATCGCTTGCTGCATCCCCCTAATGAATTTTTAGGCAGCCACAAGATCACCTTTCAGCCTTCTCTTGTGGAGGCTGAAGAGGTCCAGGTCCCTCAGTCTCTCCTTATAGGGCTTGTCCTGTAAGTCCCAAACCATAGGAGTGGCCCTCCTCTCAACCTTCTTGAGTCTATCAACATCCTTCTTGGAGTATGGCACCCAAAACTGGACGCAGTACTCAACTGCCATCTGAGCAATGCCACATAGAGGGGAAGTATCACCTCCTCAGTTCTATTTGTCATGCATCTGCTGATGCATGATAAAGTGTGGTTAGCTTTGCTGATGATTTTGTCAGGCTGATGACTCGTGTTCATCTTGGAGTCCACTAGGGCTCTGAGGTCCCTTTCTGCTTCTGTGCTGCTGAGAAGGTCATTTCCTAGCCAGTAGGTGTGCTGGATGTTTTTACACCCTAGTGCAGCACTCTGCATGGGTTAACAGAGACATTTGGGAGGGTGTAACAGGGCCTTAGTTTCCCCACTTTGGTGCGCACCTTCCAGCAATCCACTGAGGGCTGCTTAAGTGCTTTGAGCCACCCCAGCCATCTTCTCCTGCACTCTCACCTGGCACTCCTTTTTTGATGTTATTAGGAGCATTCAGAGGTAGTCTTGTAAGAACCCAGGTAGGGTCTTAAATGTTATGCTTCTCTCTACCCATATCTCTTGGGCTCTCCCCCCAAGCAACAGTCTCACTCTTTGTGGCAGTCTCTTGGGCACTAAAATCAAGATACAGAGTGCCTTCCCAGACCCCACAATGGTTCCTCCTGCCTTCCCTTTAGCCACTCATGGCTGTCTCAGCATGAGTTTGACCAGCCAATACAAAACAAACAAACTGTATTCAAACACAATCCCAAAGCCCTTCTGGGTCTCCAGGTCCCAACCAATCCTACCCTATATCTGCTGGCTCTCTCCTAGGTATTAGCATTGCAAAAATTGCCTGTTATAGCAGCTCAAACCTCTAGGAGCTCTTCCCTATTCAGCATTCAGGGCTAGACTAAGCCCTGCATTTCAGAGGCCCAGTTTCTTGTAGGCTGGGTTCTATCTCTTCTGATGACATGACCCTTAACTGACCCAGGGGTTTCTACTTAGTTCATTACTCTAATCTTAGTCCATTACTCTAAGATTGCGCTAATCTGCTAGTCAGCTCAACTGTCCTTCACTTACTCTTTACCTCCCTGCCTGCTTAAAGCACCACCACCGTAGCTTATTGTAGGGGTATCTTTTCTCATATAGTTACTTGCAGCTCCTTTCTTTTATCTGCCTTTGGGCTGCTTACTTCTCTGCAGCTGGCCCTTGCTCAGCAGCCTGCTAGACCTTTCCCCTCAACCCCGCTTACAGAGGGAGAGGGAGGGATCTCTTCTAGGTGTGAGGTAGGGGTGAGAAGAGGTTTTGTATAGCTCCGTGTGAATGGGACCTGGAAAGAGCAGTTGAGATGATTTGCTGTCCTGTGTAATAGACTGGAGTGTTTGCTCTCCCGAAGAATACCCAAGGAAGTGGGATGGGATAAAATTTGCAAGTTTTGAGGTGTCATTTGGGGAGTCTTGTCATTTCTTATCTGAGAATTTGTTTTTAATTTATTAAAAGGCATTCTGAACCTTTCTAGGTGTAAGGGGGATATGCATCTATATAATAACAACAACAATAATAATGATAATACCAATGATAACAATAATACTAGGTTCAGTTTGCACTTGTCATCGTGGTGGTTTCAGTTACTGACCACATCTGCTACCTAGAAAGATGATGGTCTAATCATCTCAGAACCCAGTAATAATATATAACCAATATTTAATTATAATCAGAGTGTTGTGTAAACAAAAATGTTGCTTTGTAAATAATTATTTAACATCCTCTAGGCTGTGGGGGTTTGGGGTGATTTTTTTGGTTCAACAATTAAACTTTGCTTGTTCTGTTTGATGTTTTACTGAGTTAATGAGATAATACTTAATTTCAAGGAATTAGGGAGAAGTTCATGGACCCAGGAATGCCAAAGGAGGAGTTCTGATTTCTATGTCCATAGTCATGTAAACCAATTTTTTTGTAAAAACTAATCTTTTTCTAATAGATGGGGGGGGGGGTTGTCATTTTTAGAACATAAATTCGGTAAATGCTGGAGAAGGAGAAAAGGTTCTCCCCTTCACACCTGAAAAACCAGCCTATTCTATATTCACTTCCTTTACAAAACAAGCAGAAATGTCCAATTTGTCCTCTACATGTAGTATCTTCAGAACACAGGGAAGCATAAAAATATTTTGTTAGCATTTCTCAACCTAGATCCTGATATTTTTCGTAAAATATTTTGCATCTTGTCAGGATGCACAATGCCTTGTTTGCTGTAAAAGATAATCTCACCTGAGAATCAGAGAGAAGATATACCAAGGGAATAAGAGATGACAGAAGAGCAAAATCACTTCTCTTGCTTATATAATACTGCTGTCCCTGACTAAATCACCTCTTAACCTTCTCTTCCATGAGCTAAATGGATCTGAGATCCTTTAATGTCTCACTGGTCTGTGGTGTGGAAAACATCCTTTCCATTCTTGGAGCTCCTGTTTGGACTCTATCTTCTCTAATATCTTTATTAAATGATGGACACCAGAGGTGGACACAGCATTCCAGCAATGGTTTTACAAATGCTATATATAAGAGCACTATCAGAAGTAATCATTCACCGCCTTTCTTCCCAAATAAATGCACACCAACTGATCTTTTTCAATGATGTACTGTGTTTTTATGCAGTAAACAAAGAGTTTGTAGAATGGAACCCAAAGCCCAGCTGAGGAAGTCTGTGATAACAGACAAGTTTGTAGCCTAGTACTTAACGATGTCTACCTTAGGTGCATATTTGGCCGCCATAACTGCAGAATCTGAGTGCTGTGCCATCTTTGGATGTATGTCCCCATATTAACCTTGTGAGGTAAGCCAGAGCTCTTTAGTCCCCCTGTAGGTAAAGGCCTGAGGTACAGAAAAAAAAAAATGTCTTGACTAAGTTCACTCAGGTTGTTCACGATATAACTGGAATTGACATCATCATCATTACTGGAAGAGGTATAAGAATACACTCCAATACTATCTCATCACAAGTGCACCAGCTCTTTCAAGTGTCTGCTGTAAAAGCCAGTTTTTCACTCTCAGAAGTATGTGAAGCAGCTCAGTCCAGAAGTTGCTGAGTGTTCTCAGTTGCTCCTGATTTCACTGATGTTGAGGGAACCTGGGGATTGTTCCTGCTCTGTTGAAATGACTGAAATTACTTTGCCACTAACTTCAGCAAGTGTAAGATCATATATCTAGCACCTACTGGAAATCACTCTGCACACTTGAGGAAAGAAGCTCTCAACACCATAAACTTAAGCAGAATGTGGTTAATTCCAAAGCAAGATAGATATTGTCTAACGGAGACAATCAAGGATACAGTTTTTAGCCCTCATTTAGCAAACCTATCCGGGAGTTTAGTTAGACCTGTAGAATTGATACCTGACTATGCAAGTGTTTGGGGTATTGGCAATTACAGATTCTATACATGTTCTTAGGATCCATACATTGTAAAATCATCTCACATGGCTGCCTGTGTAACACAGGCCATGGAATCTCCCCAGAAATTTCTGCATCAAGTCTGTAACTCCTGTGTAAACTATACTGCACCTTTTAGAAAGTTGTCCAGATTTGATTTATAGACTTAAACTGATAGAGAACCTGCCCTATCACTAAATGAGATATGACAATGATTAATTACCTTGACTGTTAAAAATGTGTGCCTTTGCTTCTAGTCTGAAATTCTCTAGCTTCACCTTCTAACCCTGAATTCTTGTTATACCTTTTCTGCTCCATTAAAAAGCCATTGAGCATCAGAAAACTTTTCCTCATGTACATCTTTGTAGACTGTGATCAAGTGATGTCTTGAGCTTCTCTTAGATAACCTAACTAAATTAAGTGAACTTGTTTTAAGTCTTTCAGAAGGAGTGTTTTTCAGTTGTTTGTTGGATTCCTTTCCAGTCTAACTTAAATATTTTTATAAAGATTGTGTATCCATTGCACTGGGCATGGTACAAAACCAGTAAAAGACTGTTCCTACCCTAAAGGTCTGATACACAATTTAGAGAAAAGATGTAACAGGTATATTTTGCATAAAATGGAAAGGAAGACTAAATTAAGAAAGCATTAAACTCTCATCAGCACTTCATCCATTTATCATCTGCCACTTCACTTGTCATGCCTATATAAAATCATCACCCAAGTGCAGCCACAAAATGGTACTGAGGGCACGTTTTGCTTGCGGCAATAATGATTTTCTACAAAGATTACAGTTCAAATGATACAGTTGAAAATTAAATAAAATAATTAGAGACTACAAATAGCTGTACAAATAGAAATATTTTTGGTAAATATATGGAGGAGATGCACACTGTTCCTAATTTTTTTTCAATCTTATTATAGGCACAAACAACCAAGAACCGGAAGGTTAGAGAGTTGAATTTTTAGTATGCTGTCTGTTTTGGGTTGAAGACGCAAAGCTTGTTTCAGAAAAAGTCAGCTATATATTTGAAAAAAAAACACTAAATAAATATTCTAGATCAGCAAAATCAAAATATGTTCAAATTTATTTGGCATTAATGATGCTATTTGGGTTTTGTTTTGTTTTGGGGTTTTCTGCATTTCTTTTAACTTAAACAATGAAAGTATATTCATCTGTTTCTTTTTGGCTTCCAGTCAGCCTCACTTTCAGATCCTAGTATGCCATCACCCAGTGTTCATATTACAAGCACTGCTGAAGGCTGAGTCTTTGGTTTAAACAAATAAACTACAAGAAAAATATCTGTGCCTACTGGACATTTACCAAAAAAAAAAAGTCACCCCTCCTAAATTTTGCACCTTAGGTTCTGATTCAAAATTTGATCTGTATCCCCACAGTCCCCTTTTACTGTCTCTTTTCTCATATTTGCTAGGGGAGGAATAGAAATAATAATAAACAAGGGTAATGAATTAAGCTAGAAAGATGCAGGAGGCAAAAAAGGAAGAGCCTCCCGTATTTTCCCGAACATTAAATAATAAAATGGCAAGGTTCTTTGGGTAGATGTGATATCTTTTATTAGACCTCCTGTCACACTTTTAGCTTCCTTCATTCCTTGGAGATCTCAGAAGAACAACAACAGAGACTCCTTATGCCTGAAGAAGGATGCTTGTGCCCAAAAGCTTGCAAAGAACATCTTTCCACCTACTGGGTTGGTCTAATAAAAGATATCACATCTACCCAAAGAACCTTGCCTACCCATGTCCTTAGACCGACACAGCTACAACCAAAAACCCTGCAAATAATAAAATAGCATTTTTATCACTGTGTTGTTCATAGTTTCATAGATGTTAGGGGCTGGAAGGGACCTTGCTCCTGATTATTAATATAAAGGGAGGTCCCTTCCAGCCCCTAACACTTTTATAGATGTTAGGATTAACATTAATCAGGAGCATCCTGTCCAGTTCATAGTTGCTCTGCTGCTGATTATTAATATAAAGGGATAACGGTACTCAATGTGAATGGAAAATTATTGCAAACAGGGAGTGGGGTGGGAGCGGGGGAGGAGGAAGTTCCTAAAACTGATGCCAATCGCTTTTTTTGATCAGATCGCTGCCTTTCACAGGATGGCAACAGGGCTAAGAGCAGCACAGCACCCCCTCTAGTACAGAGCGTGTGGCTTCCAGCAGCACATGTATAACACTGCGCAGCAGCAACAGGCGCTGCTTTCCCGAGGAAAAATGATTCCCACGTGTGCTGGCAGGATGACGCTGAATTTCCGCGAAAATCCAGCATGGTGCGGGTTGCAGCTGGACTGGAGACATCTCTGCAGGGAGTGATTTACACACCGGGAGGAGGGAGGATCTTCCCCACAACCTTTCCAGACACTGGTGTCAACTTTGTAAGGTGTTGGCATGCAAAGATATATATTCTGACAGCGTTTGATTGAATCATTTATGCTCTGAACCCGCCAAAAGGAGGGAGTGTGTGCGAGAAGGGGGGGTTCTTTTTTTATGGGGGGATGGGGGACTTGCTGTTTAACATATGGCACTCGATAATCTCCAAACAGACTGTTAGAACATCTGCTGTCTCAAAATGTGATGTCTTAAGAAAGTAATAATAATAATAACAGCCTAAAAACGGATTGCCCATGGGCATAAAGACAACATTACGAACCAAGTGGCGGGTGCAGCTTTGGTCTGAAACTGAGCAAGAAACTCCCAAAGCAGTCGGGGGAAATGACCTTTTTTTTTTTTTTTTTTTTTTCCCCTCCGCAGCACAGAAGTGCGTCTCCGGGTGTAGGCATAGCTGCAAGCCCCGTGGCCACCCAGAGTCAAAGCAAAACCCTCATCTCGACCCAACAGAAGAAAATGAGAACCACACGTTAGCGGCTCAGACATGAACCCGAAGGCGGGAGCCTGGACTTGGTGGCTTGCAAGGAAAGCTTGGGCAGTCCCTGCCCTGGCATGAAGTCGGGTAACTCTTTGCTCCCAGGAGGAGAGAGGAGCATTCTTGCAAAAATAAAAGTATATATATATGTATATATATACACACATACTTTGGATGAGAGGCACCGAAGTAAGAAAGCTTTTAAAATACGATTTCTCCCCTCCTGAATCTGGAGGGCAATATCCATGGGGAGGGGACAGGAGGGGGATGTCACCTCGTTTCTTGCCCTGGTGTGGGGAGGACACCCCTAGATGTGTGCTCGTTTCTTTTCCAGATGTGTGCTGTGTGCCCACGGGACCCCTCCTGCTTCTTCCCCCTGCAAAGCCAGCACCTTTGCGAAGTCGCTGGTCCTTTCCCCCTTTGTCCTGATCAGTGTCACATCTGTACAAGGACATCCATCTCCCCCCTCCCCAGTGAAAATCAAATTCAAGCACAAGCGATGGCTTGTTCGGGCTCCCAAGCTGGAGCAGGGCGTTTATGAATTCACTCCGATGAGTTTGGAGAAGGCAAACGTGCCATTGACACAACGCGCTCCCTGTTTACAGGAGCAGGCGGGCAATAGGGAAGGGGGAATGAATGGGGGGAGTTTAAAGAGCCTTTCATTTAGTAGCATGCCGCTTTTTAATAGCTCCGAGTTCATAGACCTCAGTGTATGTGCAGGGGTGGGGAAAGCTCCCTCCCTTTTCCCTTTCTCCAGGGGCAGAATACAATGCGGGCTTTGCACAACACAGCTATGTCCACCGCTTCCTTACCGGGGACTTCTGATTGACAACCGCCCAGCTGATGCCATTATAAGGAGGCAGGAGCAGGGGGAAACGTAGTGCCACTGGGATTTGTCGGGTGCCTGCATCCGAGGTCTCCCGGATGCGCACCCGGCCGCAGCCCCCTGCTCCTTTGGGGAGGAGCTGGCAAAGAAAACGAGGAGGGTCTCCCAGGAGGAGGGCTCTGCTGGCCCAGCAAGAATCAGCTGCACTGTGGGTTGGAGTCCAGAGCCGGGTGGGTGTTTCTTAAAAGAGCTTTATTAAAAGAAACAAGGGCATCTATCTATGCAATAACAATATTGATATTAATAACAATGATAATAACAGCTCTCCTTATGACTTAATTCCTATACCATCTGGGACAACCCTGTGTGCCTCTATTGCTATAATAATATTGATTATTAATAATGGTTATGACGACGATGATCATAATGATGACGATAACAATAATAATAATAACTCTCTTTATGACTTGATTCCTAATCCATCTGGGGCAGCCCTGCCCCCCCCAGCCCTGTGTGCCTCTATTGTAATAATAATATTGATGATGATAATGAGAATGATGATAGTAGTAGTAGTAGTAGCAGCAGTATTAGTACTAGCTCTCTTTATGACTCGATTCCTAACCCGTCTGGGGCAGCCCCCCAGACCCGAGTGTCTCTGTTGCAATAATCATCTTGCTATTTATAGTAATAATGACGACGATGATAATCATGACGATGTTATTATTCTTATTATAGCGGCTCTCTTTATGACTTGATTCCTAATTTATCACAGCAGCTCCAGCCTCAGGGCAGGCTGTTTCGGTTTGCCCGGCAGTGTGGCGAGGCTGGCTGCGGGCTCACGCCGCAGTCGCTAATTGCATGGCTTTATTGAGTTGCTGGAGATGAAATCCGAAGCTCCCCCGATGGGTGAAGTCAGTAGCGGGTGGGTGGGTTCCCCCCCGTTGCTGAGTTTCTTTGATGTAGGGAGGGACGGCTTCTTCCTTAAAATATAATCTGCCCGGTAACAATCAGCGCGCAGCAGCGAGAGCCCCAGAGCTATTGGCTATGCAAATAGAGGGAGGGGAAGCGGCTCCCCAAACTCTCAACTCACACTTTTAAAGTGATATTTCGCTCCCTCCACCCCACCTCCATCTTCCCCGGGGGGAGGAGGGAGGGATCGCGGGAAGCCGGGCTCATCCCAGGCGTCCTGTACCCCCTGCCTACCCACCTCTTTCCTTCTCCTGCAGCCGCATCTGCATTTCCCCATGGGACCCTCTGGGGTCCAGCTGCTGCAAGGGACCGAGCAAACCCCACGCACCCTCCCCACCGCTGCCTGGCCCCAGAGGGAGAGGGGCGGCGGGGTATTGGGGGGGGGGGGCGGTTAACAACACGTCTCTGTCCTTAGGGGAAAAGTTACACATCCCTGGGCAACTGGAGACAATGTAAGACACGCCAAAAGAAGCCAGAGCATGAGTGACTATGAAAGCAAATGAATCAGAGCTGGGAAAGCCCAGAGCTTGGCCCGTGTATGGGGCAGCGGCCTGGCCAGCAGCGAGAACAGCTGTGCTGCATGCAGCGCGCAGCGGTGAAGGGTGGAAGTCGGGACCAGTCCTCCCCCTTCTCCTCCGCCTGTCCCCCCTCCATGTTTCCTAGAAAGTTATATCAGCGTGTGAGCACGCACTGCTAGAGCAGCTCTGGGCGGCGCGCGCACACACACATACACACACACACACACACAGTCGAGGAAGCGGCATTGTGGCCACGGCTAGCTCCCTCCAGACATCAGCGTTGCAAAGTATACCCAGCCCCCAACCAGCACTGCCTCGGGACTCTGGTTTTGTCACTTTCTGGTTTGCCTTTCGCTGGCGAGCAAAGTGTGGGTGCTGTCTCCCGGGTGCAGATGAGAAGACCCATTTGGGGCGGGGGGAGGAGAGGGGAGGTGGAGAACTGTGAGCACCAGGTCCTCCGCGAGATCTGCACCGAGTAAGGACATTTCCTATTTCACGACTTCCCTCCCCCGCAAAATGAAAGCCCCGCGTGTTTAGGAAGCCGGCTTCCTCTGGCGAGAAATGACTAGGGACCCCGTTTGGCTGCTGGAGGGAGGAAGGGGGGAAGCTGCTAGTGAGCGGGAGAGAAAGTGTGTGTGACACACAGAGAGTGTGTCTGTGAGTGTGAGGCACTGTGTGAGCGGGTGAGGCAGTATAAGCGTGAGACTATGCGTGTGTGAGGCATGGTGTGTGTATGAGCACGAGTGGGAGGCTGTGTGTATGAGTGGGTGACAGTGTGTGTGTGTGAGAGAGACTCGCATAGAGTGTGTGTGTGTGTGTGTGTGTGTGAGAGAGAGAGAGGCTGTGCATGTCCCCTCTCCGCCGGGGCCTCCCGGCCCCGCGCTACCCCGGAGCGGACTGAGCACGGAGAGGAAGGCGCCGCCTGTTACGTCTGCCCGGCCGCCGCGCTCCAGCCCCGCGAGCGCTGCCTGCCCCGCCGCCTTGCGTCACTTCGCTTCAACTTTAGGCTAGAAAGCGAGGAGAGCGAGAGAGGAAGAGGGGGAGAGAGAGAAGTTTCAAGGGAAGCAGGAGCGAGCTGCCTTCCTCCCACCCACCTACCCTCCTCCTCTACCCCTCTCCTTCCCCAACCCCCTCCCCCGTCACCCATCTG
>NW_017728931.1:10768250-10769586 GCF_001723895.1 Crocodylus porosus | reverse complement strand
CAAAAAAGCAACTTTTCCATCCCAGAAAGAGGGAGATCTCTTAGGAAACATGGAGCTGCTGTGCTGCGAGGTGGATCCCATGAGGAGGGCTCTCCCTGACCCCAACTTGCTCTACGACGACCGTGTTTTGCACAATCTACTCACCGTGGAGGAGAGGTATCTGCCCCAGTGCTCCTACTTCAAGTGCGTGCAGAAGGACATCCAGCCCTTCATGCGGAGGATGGTGGCCACTTGGATGCTGGAGGTTTGTGTGCACCCCCTCCCCACCGCCGCCCACGTCGGGGCAGCAAGGGGGCTCCTTTGCTGCCTCAGCCCCCCCCCCCCTTTTTGCATGCTTCTGCTTTGCTTGATCCCTTCTGCAAGAAGGGGGATCCTTTGCTAGGCTCTGTCAACCCCCCTTTTTTTGCAAGCTGCCCCCCCTTTCCTTTTGCAAACTTCTGCTTTGCTTGATCCCTTCCGCAAGAAGGAGGGGGGGGTCCTGTCCAAGGCTCTGTTATTCCCCCCGCTTTTTATTGAAAGCTGGTCCCCCTTTTTTGCATGCTTCTGCTTGGCTTGATCCCTTCTGCAGGAAGGGGGGGGGTCCTTTGCTAGCCTCTGTTATTCCCCCCACCTTTTTTTTTTGCAAGCTTCTGCTTTGCTTGATCCCTTCTGCATGATCTCATTTGCAGAGTTGGGGCTCCTTTCCCTCCATGCTGGGGGGGGGGGGGTGAAATGGCGCGTGTGTGTGCAGCCTAAGGGTGCAATACAAAGCTGTTTCTTGCAAAGAGGGGTGCAAAAAAGAGGGGGGGTACAGAAAAGTGACCGAGCCTGGCCATGTGCAGTCGCCCAGCCCTTGTGCTCTGCCCTCTGCGGGCCGGGGACCTGCCCCGGGGCCGGGCCCGCATGGCCAAGGGGTGCCCGCCCGAGCAGAGCTGCCCCAGGGGCGCCTCTGTGCCCACGTATGCAGCGCTCAGGACGTGCCCTGCTTGCGCCATGTTGCTTTGCATGCAGCCTGCTCCCAGGCCAGCCGCCCCCCCCCCCCCCGCCGGCTCGGGGGCCGGGGGCTGCGTGTGCCGGGGCTGCGGAGGGGGCATGAGGAGGCGCCCCGCTCCCTCCCTCCATCCTCCCCCCCCGGGCACTGCTGCCCGCGCCCCCCAGCCGCAGCCCTGCAAGCCCCGCGCTGGGCCCTGCTTTCCTTTGCCCCGGCCCCTCTCTTTCCCCCCAGCCCATCTGCTCCGGGGCGGGGGCTACAGGGTCCCCCCTAGTGGGCAGGGAAGGGCAGCCCCCCCGCTTGATTTTCGTGCCACTTCTGCCCCTTTAGCCCCTTGCTTGGATTTTTGGTGAATTTTTGAAGTCG
>NW_017728931.1:10728784-10768150 GCF_001723895.1 Crocodylus porosus | reverse complement strand
CGCCCCCGGGCGCGTGGTGGGCGCGGGGCAGGGGCGCAGCCCCCGCACGGGGGATTTTTGCAGGGGGGGCGCAAGGTGGGAGGGCGGCCGGGGGTGCCAGCCCCGCAGGAGCAGGAGGGCTATGTCCCACGGGGGGATTTTTAGGGATTTTTGGAAAATGTGACGAAATCCAAAAAGGCCAAAAGAAAAGCAGAGGAAGGGTGAAAAATACATGTATATGTAGGTAGATGAGCATCGTGGGGTTGCCCAAGCTGACGCTTTGGGCTCCCACACAGTGCCTTGAATTCATTTCTTAGTGAATGAACTGCAGGAATGCGAGAGGCCAGTCTCCCCACCCGGGCAGCCCTGCCCCAGCGCCCCTCTGCAGCCCCTCTCCCTGCTCCCCTCCATGTGAGCATTCATTTTTTGTTGTTCTTCTTTCCTCTCCACCCTGTACTGCTCTTCTCTCCTTCCCCCTCCTCCTTGCTTGCAGGTCTGTGAAGAGCAGAAGTGTGAAGAAGAGGTTTTCCCCCTGGCCATGAATTACTTGGACCGATTTTTAGCTGTGGTGCCCACCAGAAAGTGCCATCTGCAGCTGCTGGGGGCTGTCTGCATGTTCCTGGCTTCCAAGCTGAAAGAAACCATCCCCCTCACTGCGGAGAAGCTTTGCATATACACGGACAATTCCATCAAGCCCCAGGAGCTGCTGGTAAGCAGCCCCCCAGCCTCTACCTTCAGCGCGCCCCACTGTTACAGCCTCCTCCCCCCACTCACTCTCTCCACCCAACTTAAACCACAGCCTTCATTTGTACCAAAGTATTCCAACAGTTCAAGACCTTTCTGCCCATGAGCCAAAGTCATCCATCTAAACCCCTTTTATGACCATTAAGGTGATTCCTGGAGTGGGGGGCAACACCCTGCTTTTAAAACATTGCATTTTTTACACTGTCAGGTATTGGAGACTCCTAGCCCTTTTCCATTTATTTCATGGATCCCAGGACCAGCAAGTGTCCTTCTGGGGCATTTGTAGGGATGGTTGCATACTTTTTACAGCTGTATCCATCTTTTTAATAGAAGAACTCTTCTTTGCTGGCATGCACATACATATATGTACATGTGTTTAAATGGGAACGAAACTTTCTGAGCAGAGTTCTTTTTAAAGGTGCTTACTTTCTGGTGCTGCACTGCCATCCAGTGTCAAACATGCACAAGTAGAAATGACTTCACCTTTGAACCACTGCCAGGATCTTTCTCTTCAGTTTCCTTTCTGCTTTCAGTTTCAAAGGCACTGTCTGAACTATGAGGGACTTTTTTCCTTGGCTAGGTACAAAATAAAATACATGGTGGCTTTCATCACCCCTTGGAAAATTCACATTCAAACAATTTTAATGAGCATTGATGCCATATCTTAACTTTCATTTTGGGTTGGATTATGTTTCTCTTGAAGCCAGTGGAGGCTTTCCCATGATTCCAGTGGGTAGAGGACCAGGTCCTTCATGCTCTGAATTTAACAAATTACTAGATGTTAAGGGAATAGGTTGTTGCCTATGAAAGTTCCTGTCTCTCTGAACCATTTTGTCTCTTCAGATGCCACCCTGCTCTGCCTTCTGCCTCTTATAGCTTTTGTAACTGTAGTTTTTTTGGTATTCAGTCATAATGGTGACCTTACTGGCACCCACTGCTGTTGTGTAGAATTATCGGCCAGCTCTTATGGAGTGAAAAGAGAAAAAAAAGTCTCTGTCATCCAACAGCAATTTGATTACATAATTAGGATTTGCAAAGCACTTCCAAGGCAGATTGCACTAGACTGGTGGTCAGTGTTATTTTATGAGGGTGCATGTTTCAATCAGATGGTTCTGTTTGTACAGTTCCTAATTTATATGTGTAAAGGGCCAGAGCTGACAAGTACTTGTATAAAAAACCCATTGAAGGCAGTGGGAGTTGACATAAGGAAGTTTGAAGATCTAGTTGGTACATAGCAAGGATCTTGCTCAACAACCACAGCTCCACTTAGTGCTTACACCATTTAGTTGTCTCATGGATGGTATTAATCAAGACAGTTAATACCATGGCTGCACTTGGAAAAAAACACTTACAGACATACTTAATTATTTATACTTCATTGGGAGTTCAGCATGTGCTTAAACTACTATACTGAGTTAGGATGCTTTCTTACATCCAGGACTATGGTAGAAAGTGTTTGGAAGATCAGTCCATAACTGATTGTCATTAATCATTCATTGACATTTTATTTGACATTTTATTAAAATAGTTTATGATTTTTTTTCCTTGAGAAGTTACTCAGGACTGGTTTCAGGTAACAGTTCTCGACCCATTTTAATAGTAATGAGATCTGAGGGAAGAAGGTTTCAAGGCTTATATATTATCCTAATAGGAATATTTGTAGCTAAACTGCTGTTTAGTAAAGCAGAGCTCTGTTCTGAAAAGCCACTGTAAGAATGGCCTTGTGGGGTTCCTTCCAGGAATGCGGGTGCAAGTCTGCTCAGTCCAGAAGTAAAAAGAAGTTATTTTCAAGTTGCCAACCCTGCCAACTGAACCTGGCCTCCAGGACTCATGCTGGGTCCTTTTAGGAACCAACATCATCAAGCAAAAAGAGTCTGTAAATGGCACTTTGTTAATAACTCTGAAGATGCGCGAGGCAGAGCAGAATCCAGCGCCCTCACTCTGAGCTGTGTTGACTCTGCTGGGTAAATAGGAGTAAAAGGCAGTGAAAACTCTCTTTAGACTTTAAAATCAGCAAATATTGTTCAAAGTGCAAGGAAGGAACTGATCTGTTGATTGAGAAGATGCCATTTTCATGCACAATCACTTGTCAGGACATGAGCAGCTTATGGGTATAAACAGTTTTTGCCCATCCGGAGCTTCCATTGGCTTCATTGGGAGCCTTGGGAGTGAAGCAGTTTGGGATTGGACCCTCTGTAGTTGATTGCCAGGTTATTTGTAAGGCTTCTTCTCAGATGTGATGTGCATTTATTTCCCTTCTACAAAACTTACTTTTAGAGAGCAGAAATCGTCTGATTTATCTAAGGACGTTTATGACATACCAAATGCACTTGTAAAGAAAACATGGTGGTGCTAACTTTTGCAGTTTAAAAAAATGTATGCTTTTAGTTATTTGTGGGCACAGCACTCCGTAAGGCTTTACATGGCTATAAATTAAGGGCTATAGCCATTTAAAATAAGTTACTAGGAAAGGACCACAGTGACCTTGGCAATATCTAATTTCAGGCTAAACTTTCTGGGTGGGCATTCAACACTGGATACAAAAAAAGGAAAAGTGTTGGCAGGAGCTGCCAGGCCTCATTACTTTCAGTGGAGCTTGACATTTTCAGTATTTGGGAAAAAAAAAACGGAATAAAAAGAATAAAGTCAACAACTTCAAAGCTTTCAGGGCATATTGAAAAAAATGTTCAGGCAGAACCAATTTACTAGTGATATAATTGCAATCAGTAAAATGAGTGAGTTCTTTTATTCTCCTTCCCTCCCCCCTGTTTGCCTATCATTTTCCCTTTTTTGCCTCCTTCAGGAATGGGAGCTGGTGGTGTTGGGCAAGTTGAAGTGGAACATTGCAGCGGTGACTCCACATGATTTCATTGAACATATTCTAAGGAAGCTGCCTCTGCCTAAAGACAAGTTGCTTTTGATCCGGAAACATGCACAAACATTTATTGCCCTTTGTGCTACAGGTATGTCAAGCGGTTTCGGGTCACTGATTGCTGCTTTTGGTGTGCATAGAAAGAAAGATTAGTCTTAAAAAAGTAATGGAAAGGGCCCAGTCCCCGTATCCCTAAATCCCAGTGAAGCCAATGGGAATACTTGCCTAATGGCTGCTTATTCAGGCCTGGACTTGTGTGTGTGTTCATGCAGAATTCTTGCATTTGAGAACAACAATGGAGTGATCCCATTCTGATCTCATTGAAGTTAACGGAAGCGTATCCAAGGACTTCTGTAGGGAGACCTTATGGTTTTCTGCTTATCTCGTCTCTTTCTAAGAATTGCTTATGAGGACAGGCGTAGCACAGTAAAAAAATAGGAGTTGCTGTTGCCTGTTAAGAAATTGCTTAGGAAGTCAGATGTGGTCTCTGAAGATTGCATACATCATCAGATCCAGTACAACTTTAGCGTTATGAATGAGAAGCAATTTAAATGGTCATATAACAGGACAGTGCTAAAGTAAAATAATAAACTTATATAACCTGTGATAGTACTAAGTTACTGAAGCACAAGAAATTAACATCAAATCAAATTTAATTTGTACTTTTGACACTTAAAATGCCACTTAATTCCAAGTAAACAGTTAGTCTTTTTAGTTGTTTACAACTATTCAAAATATTTTAATTAACTTATTTAAAAATCTCTCTTTTAAATTAAAGCTTAAACATTCAGCCTTAAGCTTTCTGAGCGTCACATTGAAATTGCACATCATGCTTTTGTTAATTCAGGTATGTTACTTGCAGGTGGTCTAATCATTCAACCTCTGAGAGAGGTAGAATTAGAGGTCATGTCACGGCTCAGAATGTGTATGTGGCTTTACAGAACAGGGATTGCTTCCAGCTACGGGTGTCATAGGACATGGCTTAGTGGGGTGCTACTCTTGATTTAGAATTTTGGGTGCCGCCCTGATATAAACATTGAAAATTTACAACTTTTCAAAGTGGACTAATTTTGCTAATGGTTCAGATTTTTCTATTTAAAGAATAATTTTATGGACTATGTAAGTTGATATCCTCTTAATAGAACTATTTTTCTGACCATTGAAAGATGAATATATATAGATATTTTCATATACTGTTGACTGAGGTGTGACAGACTCATAGCTGACCATCACATCTGCACATTTACCTTTTCTTAGTTGTAGTGCAAAATTACTTGTCTTTTTTTAATACTCCTTCCTTTCCTTCTCCTTCTGCTTTCAGTCCACATTGAAGCAAGACTTTACTGAGTTTAGTGGACATATTGCTTGAAGACAATAAGATCACTTGGTATTTTACCTGCTAGTATTAGTATTTACCAGCATCTCTTTCCTTCCAGATTTATCAATTGTTGTCAGCTGTGTACTGGTTTAACTGCATCTAGTCTCGTCACTAGGGTTTTGCTCAGGACTTCCACTCTCTGGTGGAAACCCGACTTTTCGCAGGCAGTTCTTCCACCTCTTTCAACCAAGAATTACTATATCCTTGACTAAATTTTACCATTCATGGTCTGTCTTTAAACCTATTTGGTGTTGACATGGGTGTCTGGTGCCTCTTGAGTCCCCCGGCAGCCAATCCTGCTGACCAGTGTGGGGAGGGGTCCCCGGTGGCCAATCACACTCAACAAAAAGCGGCTACGTCACTTCTGGAACTCCAACGACCGCTTTTGCTGGTGGTCCCGCTCCCCGGCCAGTGCTTGCGGGGGTCACTAGTGCTCCCGCCAGCTAAACAGGGAGTGTGGCCTGACAGGCGTGCACCCCCGCTCTCAGGGGGTGCACATGCACCCCAACATGTTGCCCCTGGATGTCAGTCTTCCCAAACTGATCTATTCCTACCTTTTCTGTGTTGCTGTTATCTTAAGTGGTGGTTCTTCAGCTTTTAAGCCAGTGGGCCAGTTTCTGAGAGTGAAAGACATTCTGTCTTGAGCCCATCTCTCCTAGACTTCAATATCCAGTTCCCCATTTGCATTCTTAGTGTGAACCATTGGAGTGCCATGGACTATAGTTTGTGAAACAGTCCTGAGTCACTAATCTGTCTGCAGTCTCCCTCAGTTAATTCTGTGTTGGATGGCTTCATGTTCCCTATATCCACAACTCCACCCTTTGCTCAGCCCTTGACCAGTTTGTGCCTTCCTGTCATGCATTTCCTTCTGTGCTCCTCAATACATGGATCATATTCAGAAGCTTAAATTCCTTTTCTTGTTCCTGAAAAGAGCGTATCAGAATGCCTTGTTCACCAGGACATACAGAAAGCCCAGTTCATCATATGGAAAAGCTGTCTTCTTTCAGGATCGACTGGGCTGTGGATGGTCACTTAGTGTGTTACCATAGGCAAGCTAGGGGTCACACCAGGTATCCATTGCAGTCTGAATCATTAGGCTGAGGGTTTGAGGTGGTGTCGTGGTCAGAGCAGATGGAAGATCAGAGCCAGGAGGTCCAAACATGGCAGGGGCAGAGACTGCAGCAAGGCAGGGATCAGGCAGGAGCCAGGCAGATGTCCTGAAGCACATACAGGAGTTTTATTGCTGGGACAAGTCCTGCAGGAAGTTGGAGGTGTTTTATGGTCCCTCTGGTATGGAAACTGCAAGCCCCTAGGTCCCTCCCATGAGGACATTGATAAGGAGTCAGGTAGCCAAGAGGAACAAGGCTGGGTTCGGGCTGGTGTCTAACCATCTGCCCAGTGGTGCCACAGACTTTGACCCTACCAGCTGGTTTGGCTGCTCTGGGTTCAAATCTCAGTGGTCCTAGCATCTAAGTGTCCATGGATTGGCACTAGGTTCATGAAGCTGGTTGTGGAGGTTATTTTTCTTCCAGTCCCATTATCCCAAATGGATTGGTTTAGGAACAGTGCATTCCTGCAGCTGTGCAAGGGGTTGGACTGGATGACTCTTCAGGTCCTTTCCAATTCTAGGTTTTTGCCAGTTTCTGTGAGGAGGTTAATACATTTTTTTCCCAGCATCATCAAAACACATAATGTCCCTGCAGCTTCAAGGCCAGAGGCCTCATTCCCCTATATTCACTAACAACCTGCTGTCAGTTTGCACGCTGTTTCTTGCATTACAGAAAATGCCACATCATTTCCATTATATGCTTTTTTCACCATGTCCATCTGCAGAGCCATTACTGTCCTCATGTATGGAGAGAAAGGCACTAGCCTTCCCCCCTTCAGCTGTTCTCTTTTTCTTGTCCCTTGCCTCATCACCATCATTCGTCACTGCATCTGCACTTGATTTCTTTTCCCTCTCTCACTCAGGACTAATGCTGTCTCTCAATTTGGGTAAAAACTACTGTTTTATACCCCCCATTTGACCTTTTTCAGCAGGGTGGCCTCCTTCAACCTTTAGCCGTCTCTCTTAGTCCAGCTCCCTTAACTTCTAGCCTGGCTTTTGACCTTTTCCCACTACCAAGACTGACCCTTTCTGGGTGGCTAATGACTACCATTGAGTGTGGATCATTGATTGTAGATCTCTGACCATCTCTTCATTTCCTGTTTAAGCTCAGTGAAGGTTTCTTTACTATCAATCACTTTTTCCTCATTAATGTCTCAGGTTAGACGTTAGTGACCCCTTCACTTTCTGCCTCAAGTTGGAGTCCTAGCTCTCCAATGGATCCATTTTCATTTCTGGTGGACGCTTCTCATCAAAGTTGCCAAACATTTGCCTCTGCAACAGCTAACCAGTCATACTCCCCAGTCATGACCACAATCCCATGATCCCTTTTTTTTTGTCAGCAGAGGCAGTGAGGTTGTGCCAAGCAACCATTGCTTGTTTTGGATGGGAATTCAAGGTAAAGGATGGGTGTCAGGATTGCCTTCACAAGAGAACAGCTCAGAAAGGGAACGGATCTCTCCCTTGTTACCTGACTTGGCTCTGCTGGAACTCCCCAGTACCCTTATCTACCTAGAATGTCACATTGATATGGATGTACCTTGTTCTACACCTCTCTCTCACTTATTCTGTTACCTTTTTGTTTTCCTACATCTTCATCCTTCTTGTCTCCAGGGATGTTTTCTGAAATCCAACTCATCGTGAGGTCTACAAAGCCGTTCCTGATAAGAATAAGTGTAACCCATTCTTCTTGTTTATTGCTGGTGACGCCTTACCGTTCTGTTACTGAACACTTGGAAGAACTGGAGTGTCTTGTGGGCAAAAGTTTTCTTTGTTCCTCCTCTCTCATTCTGATACTGCTTTTCAGAACCTAGGTCTCAGCCTTTAAAATGCCTCAGGGTCATAATCCTCAGGGTCATCCTTGATCCCTTTTTTGACCTTCCAGGTCTCTCTCATCTGCAAATCTGCCTATCGCCAGCACCTGAACACTGAATTCATCCTTTCCTGGACACCCTGCTTCTGTCTAAATCTTTTGCCATTTCTTACTCATTCCCTGCCTTGACTAGCGTTTATGCCCTTGAAATTTCACAGACACCAACATTTTGTGACCAGACTCTTCCCTTTACAGAGTCGAACTAGGCTACTGCTTATCTTTCACCTTTCCTAGCTCCCTGTTTCACTTAGGGACATGCTCCATGCTACCTCCCTAACCTTATCTCCATCTACTTTTTTTTCCCTTACCTCCTTCATTTTGGCACACTTGGCCCCATTTCTGTCCCTTCCCACAGCCCTCCACAACTTGGACCTGTTCTTTCACTTGAGTTGCCCTGTCTGCCTGGAGTTCCCACACTCCAAGCCACAGAATCGGTCCTTGAGGAGTATGAAAATTCATCCGTTACAGATGATGTGCTGGACATCCCAACCTGAAAGCAGAAAGAGGAGCATTCATGATTTTATTGACTTTAAATCTCCATTTGTTTCCCCTCTTCCAGGTCCTTCAGAGTCAAAATGTTAGCTCTTACCTCATGTGATTTTCCTATATATTGGAGGCAAGAAGTTCTAGTAGTTTAGTATAGGGCAATTCTATTTTACCCCAAAACCTACAGATGAGTAGGGTTTTGGATGGAAGGGGAGTTAGCCAAACCAGGCTGGGCCCTGAGTCCCCAGTCCCAGATCATAACACAGGTCTGGTTGTTCCACTGCAGGGTTTGCAGAGTTATTTTTCTGTGTACACTGAGAGGTAAAGACTGAAAGCTAGAAATCTTTCAGACTTACTGGCTATGCTAAGAAACAGCATTTACTCAGCTTTGCTGTTTTCAGTAGTTGCTCATCTGCCCTCTATCAGGGTTCTAAGCTAGGTGAGATGTTATCAGCAAAAAGCATTAAGGGGCATTACACCACTTTGGAGCTTCAGTCTGAATGACTGGGAGCCTGAGAGAGAGATGGTAAAAGTACATTTGAAGGCAGTTTTGTACTGACTGCCAGACCTCAGCCCACTGTCATTGGGAACATTCAACATCTACATGCTAGAGCCGAGAGAGGGATTTTATTTTTTTAACTTCTGAGCCGAATCCTGAAATCCTTACCCAGGCAAATGTGAAGAAGGAGTTTTGTCTGAGCAAAGGCTGCAAGAGTGGATAGACAGCACTGGGTGACCACAGAGATTACCTTGTAACTCTTAGGGGTGTGTTTGGCCCTCAGTACCCAACCTGGGCCACCTCTGTGGTGCTTAATCTCCATTCATCCTTCCATCCCTTTTCTGCGTGTCTGAGAGCCATTGCGTTCAGCTCTGTGAAGCATGAGCCTTGTAAAAGAGAATATGTGGTGCTATGTTGTAAATTTAATCAGCAGCCTGGATTTTTTAACATCAGTGGAAAAATATGAAGGCAGCGAGCGCGTAACCGTATGTATTAATCTTCTGGAAGGAAAAGCACCCGTTGTGAAGTGGCAATGGCTGCATCGTTATTTCTTGTACAGAGTGAGTCTGAAAGAGGAATAAGCCATCCAGAATTACTGGGTAAAGGGACAGAGGTATAGCTGGGCTGTTTTGTGTTGTGGGCAGCAGTGGCACATAGGACAGTGGCCAGGACAGTGGTGGCTGCTATTTTTGTATCTCTCTCCAGGTTGTCACCCAAAGCTGGTGCCCTGTTTCCCGCCCATTACTTACACTACTGAGCAGAGAAGTATGCTTGATCGTACAGGGAAAGGTGGTTTTTATCAATGTTTTAGGTTTCATGGCAGAATGAATGAGAGCCAATTCCTGCTACTGTTAATGTTTTGACATTGGATTCAGAGGAAACAGGATCAGGCTCCATATGTAGTATCACTGCATCTGAAATGTCAGATTATAAGGTCACCACACAAAGTCTCTCTCTCCCCTTGGCACTAACAGTGTTGCACATTGGAGCAGTTGATGAAGAATACGCCCTTAGGTTTGACAGTTTTGATCAATGAGATTTAAGATGGCGGTAATGAGTGGCATTTTACAGAAGGCTAAAGAGGCAAACCCCCACCTCTGCTGGACTTGTGAGTGGGAAGATGCACGGAAGGAAAATAGCAGAAGGAATCCATCACTTACAAACCCTCAGCCCCAGGTCCTCAGCTGGTGTAAACAGGCATAATTTCACAAACTTCCATGGAGTTGACTTTTGGATATTCCATTAGTACAGGGAATGGGAGAGTGGTGATCCTTGGTGAGGGTTTCTTATTGCTGATCTGGTAATAATTATCAGTATATTAACCACCCACAATGCAGAACTTATGATCTGCTAGTTTGTATCTTGTCTAAAGCATCCATAAAACACAAAGGGCATGGCCAGGTGCACACATACATTCTTTTAAATTCTGTTTTAATTTGAAGTACCTGCAGGGGTTCTTCTCTATCATGCTGCAAGGCACCATGGACCATTGCAGACAGTTCATGCACCTGGGCACTGGGTGATCAGGGAAGATCCATGGCTCCAGGATCTTCTGGAACTCCAGTCTGTACCCCCAGTGATGCACAGGAGTTGCTTTCTGCACTTCCAGCATAGAGACTGAAGAGATGACTGTCCTATACCCCCAACACGCACATGCTACTTGAGGATCCAGCCTGCCTTCTCTCCCTTAGAGGCTTCTGAAGCCTTGTACCAGATGCTCCAGAGCCAGGAAAGAACTTTTTATCAGCTGAGCAGCTGCCAGATGACCATGAAGCATACCTTTGGGTCATGGTAAAAATGGGCTATATTGAAAATACTTTTCTCCCTTTGTCTCATATAAGAGGCTGCACCTAAAACTCCAAACATTAGCGTTCAGACTGCTTTTTATGGGTCCACCATCAAGATGTTAGGATCAAAAGTTCATGTGGGGCCAAATCTTATTCACCTGACTTGTACAGTCAGATTTTTTGAGACCAGTGGGACTACTCAGTAAGAACAAGCTTAGGTCTCTGACCATGCTATTTTTTTAGAATATTAACAGGCTTAAATCTGTATCATATTTGTTCAGTAGTCTTTTGCTCGGTTGTACTTGGCACAGGTATATCCTTTTTAAGAGCTAAAGAATAATTTGGCATTGCCTTTTTCAAAAATAGTCAACATGGGCAAAAAAAAGGTAGCATCCTAAAAAAAATACAAAACAAGGGAAATTAGGACAAAAGTACTTAAAATGTCATGTATTAAAGCTCAGAAAGAAAGCAGAGCACTTAGGGCAGATTCTGTCCCAGTTGTTGGGTCTTTAGGTGGACCTGGACACTTTAAGTGTGATTTTGTTCAACCCTGTTCAAGTCCCTGAAAATTCATTAATTCATTTACTCCTGTAACTTACTGTCAGGTGACCCTTTAAGCTTGGATTACAAAAAAACGGAGAGAAGGACACACTCATCTTTCATATTAACAGTTTTTCAGGGTCTCAAGCAGGGTGGAATCAAATAGCATTTAGGGACATGTCCCCACAAGCGGGATTGTACATTTCCCTGGGGACAAACAGCTGCTTGTCTCTGAGGAATGCCCATGCATTCTGGCACACAGCATTGCCCTGGGTGAGGTAGGAGAAGCTGGGGTCAGCACCTTGCCTGGTCCCAGCAGCTTTACTTGGGGTCCTGGGGGCCTCCAGGGATTGTAGCCGTGGCAATCCAGCAGCAGGGAGCCTGGCCACCAGCCAGGGCATGGCTCCAGCCAGCCAGGCTCCCATTTTGGACCATGCACACTGCCACCACATATGCTGCCCTTTTTCTAGGTGTGTGTTTTTTGACACGGTGAATGCCTGCATGTGTGGCGCATGCGGTGTGCAGCAGCCCAGACGGGTCTGTGGCACCACGTGCCACATTACATGCTCGTGTGGACACACCTTACATGTCTAAGTCCACTTACAATACTGCAGCCCTGGTGAAGATAATATTTCTAGAGACTTCAGTAGGGACATCAGCCAGCCACAAGTGAAGACTGTAGCACTGAGAGAGATTTTTTATTTTTTTTTTACCAAATCGTATAAATGAAATTAATCATTTAAAAGTTAAAACTGGAACAGTAATGAAAAGTAACTGTTGAAGTAGTGTTTCTGCTTCACATTTGACACAATGTGTTTGTGCCTACTGCATGCTTTTAAAACTTTTCTCCTTTCTGGGGGGTTCCCATTATTGACTTTGCATTGCAGAACCTCTCTGCCCCTGCCTTTAATTCACCTTATTTCAGATCTGCTCTCAGCCTTGCATTGCCCTGGGTTGGAGGTCATGACCCATCTGGTGTGGCAAAATGGGTAATCCAATTGGATAGTTCTGTATCTGTCTACAGGGTCCTAGAGCCTGACCATGTCACAAACACATTTGGTTTAGAGCAAACAAACAAACCTGTGCACAAAACCCTTGCCATCATCCCCAGATCAGTACAAAGTGCCTGATCTGCAGGAGTGCAGATTTTCCTAATCATCCTCTTGTATATTAGCTTTGTCAAACCGTTTGCTGTTTGTCTACCTTCGGTCTTGCCTTCCAGCCTAGAGCTGGCTGCACAGGAGTTGTTTGATTGTGAAAGGTGACGTGCATTGACAATCCTACAGAACTTTACAGTATTTTGCAGGATCTGGCCCATAGCTTTTAAAGTGTTTGGGGTCCTTAGGCAATCAGGCAGCACATATGTTGTTGACAGTGAGCTTCCACGTGAACATTGCCTGGGTGGGAACAGAAAGTTAAATGATTCCTGGTTTCTCATCTGCTTTTTTCTTAGCACTGTCATGCTGCTCAGTTTGTATTGCAGCCCTTCAGAATGCTGCCCTCACATTCATTCAGCCTCTTTTGTACTTTGCTTTGCAATCCCATAAATCACGATGACGATGGAGGGTCAAATTCTTCCCTCAGATATATGCAGTGGCTTCTCAGGCACTTCAGCAAGCAAGCCACACACACATCTGACAGGAGAACTTGGCCCATGATGTTGACAGGGATATCTAACTGCTTATGTTGGACCGCCACTGGAACTCAGTATTCCTCACCTCCATCAAGAAATTAGAACTGTCTCTTTTAAAGGCCAAATACTGATTCCCTCCCTTCTCTTTCTTTTTTTTTTAATTTATATTTAAGTCATGAAAATGATTGGCTCAACTCCAGGAGGAGTTTTTGCCTGGATAGAATCTGAGTAAGGATGTCAAGATTTGGCTCAGTGTCGTTTTTGGGGGCAGGCAGGGGTAAGCAAAGCAGGAGGGTTGTATTTGAAAATAGCATTGTACAAAAAGCTTGTTTTGAATGTGAGGGACTCCAAGGGGGGTCCTGCGCCCCCTCAGATATGGCGCTTAATATTTATGCTTTCGTTGCACCTTGGCAAACATTTCACGTCGTTATTGCTTTGCTTGAATATGGAAATATGTTAATTTACAGCCTTTATTCTGCTGCCTGCTCTTTTCCTCAGCCTTTTCTATTCAACCCTCTAGGTGGCCCAGCACAATGTGGCTCCTTTTCTTTGAATGAGCTCTTTCCACACTAATAGGGTCCAGGGTGATGTGGAGAACCTTGTGCACAAAATTGGTGCACCGCCCCCTGGTCCTTTGTGGCCATGTCAGGTTAAATTCATATCAGCAGGAAGGTCACTGCCATGATTTTCAATAGCGCGAGATGAGGTGATGACTTCAGACAATGGCGCCACACTCTCCAGTTGGAGACACTTGCCTCACCAGTTGCAGTAGTTAATTAATATGCTAAAAATAGAAGCCAGTGATACAAATCGCTGCCTGTTGTACAACAAAGACTGGGCATGTGTAGCTTTGATAGCCAAGTTTATGGTGCTTGTTATGGAGGGAAGTTAGTGTAGAGCTAGAGGCAGTGTAAGACTTTTTGGATGCTGAGCTTTAGTCACTCTGGGCCTCCAGCCATTCGCTTGCTGTCTCATTTGCATTATGAATGACATTAAGGGAACTAACAAGGTTATTGGGCATAGAAATGTTCTCATGTGACCACACGTGGAAGCAGACCTACAGCAGTGCTAGTTGGCAGGGGCACTGTGGCTCTTTATTCGGCTTTGTAGGAGGAGAGTTTCTGAGACTACATAACTCGTAGATATAAAATAAACCACGAAAGAAACTGCATTCAAGTAACGTGAAGGGTCTGACGTAAACCCCTATGAGGCAAGGAGATTCAGAGTGAAGTCTGGAATTTCACCCTTTACTCGGCCTGTTGTGCCCAGCTCGAGTCCCAGTATGTATGAGCTCCCTCTGTTTAAGGGCTCCTGCAGCACCTACAGTTAGCACAGTGGGATGGGGGACACAGAGTTTCATTCTTAACCCTGACTCTGCTTCTGTGCATGCTGGGCGGCTCTCTGATGGAGTCTGTCAGTGAGAGAGTTCACTAGAGGAAGGGAGGAGCAGACTGAAAGCAGTTAGTGTCTGTTTTTACATGGCCTGATGATGTTGCTTGGTAATTGGAAAATTAAGACTAGATCCACATTCCAAATTACACCAGTAAAGCAGAGCTCACCCCATTGAGTCAGTGGAATTATACTGGATATGTTCCACCCTGCCAGAAATTATATGGTAAGTCTCGTATTTTACCATATTTTGACATCCTCTTTAAGAACCATTAGGCCTCATTCTGGTTGTGCAAGATCAGAATAAATCAGGAGCATCTCCACTGAACACAGTAGGCCTTCTCCACAGGAGTTGTAAATCAAGAGTATTTTTATGTTTATCAAGCCACTGAAGTCTATGGGCTTATCCTACTTTCACATCTGCTGAGGAGTGGAGTACCACCAGCGTGTATGGAAGGACAAAGAGTTCCATTGCATTGGAGTTTGCTGGACTTTCAAAGGTGGAAATGAAGGCATGGTCAACAGAATTACTCTGGATTTCCAAGGGTATAAATGACAGCATATCTGGTGACACTCTGCCTCTACTGTAAATGTGGGTTTGAACATTTTTTTTTCAATACACGCTTGTTATTTGCTCCGTGGACTGGAAGTGGGTCTTGGACACTCACTCATGCATTTTACATTTACACATTGGTAAAAACACCCTTTTTGTATGAATTTTGGAGCCATTTCTGTTTGGAAAATTGGATTTTACCAACACACCCATCTTTGACACAGGTTTTCCTAGGAGACAATAGGCCACAATATATCTGCCCCGGTACATGTCTTTATCTATCCCTGGTACGTGTCTTTAGGTAAGTCCTGAGGCCCTTACTCAATTTTTACTCAGTGGGCTGGACTGAATAAGGAGTAGATAAAAGCTAAATAAAAATGAAGGCTGTGTTGTGCATTTTTAATCACAGTTACCTATTGAAGGCAACAGGGAGTTCTACTGACAGTTCAGGCGTATGCGACTGCCCTGAATAAGGAGCTAAGGGTTTGACTCAGAATCGGTAGGTACATATAGAAAGCTTCACATGAGATAACATGTTAGGCCAGTTTTAGATATGCCAGTGTTGTTCCCTTTTTTCAGTGCAGTTACTCCAGGTATGCACTGGTGTGTCTGAGTTCACCCTTTCTGCCACCACACAGCTAGCAGTGAAGAATGGGGTGTCCCTGGTGCCCTTCCTGGGCTCTCATTGACTTAGTGCAACATTGGTGGGTAAACCATGGGGTTTCTCAGTTTGGCTATCTGTAGAATTGGATGTAGTAATGACTGTCTACCTCCTGAGAGTTTTGTGAGATGCGATGAATGCTCTCTTTTTTGTACAAGTGTGAAGAGTTCCAAATCTTCCGATGGAGAATGCCATGAGCTCTGTGTAGGATGTGCAGCAGCTGGTGGTTGGATGGTAACCTTCCTTTAACATCCAGGGTCCTCAGTGCTCTAGGTCAGGGGTTATCAACTGGGGGTATGCGTACCTGCAGGGGCACTTGAGAAGGCCCTAGGGGGCCCGGGGGATGTGGGGGGAGAGGGAAGCTCGCATGCAGCGGCTGCCACCACTCTGTGTTCAGCTGTGCACCACTTCCAGCCCCGCTCTGCATCTAGCCGCTGGAGGTACACTGATCCAAAAAGGTTGAAAACCCCTGCTCTAGGTGGAGTCTCTATGAAGACTTCCTATCATGTCCCCCAACTCTTAGGACCTCCCAGTAAAGCTACCACCATTCTGGCTGAGTATTTGGACTGATTCCTAACTCTCTTTGACCTCATCATCCCTAACTAAACCAAGAGACGACTGATGCACAACAGGACACCTTCCCTGGAAGAGGGCAAGCTGTCCCCACAGCTACTCTGTGCAGGGTGCATAAAAATCAATGATTTTCAAAAAATCAGATTATTTAATCATATTTTTAAATTTTTTTTTGGTTAAGATGCTTTTTTTAGAAAAATAAACCTATATATAGTTTTAATTTAAGATATGTTAAAGCTCAAACATATCATCATGAAATAGGGATTATAACTTCCTATTATACTAATTGAGGGAGCTGGCAGGGGTCATCGCAGAGCTGTTGGCCCAGCTGTATGAGCATTCGTGGTCATCTGGCTAGCTGCCAGGGGATTGGAAACTGGCTAATGTGGTCCCAATTTTCAAGAAAGGGAGGAAGGAGGACCCAAGTAACTATAGGCCTGTAAGCCTCACCTTGGTGGTGTGGGAGATCTTGGAGAGAATAATCAAGGAGCACATCTGTGGGGGGCCTGCAGGGGAGATCATGCTCGGGGCAATCAGCATGGGTTCATCAGAGGCAGGTCCTGCCTGACCAACCTGATTGCTTTTTATGACCAAGTATCTAAATCCTTGGACCATGGACGTAGTCTTTCTAGACTTTAAGAAGGCCTTTGACACTGTCTCTCACCCCATCCTCATAGATTAAGCGACTGTGGCATTGGTGCCCACACAGTTGGATGGGTAAAAAATTGGCTGATAAGGCGCACCCAGAGAGTAGTAGTGGACGGGTAGTACTCAACCTGGCGAGATGTGAGCAGTGGGGTGTACCCCAGGGCTCGGTCCTCAGGCCCGCACTGTTTAACATCTTCATCAGCGACTTGGACAAGGGGGTGGAAAGCACGCTGTCCAAGTTTGCTGATGACACTAAGATGTGGGGCGAGGTGGACACAGTTGAAGGGAGAGAGAGGCTGCAAATAGATTTAGACAGACTACAAAAGTGGGCAGATGAGACTAGGATGGGATTCAACATAGATAAATGCAGGGTGCTGCACCTTGGGAGAAGGAACGTACAGCATACATACAGGCTGGGGAGTTCCCTCCTTGAAAGCACAGAGGCAGAAAGGGATCTTGGAGATGAACATGAGCCGCCAATGCCAGACCACAGCCAACAAGGCCAGCCATACCTTGTCGTGCATCCAAAGATGCATCTCAAGCCGGTCCAGAGAGGTGATACTCCCCCTGTATGCGACTTTGGTCAGGCCACGGTTGGAGTACTGCATCCACTTCTGGATGATGCACTTCAAAAGGGATGTGGCCAGCCTGGAGAGGGTTCAGGGGAGGGCCGCCCACTTGGTGAGAGGGCAGCAGGACACGTCCTACAAAGAGAGACTGATGGACCTGAACCTGTTCAGCCTCAGCAAGAGGAGGCTGAGGGAGGACCTGGTGGCTGCCTACAAACTCATCAGGGGAGATCAACAACAAATAAGTAGAGCCATTTTCTCCCCAGCACCACCTGGGGTGATGAGGAACAATGGTAATAAGCTGATGGAGAATTGGTTTAGGTTAGAGATCAGAAGGCAATATTTTACAGTTAGGGTGGCCAAAATCTGGAACCAACTTCCCAGGGAAGTGGTCCTTGCCCCTACCTTGAGTAAATTCAAGAGGAGGTTGGATGATCACCTGTCTGGGGTCTTGTGAACACAGCATTCATTCCTACCTGTGGCAGAGGGTCAGGCTATCTGTTCAGGTCCCTCCTTACCCTAGCTACTATGAAATGATGAAACTATTTGATACAATATATTCGTATAACTCTTTTAGAAAAGTTTTATAAATAAGTCACAACAGGCCATGTGTTATATTAGGGGCCCAATCTTATAGGGTTCCCAAGAGCTTTCTCTATAGATTAGTAAAGATTAAAAAAAACCACTCTACCCAAAGGGACCCAGTGCTCAGTCTAGAAGACTCATTAAGCATCACTGTGATGCTTACTTTCAATTCTCAAATTGTGGATTTGTCTCCAGAGATAACATCCTTGTTAACAGCAATATGTGGAGATGAGCGATAAAGACATTGGATTACCTGCCCATCAGCCCTCTTGTCTCAGTCTTAAATAGGCTCCCCCAGAAGTGGTGCAAGCACCTATTCTGGATACCTTTAAGAAACACTTGGATGCTTATCTTGCTGGGGTCATCTGAGCCTAGCTGACTTCCTGCCCCTTAAGCAGGGGCTAGACCCGATGATCTTATGAGGTTCTTTCCATCCGTAATGCCTATGAAATCTATGGCTCGCTGCAAGATTGTGTATGCAGAGCCAAGCCCTTACCTCCCTCTAAAAGTGCAAAGTTTCAAGAAGTTAAATGAACTGAGGATGTCAAACAACAAGAATGCACTTTTGGTAGAAAACAGTGATTAAATTGAGGCTTTCTGACTGCTGATTTAAATCGATTCAAGTTAAATCAAATCCACCCTGACTCTGTTAGTTGCCAATTCAGTGTGCTACTGGAAGTCCCTCCCCTTGCCCCCAGAAGTACTCCTTTTGGGAAGAGGGGTTTGCCATCTTGGAATTAGAAAAAAACCATATACTAAAAATCAAACATCTATCTTTATTTCAAAAAAATATTTTTGTCCTTATTTATGTGTGCTTGCATAGTGTATATAAAAGCAATTGCAGAGTAGCTCAAAATAAAGTCTTACTCTTGTATATTGTTGGGGGGCTGGATGTAGGGGTGTGCCATGTGACAGAGGGGGGTGTGGGTAGGAGCACTCTTTGTGGGGTGTGATTGTGTGTGGGGAGGGTGGGGTTTGTGGGGGAGGATATTTGGGCATGTTGGGGTGTGCATGGGGGAGATGCACACTTATGTGCATCCTAGGGTGGCAGCACTCCCTACACGCAGGGCAGGGCAGATAGGCCCACTGAGCCCTAGGGCTGTGGCTGCTGCTGGTAGCAGCTTGTAGCACCCACAGCCCTGGTTACTGGAGCCTCCACTCTGCTTTACTCTCGTGATTGGTGACACCTTGGTCCAGGCCTGCCACGCTCCCCCTGCCATTTGCTGTGGAAGCTGATGGGCCTTTGCAGCAGTGGTGGCTGCAGGGCCTGGGCTGGGGGTGTGGTATAGGTGAACTCCTGAGGCCATTGCCTCCAAGCCTGAGAATTAGTATGGCTTTGCCGTGCAGGGGAGAAGGGACGCTTGCAAAGAAGCTGGCCCAGGGAAGGCCACATACGCATGGGCATCCTCTAAGCTGGTCAGTACCCCCACACAACAGCCCGGAGCCTACGCACCCTGGGGCTCCTGCCCGCCACTGCCAACAGTGCACAGCACCAGCCCAGCTTGTGCCCGCACCAGACTCACCCTGGCTTGGGCAGACCAGCTGGAACCACGGGCACAGCCTTGACCCTGGCCCACATCATGCCTGCTCCACACTCCCCACCTACGCTAAGCAGTAGCCGGGCAGAAGCTGCTGCTGGCATGGGGGAAAAACGGCCCCACTCTCTCACCAATGTTGGGCTGTTGTGACTGCAGCTGTCCAGAGCCCGCACTTGGGCTGCCCTGTGGCTCCTCTCTACCTCCATCACTGCTGCTTCCAGGCCACCCTGCGGGTGACACTGCAGAGAAGCCACAGGGCAGCCTAAGCACAGGCTCCAGACAGCTGCAGCAAGAAGAGAGGGAGGGGCCTCTTTTCTGCCCAGCCACTGCTACTGCTCAGCAGGGGTGGGCGGTGTGGAGCAGGTGGAGGGCAGGCCAGGGTCGGGGCTGTGCCCACGGGTCCCTGCCGGTACCACAAGGCTGGAGCAGCAGTGGCAGCAGCCAGAAGGAGCCACTGCCAGCTGGGCTGCCTAGAAAGGCAGTCCTGCTGCGAAGCTACCCCAGCCCCACTGTATGTCCAGGGAGCGGTAGGAGGCACCAGAGGCTGGACAGCACTTGGGTAGGTGGGACCAAGGGACCCGCTATGGGCTAGACAAAGGCCCTCCACAGGCCAGATCCAGCCTACGGTCCATATTTTGCCCACCCCGAGTTACACCCATTTACATTAACTGCAGGTTTGGCCTGAAATACTCTGTAATGGTTGTTTGCTAGGATGATCTCTGTTTTTGCAAATATATTGAACATATGGATAGAACCTGTAATACACTGCTTGGGTGTTCCTCTGCTTCCTATGTAACCCCTATAGACAATGAGCAGCAAGGCAGACAGTTTGTGTAGATGTTTGCAACAAAGTTAAACTGGAAAAAGGTTGCATAAAGGAAATTTAAATGAAACATTCCCTTTATCAGTACTGAGAAGGTATGAAAGCTGAGTTGCAAAAGTCAAGAAAAATTGGACTTAAGTTGTTTTTCTTTCTTTCTGACATATTAAAGTGCTTGTTTCAGCAGCATATATACTAAAATTGAAATGATACAGAGAAGATTAGTATGGGCCCTGCGGAAGGATGACACAGATTCGTTAAGTGTTCCATATTTAAAAAAAAAAAGAAAAACTTCCTTTCTCTCTCTTCCCCTCTCTCTTTCTTTCTCTTTCTCCCCTCTCATACTTTTTTCTCTTTCCCTCCTTTCCCCTCTCTTCCTCTCTCTTTCTGTTTCGCTTTCTCTCTCTCTTAAAATATCAGAAATGCTAAGTTTGAGCTTCCCTGTTTTTTTTTCCTAAGAGAGTTATGGAAGATCTCAGATATGTGCTGCAAGCCTTCCATGCTCTTTAATTGGACAGGTGTAGGGAAAAGGAGGTCAAGGGGAAGAGAGTTTTAACAAAGAGCTCTTTTCTCCCAAGTGTTTACTGGCTATTTGAGTTCAATAAATGCTAATAAAAACAAACAAAAGCCATCTTGACTAGAAACCTCTGCCCCTCTCAGTTGCTTCAGTTTTGATCACTTTGTTGTCATAGTTCAGCTAGTCATCTAGTTATACAGAGAATCCCAATGAAACTGAAACCTGGCTTTCTAATGTAAAAACAGAAATCTCTCACTCTTTCTTTAAAAAAGAAAAGAAAGGGAAAAATTCAAAACACTTTCAGCTCTACATACATCCTAAAAAAGGGAATAGGCCCAGTTTCTCTTTTTAATGGGTTACTTTGTCTCATCAGTCTACATCAAGCTTGTTCAGCTGAGTCAGATGAGACAAGGTTGTCTTTTTCCATCCCATTTATTTCCCTTATTTTTGGCTGGGAGTCTCTGAAGTCCAACAGCTTTTATGATGGGTGCTTGGAATAACTCTTGGTTCCTTTTCTGCAGATTTTAACTTTGCCATGTATCCACCATCAATGATAGCAACTGGAAGTGTGGGAGCAGCCATTTGTGGCCTTCAGCTTGATGATGGGGAACATTCTCTCTGTGGTGACAGTCTAACAGAACTCCTGGCCAAGATCACAAACACAGATGTGGTAAGTACTCCCCAAAATTGTTGTGGTGGTTGTTATTTCTGTGCTGAGAAAGCTGTGGAAAATATGACTAGTGTTAATTTGTCTGACCCTAGAAGGCCAAGCATGTAGCAGCTTGAAGTCAGGGGGAATGCTAATTCCACTGGCAAAGTACTTGATGGACATCATTACAAAGCACAGAGAGTGGTTCAAAATGTGAACCTGCTAATAGTGAATCGCTTTTCTGTGGCTGCCCAAGATATGGGTCTTGGGCAATGGTCACCAACCAGTGGATCTCGATTCACCAGTAGATCTCAGAGCCTCTTGAAATTGATCTGAGGCCGGGGGGGTGGGGCTGAGTGCCCACGTGCATCCACGCACACGCTCCAGCCCAGCAAGTCAGTCCGTGGGGGAGGGAAAGGGCAGGGACTGGAGTGAGGCCCCTGTAATAAGGAACGGTGCTGCAGAGGCAGGAACAGGAGTAAGTTGAGTGGGGCCACGGCTGGGTGGGACTGACCTGCTGGGGAAGCGTGCTGGGAGGGGTGGCAAGGGGGGTGGCATATGATAGATCTTGGGTTGCTTTTAAATGCTAAAGATGATATTCTGCTTAAAAAGACTGGAGATTACTGAGCTAGGGTCACGGTCCTTCTCTGCATTGTCTTGGCAGCCTCTGCTCTTGTCTCTTGAGAGGCAGGGCTGTGGGCTTTCCCTCATCCCAAGTGGATCTGTTATAGAGGAGAGTGCAACCTCAATCCTCTTGAGAGGTAATGAAGAAAATGAGTGGAGAGCCTTGGCATTCCCTGACCTTCCTCCGATCCATGAACCACTGTGTTAAGGGCTTAACATGGCCCTGTATACACAGCCCATGGAGAAATGCAGGTTGTTCTGACTTTCACCAAAGCACTGTTTTAAAGGGCTTTTGATTTGAAAGGAGCTGTAGAGAACTTTAGTCCTTCAGTGCTGACAAAAAGTAAGGTGGGCGTAAGAGGGAATATCTGGATTTTGTCCTCATGCACCACGGATGATATATACAAATAATTAGCTCAGCTCAGTTTCAGTTCCCTTCAGTATGAATTCATAGCATTGAGGGTACTTCTTGAGCTGTAAGAGAGTCCTATCATGAATAGCAGAAGTGACTAATGGCTGTTTAATAGACCGTGACATGTGGCAGTCTCAGGTCATTCCTGGGTGAGAGTTTCTGACGCACGTCAAAACGAGATGCTACTTTTTCTATTATCAGTATGTAATAGAATATGAATCATTGTATTTTTAATCTTGCAGACTGGATATTCTGAGTGATTGTATTTTTTTAATACCTAATGGTTAAGGCAGTGATTCTTGACTAGGGTCCCGGACGTAAGATATTTCTAAGGGTGCCATGTGGTACTGCACAGTAGCCACACACTGCTAGTTGTGCAAACACCCACACAAGACTCACAAGATAAATACAGAGATTTCAAATAGGAATCCACAGTGTCAAAAACATTCTGACCTATTGTGGTCTTTCTGAGTTCTTTGCAACCAAAGAATTGCGCTATTATTTTTGTAGTAAAAACAATGAATGAAAGCTAAGAGCTGGCATTTTCTGAGGGGTCCCTTGAGTGTAGTTGTGTTTTAATGTGAATTTTTGTGGGGGGCGTTTAATTTTTGCATTGGAAATTAGTTTGCCCCAAAACGACAAAGCTTTGAATTTTGCGTGTTATTGATCTGAATTGAATAGCTGCAATTGTAGAAAGTTTGTGTCCAGACTGTTTCTGGTTCTTAGACTGAAATTAAAATTTTCATACTCAAGAACTCTTTGTTGCCTTCTGTATATCTGTACTGTAGATGTTGTGCAGAGCAAGGGACTGTGTGAGCAATACAATAACCGTAAAAAGCAAGGTAATGCAATAAGAGTGATCACAAATATTAGGCTTTATGTTTTGATGAAAATGGAAATAAGTTACCATATAGACCTTTTTTAGTAGTTTCATTATACTGGATAGATGAGATTCATTATGATTATTTCATTCCTATGGAAGCCAAAAATACTCTGTGTTACTGGCTGAGCAAAGCGCAGTGCACATCTCTTTCAGTGGAACAGGCTATCTTTTGAGTGCTGCATACAATCTGCTGACATTTTAGGGATTATTCTGGGTTGGGCAGACCCCTCTTGCTAGAAGGGTGGCATTGGGAGAGTACAGAGACCCTGGCATGAGGTTAGCACAGACATGAGCTTCAGCAAAGTCTGGAATTGTTTGTACATCAAAGAACCGGTTCATGGTAGCCTAGAACACCATGCCCGCACCTCTGTTTTGCCCTTGTCCCAGCTGAGATTAATAGATGGATGCTATAAATGATTTATCTCACAAACAGAAAGAAAAGCAATAGTAATGATGGTGAGAAACGGGAATCGGGAGAAACGGGAATCGGGAGGGGCACCAACAGGAGGTAAGGGATGGGGGAATTATGTTATGAGGGAAGTGAGACATAGGGGACACATTGAAACCTTAGCATGAAACAGAGGCAAGCATAAGGGGACAAATAGTTCTTGATAAGGGGAGAGGAGAAGATGGGGAACAATGATATGGATGGGTGAAGGAGACAGCTCGGCTCACAGGGAGCCCCCGGCATGGAAGAGAAGGGAATGGGAAGTATCTATTAAGCAGGAATATATCAAAATTGGTGGGAAGCATTGGTGATGCATAGGGGGTGCACCCCCTAAGCTTGGCGGGCTTCCATTGGTATAGAGTTGAAATGGAACACTTCACTTCCCCTTGTACCCCTGAACTCCCCTCTCCCCTTGTAATACTTTTGAGGTAGGTTTTCTGAGGTCAGAAATAAGAGGCACTTACATTCAGGTCTCTCTGACAGCTATGTGGACCTAGTGTCCCTCATCTGGGTTCAGAGCTCTTCCCCTCATTCATGGTAGAGAGGGTTAAGACTGTGGTGTAGCCTGTCACATGATGACATTCCCGGCCTTGCTAAGCTTAACCTGTAGTCTTGATATTGTTTCCATAGTAATTAGCATTCATCCGGCTGGGGGAAAGGAGCACAGGGAGCCTGTGCTGTATTGCTGGTGTATCTGCAAGCCCTGATAGGACTGGATGTGATGGGGTGTTTTCTCTCCCCAGAGGTCCCAGAGGGTGGTCACTTAAATGCTTTGAGAGTTGTTCCCTTGTGCAGGTTGCCCCAGGGATTTTCCATTATTGCTGTAATGTAGTATGCAGAGGAGTTTTGAGTTGCAGTGGCATCAGCATGCTGTTGATATTCAGCTTTGCGTTTCCTTTTCATCTGACCCAGACACTACAGACCCGGTGTCTCGCCAAGCCTGTGGCATGGAGTCGAGCTAGCTGGCAAAAACCCCTTCTGGATAATACAGAGGTGGCACTGGTGGCACAGGAAAAATATTTGTACAATTTCACAGTGGGGATATGTACTCCCTTAGGTGGTGGGAAGGGCATGCTATAACATACATATTAATGTGGTCTACATTAGAGGGTCCCATGGGATTACTAGTTATTCGTAATTCTCAGTTACTAGGAAAGAGCACTTTTTTGTTCTATTATGTAAGCAAAGAGAGTGTTGCATTCCTCTCTGAGATGGCCCTTGCCACAGTTACCCATGCCTTAGTCATCTCCAGGTTGGCATACAGCCACTCACTTTCCATGGGGCTACCTCAGAAAAACATTCAGAAACTCCCATTCAGCTACTCACATACTTTCTCCTGCAAGGACCACATCTCTGCAGACTGTGCTGTTTGGTTTGCTGTTTTTTGTTTTTATTTGGTTCTAGATGCAAGTCAAAGCAATGCTACTTTAACCTGTAAAGCCAGTTACGTTTGAACTTTCAGCTGTGGAGCCTGAATTTCCCTGTGTTCCCTTTGCTGACTGAAATGGGCTGGGGAAAATGTGAAGTCTTCTGGAGAAGCAGGGTAGTAAGGAATCTTTAGGGTGGATTTGGGGGGTGGGAGAAGTGAAGGAGTTTAGGTTCTGGGGTGGGGTTGCCTCTGGTCCAGCATAGCTGAAGTTCATTCACTTTCAGAATATTATAAAAGCCTACGCTTGAGAAGGGAAGGGCTGAGTCTTTCCCGGGGAGCTTCTACAGTTTCTCTTGAGTTAATATTATCACTTCGGATTTCATTCATATGGTTCTTGTTATAAGCTGAGCTGGTGGCACCACCTGTTATTAAGGTTTCCTGGTGCTTCCCATTGTAAGATGCTATTAATTGAAAACCTTTTGCTGTTTGGGCTGAAGTTTTGCATCCAGGCTTTTTGCCTCAGCCCGAGATGCTTTGGGAAATTACAGCTGATTCTGAGAAAAGGCTAGGAAAATATTGGTTCGAAATCCCAGTGACCAGTTGTTTGAAAAGTTCTAGCACCCTTTTTGGAATGGGGACTTGAATTTTCAGCAGGAGGCCTTTGTCTCAAGGGTGGGGCCTTTTGCCATCCTAGTGAACAGCCACCCAAATCCAGCCAGGCTACACCTCTGAAAAATCAGTTCCCTATTATTCAGTAGAGAATTCTCATATTTTAGTGGCTGACTTCATCGAAGATTTTGTCTGCAATGGGCATGTTCCAAACCAGGGCTGAGCAAAGTCTTCCCGTGCAGTTGTAGGTCTGGACTGCTGCAAGCTGAGGTGGGATCATGTCCAGGCACTTCAGCTGAGAGCAGGAAGGTTCTCTCTCCTGTGCTGTCAGTGAGCACCTTTCCTGTGCCTCCACAGCATGGGGAGAAGGAATTTGCCTGTTTCAAATACTGAGGGTGAAGTCCCAGACCAGTGGGGCTGCAAGAAAATAGACAGGGACAAAGAGCATGGGAGGGGGACAGTGGGACCAGGGGCTGGTAACAGGGAAGAGATGGAAACCAGGACTAAGGTATTGGGCTTGGGAAGACTGGGGCTGCCTAGGCAAAGAGACTGGGGCAAGGACCTTGAGGGTAAGAATGAGATGGGACAAGGAGCACTCTAAGAAAGATTTGGACTGGGAGCCTTTAAAGATAAGGAATATTGATAGGCCTCTTTGGTCCAATCAGGGGTGAGGGACAGAGGGAACTGGAACTGACTGGGCAAAGAGACATGGGAAAGTGGCTGAATGACTGGGGTAGCACTGGGCTTGTTAGGCAAGAACACTGAGAATATGGAGTCTGAAGAAAGAATAAGACTCACTTGTCAGAGAGACTGGGACTGGATGTGGAGCTGAACCAGTGGAGTCTGGGACTCAGGAGATTGTGAGGATGGGTTGGCAGGACTTGTCAAGCTTAGGGGGAAACAGGCAGATGATTTTTTGCCCAATAGAGCATACTGTCCTCTAGAGCTAGAAATGGAGCCCAAAATCTCTGCATTTCATTCTTCCTCTGCTGTTAACAGATACCTGTGACACCCAGTACAAAGTGTGTGCCTGAGCCCCCTCTGGTGCTTCTCTGCATATGGGGATAACAATCTGCTTCTGCTATTAGCTACTGTGTTAGCTTCTGTGGCAGAGTTGTGTGTGGCCTCTCAGGAGACCCCTGCCCTACTCGTGTCTATGTGAGTGTCAAAATGATGCTGAGTTGGCCTAATGAAAGATATCAGATTTACCCAAAAAACCTTGTCTGCTTATGTCCTTAGACCAATACGCCCTTGAAAAATGATGTTGAGACTTTCAGGAGGAAGGGTACCATTTGCTGTTTTTTAAAAAAAGCTAGGACATTACACACAACCAGCTGTGTTAAAGGAACTTTTATCATGATTTCAGTCAGGCACATGCCAGAAATGAGGTTTCCATGAAGCCTTTATTTCACCTTCTGATGAAGGTATATATGATGATATATTATGATAAAGCCTTTAATTACTAATCCAGGCTCTTCTTCCACCCCTAAGCTCCTGGTTCCAAGCTCTTCCCCACATTCACCCATGGGTTTGGACCTGGATCCTATTAATTTGGTCATAGCAGTTTCTGCTTTCACACTGGATAAATCTAGAAAGGAAGTCACTGGGAGCACAGAAGAGAGAGTCTGCCTTCCCTCAATCCCAGAGCCCGGCAGCCCACAGTTCTACTCAGCCTCAAGATTAATAATGCTCAGTACAGACAGAATTTTTAGGTAACTTGGCCTAGAGCACATGGGTGAACTGTGATTTTGCAAAGGTCAGATTTTAACTCGGCCAAATTTTGAGTGAATTTTCACTGGGATGGGAAAAACTACATCCTTGACACAGAAGCCATCATCTTCCAAATGTTAATGCCCTGCTTCAAAGCATGGGGTCTTGAGATGCTTTCTAACAAAAGGTCACCTAATTTTTTTAACTTGAGCAAAAGACCATATTTTGACCCAGCCACATCCTCAGAACTGTCTGAACAGTTTTCGGCAGAAATTTTCCAAAACAATGCGAACTTACACAGATGTCCAGGATGGAAAATTTCAGCGCAGGTAACTACATATAGGGTGCATCTACACAAGATGTTTACTGCACAGTAAACTAATTAGCTGCACAGTAAACATTGTGTGTCTACACATGTGCCTCTATTAGGCTGAAGTAAATTAATTTACTCTGCAGTGGGTGTGTCTACATGTGCATTAGATCCAGGAGTAGTTTACTCATGAGTAAACCAGACAGGCATCCACACATGCAAGGAAGTGGGAGCAGATTTGCTACTAATGAATGCTAACTGCCACACTGGCAAATCAGAGGAGGGGGCTGGGATCTACCCCACCCCTTTAGCTTTTTCTAAGCTCCATGTCTTGATCATCTGATCAGGGCACAGGGCTGGGATTTCCCCCAATCAGGACAGTTCCCAGCCCCCAATCCATGATTGCAGAGGCTGGAGAGCCTGTTCCCCATTCAGCTCTGTCAGCACAGAGCTGGGTAAAGAACAGGCTGGGGAGCTTATTCTCTGCTCAGCTCCATGAGCACAGAGCTGCATGGGAAACAGGCTGGGGAGCCCTTCCTGATTCAGCTCCGGGAGTATGGAGCTGGTTGGGGAAGAGGCTGCTCAGCCCCCACCAGCAGGGAGCTCCCAGAGCCAATCCTGATAACCACTAAGGATCTCCCAGCCCCCGCTCCCTGATTGTGATCTCAGAGCAGGGGGGCTTGGAGCTCCCTGCTGCTGTGGGAGGAGAACATAGTTCCCACCCAGGCTCCAGTGGCCGAGCCTGACCCAGCAGCAAGTAGTTCCCAGGGACAGAGATCAATCTCCTGCCCCCTGGTGGCCAGTCAGGTGTCTGCACAAGCACTGCTTGCGCAGGTAGTAATCACAAGTAAATTTGCTACTTTGGATTTGCAGGTAGCAAATTTACTTGCAATTAGCGAGGTTTACTGCACAGGAAGCATGTGCACATGTAAATGCACATGCTTACTGCACAGTAAGCTATGCTACTCAGTAAATCATCTTGTGTAGATGCACCCAGTAAATACAAGTACTATCCTGCTTCAAAGTTTTTTACTCTGCAGTAGTGCACGTGTCAGTGCTGCCCCAGCTGGCTGTGTAACAAATGTGTCTCAGTGCAGAGACTACCTGTCGGCTAGCGCCCCCACTCATGCATCTTTGTGCCCCAACCAGCCCCTCCACAGCACATTGAGTTGAGGGGAGCAGCCCCAGGCTGGCAGGCTGACCCCCGGGCCCTCTGACAGCCAGGACTGCTCCTGCCTGGCTCAGCATGCTGCAGCCCCAGCCACAAGTGCAAATGGTGCACCTGGAGCAATAAACTCCAGCCTGATAAGCTCCGGAGTTTATTGCTTCACATGAATATACACGTATAGATGCACCCACAGTTTGACAGAGTTATAAACAGCACAAGGTAGGGTCCTAAAAGGGAATAGAATGAGGTCACTTTAATAGTAGATGGTGTTACTAACACCACCATAATGAGCACCTGTTATTGTAGGAAAGAAAAATACCAGCTTTCATTTTTAAGAATTATCCTGAGGCTGCATGAACAAAGTCTGATGTTTCCCACAGTGGAACAGAGTCAAAAGTTGTGCACGCCACTTTAATTGACTCATTTTCCTATTTTTGATCTCTTAAATCTGTGCAAGACATTCAGCTATTCTGTGTGAGTGCTCGTGTTTTTAAAGCTGCAGAGGTGGAACAGGGAAGAATCGTGGGTGTTTAAGCTTGGGGAGTTTCACCAGATGGATGTCTCCAAACCTGCATCAGTTTTAAGTCTCTCAAGAAAAATGTTACTTGTTTCCCCTTATCATTTCTATCAAGGCAATCTAGAACATACCTGGGAAGTTCTGCATCCTGGGTTGTGGTAGTGACCCTGACCCATGCAGACTGCTAGTAATTGGGAGAGCAGCTGCAGCAGTTGTTATTTTGTCCTGCCCCCCACATCAGAGTCAGTGCCTGGGGCAGACAGATATCCTGGTTGCCCCAGCTTAGTTATGCTGCTGCTCCAGAACTTTGCAGAGTGGCCTCCATTGCCTTCTACAGGCCCAGGACACAAAAGCAGTGGGTTCTGCCATGCATCTACTGCCTGCATAAGTGTGGCCCATTCATGCTACCATCAGTTTTCTAGTGTAGATTGGTAGTGCTGGTGCCTTAGCTAGGAGCAGCTACTTTGAGGAGCATCCTAAAATTTCCTTAACCAAGGGAAAACAATATTTTTAATACTTGCAGAATCTACTCTAGGCAATATCTTTCCCCCCAAACTAATCCCCCTTATTTGAGAAAACATGAAAAATTGCACCTCCAAAATTATGAGCATGTCAAAATAGAGAGTTATAATGAAATTCTTACCTAAGGTGAGCTCCCCTTGTTTTCTGCCATCATATAATAAGCTGTTGCGGGTGTTTGCTGTTTAGTAGAAAATACTCATACCTGAGATGCATAAATGCAGAGACCAAAATCCAGTGGAGTTATTTTAGATTTACATTGGTGTAACCAAGAGCAGAACTTGCCACCTAATGGTATAATATTTTAATAGGTGTTTAATTAAGAATTAAACCAAAAAGTGCTATTTATAAAAATAATTTAGCATAAATTCTTTCCATTTAAATAAAGGGTCAATGTGTGGGTGTTTCTTTCAAAAAAAAAAGAGCTAGCTACTAATTCCAGTTACTTTGGTGTAAATCTGAAGTGACTCCATGGACTTCAGAAGAGATCCTCTGGATTTACACCCTTGGAACTGAGATTAGAACCTGAGTCAGTAGCTATTATATTGCATAGTGTACTATGCCACTGCCACATCCAGAGTAAAAATGATTTCTGATAGAAGTAGACAATATGGCAAAGCATAAAATACAATGTGAAAGGCCAGTGACCTTCATACTCCTTCAAGGGCATGATCAGCCTGATGTTAGCTGGGTTTTATGGCTCCTTCTGGCTAACAAAATAAACATCAAGGCCTACTGCTCATGAGAAACTAAGAAGCCTGACATTCTTATGGGGAGTGAAATTACCTTTATGTGGTGTTTTTTTCCTATAATTATTGCTCCAATCAGTAAATAGTAGCTATAATATAGTGTGTTTTCTTGGATCCACATATAGTACTTTCAGGCTGTGAGTTTGTGCTTTGATCGGCTTCCTGCAACAGGGTGGGAATGTTTCCTTTTATCTACTGAAGTGGAATGTGGTAATTGGCAGGGAAGGAGTTAAAGAACCAACCCACGGAAGTAAGTTGGACTCTCTGTCCATCTCTTGAAGGATCGCTGCAATGGAAAAATAAACAGCTTAAAAAGATAGAAATGTCCATTCTAGACCAACCCAGCATTCCTTCTAGAGCACTATCCCATTTCCAGTAGCAACAGATGCTTCAGAGGGATAATGCAAGAAACCTTGCAGCATAAGCCTTTGAGCTGAGAGTAGAGCTGGCCCAGTCCTTCAGGTGCCAACTTAGAGGTGTTGTTCAAGGCTCTGCTCTGCCGCAGGCTTCCTTAGGCAAGTCACTTAATCTCTTTGAGCCTCAGGTCTTCTCTGTAAAATGGGGACTGTTGTCCTTCCCTGCTTCTTAGTGGACTAAGGTTATAAAAGATTGGATGGTATAGTAATGTGGGCCATAAGGCTGTCTTAAGAGCCTGCCACTAGGGGGAGATTTCTTCTTAACTCTGGGCAGTTTGCCCCTGATTCTAAAGGTGTAATTAGGTAGCTAACTCCCATTGATTCAAAAAAGGCAATTAAATCAGGGGAAGGTGGGTGCATAAACATACCTGTAACAATCTGGCTATTAGTGTCCTGGAACTTAAAGTTTAGGTAGGAGCACTTATTCAAAATATGCACATCCTTCAGCTTGGTATTTATCATCCTTCAACATCCTGTTATGTGACAAAAGGCGACAAAGTCATATCCTCAATTAAGCCAACTGTTATTGTTACTAATCCGCATTTATATTGCAGTAGCACCTAGAGGGCAGCCAGGGCAGAGCTCCATGGTGATAAGGGTTGTAAACAGAGAGGATTACATTTTCCATAGAGTTTAACACTTGAAATCAGGGTAAGATTTTCCAAAGAACTCATTTTCCAAAGAACTTATTTTGGCATTAAAACAGATGGCCGATTTCCAGGACAGCTCAGTGTGCTGGGTTCCATGTTGGGTGCCCACACTTTTTAGAAATTGTTTTCATAGATGTCACCATTGGAGCCGCCAAGTGCTGTGGGCTTTGGAAAATTGGGTGTATATTTAAGTGCCCAAAAAAGGAGTTGAACTTTTCTGAAAAACTGGTCAAGGCCACTACTTTCCCAAAAGAAGTACTGTATTAAATCTACCCTATATTTTAATGTCAGGGTTTTTTTCTTTGATTGGAAAGTATCTTCATGCAGATCCTTGCAAATCTCCAGATCTCTCTCACTGCAGTTTGAAGTTGCACCCATTCTAGACTTCAATTTTTGTGGAAGGGCAATATAAAATCATGGAGCATCCATTGGAAATCTGTCTAGAATGGACAGCATTGGAGCATTGTTTCTACAGCACATACCCCATTTATACCCCTTTTGTAGTGTTTAAGGCCTATGGTTTTGGAACCATGTTACAGGACTTGCTATGTCCTATCCTGCCTTATTTGTTGCAGACCACATTTTGTATGCAAGGAAACAAGAGACAAAATAGCCTCAAAAGAAAGGAAGAATGAGATAGTTTCCTAAGTTGTCTTTGCCTGAGTTGGCAGCTGCTGTAGTTCATTCAGTTTTTTGTTCCCCAGTGAGTGCTGTGCGTGTGTAGTAACAATGGGGTGATGCAGTTACACTGTAGGCTAATAGCGGAGTTCCGTCAAATCCATTCATAAATATAGAGAAGGGTGCAGGGCTGGGAGAGCGAGCCAGCTCGCAGAGGAAGTGAGGCCCCCAAGTAATGAGCTCTACTTCACAAACATAGCTGTCAGATCCCAGAGACTGGTGATAGACTACGATCATCTGGTTGGAGGCTTGCCCCAGCCTACACCACTGCAGATGTCTGACCTGTTCCAAGTTGACAGGAGACATTCATAAAAGGTAGCAAATATTTCCTCATGCACTCACACTGCCTGGATTTAACTTTGTCCAATGCCACACAATTATAATAGCTTTTCTAGGAATCATATTTTAATAAAGTGTAATAGTCTGTATCATTGTTGTGGTGGTAGTTCTCACAGTTTATAGCGGTAATTCACACTTCTATTTCTGTTTCACCTGGAAATCTCCAAGTGGTTTAGAATCATAATGATGAGACCTGGTTAATCTGAAAATCTCAGATCCATTTTAAAAATAAGTTAAAAGACTGCTTCCAGTATGGCATCTGCCTTGAATTCCCCTTGCTAATATTTTAGACTTTACATTAGTATATTCTTATTTTTTTTAATGTATTTCTCACTTACAGTTATGTGAAGGCCCCAAACAAATGGCAGGAAACTGACAAACTGACTTGGCTGGGTTGAGAAAACCTTCTCTTTTTTTTGTCTGGAGATGACCCGAGAATTTTCCAGCATTTTTGGCTTGCTGAGTTGTATCACTCACCAAAGCATCCACAGTTTGGATTTAAGCTGCTGGGTCTTGGCAGGGAATGTGAAGTAATCATGCAAACAAAAGACTCCGTAGTTACAGCTCAGGGATGTCTTTTAGATCATTTAATATAAAAAGCACACTGAAATGTTGTTCTTTGGCTAATTATGTGACAGGGCAAAAATGCTGTGGTTCGATTGTAGTACAATGTTGGATTTGAATGGCACTCCAAAATATCCTCGTGGTTTATCTAGCCAGGTTGTCTGTACAAAGGGTTTTCTGAAATTCTCCCACTGTGACATTAGTGACATTGCAAAGCTGACAGTGCCAGGAACACCAGCATAGATTGGTGGCAAGTGTTTTAGCTGTTCTGAACATTTGATCATTCATTTTTCATTAGGCCTCTGAAGTCTAATGTGATCTGTCTTAAGTAATTCCTCATTTCTCTGGTAAAAATGTTTAACAGAAGTGATCTTCTATTTTAAAAAGAGCACAAAATTGTATTCAGAGCATTTAGGGGGGTACTTTGCACTGGTTTCTTTGTGCAGAAAATTGTTTGGTGAGGCTAGAATCTGGTGAAGAATTTTAATATGCTGCAGTTGACATAAACTGAATCCCTCAGTGATGTTAAAACAGAAGGCTTGCAGTTGCTGGATTGTTTCTTAGACAATGTTTCTTAGAACACACTGTCCATTTTTACTGTTCCCAGATGTATTGTCTCATTGATTATCTGATGGGCAGACCATAAAAAGGTTCTGAGGTTCAGATCAGTTTCCATAAACTCAAGTGTTTCTCTAAATCTCATCTCTGATCAAAAAAAATCACACTGGAAAACTTGCTGGGATGGACTTTCTTGTAATATTTCTGCTCCCAGCCCAGGCTGCCCCCAGGAAGTGAAAGGACATAGGAAAAATTTAAATTTAAGTTCCCAAGGACAGGTAGCTAAGGAGGGCTGCATCTCATCACCTTCACTCCTGAAAGGGGTACAGCACCTCCCAGAAAGAATTGGGACCTGATGGCACTTGCTGCACTCTGTCCAGCGTGGATTCACCCTGACTCAGTAGGGACTGACAGCTCATACCACTGGTGTCTGCAGAGTGAATCTGGTGATGCTTGTGTAGTCTTCAGAGAAAAAGCAATGCAGCCTGTGCATTTTCAGTCACAGTCAGCTAGGGAGAAGGTGAGCTAGACCAAGTTCTAAGACACTCTTCAGTGGGAAAGTGAGCAAGAGAGAACAAAAAAAGATTTTGAATGAAGTAGTTCTTTTTCGGCTGATAAAGTTTCTTACTTAGCATTTGAGGAAAGTGGCTTTTTCTGTGATTCTAGAGAAGCAAAGATGGTGCTGCTGCCTCCCACTGTATAAGGAGGATAAACGGTGTGCTGTAGAGGCCACTTCAAAGTCACAGTGGATTTCAGTGGGCTTTGGATACAACCCAAAGAGAAGGCATGGATGTGTGGTTTAAGCAACGACTGTAGGATAAAGCCCAGGTTATAAAGCAATATTAAATCATTTTTTATATTTCACTGAGTCAGAATATGATTTCAGGTTATTTGGCCTGTTCCTGAAAGGTGTCGTGTGCCTCCTGCATGTTCTTAGCTCACAGGAATTGAAGGCTCTGAGCACCATGCAAGACTTGAGTCAGCACAGCAGAGTTGGACCCTGTTTCCAGACTACTACGGGAGGCTTGCAGAGCAGATTGGCAGATGCAAATGCTTCATAATAGCTTTAAAAACTTATTTAGGTTTCAGAAAGGAAATACAGGAAGAGAGAATACATCTAAGAGAACCTGTATTAAATCAATGCTGAAAAGTTAAATAAATTAATTCTCAACAGCAGGGATGGTTAGCCTGAGGCATGTGTTTCACAAGTGGTTCAGGCAGCCTCCGTGCATAACACATGACAGATCGGGAGGAAAGGGGACTGGCAGCACAGTGGCAGATAGGGCAGGAACCAGAAAGCAGAGGAGCAGATGAGACTGGAGAGGAGGATGGAAGTGGCACTCCTGGAGGGTGTGAAGCTATATGTGGCACACCTCCCTAAAGGTTGGCCTCTGGTGCTCTAGTCTATGGCTTTTCCCAATGCAGAAGATTGGAATAAAAAAAAAAATCTCATGCTTGCAGATTCAAAGTCTGCACATAGCTTTTCCTCAAAGTGTATTTGAAATAAGTGTATTTCTCCCTTATTAGTTTTCACCATTTGAATTTTCACCGTGACTCAGAAGTTACACTTTATCAGCTTTACATATTTGTTTTCTTTGGGGGGGTTTTAAAGCTGGAATAAATTGCTGGAGGCTGCTTACGTTTCAGACAAAAAGTTAATTGCTCTTTTAGATCTGCACATACTGCAGTGAAAATAAAACCGTGGAATGGAAACCACCTGAGCTATTTTAATAGTTCAAGCTACTAGACTGTAAAAAAAAAAATGAGGAAGTTGATCCATGTGACATATAACAGGAAATTCCCTAGCATTTCCTGAAAATGGCAGGACTTCTATTTTTTCGTTTCATTTTACTTTATAGAGCAACAGTCCCTAGCTCTCCTTGCCAGGCATAGTTAAATAAGAACTGTTAAAAATAAAAGCCAGAAATAAATGATGTATAAACTCAAGGAATCAGTAGCAACCTTTAAGGAAAAAGCCCATGTGCCATGGGAAGGATGGGTTATTGATGGTTGTAAGGAAAAAGCCCATGTGCCATTGGTCCTTCTGGGTTGTTTTTAACTCTGTGCCTTGCCAGTGACTTTGGGTAGGAATAAAGGTCAAATTGGAGAGAGGCCAGAGCAGTAGCTCCACCTATGAACAAGTTCTTCCATTTTGATACTCCAAAGGAAGAAACCATTATTAGGCAGATCTTTATAATAGGATCAGCTATCTACTTCTTGTATAACACTTAACATCTCACTGACATGAGTATAGGGCAGTTTGCTCTTTTCATAGCTGCTCTTTCAGGGTGTCTGCTAGTTCAGGCAGACACCCCTAGGCAGATACCAACCAAACATTATGTTCTCAACAATATAGGCTAGAGATTTCACTTGTTGTTGTTGTAACTGTGTCAGTCCAGGGAGTGTGCAAGAAGCAAGATTTGTGTTAGGTGAGCTAACATCTTTTAGTAGACCAGCTCATCATCAGAGATTTGAGAATGAGATTCCCTGGATTTTAGGATGAGATTCCCTTCTACAGTAGAAGTGCTAGGCACCTGCATTCTCTGATGAAGAAGGCCCTACAATTTTAATTTCAGTAAACACTGAATCCAAAACACAGGTGCTTCAGAGACCTGGAGAAATAAAAAAAAAACTTGTTACTTTGATCATTAAAATAATTTTTAAGTTGTTAAATCATGATATGCAATTGGCTCATAGTTGTTCCACAGTGTTGTGTTGCCCTGATGATCCCTGGTGATTTAAACCAGAGCTAGATATAATACAAATACCATCATCCTCACAAACTTCGGATTCTGTTGTGGCCTGGGTTACTCCATTGGTTTCACCTGAAATTGAGGACAGTGATGTTGTCCCTTTTAAATATTAAGTGGTTAAAAGAGTCTGTGCTCTACATGGATTAAATTGGATGGTTATTGTGGTTCTTACACATTCCTAGTCTTAAAATGTACATGGTAAAATAAAATGGGTGTTTTGAAACTGATGTATCTAGGTCTAGATTTTCAGGCCTTAGCTACATGCAACTCCCTATTTATGTGGGGAAATTGCCTGATTAAACCTTTGTAAAGGTACTTGCTTGTACAAATGTCCGTTTTCTTTTCAGAAGGACTGGCTGTTTTGAAATTTTGCTTCTTAAAGTTTTAAAAGCAGACTGAGGTCCTTACATGAAAAGTGCAATATGGATGTAAAGTCTGAAAATCAATATCTTCACTCATTTTTCCAGTTATGATTTTTATTTATGGGTTTAATCTTACAGCATCTTATTGTTGATTTCAGTGAAAAAGAGTGTCATAGTCTTGAGGGATGGTTAATGTGACTGGAAAGAAATAGTAATAAGGAGGGAGTGACAGGGAGCTGTACAGAGTTAGTGACCTTCTCATTTGGGCTAGTGCATCCATGCTGATAAACAACTGTGTGGCTTGGGGTGGGGCTAAACCTTGGACCTCTACCAGGGTAGCAGGAGAAACTCTTTGAACACCAGATCAGATGTTTCTGGCTTCAGTTAAGGGTCCTTTGGCAAATGCGTAAAAGAAGGAAACACCTGGTGGGTTGTTCCCTCTGTCTAAACTGTCTCCCAAATCTACATTAGATTATATGAATTCACTTAGATCTCATCGCAGGAACTCAAACAGCTGCTTGTACAAATTGGAAAATAACCACAAACAGAAAGCAAATTCTGTTGCTACAAGCAAATTGCAGATAGCTGCTTCCCTGGGATTTTACATAATCCTGTTCACCTTCATGTATTTTAGAGCAGTACATTACCTCTACTGTCTCACAGTGGGAAATGATCATAACAGATGTATAGTGTTCCACATTCTGTTTTTATAAAAAAAAAATCTGGGAATTTTTCAGGGTTGATCTTCAAAACATAAACACTGGGATGAAATCAGGATAGAAGGAAGAAAAGGGAAAAAAATCAGTTTCAATTGGGGAAATTTGGAGGTGAGGGAGGGAGGGAGTAAGGCTGGGACTAGGGGAGGGGCGTGGCTCAACCCGCCGGCCACTCCTGGGGCTACAGCAGAGAGAAAAGCGGGGGGAGTTGGTAGTGGTTGCTGAGCAGGGGGGATACGGCTTTTGCTGCTGTGCACCCCCTGGGAGGGCTGCGGGCTGGCGGACCCTGTGCTGGGCTCTTCCAAGGGAGGCATGTGCCCCTAGATCAGCGGCAGCAAGCACATGGTACCATGCCCTGCCTTTCTTCCCTAGCTGTGTTCACACCCCTTCCTTCTGATGCAGCAGCCTGCTGCTGGGCTGCCCTGGCATTTGGGGGGAGGGGTGAATGGTGCGCAGCCAGATGTGAAGTAGTGGGGACTCAGTCCTAACAGCTCCTAGTGCCCAGGGCAGGGCTGAAGTGGGAGCCACCAGAGTGCAGCTCAGACCCACCTGCTCTGGGAGCGATTCCTGCAACCCATCCCACCCCAACCAGGGTCAGAGCTGGGAGCCCCGTGCCCCCAGGCAGTGGCTCAAGCCACCCTCCCATGGCTCTCGCACAGCCAGTACCACTCCCGCTCCACAGATGGTCACTGCCCTCCCCTGTCCAGCCAGAAACTTGTGCCTCAGGTAACCGGCACAGTGGCACTTTTAGCTTACCAGCACCACCCATTTTTCAGTTCAAATCCCTGTTAACCAGCATGAGTGGGAAATGGGCCATTCCGCACTCGTGCCGGTCAACAGGTATTTGAACTAAAAAATGGGTGTAAATCAGTAAAAACTGAATGACTTAAAAAAATCAGGGAATTTATCAGTGAAAATCAGTAAAAACTGAGAATGTGAAACACTACAGATGCTTGCAAAACCACCTGATGGTCTGAATTTCTGAAAAATTGGATCTACAATATAATTTGGAGAAAAGTCAAGCAAATTGTCAGGTCCCTGGCTTTAAATAATCAATCTCTTGGTTATAAAAGGAACTTCCTAGCAAGATAAAGAAAATACAGATTCTTACCGTAAAATGCCTAGATAGATTTGGCATCTGTAGCTGAACAAAAGAAAAAGTCAGTTCCCTCTACAAACAAACATCTTCCTCCCCCAAATAAAACTAAAATTATTTGGCAATGCAGAAGTTCTTGACCACCTAGGCGATAGCGATCATTGCTTGCTGGAATTCACCATCCAGCACAGGGTGTCAAGGGCCTGCAGCAAGATGGTAGCCCTAGACTTTAGGAGGGCCAACTTCAACAAGTTGAGGAGACTAGTGGGTGAGGCACTAGGGTCCTCGAGGGCAGGGGAACTGAGTGTCCAGGACGAGTGGTCATTCCTTAAGGAAACGATACTCAGGGTCCAAGGGGAGTCCATCCCAACAAGAAGCAAGGGAGGCAAGAGTGCCTGAAAGCCCCCCTGGCTCACCAAGGACGTCCGGGAATGCCTGCTTACCAAAAAGGCGGCATACACCCAGTGGAAGGGGGGTGCTATCTCCAAAGAGGAGTACACCTCCTCTGCTCGGGCCTA
>NW_017728931.1:10723128-10728684 GCF_001723895.1 Crocodylus porosus | reverse complement strand
CGGACTTGAAGATCTACAAGGTCCCTTCCGACCCTACTTCTATGATTCTATGATAAGTGTTGCAGAAATCTTTTACAAGTCTTTTACGGATTCACAAAGCGTGAGATTAGTAGTAATGTATAGATTTACTGTTAACCTCCTGCTAGCAGGGTTTCTAAAGGAGAAGTATTTAATACAGAATTATGGGCAAGCTTACCCACTCCTGTCTGATGCACAGACTCCACAGGTACCAAAACCACTTGCTGAAATGCAGCTACCAGGGCAGTGAGATATGTTCACTCAATGACTGATCCCATGTGCTGCATGTATGCGTTGTCCAGTATACAGGGTTATTTAGGCATGAGTTAAAAGACTCATATTGCATTCCCGGTGCTGCCAGGGACTCACTGTGCAAGCTGCTGCAAGTCATTTTGGCCAAACAGTGGCTTCCAGTTTTGATATCCAACTTGAGACATCTTAACCTTAATTTTTTTAAGGTTCTGGGCATCCCACTCTCCCACTGTCTTGGGTGCAATTGTTGGCAGTCGGTACTACTTAGCACTAAATAACAAAAATGTGATTATTTATACTCCTAATCTTCCAAAGACATCATCACAATATATGTAACATGGAGATGGATTTAAAGAGAAAAGTAGACATTAAGAGTGTGTAGCAAAAAAGGTGGATCTGTTAAGAATGACAATCCAGTAATATGTCCTAACAAAAGCTGACCCTGGGAAATGAAAAGCACCTTTCAGTAGACTGTGAAGATATGATTGTCATGGATCCACAGACAGAAACACTCTAGAGGATTTTCTGGCTTCCCCTGAAGGTTAGTAGGGGTGAGCCTCTGTGAATTATTTCTGAGGCAGGAACGGTTAAGGGGCGGCTGGAGAGGAGAAGGAGACTGGAAACCACCAACTGAGGGAGCTAACTGTAATGGGTGGGGATGCAGGGAGAGGGGAGACTCACCTTGGGAGATTTTCACAGGAATTTTTATGAGGCCTAGGTGGTAGTCTGAATGAAGGATAAAGATTTTGTCAGTTTTGTTTTACCTTAATCTGTCATCAGAGCATCTGATCACTTTTTCACATTTTATACCATTCGTTATCCCTTATAATAACCCCTTTTGTTTTATGTTACTTTCCTGAAGTGCCTGTGGTAAATCTTAATTTCTGGGCAAATTAATAACCTGGGCATGCCCCTTCAACAGGGTGGCGGACCCCAGATACATATCCCCAAGGTATATTTCTGGGAGTACCTCAACACACTCAGGTTTTGTCACCCTGATGCACACCCATCTTCTCCTGAGGCTAGGTATCTCCAGAGTGTCTTAGAGGGTTGTCTAATCGCAGAGCAGTACAGCTCCCTGCTGCCTGGCCCCAGCGCCAGCAAAGGCAAAGCCTCCAGCTGCCAGCGTGCTGCCAAAGCCACCTGCACCATGCTGGACTCCTGGACCCGGGAGGGCACAAGTGGCAGTGGCAAAGGTAACTTAAAGCTGTCTTTGGCTCCTCTGCACCCCATGAGAATTGTAGCCAAAACTCTGCCCCCTGAATTTTATACCCAGCATTTCTAACTGGTTCTGGTGCAGACTCTTGGATTGTCATCTGTAAAAATGGGAGGGGGTGGGGAACGATACGTGACAACTAACTCTTGAAGTAGGAGTCTGAGGCCTTTCTCACTGGGGCCGACCTTGAAGAACACAGACTTAAAACCAGTGAGCGAAGACCTGAGACTCTGCTAGCACATACTTCCAGAGCATTAAAAGAATATTGAAACAGGATGGGAAAGCCTTGCTCCCTCAAGCCACAGAGCACTGCACCTTTCTTCAGCCTCTGCCATCTCCTAGGCTGAGGGGACAGAAGCAACTATTACTTCTTCTTTTGAACTATAGCACTGCACAACAGCGGTTCGGGAGGGCCTGCTCAATGAAGGCATCATGTGGGAGGGTTCAAAGGGATTGTTGAGCCATAAGTTTCTCCCTAGCTACACTGAGTTTGTGCAAAAGACATTTTTCATAGGTTTGGCTAAATCTGGACGTGTTTCCATGAGAACAGCAAGAAGGTGTATCTCTTCCAAGCCAGGTTCCTAAATCCAGAGTGTGCTAAAGTTCCTCAGAGAATTAGTCAGAAATTTTAGTTAACAGTTGTAAAAGTGCCTGTTTTCCTTAGCCTTGTTCTTGGAAATGAATACATGTTAATTGCGTCGGCTTTCCCGGAAAAATTCAGCCTGAGGCTGAGGATTAGCACAGAAGACTTCAGCCCAAATGGCTGAAGTTTGGCAAAATTATATAAGCTACTGGAAACAGTAGTCTACAACAGAAACAACATTAGGCCACTTGAATTATGGGCAGAGCTATCCATAGTGTCATCTAGAGCAATGTTTCCCTTTTCTTGGTGACCTATACTTCTATACTTAGGACCCCAATTACAAGTCTGAGCCTGAGCAACAACATTGAATTTCTGTGGAGCTTGTGACCTCACTCATTAAATCCCAATATCCTACTTGATGTGACTCCTGGTTTGAGAGCTACTTGCCAGTGGCAAGTTTATGGTCTGTGCTTTTACTTCGTGGCAGAAGTGAAGCACCATGCCTTAACTATGTTTTTAGCTCAGAACAGCTCACACTTCAGTTATCTCAGTGTAAAAAATGCAGCTGTTTTGGCAGTGAGGACAAGTCCATACACTGCCCTGCATAAGGAACACAGAAACTCCACTGTAACAGGACATTTCTACCCTCTGATGTGCATCTGTTGTGTAGGGGGTTGCCAATGAGTTACACTGAGTTCCTTTTCCGAAAGACCCTACTTCCTTGCAGGACAGTTGGGACCCTGGACAGGCACATTTATCCTACTATAATTATTTATACATTATGTAAAAAGATCAGACACACAGTATACAGCCCTACTCAAGCGTAACTATCAAATCTGATACAGAATTACACTGGGAAAAATTATGGATAAAATTACATCAGTGTAAGTTACGCCACTGGAGGTGTCGTAGGATCATAGGTAAGTGGGGCTGGAAGGGACCTCTCAAGGTCTTCTAGTCTGGCCCCTGCTTAATTTAGAATTATCCCTGATCAAAGCAGCCCAGTCATATACCAGCAGCTTATTATGGGATGGATATGTGCTTGAGGGAAAGCAAAGGTTATTTACCATGGGGGAACTGGTGATCTTTCTGTTCTGGCTCTTCTTGCATTTAACATTGTATTAAAACAGTATAGATTACACCAGTGTAAACATAGCATGTGTCTAGGCCTGCATAATTGTAAGTTACTGGGACTGTAACAGACATGGCATTGGCTTTTATTTAACCTGTAGTGCGTACATGGGTTACTTCTGGCGATCCATAGCCTCCTTCCCTCCGCAGCTGGCTCCTATGATGAATGTGCAGTTTCCATTTGTGTAGCCATGGCACCTTGATTTTCATGTTTCCTACTTGTCTTCCAGCTTTTGTTAGTACAGTGGGAAAAGATCCATTAACAAATCCTTTTTGCTTCCTGTTCTTTAGGACTGCCTTAAAGCTTGTCAAGAACAAATCGAGTCAGTGCTAGTAAGCAACCTTAGGCAAGTCCGGCAGCAGCAACAGCAAAGCAATCCCTCTAAGACAGTGGATGAACTGGACCAGGCCAGCACTCCTACAGATGTGAGAGACATCAACCTGTGAGGACGTCAGCACAAAAAGTCATGCTTGTTCCTTCCCCTTTCCTCACCCCCTCTTTTTGTGTGTTTTTTTATTAAATCTTTTTTTATCTGCTCCCACATAGAATGTATTTAAAGCTCTTTTAGATACAACAAAAAACTGAATAATTAAAAAAAAAGCATTTGGTGCCTGTGATGTTCTACAGAAGGGAATCCCACAATATATTTGATAATTGCTCTTTGATTATGTATCAATGATATTAAATGCTTATAAAAGCATAAAGAAGTAGCCAGATAAATGTAAGCCTGCATTTGTGGGAACAAAGTAGAGTATACTTTTTGTGTATTATGACCTAGAGCATACACCCCCCTTTTTTAGATTTAAGAAAGGATTTGTGTGTGCGGTTTTATGGCTTAACTAGATTGCAAAGCAATAGATTAAGGAGTTAAGGCAAAGTGGGAAAGATCCCTGAAGTGGTTGAACCATAATGAAATGCAAAAGAGATTTGCTGATTTGTCACCTCTGTTATTAGTCAGAAGTGTTTGTTGGATCTCTGTATGTTAGTTGTGTTTACTCTTGCTGTCTGTGGTAGCTGCTACCTAAGAAAGAAGATGCTTTATTTTGCCAGCCGGAAGAGCAGGTGTTTTCTTTTTTTCTTTTTCTTTTTTTCCCTTCCCATCGCTTCCTATTTTTCCTCCAGAAATGGCTTGTTTTAAACACAGCGGCATCTTTGGCATAAAAAGGTGATCCTGCTTATCCAACTGTGGGCCAAGCCAAAGTACTGAATGTTCACATTAGATGGGGGAAATACACTGATTAAAAACAACCAGTCAAACCGCCTCTGAACATTGGATTCCAAGATGCAATGGATCATCTGAGAAAGCATTACATTCATTCACAACGCTAATGCTACACATCAAGGGTAACTTTTGGCAGCTCCTTAGCTTGGCGTAAAGGCAATTAAATGATGCTCTGCCCATCTTCCTTTTTAACATGTCCTCGCTGTGTTAAAGAAGATGAGATTTTGTTTGAATCCTTCCCTGTCTTCCCCTCTCCCCTTGAAAAAGAAATGACATTTTCCAACATTGTATTAACTTACTGGTCCACAGTTAGCATTATTGTAAACCATTTCATTCGAAAAGCACTTTGAAAATTGTTCCTAAGGGATAAATGAGATGGTTTATGACAGTTGTGCTGAACAAAAAAAAGAGAGAGAGAAAGAAAATAAAAAACCCACAAAAGTGAAGCTTTATAGAGCTTTTGATAGTTGATGTTTTCCAGTATATGGTGTACTTCATTAGTTAGGGTGTTGCTGGAAATTCCAACACCTGCTTCGGATGACATTCCTGTCATGACATTCCGGATGAAAGTCTGATAATTCTTTGTATTGTCTGATGTGACAGAAGGATCTTAATACCACCTGCATGTTTATCTATGGACAATGAAAGAAAATTGCTGGTGCATAAGACAAATGGTAACCATCAAGATGTGTGATTATGAATTTTATTACAAAGGTGTATTCAGTGTACTTGAATTTATTTTTCCTGCTCCATCTGTTTAGAAGAGGCATTTAGATGGTAAAGGAGTTGGGGCAACTTTTTTTTTTTTTTTGCACAATTGTATTAACAGTTTGCAAATAGACAGTATGAAGCTGTTGGTTGAAATGTTCATGTTTGCATTTTTTAAGATAAAAATCCAGAAAGAACATGCTACTTTGAAGAATATTTTATGAATGGACACTGCCATACTTGGCTAGATGAGGGTAGAAAATGGAATAAGAATCTAAGGGGTTTTTTTGGTTTTTTTTTCGCTGCTAAGAAGCTATGATTTGTTTCATTCTTATTCACATTAACAGTACTTAGCTGTATTGTTTCACTGAGTGTGCTGCTATTTTATAAACATTTTTATAATATATTATTTTACTGCTTAAATT
>NW_017728931.1:10720690-10723117 GCF_001723895.1 Crocodylus porosus | reverse complement strand
TTTTTTTTTTTTTTGCACAATTGTATTAACAGTTTGCAAATAGACAGTATGAAGCTGTTGGTTGAAATGTTCATGTTTGCATTTTTTAAGATAAAAATCCAGAAAGAACATGCTACTTTGAAGAATATTTTATGAATGGACACTGCCATACTTGGCTAGATGAGGGTAGAAAATGGAATAAGAATCTAAGGGGTTTTTTTGGTTTTTTTTTCGCTGCTAAGAAGCTATGATTTGTTTCATTCTTATTCACATTAACAGTACTTAGCTGTATTGTTTCACTGAGTGTGCTGCTATTTTATAAACATTTTTATAATATATTATTTTACTGCTTAAATTTCAAATCCTGAAGTAGATGGTTAAGTGGAGATATGATGAGTTCTTTGATTTACTGGAAATGCCCTGTACAGTTTGTTTTGTTTTTTTTTTCTAATAGCGTGTTCATGATTTTTTTTTTTGTTTTATTTTTCCTGATCACATCCTGCAAAGACGGTATATTTACCTCAGGTTTACTGGACAAAAAATGGTTCCCATTTTCACAATACCTCACAATTTACAGTTTTCTTTCTGCTGGGAGCCTCATGGAATGGTCAGTGCAAAAGGCAGCTGAACCCTGTGTTTTTTTGGACAAAGCATAGTTACTTCAGTTGTGTTGGGGAACAATCGCAGAGTGCTGGGGCATCGGCTCCCTATCGGTCTTAGGTATCCTTCTCATAGTGGAAAAAATACATTAACTTGAGGACCTGTTCAGCAAAGACTTCCCCCTTTAAGCCTCAATCCTGGAAGTGCTTGTGACCCGATTCTCCACTGCTGTCATCTGTACTTGAGCAAAATGAGTGTCAAGTGTTACATCTGCACAAGTGGAAAAAATGGAGGTGGTAGCATCATACATCCACTTTTGCCCAGGTGCAAATGACTGTTCAAATGCACTAGCCAGTGGGAAATAGTACCTTTTGCCTGGTGTGATTTTTATCACAATAAGTTGTCCCACGGAGCTGGATTGTGACTGGCAGCCTGTCTGCATTGTTACACTGCCCCAGGAGCAGCATCCTCAGAGCCACAGTTCTCCTGGTCTCCTCTGTTCTTCAGAAAGAGTCTAAACTGCATCAGGTCTGTATGCAGTGCACTGCACAGCTTCTGATGCACCAGTGCAGCTTCCCTGATAATCATATTGGGATGGTGAAGCTAAGTCTCTGCCCCTTCCCAGCCACCTGTGCAAAGAGGGGATGTAGCAGGTCTGGTGCCTGCTTCCCCATCCACAGTATTATTCCTCATGCTCATAATTAGCTAGGTTATATTTGAGCCCTTGGAAATCATTATGCCTAATCATAACTAGGGACCTACCTAAATTATGGCAGAAGTTCACAGCATAGTGGTACCTTTAATTTCACTTTTCTTTTTGCCTTACCCCTCCTGCTCCCCTGATGCTGAGGTGCCAAGAGGCATGGTTTTTGCCTCTCGGCCACCGGGGGGGGCACACATCAAAAAGAACGAGATTAAAGGTGCTGCTGCACTGCGAATTTCCACCATGTTTTAGGTAAGTCCCTACTCAACTATTCAGTAGCATAATCAGGGCTTTAATTTGCAGTGGGTTTGGAACAGCCTAGTCTTGCAGTCATCAGAGAGTTTTGCCTGAGTATAGATGAGGGGATTAGGCCCAGTAGTCTTCTTTTAGGGGGTGAGTGTCAAAAAATAAAACAAATGGTCTAATATTGCCAAGCTGTTCGAGTCCCAGATTTTACATGCTTTCAACACTGTACATTGTAATAACAGACAGCTTATTGGAGCTATAGCAAATAATCTCAGTGCAACTTGAAAACAAACCTGGGTCGCATTCCCACACATTCTTTCAGTGGCACTCCATGTGACTGTAGATGGCTTTGCCATGGGAAGGAGTTTGCAATATCAGGGTCAGAGAGACATGAGATTGTTTGATTTTGTGAAATAGTCCAATTCTGCAAGAAAATCAAAAACCTGTAGCGTGTTACATTTTTTTGGCAGAAAAATAGAGGGTTGTTTTTAAGGGAGGACTGGATTTTTTGCTCCATGGTGTTTGTTTAGTTGTGAACAAAATCCTTGCCATTTTCAGAACTGTTACTTGTACATTTTGTTACTGCAAAGATGATTTTTCACATTAAAAACTGGTGAAACTCAGAAATTCAGTCCTCTCTGATGCAAAATAATCACATTGTAAAAAAATTATGAAAAGTAAGATTCTGGAACCACAGAATAGCTCATATCTACACAGCCCTGCTACTTATAAGAACTTAAAATGGTACATATTGTATTTCATATGAAAGTATATCACGGTAATTTGTAAACTGTGGACCACATTCTGTCCTGACTTGTACTCTTTAAAACTCAAAGATTTCATAGACATCAGGGCTGGAAGGGACCTCGGGAGATCATCAAGTCCAGCCCCCTGCACAG
>NW_017728931.1:10718469-10720679 GCF_001723895.1 Crocodylus porosus | reverse complement strand
ATTTTATCCATTGATTTTAATTGAGCTGTACACTGTAAGTCAGCACAGCATTTGGCCACGTGTGCTTATAGGGATCACTTCATTTGCTTCTGGCCTGGAGCACGACAGTCGTTGTGTGCCAACACCACTAAACAACTGCCTGTAGAATAGAAACTATAGGGAGAATGTAGGTCAGCAGAATGAAACATAATTACTCACAGTGGAATTTGGCCAGGACAGCAAGGATAATTGGGAAAAGTGTCATGGGATCCTTAATAGCCACAGTGGTCAAGCCCCTGATTTTTCATTTCAAAAGACAGCACTTTTTGGAGCATAGCTCGTCTTACCATCATGCAAGGCATGGTTCCACTATGAACTCAGAGGGATGAATGCTGTCTGCCAAATGATTAACACAACTTCTGGTGTTTATTATTTCTTTGGGGGTACATCCTCAAGACCCTTCTTGTACAGGCAGATGTGTGCAGCCAGGTCCTGCCACCCATGCCTAGCTGTATAAATTTCAGTGGAAGGCACAGGGGTATGTTTTATGCAGATCTGAGCACATAGGCAGGCTGAAACCATAACATTCATTACACCAGAGGACTAGGTTCCATTCTGGACCCCTGCGCACAGTACAGGAGGCTTCCTTTTATCTCTAAACACACCAACTTTGAGAGAATTCTCCAAGTGGAAAAATTAATACAATTCATTCCCAAACCAAGAATTAATTCCCAAAACAGGAGAGACCACACTGAAATCCTGTGACCCCTCACAGTTAAAAGCTTGAATCACATTGCCAATTTTCTCTTGTACTCAATTACGTAGTTTTTTTGCATGGATGGCAAATAACACCCAAGTTACAATAGGACATCATGTAGTGCCTGATCGTGCAAACTCTTTTGCATGGGAGTACATTACTGATGTGAGTGGCTCCATTAAAGTCTATGGCTCTTATATAAGTTTGCTTATGTGTATGTTCAATGGGTCAAGTCCTTAGACCATGAGATCTTATATTACAGGGTTGTTGGTACCTTTGTGTTCTCTTAAAACTTACTACAGAATGGTAGAATTAAATAATGTATTTCTTTAAAGGTTGTAATAGTACAACCTTTTGGTGGCATTTTCTCCACCAGAGTTAAGACTAGTACCCTCTCCCCCCTCCCAGGGTGCTCTTTGTGATGGAGTAGACGTTAAAAACTGTCTTCAAAACAGGCTTTTTAGTCCTGGTCAGCAGCCAGTTTAGGATTGGAGGTCTTGATAGGTGGATAAATGGATGCTCTCCTTTCCTCCAGCAGCTCCTGCAGCCAAGCTGGTTCCAGATGTACTGGCATCTGCCCTGGAGAGGTCACTCCAGTTTTGCTTTATCTTTCAAGCAAGGATTATGTTCAGTGACCTGATGTCTCACTCGGCGCAATTCTATTGTCTCGCAAGACAAACACACATAAACAATATGCATACCTGCCATCTATAATTACAGCCCGTGTTCATGGCCTGCCATATCTAAAGTAAATTTTAACAAATAAATATGCTGGATGGTGCAATGATACATTAAAACATTTACTATGCATTTGGAATCAAGGGGAAAAAAATTACTATGTGTTAAAATATGCAGCATAGAAAGTACGTACAATCTGGGCCCTAAACTTGACAATATCATTTAAATGAGAGCTATCAGACAGACCTATGCACAACTTCCATATTAAGCTGATGACAGGAAAAACAATGTTGTTTTATGTCTAGCATCAAGAATCCATAATTTTTCTACAGATCAATTTAGGGAAAAGTATATTCTGGAGATTGTATCTTTGAGGATTCAATATATTATGGCGCACATAATGGCACACATTTGTCATAATTAACCAAATATTTGCCATATGTCTCTACCTTCTATGAGTTCCATCACCATAGTATCTGCGTGCCATATAAATTCTAAGATATTTTGTCTTTCCAACATCTCTTCATGGTATGGAAGTGCTGTTATCCATTTAATGCTGCTGATCTTTGCTTGAATAATTGGACAGCTCTTTAGATGCCAGCAAATCACCTGGCCACTGGATTTTTTCCACTATGTTTATTACCATTTTATCATGTACCTCAGTAATCACTCTCAGTTGCACAGTTTCTGTTCTCAAACCTTTTTTTTTTTTTTTTGCTTTAACGAGTGTGATGCCATATCGATTCAATGTTATTCTCTCACAATGTGCTCTTTAAGAGGTGTGGATGTTTATATG
>NW_017728931.1:10717362-10718458 GCF_001723895.1 Crocodylus porosus | reverse complement strand
TTTTTTTTTTTTTTTGCTTTAACGAGTGTGATGCCATATCGATTCAATGTTATTCTCTCACAATGTGCTCTTTAAGAGGTGTGGATGTTTATATGGTCAGGGGATGCTAGAGAGTGCGGTAGTAGACATGATCAGTGTAAACAAAAAGTATGTAGAAAGTATGTGAGATTGGTTTTTTTGATGGATAAGATTCTGATACAGTGTAGTTTCAGTTACCTTTTAAAAGGTCTTCTCTGTTCAGTGTTAAGTCATTTTTATTAATAACCTGTTGTTTTGACTAGTTTAAAGATGGTTTTAAGAAAAGTGTTTTGGTGGTATTAGGCATGCTGTATGGACAATAAACTCACCTTGACCTAAACTGCCTTTCTTGTTCGTTTTTTTTATTTAGTCAAATCCTGTTACAGTATTTCTAGAGTCCTGCACCCATCAGGCGCATCCACACATGCAAGCATGTGTGCTTGCAGCAGCTCAAATAGAAGCAGTGCAAATTTGAGCTGGGACTTTGCCTCTGCGCACGTGCTTGGACATGCACTTTGTTATGGAGCAAATTGTGCCACTTGGGGCAAAATAACCCTGCCTGGTTCCTCCTAAATCTGCAGCCAGGGGGAGGTAGAACCTGGGGCCAGTACCTGTGCTGTCCCCAGCAGTATAAAAAGCTGCCCTGTCCTGGCCCTATCCGTACAAAAAGCTGCCTTGGCAAGCAGCTCAGGGCTACTTGCTCTCAGGAGCTTCTGGGGCCCCAGCCACTTGGTACCTGGGGACACTACCCCTTGTGCCAGCTGGACTGCTGCAGCAGTGTCCCAAATCCATTTTTTAAAAATACCCCAAAATCATGTTTTTCCACAATTAAAACAAAAGACCACCCTATACACATACACACGCGCGCACACACATATATATCTAGACAGAGACAGCAATCAGTTGGGCAATGCTTTATTGGTAAATTTACAATGTTAAAGCAATGTGGAAGCCTACCAGTGTCTCTATCATCATGATAAAATAAATTCTAAATACTTATATGTGTTGATGTATACTTTTGGTTTTCTTCACACATGATGGGTGTGTGATGGGGGGATGTGGTGTTTGCAGGAAGGGG
>NW_017728931.1:10693179-10716557 GCF_001723895.1 Crocodylus porosus | reverse complement strand
GGGGGGGAGGGTAGCACATGGCAGGCCCTGGGCTAGCCCCATGTGGCTTGATAGTATGGCTTTGCACTGGACCAGGTCTCACAGCTCCAGGAGGCATGGGTCCTGTGCGTGCCTCCCGAAGCCCTGTAACCTGCTCCATTGCAAAGCCAGACTAACAAGCCACACAGGGCTAGGCCAGGTCCATACCTGCCGCAGCCCTGGGGACATCCCCCCACCACTCCCCAAACTCCACCACATCCCCCTGCCACCGCTCACCCACCCACACCAATGAACCACTCCACCTTACCTTGGACAGTGCCGGGGGCTGGAGGCAGCAGGAGAACCGACACCAGAGCATCTCTTTTGGAGGGCTGACTCCTTGGCACGGTCTGGAACCATGCCTTGCTCCGCTCTTCTGCTAAGCAGTTTTTTAGACCCTTGGATAACCAGGGGACCAATTTTCTCCCTGTGTTGCAAACTTGCAGTGTGTAGAACATTTTTTTGTTTCCACACATGCCTCTTGCCCCACCTCAAAGAGGTTTGAGACAGGGCAAGTGACACATACACACTCGTCTGGACGCGCCCATTCAGAACTTATTTCTGCACAGCATAGCACTTTATCTAGGCAAACCATACAAGGATGAATGTAAAATGTGGCCCTGTATTAAACTATACCCTACAGGAGAACAGCCCTACTTTAAATAGTAACTCATTTGGACAAATATATATATATAGACAAATTCTGATATATTTTTCTAATGGGAAGGTCCAATAGTATTTAATAGGGGTAAAACTCTGAGAATGTTGATTTAATACATCCTACAGAAGCTATATGAGTATCTGCAGAATCTTCTCAATAATATAGAATTTCACAGAGACAGAATTCTTTATCTTCTCTATTATGTTTTTCAAACCATCTAGAAACCTACAAAAATTACCATTGTCTCACATTCTTTCAGACTTACAGTTTCATAGATGGTAGGGTCAGAAGGGACCTGAGCAAATCATCTAGTCCAACCCCCCACCATGGCAGAAAAAAGTACTAGAGTCAAACAACCCCAGCAAGGTGTTCATCTAGCCTCCTCTTAAAGACCCCCAGGGTAGGAGCCAGCACCACTTCACTTGGAAATTGGTTCCAGATCCCACCCGCCCTGACAGTGAAGTAGTGCCTCCTGATATCTAGCCTAAATCTACCCTCTACCAGCTTGTGACCGTTATTCCTAGTCACTCCTGGTAGTGCATGGAGGAATAGGGACTTCCCCTATGCCTGCTGGTCCCCTCTGGGTAGTTTGTAACAGGCCACTAGATCCCCCCTCAGCCTTCTCTTGTGGAGGCTGAACAGGTTCAGGTCCTGTAGCCTCTCCTCGTAGGGCCTGCCCTGCTGCCCCCTGATCATGCGAGTGGCCCTCCTCTGGACCCTCTCCATGTTGTCCACATCCCTCCTGAAGTGCGGCGCCCAGAACTGGATGCAGTACTCCAGCTACAGCCTGATCAGTGCCACATAGAGGGGGAGAATCACCTCCTTGGACCTGCTTGAGATGCATCTGTGGATACGTGACAAGGTGCAGTTGGCCTTCCTGACCGCATCCCCACACTGCCAGCCCATGTTCATTTTGGCATCAATAATGACTCCAAGATTTTTTTTTGCCTCTGCACTGACGAGAAGGGAATTCCCCAGCCTGTAGGTATGGTGCTGCTTCTTCCTCCCCAGGTGCAGCAGCTTGCACTTGTCGGTGTTGAATCCCATCCTAGTCTCGTCTGCCCACCCCTGTAACCTGGCTAGGTTCAGTTCCAACCTATTCCTCCCTTCTAGTGTGCCCACATCCCCCCACATCTTAGTGTTGTCTGCGAATTTGAACAAGGTGCTTTTTACCCCCTCGTGCAAGTCGCTGATGAAGATGTTGAATAGTGCGGGCCCAAGGACTGAGCCCTGGGGGACACCACTGCCCACATTCCTCCAAGTCAAATAAGACCCATCCACCACCACTCGCTGGGTGCAGCCCTCCAGCCAGTTAGTGACTCATTTGACTCTGTAGGTGTCAACGCCACAATCCCCTAGTTTTTTAATGAAAACGGGATGAGAGGTAGTGTCGAAGGCCTTCCTAAAGTCCAGAAATACTACATCCACTGCTACACCTGTGTCTAAGGATTTTGTGACCTGGTTGTAGAAGGCCACCAAGTTGGTCTGACAGGACCTGCCTCTAATGAACCCATGTCGGTTGCCCCTAAGCATAATCTCCCCTGCTGGCCCCTCGTGGACATGTGCCAAAATAATTCTCTCAAAAAGCTTACCCAGGATCAAGGCAAGACTAACTGGCCTATAGTTTCCTGGGTCCTCCTTCTTCCCTTTTTTGAAAATGGAAACTACATTGGCCCTTTTCCAGTGCTTTGTCACTGCACCAGAGCACCACGAGTGCTCATAAGGCCATGCCAGGGGTGCCACAATGACCGCTGCTAATTCCCTCAGCACTCTGGGCTGGAGATCATCAGGACCAGTTGATTTAAATATGTCTAGTCCCTCCAGAAGTTCCCTAACTCGATCCTCACTGACCGTAGGGCTGGGGTCACCTTCCCTGGGGCCTACGGGGGTCCTGTTGGGGGGGGTGACCCGGTCCCTGCTCAGAAAAATGGAGGCAAAGAAATTGTTAAATAGGTTAGCTTTGTCATTGGATGTGGCGACCAGATTTCTTAGCGTGTCTTGCAGAGGCCCCATGTTACCCGGTACCTTCTTTTTACCCCCTATGTATTTAAAAAGGACTTCTTGGTGTCTTTGATCCAGGTAGCTAATCCCAGTTCTATCTCCACCTTGGCCTTCCTGACCGCCCCCCTACAGCCCCAAGCAACCACAATATAGTCCTTCCTGGTGATGGCCCCTCCCTTCCATTGGGTGTACACCTCCTTTTCAGCTAGGAGACATTCCTGGATGCTTTTGGTGAGCCATGGGGGTTTTTGCGCCCTCTTGCCCCCTTTGATCCATGTTGGGATTACCTCCCTTTGGGCTTAGAGGATCATCTCCTTAAGGAACGACCACTCTTCCTGAACACCCGAATCCTCTCCCCTCTGGGACCTCAGAGCCTCCCCGATTATTCTCCTTACCTCATTGAAGTCTGCCCTCCTGAAGTCCAGGGCTCCTGCCTTACTGCATGCCTTTGCCACCTTGCGCTGGATGGTGAATTCCAGCAGGTGATGATTGCTGTTGCCCAGGTGGTCAAGCACTCGCAGACTCCTCACCAAGTCATCGCCTGTGGCCAGGACCAGGTCCAACAAGGCATCTCCCCTGGTGGGGCTGTGCACCTCCTGGGTTAGATGGAGGTCCTGTATCTCGGCTAGGAACCTACGTAAGCGGCCAGACCTGGCTGTCTGCTCTTCCCAGCAGATGTCTAGAAAGTTCAGGTCACCCATGATGACCATGTCCTTTGACCTAACTACTTCCATGAGGTGACTTAAGAATTCCTAGTCTAGCTCTTCCTCTTAATTGGGTGGTCTGTAGTAGACCCCCCCACTATTAAGTCCCTTTCACCTTGACTGCCTTGTATGCTAACCCAGAGCACTTCAGTGTGCCCCTCCTCTGACCTTGTGCTACTTGTGGAGGATGTGTATTCCTCCTTGATGTACAACACCACACCCCCACTTTTCCTCCCTGTTTTGTCCCTCCTGTATAGCCTATAGCCCTTCAAATTCACTGTCCAGTCATGCGTTGGGTCCCATCACGTTTCTGTGAGCCCCACTATGTCTGGGCTGGTGTCAGCTAGCAGGAAGGTAAGTTCCTCCTGCTTGTTCCCCACACTATGAGCGTTTGTATAGAGGCATTTGAGGCCTCCTGAAGATGTGTGCCCTGGCCCCCTAATCTCAGTACTGCCGGGGCCCCTGTTGCTTACCTGGGTATTTGTTCTGCTTGTTGTTGGTCTAGGCTGGGCTGTTTTTGTGGGTGACACTAGGTTTAGTGGTCCAAGGCTTCTTCCACCCTCATCTTCCCCTACCCCCAACGAGTCTTGACAAATTACTGCCTTACACAATACTTGACAAATTATTTACACTGCAGTGTTGGGGGGGGGGGGCATCTCCAAAGTCTATGTAGAGATCATTGCCACACCAAGGAGATCCAGAAGGAGAGAGAACCTTGTAGTTTGGTTGCACTGGCCTAGGATTTCCCAGATATGGCTTTTATTCCTTAATCTTTACATGTTTTACATAACTTAAGATTCTGGCAGGTGTTCAGTTAATGGTGTAATGAGATCTGAGCCATGATCCCAACAATTGTGCCTCATGTTATGACATACATGCATGGCAGGATATGCAATTTGGGGATTGGGGATTAGATCCCAAACACACCCAACTTGCCGATGCAAGGGGAGCCTGGGATCATGGTCCTGGGCTTCATCTGCACCAGCAAGCTGAAAGCCAGGTGCCTGATAGCTGAGTGTCACTTGGGACCAGGAAGTGAACCAAGGTCTGGAACTAGCCCCAGTGTAGTCCCTACTGCAGGAACAATCAACTGACTGCACTCAGTGGCTCTGGCTGGTCTGCCAGGCATGGGGAATTGGAGGCTCCCAGCAGGAAGACGCAAAGGACTTCCCCTGCTGGGAATATTAGACCCTGCACCTGCGGAGTTTTTGCTCATTGCAGAGCACAGGGAACCTGTATCCTGGGCTCCCCATGTGTATCCATGAGTAAAAAACCTGTGTGCAGCCCAACTAGGCTGCACAGCAGTTTTTACAGGTTTCAGCCAGGGTTGCCATGCACTGAGGATGTCTCCTTGGGGCAGAGGTGGGGGGAGGGTGTCACCTCCAAAGCCAGACCTTCCAGCCCCAATCTCCTCTACTGCTCCACTTGGCTGGCAAGCTCCTTTCTGCCCCCATCCGCTCCCCCGCTACTCTTTTCCCCTCCCCACTCACTCTTCAACCTTTCCTTTCCTGCTCTCCCCTAGCCACAAGTTACTGCAGCATCATTTGAAAACTTTCAGCCAGAGGCAGACGTGTCCCCTGGCTGAAACATTTCCCTTGTGAAACATATCCAAATATGCTTCACTTGGAAATGTTTCCATTGTTACATATGTCTACACCCAAAGATCTGTACCTCTAGCCCCATTTCTTTGCAACACAGTTCTGCTGGATTTTCACTGACAGGAACTTCTTTGGCAATGTGCTGTCCTGTGGGAAAGATCCTAATCATCAGACAGGCCTGCAGAAATGTAGGAAAGGCTCCTACTGTAACACACGTCCAGGGGAATCTCTGACAGGTGCAGAAGGGTTGGGAAAGGAAATCTGTGTATTCACCCCTCCTCCACCCAGACCTCCCACTCTTTTCTTGTATGTCCACTCCTGCCTGGAAGTGCCACCTCCTCCCCTCTCCCCTCGCCTCCCCTCTCCAGTAGTCCTCCAGGAAGGAACCCCTAGGTATAGCTGCCCCTCTAAATCCATACAGAGAGTGGGAGATCCATGCAAACCAACCAGAGCCAATTTGGCCTTATGATTGTGAAGAAAAAAAAGCAGTTGGAGGGGCTGGCAGGGGTCTCCCCATGGTCCCCTCCCCCAACCCCCTCTCCCCTACCCCTAGTACTTACCAGCTCAGAGTCCAGGGGCTGTTTGAATCATCAAAGCTCTCCAAATCCTTTCTGAAGATTTGGAGAGCTTCAAATCAATTCAGACCTTTAAATTGGTCCCAATTCAGTTCAGATTAGGAGATTCGGCCACTGAATAGGGCTGAGTCTCCTCTGAATTGAACCACCACCCAAAGTTTCGCACGGCCCTATTGGATAGTCAACCCTGACAACTACAAGGTATAACATCCTAATCTGCCACGGGTAAAGTGGGGGAACAACAGTGGTCAATGTCCTGCTGCTGCAAAAGTTAAAATACGCTTGAGAGATCCAAGCTCCCCTGTTACCAAGGAAAGTAAAAGCCTGCACAGCCTGTACCATCCAACCATGGGATAAATTCCTTCCTGACCCCAAATATGGCAATTGGTCTGACCCTGAGTGGGAATCTCCTCTGAGTTTAAGTGCCAGCAGAAGTGTTAATATACCCCAGTCAAACTCCCCAGCCTTGGCTGCAGCCAACAACCAACACTTCTGAGGAAGGCAGACCCCTCCCCACACCCAACACATGTAGCAGCAGAGGCAGGGAAATCCTTTTTGGCCCATGTGGCCACCAACAAAGCCCAGAAGCCTCGGAAATACCCATAGTGGAAGATAGGCATAGATGATCCCTGCCCAATGCCTATCCAAATCTCGTCTTGAACATCTCCCATGATGGAGATCTAACAACTTCCATGGGGAAATCTATTCCACTGACTCGTTGTTCTAACCATGAAGAAGTTTTTCCTGATTCCTTCTTTTTTTCTGCAAGCTCTTTTCCTTCAACATTTTCTCATATGACTTATCTTGCAATCCCTTTATCATTTTTGTCACCCACCTCTGGACACTTTCTAACTTCTCCATGTCCTATTTGAAATGTGGAGCCCAAAACTCCACACGATACTCTAGATGAGGCCTAGCCAGTGCTGAGTAGAGGCACTGTCACCTCCTGTTCCTTGCACCTAATGCTTCTATTGATGCATCCCAAAACCATATTTTCCTTTTGTGCATCACACTACATCAGGGACTGACAAAGTCCAGCCTGTGGGCTGGATCAAGCCCACAGAAGATTCCATTTCCCAGCAGCTGCTGCCTGTGTCACTGCAGCCGGTTTCCATGGAGATCTCAGTAGTGGCAGGGCCATGACAGTGCAGGGCCAGGATTTCCATGGAGACCAGCCCCAGCAGCACTAGCAGGGCATGCAGCTGGGCAAGGAGCTACTTTGGGGCCAGGGCTGGGATCTTGCTGCAGTGACAGCATGGTCCATAGCCAGGGTCAAGCTGCAATCCATTGCCCGCATGCCCCATGTCTGGAAAGGGGGTGCCTAGGGAGTGTGGGCAGTGGATTGCAGCTCAGCCCCAGCTCCAGACCACTTATCACCACTGCAAGATCCCAGCCCTGGCCTCAGAGCAGCTCCCCACCCAGGCACCTGTCCTGCCACCACAGCTGGAGCCGGTCTCCATGGAAACCTGGCCCTGCACTGCTGCTCCTGTGGTCTCCATGGAAACAGGCTGAAGTGATGCAAGCAGGGGCTACTGGAAAATGGAGTCCAGCCACCAGCCAGATCCATCATTTTGCCAATCCCTGTGTTACAGGCTCATATTGAGTCTGTTATGTACCAAGACTCCCAGATCCTTCTCCATAGTGCTGGCATCCAGCCAGGTGTCATCCATTTTGTATTTGCCTTTTTTTTATTATTCTTCCTAAGGTGTAACACCTTACATTTGTCAACACTGAACTTAATCCTGTTAGTTCCAACCCAGCTTTCCAGCTTGCCGAGCTCCTTTTGAATTGCCCTCCTATCCTCTAATGTGTTCACAAACCTCCCCAGTCATGTCATCTGCAGATTTGCTCCAGAAGCAAGCTCTTCCAGCATCCAAATCATTAACAAACCCATTGAACAGTCCTGGGCCCAGGATAGACCCTTGTGGTACTCTACTTGAAACTTCCTGTCATTCTGACATGGATCCATTTATAATTACTCTGTTTGCAGCTATTGAGCCGATTGCCTATCCACCTTATAATAGTTTTATTCTTGCTCATATTTATTCAATTTATGAGATGGTCAAGTTAAGTGAAATTTGATTTACCTAAAGGCTTTGGGGGTCCCTCAAGACTTTCACAGGAACTTTATTATACTGTATATACCTTGTACTCCCACTGTATTATTGGAAAAGTTATTCTTTCACTTTTCTGAACATCTTTACATCTATGCTGTTTTCAAAGGGAGGATTGGGTGTTCTGAAAAACAACTGTTTTAAATGTATGTAGCTGAAGCTACACAATGAAACATACTTTTTCCTAATCACAATAGAATTATAATTCATAAGTGATAATAACAGTGGAATTGTTTGACAAGGAATGGGGAACCAATAACCCCTATGTGTAATTTAGATAAATTGCCCACCTGGGTAATACAGTTGTAACAGCTGCTGCTGGATTTGCAGCAGGGCTCAGGATCCCTACAAAGGCAGAGAGGGAAAGTTTGCAGAAAGTTGTTGCTTGCAAGAGCATATACATGTTTTTGACTGGCTCCCGAGGCAGGAGAGGGGAGGAAACACATCACCTGGGACTCGGCCAGGCTCAAGAAAGGAAGGAGCCCTGGGACCACAGAGCTCATGGAGTAGCCACCCTGCAGCCTGTCTGTGAAGTGAACCTGCTCTTAGAGATGGGGAGAAGATAACCTGGTATCCTTTTTCCCCTCTATGAGGCAGAGGGAGCTGAGTGGAGTAAAAAGGGTGATAAGGTAGACTTGCCTAGGAGGGCAGGATGTTGATCTGGGAAGGCTCTGGGGACAGTTAGCTGAGAAACAGCCTGGGGCTAGGTGGGTGGTAAACCCAGGGTTGTTTCAATTATTAGGACAAGGGGCCGTGTCTGGGAATTGGAGAAAGGTGCTTTTGGGGAAAGGGGACAGTGTGTGTTTCTTTGCAGATACCACAGACAGCTGGAGCAGAGGAAAGCGTCTCTTCCCCATGCAGGCTCCAGCAGAGAGCAGGATTTTCTGAAGCAGCAGCACCAGCCAGGGTTATTGTGCTGCCAGTGTGAAGGAGAGTTGATGTTTGTGTTAACCCTGTGTGCTCCTGCTGAAATTCACTGGAGTCTCAAGGTTTAAATTGAGGAGTTGTACTGAGGGTGTCTTTGATTCAATTTTTATAGAGTGTTTTAGTTCATTGATACCTGCCTTTGGCAATTAGATTATTGATATCCTGTTCTGCTATTAACCTCATTCATATATTGATTGTTTTGTAATAATAAACTGTGTAAATAGTTAGATTGTATGTACTCAAATGTGTGAGGAAACCACAAGAAAGCACTCCACCAAGAACCTTAGGGGGTGGGAGGTTGACCGACGCTATGGCTGCAGGCAGCACCTTGGCTAGGGTTACACAGTTAAAACCATAATTATGTTCATTGTATATCCACTATGAACCACTAGGTGGCAATAACGTAACTCGGTTTCAAAGGAGAGAGGTAATGGTGTTAAGTCTTAAATTAGGCAGAGAGCAGAGCAAGTTAGTGTATAACCGTGGTTATCAATCAGGGTGCCATGGCATCCCAGGGTGCTTTAAGATCCTCTCAAGGGTGTTGTGGGGTGCAACACAATGTTAGCACTGTTAGGTGCACAAACATGTTTGACAAGATAAATCCAGAGATTTCAAATGGGAATCTATACTGTTAAAACTGTTCTGACCTGCTGTGGGTTTCCTGAGCTCTATGCAACAGAAGAATTGTTCTATTATTTTTCTTCAGTCAAACAAAAGAGTAGTTTTCTAAGAGCTGGAATTTTCCAGAGGGTGCTTCAAAGCTATCAAGGGGTACCTCAAGTCTAAAAAAGGTTTGAGAACCATTAGTTTGTAACGGGGGTGGGCAAAATATGGTCCATGGACCATACCAAGTCTACCAAGTGATTTTTATCTGGCCTGCAGGGAGGCCCTAGGCCCTTCCCAGCCTGGGAGTGTGGGGCAGCCTGGGCCGTGGTCCATGTAGCCAGTCCCACAGCCCCCAAACGCACAGCCAGGCTAGGGTGGCACAGCAACCCAGAAGCCACAGCAGCAGCTCTTTCTGGCTGTCACTGCCAGTGTCACTGCCGCCACCGGACCCGACTCCATGGTCCAGGCAACCTGGCCCATCTGCCCCACGCCCACCACTGGGGGGTCAGATGGAGCAGGCGGGTGGGGTCTCCATGGATACCCACCCAGGACCTCTGTGGGCAGGGCATGCTAAGCTGGGCAGATGAGATGGGGTCGTGGGCGGGTGGAGAGGGGCATCTAGGACCAGGATAGGTAGACAGGGCTGGGGTCAGAGCTGGGATTGTGGAGTCAGTGCCTGGGACAGACTCACAATCCACTCCTGCATGTCCCTGAGACAGGCCCACCCCGGGTCTTTAAGCGCCACCCTACCTTGCCTTATGTTTCAAAAGTACAGATGCTCTTCTCCAAACTACAATAAATACCCCTGAATTTTTATGTAATTTACAAAGGTGAAACCCTTAACTGAACCTTCTCACTCACCTTGTAATCCACATGAATTTTCCCATCTTCCAAAATCTTTACAACTGTGACTTGCATGGTCCTTAATTTTGTGTTAGTGGGGAGGTTCTCGAACAGTATTCTGTGGATCACTGGTGGGTTTGTGGTCAGCTGGGTAGACAATCTGCGGCCTCTACTCCATTTCCTGATGCTAAAACCAGTTAACAATAATTAAAGCCTTTCCTAATATTACTTTTCCAATAAGGCAATTAGGGTAGCTGCCGAAAGGATGCCAAAAAGATTATACAGCCATGATCTACAGTTGCACAAGAAAGATCTGTCCATCAGGCAATCTCTGCATCAAATTTTTTTTTGTTCCAACTATGAAACAGTTTGAAAATCCCATGCTAACAGATCTTCAAAAAGAATTTTAAGGAAGAAAAATAGAACTCAATAAAAATTTAATACAGCATTCCTCCTGGGATGCTGTATTTCCAAAGAAGATTTGGAACCAAAATTAGATGCTTAAATTGCAGTTGTTTTCTAGGAAATATTGAAAAAGTTGGCATTGTGACCTTAATATGTGCTGCTTCAAGGACATTAAACTATTTCCTCCTTGTTTGCCAACATTGTACAATAACAGCAATATGTACTCCACCTATAATGATGATGACTTTATTAACCAATTCTCAATTTGAGCTAAAAATATAACCAAATTTTGAGTTAACAGATTTTTTTTAATTGAAAACGTTTAATTTCAGCCAAAAAAAATTTCAGTATGGATCTTTAATTAAATTTTCCTCCAAACGTTTACTCATTTTTACTAGATTTTTTTGCTAGATTTGTGGATATACCCACCTGCTATGTAGACATGTATTTCATCATGTCCATTAAAAGTAACAGAAGTAAAGGGAGGAAGGACTGACATAAAATGAATGGTAGCACCACCAGAGATAAAGCAATACAGACAGATACAGGCAAAGATATCAAGACTTGAAAATAGGAAAAGAAAATAAATATTTCAGGAAAAAACATACCCACAAGAAGAAAAAGAGGCATGAGCAAGGAAAAGAAATTGGGAAGAAATATTGTGTAGCAGCTAAATCGTGGAATGTCAAGTCAAGTGATATGAGTGCTGTTCTCAGCCTTTGGACTTTATGACCTTGAGCAAAAGTCTCCTAAAACTTCTCTGTGCCTACCTCCATTGCAGTGACCTCCATTGCAGTGACACTCCATTACAGTGTCAGAAGATGCCATTACAAAATTGTTGACTCTGGTACAGTTAAAACATTTCTTCTTTGCTGTTTTGACAGAGCTAAAAACACAGCTGGGTTCCATCATTATGGCAAGAAAGAACTATGTTTAACTGTGATACAGTGCGAAAGATTAGCGCTAGGTCACCTGACACAGACTCATTTTGGAGGATGGCTTGCTCATTAATTTCTCCTTTTGAAAATGACAGTGATAAAACATACTTCATTCATGATTGCTGTCAAAATGATCTGAAATCCATGGATGGAAGGCACTACCTACAGGCAGTGATATTGTTAAGCTATCTGAAGATGAAAAGGAAAATACCCAGAGCTACTGCACTGGTAAATATTTCATTTGTGTTTAAAAGTGACACTATCAAAATAGGGAAAGTTGGGGATTTTTTGTTTCCTTTTTTGTTTTAACACACAACAGTTTTAAATTAAATTACTTTTAAAAATGAAGAAGCACCTCTAGGCTACCTAATGGGGTTTTTTTAACTAAAATTTTTCGTGTTCCAAGCCAAATCAGCCAAATCAATTCCAAATCCATGAGTCGTTCAAGAACCTTATGTGGCCCTACTACCAGCAAACATCCTCCACCCCCACCTGGGGCTTCAGATGTTTCCAAATCATTTGGCAGGCATCCTACATGCAGGCCCAAGTCCAGAGACTTGAGGCTCAGATGCTACCCGGTTTCGCTCGCCCTCAGCTTTACAGCTGCAGGAGCAATCTAAGGAGGAGTCTCCAAAAATAATTTCTCAAGTTAGTGATGGGCAATGCTGTACTCCCTTGTACCTGCAGCTTCCCTGACCTGGCTCTGGCTCCAGGAACAGCCCATAAATAGTGATGGTGTACGGTGGAGGAGCAGTCAGAGGTTCACTGCAGTGGGGCAAGGAGTGGGGGGCGGGAAAGACTGTCTCCTTCTTTCTCTGCTACCATGTATGTGGGTTCTCAGTGACAAAAAGGGGGTGATACCTTCCCATCCCCACAGCAGTGACTGCTCCTTCACCATACACTGACACCACTTATCTGCTTTCACCATTTTCAAAGCAGGAAAGGTACAGGCTGTGGGGGGAGGAAAGAAAGAGGGTGAGGCTCCCTTCAAGCTGCATTCTGGCATCACCTCCCCTTCAGCAGTGCCTGGGGCTTGTGCCCCATTTGCCCATCCATTATTGCACTACTGCTTTCAGTCTAAAGCATAAGTCTTTCCCATCTAAGTTAAAAAATAATTTCTATTAGTGAATGAAGCATAAACTTTACAGAAGAGCTATAAGATCTCATGTAGTCCAGCCTCTGGTAGAGATGGAAGATGATTCCTTGTCTTATGTTCTATTGCTTTGCCCAGTGGACCAGTGATTTTAAAATCCACTACTTTCCTATACAGACTAATATAGTTCATAGCTTACAAAATGTCCCAGATATTCATCTTAAATACCCTAAGCAATTTCCTATGTCTTTTCTTATTTTATATACATTTCATATACATAGCAACTGTTATCATAATTCCCCTCTATTGATTAGTTATCACATGACCAAATTTTAATCATTAGCTTCCTTAAAAGTGAATCATTTCAGCACCTTAATAAATTGCGCTGGCAGAGATTCTCAGACTGAGTCCAAATATTAATTGTTTCAATGGTTGTAGCTTCTGCCAGAGAGCAAAAAATAAGAACTGCTGCTGACTGCCTCAGCGAGAGCATGTTTTTGTCAGGGTGATGTCACTTAGCCTTTCTCCAAGCAACGAGTATCCACAAGGCAGTGGGGGCTAGGGTTTTGAGGTGCCGTGTACTCACCTTACTCTGGAGGTTGCAACATTGTGGTATTTTATAGGCGCTACCCTACCACCAGTAGCTGCACCACGTTGCCACTAGGCCCTCCAGTTGGATGCAGTATACGGACATGCTCCAACATTGATGTACATGCTTACATGAACAGTAAAAAGGTATTTTATACAGTCAGCAGTAATTTATTTTGTTTCTTTGCTTCATTTTTGTACTTCCTCTGGCCCAGCAGCAGTGTCCTCCCACATAAACTTCAGCACTGACTCAATGGGACAACTCCTGGGGGAGAAAGTAGAGTAGTAGAGTTAATTTAGCTCATGGTCTTGAATGTCAATTTTTTTGTCAGTTTTACTTCAAATACACTGGCCTTACTCTGTAAATGTTCAATATCTAGATCTTCTTATGACAGCCCTGTGAATTTTCCACACAGAAAGAAGGGTCAGGCCCCAAACATGTTCAAGTTTCACTTGCTTGCTTAAATTGATCGTGATACCCTCTTTGCCCCACTGCTAAGTTCTCCTGTCGTGGTATATGTATTAAAGCCCCAGATATTGTCATCATATAAGCTACCCTTAGTTTTGTTTATGAAAAAAAATAAATTCTCTCCTCAGTGTGAAGAAGAGCTTGGAGTGGGGATAACATGCATGCTAAGGTCTCCTCTAAAAATAAACCAAGGAAAAAGGGCTGTGAATGAACTATTTGAAAAACTACTACTAATTTTTAAGCCAGTCCCACAATTTTTGGGGGGTGACTCATATTTTGGGAGGCTGATCACCCTTTTGGAGACACAAAAACCCCAGGCACGTTTCCAACATCTGGTGTAGCCTCAAGAAAAACGTAGTTTTTATGCCTGAGAGAGGCTGAGGGAGGAAAGTGGGTCCAATCACTGCTCTCTCTGCCAGGGCTGCCAGTTGGCAGGAGCCATCTTTCCCCTCATCCCCATCCAAACTGCTTCCACAGGCTCCGGGACTAGCTCCCGCGGGGGAGCAGGTTTTTGGTTGTAACCCTGTCGATCTAAGGACGTAGGCAGGCAGGCAAGCTTCTTTGGGTAGATGTGATGTCTTTTATTGGACCGGGAGGGACAAGAAGCACGTGGCCCCAAGCAGGTGACAGCTGTTTCCCGCGCAAAAGATATGAAGGGCTGGATGTGGCTGCAGGAGCTTCCACAAGTCCGGGGCACGGGGCTTAACACGTGCAAATGAGTGGGGGCGCTTTTTTGAGGGGAGAAAGACATGACCGAAGCGCTTTTAAACGTGCAGGCTGCGGGTGGGGCGGGGGGAAGAAGCCCTGCTACCCGTTCCGATCGCTACACACAGCGCGGCTCAAGGCCGAGCATCGCCCACTACCTCCGCCCCAGCTGGCGGAGGGGGAGGATGGGGGCGGACTGGCGCGCGTGTGCAGTCCGAGCCGGGCTCCTCGTGGCGCCAGGCAGCAGTCGCTGGAGGCGGCGCTGACGTCATCGAAAGGGGCACGGCACTGTAGGGCACTCTGGTGGGAAAGGAAGCTGGATGCGTGCGCACACGCGGGAGGTGGCGACGTCATGGCTCGGTTCGCGCTGACCCTCGTCCGGCAGTGAGTGCGGGCGGGCGGCGGTGACAGTGGCGGCACCCTTCCCCCCCCCTACCTTCTCGCCCCACCCCCGCCCTCGCGCGTCCCTCTGTGGCCCCCCCACCCTCGGCCCCGGTGTGGAGCCGCCCCTGGCCCCGCCCTCTGTGCCGCCTCGAGGGGAAATAGGGGGCGGGGCGTGAGGTGGCCGCTGCGGCCGCTGTGTTGCCCTTTGCCCCAAGTTGAAGCGGGGTGACGGGAGGCGGCGCTGAGTGGCTTCTGCCAAGTGCCCGGCCGTTAGCGCGTGTGTGCGAGCATTTCAGCCCTTGTATGATCAATAACAGCGTGGAACACGGATAAGAGAAATGCGAAACTCTTAAAACCCTCGGTTCGGAGGTGATACCTTTTATTAGACCAACTGAAAAACGGCAGCTCATTGATGCAGTGTCAGCCTGAATGGGTTTGGGGTTTTTTAAATTAATATATCTTGTGTTCCAGGTCAAAACAGCCAAGTTGGATCAATTGAGCAGGACTTAATGGGCCCCAAAACCGCACGGATTGAGCAGGCAGAGCTCGGTCATTTTAAACCCGGCGTGTGGTGCTACAGCCGGCCAGCGAGCATCCTCTATCCCAGCCTCCCACCTGGGCCTGCAGGTGCTCCCAGATCTGTTGGCAAGCACTTCACATGCAGGTCCAAGCTAGGAGGTCTTGGGATTTGGATGCTCTAAGGCAGTGTTTTTGGGTCACAAGAATCTGTGAAAGAGTTGCGAACAAACTTGAAACATGGACTTTCCCTTAAAGGAAAAAAAGTAGGAAACTCTGGCTTGCAGCCCTCCATGCCCACACACCCAGCCCCTGCCCCACACACTGGGGGCCTGGTGGTGGGGGACACTGGGTGGGGACTGTCCATTGATGTTTACAAATGGGTCTGGGTACAAAAAAGGTTGAGAACTGCTGCCCTAAGATACTACAGACAAGCATCCTCCATCATCTGGGATTTCAGATGCTTCCTATGCTCAATCTTAGCCCATAAGAGGCCTGTCAGTACTTTTTTGTGAGTGCTTGCCTCGAAATAAAGAAATGCTTCAACTTGACCCTGTTCTCACTCACTAGAGACCTACAGTGAGCAATATAAGTAAATAAGACTACTTATTTGCATAGTTAGTGTATATTTTTCAATGTACAAATACAATAACTTTGACCTTCCAATATGATAATTTCATATTTAAGACCTGGCAGTGCTGTCTTGTGGCTCTGTCTTTAGCCCAGGCCCCATGGGCATGGCTCAGAACCCAAAAAGGAACCGGCCGGTACTTCGGGAAGCTCTGGGCTCCCTCCTCTGGGGCAGGTTTCTTAAAGAAGTCTCCAGAATGAAATTAAATGTTTAAATTAAAAAATGTCAAATTATATAAAAAATAATTTAAATTTTTTAAATGAAAACAAAAATAAATGAATGAAGCCCAGGGTGGTGTGAAGAGCTGCGCTGATCAGACCCTGTGGATCTCATGATTCTGGCATTGCAACGTGCAACAGGAGCCCACAGGCTTTTATTGGAGCCCTTAAAGAAGTCTTCAGAATCAAATGAAATGTTTAAATTAAAAAAATGTCAAATTAAATTATACAATTATGTATTTATTTTTAAATTTAAATTAATGAAGCCCAGGGTGACATGATGAGCTGTGGCCGTCAGACCCCACAAATATCACCATTCTGGCCTTGCCACATCCAGCAGGAGCCCACAGGCTTTTGTGGGAGCCCCCAGCATCTGGTGCTCCAAAGGGCTAGAAGCCCTTGGCTGTAGAGGGAATTCATCTCCCTGCCAGGCTAGAAGCAGCTGGGGCCCAGGGGAGGAGTTGTGCTCGTCTCCTCAGAGGTGCAGAACTTCTCATCCTCCTTTCCCCTGCCTCCCAGCCTGGCAGGACGGTGACTGAGTTACGCGCTTAAAACAGAATGAAGCATACAGTTGCCCAGAGCTTAGCATAGGTCTTGCTTTTGTAACATGGCAGTGCACAGAGAGGAGTATGAAACCACATCAACACCTTTAGCTCACGCAGTTGGAGACCTCTGTTTCTTAGTTGGCTCTTCACTCACTCTCCCACAGCTTTGCCCAGCTGATGGTGATGCTAATGCTTGCTGGAAGCCTGACTGCCTTGAGTCCGGACCCTGTGAGCCGTGTGTGGTGTGCTCTGCTCAGTGTCCCCACCCTCATTCCCATCTCTGATTTGTCTTTGAGTTGTCGCAAGAAATCAGTGATGTGCCCTTATAGGCCCCCATCACCGGGTGAGGGAGGGGGAAGACATAGTTCTACTTGCTGGGCTTTGGCCCATCTTCTTTCCAGAATAGCACCAGAATGTATTCAGACTCACAAAATTATAAGGCCTGATTGCCTTGGGCAGCTACCATAAAATAGAGTATCTGTCTGTATCTTTCAGTAAATTTTCAGTTTTGCAAGGGAGTCTGCGTTTGAAAGCATCATATAAGGTCTTCCCAGTCATCCAGGTTCATAAATCATTGTTGCAACTGTACACTTAACCCATAAAGTCAGCCTTAAAAGTAAAGGCATGTACTGAAAAAAAGAAGGGCAAAGCAGCAATGCAACCTTACACACAGCTGCATTTTGGCTTCTCCTCTGAGCAACTTCTAAAAGTTTGGGATGCCTTCCATGGAGTTCTTTCCTTTGCCAAATGCTTTGGGGAAATCAAATGTATATGCTTGCATTCTAAAGACTTTTTCAGTTCTCACTGAAATTTTTTCTGTTTTGTATTATAACACACTTAAATTTTAATATAACGCTGCTGGAAATGGCTGTATTCAGAAGTATCTACAGAACTTACAACATGCTACTCGAAGTAAAATGTTGTGATATACAAAACTGACACGTGGTAGTTTTAAACAGCTTTTAGAGTATTTTAACTTAACTCTTGAAGAAAGCATAACACTATTTTTTTGTTTATACAGTGTCTCTTGAAACAACTGAAGTAAACACTCTGGGAAACACTTGACCTGATCCAAAAAATTGCTTCCATGATATACTACTTAATTAAATCTGACTAGGCATTTGAAGTTTTCTTTATCTGAATGGTTTACCAAAATACAGATGACAAATTATATCAGTAGGTTTTGTTATGTTGCTTGAAGTGCCCTGTTGCGTGTGCAGTTACTTAAGGCTATTTGTAGACTGTAAGCAGTTGGGCATAAGGTCTTCCTCCTGCCAAAAGCACTCTTGACTTTGGCAGAGATAAGAGTGTTCATTTAGGAAAAGGATAGTACTGGGTAATATTAAAACAAGCATTGATATCAGAAACTGTCATAATGTATAGCCTTAGCTTTTATCTTTCAGTTACAGTGGATCTTGAAGACTTCTGAACACCGTGAATAGTTTTTTGGCGTGTATGTGTGTGTGTGTGCGCCCGCGCGCGTAGAATCCAAAAGTAAATGTTGGCCCTAAATTTCTGTGACTTAGATTATCATAGGTAGTTGTCAGTAGTCATTTATTAATTATATTCTTTACAAATACTTTGCTCATTTCTTTCCTTCCGCTTAAGAGTTTAATGCCTGCACTGTGCAACTAAAACAGTATCTTATAATTTATTCTTAATGATCTGAATCTGCTGATTTCGTGATTCGGGCATCATTTTTTTCCTACTTCTAGGTCAGTTGGAAAATAAGCCAAGCTGAATCTTTTTCTTTTTAGAAAAGTGAAAAATCTGAAGGTGGGGTTTCCTAAAGCAGTCTTTATTAGCCATATTTGGATTCCATAATAGTCTTTAGGAACTTTATCGTACGCTTTAGGGGGTAGATTTAGACTGACTTGGAGTGTGTTTAAAATTCTGTGTTCATCATTTTCTCAGATACTATTTTGTATTTTAGTTGGCTTTTAATGACATTTATAGAAGGGGAAGAACCTGCTTGTCATGACCAGCCATCTCTCTGTGGATCAGTTTGAAAACCTGTTTTATAGTATTGCCAGTGGTTCTTCATTTGGCAAGTCAGTGATATGTTTGGCCTTAATTTTGCAAATACGTAGCAAAATGTCCTTTTATTCATGTGAGGAGTCACCAAGCTTAGGTGTGTTTTTGCTGCACTGGGGCCTTTATTTGTACTCTTGAATAAAGTCTTCTATATTGCAGTGATGCGAACTCACAAATTGCAGTAAGCATTCATCCAAAGGTAGAACTGTAGAAATAGTACATTGAAAAGACTTTCTGTTCAAAAAGAATATTGTCCACAAATTATTCTCAATACATACTGCCAGTGATCCAGGCTTTGGGGCCTGTAGCTCTGCTACCAGGCATATATCCTTGATATTTTTTTTCTCATTTTATTTATATTCCTCCACCTCTTGTACCACTCTTAATTCTTTTCCCACTTTGATCTTCATACCTTTTAATTATTTGTAGACTTAAGCCTCTTCCCATTCCTCACCCTACTTATCCTCTTGTCAGGTGGCCAAGTGTAGCTGTTTAATCTTTCCTCATGAATCAGTCTGCATTATTTTAGTCAGTCTTTTAATTTCCTCCAGTTTTTTCTTTCTGTCAGTGCGGTACTCAGAATGGAATGAAATACTCTATTTCGGAGGAGAGTATACAGAACTGGTACCTTCTTTTTTTTTTACTGCTTTTGTGTGCTGCCTTGCCCCCATGCTGAATCTTTGGAGCCTTGTATAGACTTACTTCTAAAGCAAAAACATTTCTGTCTTTCAGTGGAGAAACAAGATACAACAAAGACAAGATACTTCAAGGTTAGTGTCAATCATACTCTCACTGTTAGTTTGCTAAGTTTTAAAATTACATTCCTCTGCATGATAAGATGTCCTATAGTTAATTGCTGAACTATTATCAGCACTTTCCCTTTTTTATCAAAGAATGCTCATAATAAGAATCCTTACCTAGGCTAGGAGTGTAGCTTTAACTTATACAGACTTTAAAACGTTAGTGTTTGTTTGTAATGGTTTTCCACGCTGGATGCCTGCCTGTCCCATGCTAGTTTTGTTTGTTTTTTTTTTTGGGGGGGGGGGGGGGCTTATGCCTACAAGATGTCCAGTTCAGAGTGGAATAGTTTTTGGTACCATCAAGAACATTAGAACGTGTCTTTTTCAGTTACAACATGTCTTGGAGTTTAAACTACTTAATTATAGGAGGAGCTAGTAGCAACATCCACAGTTTCGGGATGCCTTGTACTTCCTTATAAGACTATGTATTCTGTAGATTCTAACATAGCCAAACTTGAGCTGTTCATACTGGTTTGCTGTACTGGATGATTGCCTGATTGCCTCAGGCTTTTTTTTTTTCTTAATACTACTGGAGGTCCAGTTGAACTGTTTCTCAGGAAGTATTTCAGCAAAATGTGACGTGTTTTGTTTATATATAAAAAAAATTTTTTTTTTCTCTGAAGCTTTAGCCTCTATGCCTGGGGCATGGCTTAGAATTTGGCAGGGAGATGTGACTTTGGTGTTAGGATTTTTTTTCCACAGGCAACACTGACCATGGTTCCAGACTTGAAAAATCACATCACATGCTTTGTAGAAGCTTGATAGTAGCTGGCAGCTAAATTCTAAGAATATTCCATCTCTATTGAACTTGTTGGACAGGACTTTTCCCACAGGCTGCTATAGCACTGAAAATGAAAGCAGGAGAGTCTCTGCTCTCAGTGTTCCCTGTGCTGGCGTAGTGAAAGTGGAAGTGGCCTGACTGGAAAGAGAAGAAAACCAGGGGTGGGGAAAACTTCAGCAGAGGGGGTAGATTGGGACAAGAAGTATACAAAGATAGTGGAGAATTCTGAGATCAGATGAGGAACCAGAGTGACTAGTATCTTGAAGACTAGAACTGACTGGGAAAGAACCAGGAATGGGATTTGTTATAGGGGAAACCAAGACTCAGATAAGGGGAGTGTTGCTGGCTAGAGAAGAACTGGGGAGGAGGGGAAAACTGGAATGAAAAGTTGGATGGGGTTGTTGTAGACAGTGGGAGGTATATAATGAGTGAGATGGACAAGTGCAGAAAGAGAGAGGATGGCCTTGTGATCAAGGAAGCCTCTCTTAGAAAATTGGATCCTATGCCTACTTCTGTCCCAAAGCTCTGGACAAGTCTCTTTACACCAATATCTACTTATTTTGTGTTTGTGCAGGTGTACAACCTGAGATATTGGGGTCTCTATTTATAGAAGTGCAGAGTATTCGCAATTGCATGTGAAGTTGTTGTCAGCTGTGGTTTAAATGTCCACTATTTAATGCTACATACACTGAAAAATCCCGTACATGATCAGCTTTAATTTGCTTTCACATAATGGTAGCTCTGCCTTTTTAAGGTTATCTGATTGGAATTGGGTATTACTACTCCTGCTGTATGTATGTACTTCTAGAAAGAAAAGTTTTAAAAGTTTTAAAACTGGGGTTAGGCTCCGAGAGCAGCAGTTAGGCTCTGGGAGCGGCGAGAGATGCGTGGGTGAAAGCCTGCTGTGCTCCCGCTCCCCCGAAGCCCCCCAGAGACCTCCCCAGCAGCCACAGAGCCCCCTGCCGTCCCCCAGCACAGCTGGAGGTAAGCGGGGCCCATGGTGGGAGGGGGTTAACCCCTAGAAAGTGGGAGGAGGCAGCTGAGTAAGAGCCAGGCCCCTATTTTGCCCAGCCCCCCAGGGAGCCACGCGAACAGGCACGTTTATTTGCCGGCACGTGAGTTAGCGTGGAGTTCGCATGGGAGGGTGCACGGGAGGGCCTGAGGCCCCGCCTGTGAGCCCCCCAAGGTAGATAGTCCTAGCCATAGCCAGCCCACCAGCAGCATGTCATGGATGGGCATGCGCTGCTCCCCGAGGGTCCCCTCGGGGTCTGCAGCCCTCCTCTCTGGCACCTCAGAGACGGCCACCTAGACGGAGCCTATGGTTCCAGGCTCCACACAGACGGAGCCCCCGGCTCTCAGCTGCGGGGGCTGCCTGTCCCTTTTTCAAGCTCTGGGCCTGGGAGCATGTCTACCTTCCCTTGTGGGGGGTCTGCTCCCTACTGGGGTCTCTGGCGCACCAGCTGCAGGAGCTCCAGGCCACAGTCCAGATACTGCATGCCATCAGGGACTGCGAGCAGGAGATTGACTCCTACTGCTATGCCTTTCTCCCTTGGGAGGCAGAGGGTCTCCCTCCAGGACAAGGGAGGACTCCGGGACCTCTCATTCTGTCCAGTCAGGGGCGTGGACCAAGGTGGTCAAGGGCCCTAAGGCCCGCTGCACCAAGGCCCCTGTCCTGCCGGACCTTAGCAACAGGTACGCACCTCTTGCTGCTCCAGCAGAGCCTGCTGAGTTGCCAGCTCCCACAGGCATCACAGGCTCAACTGCAGCTACCGCCTCTGCTCTCCCCAAGACAAAATGTAAAGTGTTTGTTGTGGGAGACTCCATCCTGAGGGGAACTGAGGGGGTAATCTGCCGCCCTGACCCCTTAGACTGGGAAGTCTGCTGCTTCCCAGGGGTCTGCATCCAAGACATTGCGGAGAAGATCCCTAGGCAACTCCAGACCACTATCCCATGCTCCTTATTCATGTGGGCACCAATGACACAGCGCAGAGCGCTCCCAGCTGGGTCATGAGGCACTACAGAGATTTGGGACCAGGGCTAAAGGGTCTGGGGGCACAGGTGGTGTTCTCATCGATCCTCCCAGTCTCGGGATACAGGTTGAGGAGGGAGGGGAGGATCCAGGTAGTGAACCAAAGACTGCAGCACTGGTGTCATTGGGAAGGCTTTTGCTTCCCTGACCACAGCCCACTCATTGGTGAGAAAGGCAGTGAGCTGCTGGGAAGAGATGGCCTCCACCTCTCTCCCCAGGGGAGGAGGCTCTTCTCAGTCAGACTGGCTGACCTGCTCCACCAGGCTTTAAACTAAGCCCGCTGAGGGATGGGGGGACTACTGCCACTGCTGGCCTGCTGAGCAGCCCTTGCAAAGCCAACAGGCCAAGGCACTTAAGGGAGCCCACCCCTGCCCCAGCCGTGGTACAATCTGTGGGCAAGGCAAGAGTCCCCAAGGGGACACTTGCCTGCCTGTACACAAATGCCAGGAGCTTGGGGAATGAGCAGGAGGAGCTCGTCCTCCTGCTTAATGTAAATAATTATGACGTCATAGGGATAACAGAGACCTGGTGGGACTCCACCCATGACTGGACCACGGGTATAGATGGCTATACCTTGTACAGGAGGGATCAAGTAGATAAAAGGGGTGGGGGTGTAGCCCTCTATGTTAGGGAAAGCTACGCATCCCTGCAAGCTGACGTTGGCGACCAGGGTGGACGACTGGAGACACTCTAGGTTAAAATCTATGGGGAACATGGCACAGGGGACACAATGGTGGGAGTCTACTACAGACCTCCCACCCAAAGTCCTGAGCTTGACAAGGAGTTCGCCCAGGAACTGACTGAGGCCACATGCTCCAGGTCCATGGTTGTTATGGGTGACTTCAATTACCCGGACATCTTGTGGGAGGATCATTCAGCAAAATCTGAGTGATTGCAAAGCTTGCTGTTGTGCGTGGATGACCTCTACCTGACTCAAGAAGTCTATGGGCCAACAAGAGGTAAAGCGCTGCTCAACCTGGTACTGGCAACTGGGGATGACCTAATTGGTGACCTAGTTATCAATGGGAAGCTGGGTGACAGCAACCATGAGCTGATCACCTTCACCATCCGCCATGAAGCTGGCAAGTCAGTCAGCAACGCTGAAGTCCTTGACTTCAGGAAAGCCGACTTTAACAAGTTCAGGAGGCTTGTCAGTGAGGCCCTAAGGGACCGGGACCCCAGGGAGAGGGGAGTT
>NW_017728931.1:10676898-10693079 GCF_001723895.1 Crocodylus porosus | reverse complement strand
CAGCTGACTTCCTGCCCTTTGGGCGGGGGGCTGGACTCGATCTTCCAAGGTCCCTTCCAGTCCTAATGTCTATGAAATCTGTGAACTGTAGTTGTAGGAGACGGCTAATTGAGACTTCGGGCCTAATAAGCAAACTGTGGTTAAACTTCAGTCTCTTGTGCTGTTTTGTCTGTCTATAAGAGCCCAAGGGATGGATTTTGGAGATGTTATGGGGTTAACAGCACCTCTATATCACAGCTTACCTACTTACCTTTAATGTGAGAGGATCAAAAAAACAAGCGTCCATCCCTGCCTCTGAGAATAGCAGTCAAGGTTTAAATGACTTAAATTTCTCCCAGTCACTGGGTGCCTTGCAGATTCTCCAGACATTACAGACCTGGTACCTTTTTTCAGGATATACCTTTTCTTCCCATTCATAAGAGTCAGTTGTGGTGGAGGAGGGCAGGCATCACTATTAAACTCCTAGGCAAACTGGGAATTGATTAAAGGAAGTCTAGTACAGGGCTGTTGAACTTCTGGACAATGAGAGCCTGCATGCCCCACAACCCTCAGATATCCAGGCCACACATCCAGCAGGTGTCCCCCTCCCCAGGTTATTCCCCCACCAGTCCCACAAGCAGCCCAGCTTCCTTTCAACTGTGTGGGTGGTACAAGTGGCCCACCACATGCCCAGTGTAAGCAGTGTGGCTCCCCTGCAAAGCAGTGCCACCTCCCTTTTGGCTGCACACGCAACGTGGGCAAACCAGTTCCCCTCTTTCGCCATGTGGGCAACTTCCATTTTTTCCTGCTGTGGGTATAGTGCCTTCGTGCTGCCCTGACCTACCCTGTCCCCAGAAGCAGGGGCAGGAAGCTGGAGGTTGGGAGAAGAGCCTGGAGATCCCAGCTGTCACTGCAGCAGCAAGAGTGATGAGAGGGAGCAGCAGCTGGGTAGTCACCCAGGAGCTGCATTTTATCCCCTTGGGGCCAGATTTACCCTGCTGGCTATGATTTGGACAGCCCTGGTCTAAAGTGTATAATGTTTAAAGCAGAGGTTCCCAAACTGTGATACACATACCTCTGGGAGTACACAAGACCTCTCTAGGGATACACAGGAGAAATTGTGTAATGGTGGATTTAATTTTCATTATAATATTGACATTTAAAGGGTTATAATATGTGGGTGGGGTATACAGGCAGCTGATAAATCTGGAGGGGGATACGCAATAAGAAAAAAATTGGGAACCTCTGGTATACAGGATTTACAAGGAAAAATGGTGTTAAAAATCTTCAAAAATGGTGGCATAGAGGTATTCCCCCAGCCAAAATTAAAAAAGAAGAAAATTTATAGAGTCAGAAGGGACCTCAGTGGGCCATCCAGTCTGACCCCCCCTGCCCTGGCAGGCAAGCAAAGAGTCACCAACTCTAGGGTCATGTGATCCCAGCCAGGTGCCTGTCCAGTCTCCTCTTGAAGACCCCCAAGGATGGGGCTAGCACCACCTCCCTTGGGAGCCCTTTCCAGACTCTGGCAACCCTGACCGTGAAGAACTTTCTCCTAGTGTCTAGCCTAAACCATCTCTCCAGTAGCTTATGGCCATTGTTCCTTGTCATTCCAAGGGGTGCCCTTGTGAACAGGTCCTGACCTACTTCATGTTGCTCCCCCCTCCTTATGAATTTGTACACTGCCACAAGGTCACCTCTCAGCCTTTTCTTGGAGAGGCTGAAGAGGTTAAGGTCCCTTAGCCTTTCCTCATAGGGCCTTCCCTGCAGGCCTCTAATCAGGTGAGTGGCCCTTCTCTGGACCCCATCCAGGTTGCCCGCATCCCGCTTGAACTGCGGCATCCAGAACTAGACACAGTACTCCAGCTGTGGTCTGACCAGTGCCGCATAGAGGAGGAGAATCACTTCCCTGGCCTGTTTGTGAAGCACCAACGGATGCATGACAAGGTGCAATTGGCTCTGCCAACTGCTTCATCACATTGACAACTCATGTTCATCATGGAGTCAACAGTCAACTTACTAGTGATTGAAATTTTACTTGCTAGTAATTGTTGCTCTGCATGTGTGTTTAATTCTTGCATACATAAATAAGCTGTAAGCCTTGGACATATTCATTTGTAGCACTACAAAATAGATGCTGGTGAAGGAGACTGTGCTTGATAGCCATGGCTGCCACTACACAAATCAGATATTTGGCAGAGCAGAGGAGAACAGCAGCTTACCAAGGACTGTCAAGGAGCCAGCTCTCCCTCATGCACCATTATAGACGTCACAGATCTGCCTGACTGGTGGCAGGTGTGCTGTACTTTTTGATGCTACAGGTGGCCTGAATGTATGTACATTTCTTTTGATAGCTCTACAAGCAGAAGTAGCACTAGAAAAAACTTCTTGTCTTTGCTCCTGGAGTTTTAACGCACGCTGTTCTTTTCTACTTAATTTACATGATGTTTGCTGAATTTTGAGTTTCTGAGTCATGGGAGACTGGGTATGGTATAGCAGGGCTCCTGTCCTGCCTGTGTGCTCTGGATGCTATAAATGGTAAATCAACTAAAACCCATGCTTGAAGCGTTTGGGAACTTCTTGTTTTGTAGGTCAGGGTATTGATGAGCCCCTTTCTGCAACTGGTTTCAGACAAGCAGATGCTGCTGGTATGTTTCTCAGTAACGTGAAGTTTAGTCATGTCTTCTCAAGTGATCTTCTTCGGGCAAAGCAGGCAAGTACTTTTTGAGGCATTTGAAAGCAAATGTGAATGTCACTATTTGGTAGTTTATTTATTTAAGCAATTTTTTGCTGGGGTGTGTGGAAGAAATCAAACTTTGCATTGTGGTTGAATCAGAACTGACAGAGCCAGCTTTTCTTTATTGAGGGCTATACTGTGATCACGGGGAGAATTCCATACAGCAAAGGGAATCACCCACTTGTCTGTTTCAAAGGATTTCTTGCACTCTCTAAGTTTACAAGCATATTTATACTTAAGACAGAGAAAGAGAAAAAATATGACCTTGAAGAAACAAAACGATAGTAAATTACACAGACATTTAGGAAGTTTACTTAAACAAACCATCTGTGCACAGGGCAATATATCAAGACAGACCAAGGCATGCAAGATTTCTTATCTCAGAACATATAACTGAAATAAGCAGTATCAACCGTCTGGCTTCTGGTCAATGTCTGTTTTTCTAGTCAAATAGGTCAGAAGCCCAACTAAATTACTCTTACAGGTGGAGGCGGCATGAAATAATACAACAACAATTGTGAAGGAGACAATAAGCTTAGAATTAAGTGTTAGGGTAGATATAGACCTTGGGCTCTTCTCAGAAGAGCACAAAACTTGAATAGCTCTGAGTTAACACTTGTTGACTGTGAGTTGTATCTTTAATACACATTGTACAGTGTTGGCCTATCAACTGCCTGCCACTTTTTTTGTAATTGTATATACCTGTGGTTTGGTGCTGGTGGTACTTTGACATTAACTCATACTGGTAGCTGAGAAGTCTGACACAATATCTAATGGTGATTTTGTAACACTTCCAAGAGCTGACTTTTGTTTTAGCTTTAAACCTACCCTTTAAACATCAGAATCTGCGTTTATCATCTTTTGCTTAATCCTGATTCTTCCACTTCACTAAATATGGTTAAAAGGATATTCAGTGGTTAACATTACCTAGATAATATGAAGTTATTAAGAGTGTAGGACCCAACAAAGTTCACTCTGTTATAAAAAGGATCCAACAGAGAGGGTTTGCTGCTGATTGCCATTTAGAACCTATAGGATACACGTTGAATTCCTGAATGACTAAAAAAGGGCTAATGTGCATTAGAGTGTATTAAAAGAGAAAGGGGGTGTGGGGTAGGACTGCATAAATCCACCAATCTTAACTTTAATGCTTAGTTATTTAACAAGGCAATAAATGTTTGACCATCTGTAAGAAATTGAAATGCAACTTTGAGGGCAACATGGGATAAGCACTCACGCACAATATTAAAGCAATTTACCAGTAACTTCCTTCTTTGGCAGTGAATACAGGAAATAGACTATAAGATTGCTTCGTTTTACCTTGTGTAATATGGTTATATGTTATATTCGCCTAGGGATTTTAGATAAACATAAACTAGATGAAACTTGTCATAAGCTAGATATCTAATTGGCAAACACTTGTAAAGAATGTCCTTGGTTGACAGAACTGACCATGGTGCTAGAGGGATAAGTTCTTGGTCCAGTGCTAAGATTTTTCACAGGATCATAGTTTTGTAATTAATTGTTTCAGAGTAAACTTTAACAGAAGTAAAACAAATTCTTCCTGGACTTGCGTATTTATCTACCCACAAGACCAGAGTTGGAAACATAATTGGACAAGGGGAGAAACCACATGAGCAGTATTATGTATGCCAGTTGTTTGGAGATCAGAGGACCCCAGTTTAGCCCTGTTGGTTTTAGTGCCAAGGAACATAGTAATGCTTTTAGTCTACAGGTCAAGGATAGAGTTAGTCAAAACTAGGTTATACCATCCTTAGTTTTATTGACTAGCAGTTAACACTTGGACTATTGCTATGTTCAGTCTGGGTGGCAGGATTATTACTTGTATGAATAGCGGCAAAGAAAACTTGTGCTCATATCTTAAGAGCACACCCAAAATATCATTTAGCATAAGAATTTGTTTAAAATAGTTAGGCATGATTTATAAGCCTTTTGTGTGTGGCACTCCTAGTGAAGTCACCTTTTTTACCTATCTTCCCTCTGCCTTGGAAAGCGTTTAAAAAGCAAGCATGTGTGTATGTAGCAGGGGAGGGTCAGATATGCAAAGGAATGGCACATTGCATTCCACGTGCATCATAACCTGTATATTTATACTTCTTACAGACTTTAGAAAGAAAGATCAAGTCTCATTTAAAAAAATATTTCAGTCTCTAATTGAAATTCCAAATATTCTTCTAACAATTATATATTCAGCCCTTTTGCAGAATATTCTTTATAAATCATACTTGGGCTAATACCTCTTTCTGTAAAATACCATTTACTTGCATAATAGCTGTGATTTTTGTTTTCCTGAAAATTTGGTTCCAAGAGAGCAGATGCCCCCATTACATGCACCCTGAATAAATACTGAGGAAGTACCATGACTAAACACAACCTGTAATTTTGTGTTCAAACATTTGTCTCCATGTCGTCATCTGTACAATTTTGTAGACAAGACTTAATGCAAAGTGAAACTGCTACACCTTGTGTTATGGGTTTCCCATCTGGGTGCCCTCCATCTTTTCAAGAAATCACAACTTTTAAGAGAAACATCTCTTGTAAAGGCAGGGGATGGAGGGAAATGTTTCTTTGGAAATTTGGATGTGATCATAACACAAATGACCTGTTTTTCAAAATGTTGAGGTAGTAATCAAGGGTGCAGCTGTCATATGTGTGTAAATACTAAATACTCTGGTGTTTATTTGTAATGGTTTTGATTGGCAGACATAACCATTTGAACTGATTTTTTCCTCACCAGATGACTGTCACAAGCTGATTTTTTTTGTTTTTTGAAAAGTTCATCCATTTCAGAATGGAATTGGGGAAATGTGAAGGTTTTCAGGTTTTTTGTTTTGGTTTGTTTTTGCTAAAAAAAAAAACCCCAACACCTCCGAGAAGGTCTGGCACTTCCATGTTTTAGAGCAGGGACTTGAAATTTGGGAGTAAGGAGTTTTTACTAGAGGGAAATGCCTGTTGGCATTCTTTTTGTAAATAAACCCAAATTTGGCCACGTTTAAAAACCTTTGAAAAGCTGCAGTTAGCATGTGCCAGGATCTCTGTAAAATATCTTTCTTGAGTGTGCTCCATCACCTTGGTATTCCTAAGGTATGAGGAATGCAAGTTCGCTTTCCTCAGCAAAAAACTGAGTGGTCTCCCACCAAAGGCTTCAGTGGCAAAATTAAGCTTTTCCTGTATTGGCTTCTCCTACCTGCTGCCATCCAGGGTATTTTGGGCCACTGCAGTTGAGATCAGGGGACCTGTCTTTACTGTGTGTTCACAAACTCTCAATCATTCACTATTGGCACCCAGGCAGTGTTGAAGAAGCTATCTGATTTGAATACAGAAGGGGTAAGTGAGACTAGGGAGGAAGAAAGGAGTAGGTGGATACTGGATATTGAATACTGGGGAGAGAAATTTCCTGTCTGGACAAATGTATACCATGGAAATGGTTGGACTGAGTCAGTGGAGGCAGAAAGAAGTAGTATTAAGGTACTGGGCAGGGTGAAACTGGGGGACAGTTGACTGGGTGAGAGACACTGCGACTTCCTGAAACTGGAGGCTAACAATAGGAACTAGGAAGCTGGAGAAGGGAGACAGATGAGGGCTGGGCAAGGAAATTGTTATGGGATATTGAGGGCAGAAGGACAAAGTGGGAGTTAGACAGCAAGCTTGGAAGGGGAAGAGACTGAGAGTAGGTGGACAAGAGGATGGGATTTGGAAAAGGAGCCAGGTAAAGAAAAACAGGTTCTGGATTGGGATAAATTGCAGAGGGTGGTGCATGTGGGAAGAAGTGTCATAGGGAATGGGCAGAGGTATGCAGGTCCACTAGAGCCCACTTATCCTGAGCCTGGAATAAAATCTAAGATTTCTGAGTCTCACAATCTCACTGCTGTCAACAACATACTCCTCTAGTGTTGCTCCATAAAGAAAATGGCATCCTGTTACTGCCATTTGTAAATTGGTTAGCTCAAAAGGCAGAGATTTGTGTAGTTGATCTGAAGTTCCACCCCTGTTGGAGAAGGATGTGGATGACAATATGATGACATGCAGTGGAATTTGGGTTTTTGTTCACTTTTTAAAGCCTACAGAATTGCATACAACCCCGTCCTCCGCGCCTCCACCAAAAGAAACCCCAACACGAAACAACCCTTGTATTTAAACAATCTAAGAGTAGAGCCAAAAGATCAAAGCATACAAAATGCTATCTTGAATTCCATGATCGCATCTTTTTTTTCCCCTTAAGACCCTTGCCTCTTTCTCTTAAGTTTAGATAGACCTGGCCTGGGGTTGCATCAGAGCAATGTAATGAAGGAGCAATTTGTCACTGGGAGCCTCTGCTTCATTTATTGCAGAAGCTGAAAACATATGTTATGTGAGGCAAGAGTTCATAAGAAAGAATATGGTGTCCTCAAGCACTAGATTCATTTCTGTCTCTGCCACAGATGTCCTGTATGATGCTTAGGAAATCAGCAAATCACTTGAAAGAAACATTATCCATATCTTGTTAATAAAAACGTAAAGAAATAATCAAAGGAGAGTGAGTTAATGATGACCTGAATTTGTTGTGGAACAGCTGGTGCATGCTTACAGTTAAGCCATGTATGTGAAAACTGAACCAGGCAGCTCACTTCTGTTTCATTAAGGTGTAAAGTGTCCTGGTTCCATTTTCACTCGGTGGGTACATCTACATGTGCGCTTTACTGTGGATTAGACTAATTAGCTCCACAGTAAAGCATCACAGTCTACAAGTGCTGGTATTAGGGCACAGTAGATTAATTAATTCTGTTGTAAAATAGTATTATCTTATGGCAGAGTACTTGCGTGCATTCAAACACACGTGTAGCACACTGTGGCAGAAAACACGTGTGCTAGTGTGAGGGTTGCCTGTCAGCTAGGCCTGCACTCTAGCTTCTACCCCACCAGGCTCCCTGCCGGCCCAGGACTGCTTCGCCCTGGCTCAGTGTCCTGTGGTCCTGGGCACATGTGTAAACACTGCCTGGAAGCAACTGACTCTGGTGTGAACTGCACCACAGTTTATTGCGTGGCTCTAATTGCTCATGTAGATGTACCCAGTGTGAGGTAATTGTGGCTGCAAAAACAGTAACTATGTATCATTAGCTGTAATTGCTTGCCACTGTTAACTTGACTTAATTTGAGTGTGAGGAAAGCACGTGTAGCCCTAGCACACACTACTGCAAAAAGGATGCAGTCTTGTGTGCTTGGGTTACATGTGCACCAGTAGTGAGATTCACAGATGTGCTCTTTGCGATGTTTTGTTTATTGTAAGGCAACTAGCTCTTGTTTTATACTACTGTATGTTTGCTTTCCAGACTGCAGCTGCAATTACAGGAAAGAATAAGTTTTGCAAAGATATTGTAATAAAGTATGATGCAAGGCTTCGAGAGCGGGTAAGTACAGAAATAGGAGTTCTTGTTTTTAAATCGAACACTTTGAAAATGTATCTAGCCGCTTAAACAGAAAGATTGGGCATTCCTTTCTGAATGCTTAGGTAGGCTTCTTACGCCACTTCTATAATTATCAAGGACCAAATTCTGTCCTTGGCTGTACAAGGAATTCCATTTGTTCCAGTGCTTTCTGGTTTCATGCAAAGAGAATTTGATTGGAACTGTCACTTATTTCATTATCACCTGGTATATGGACTGATGCAGAAACTATCACCTTGCTGTGGGATAACCTGTGTACCCGATTAACCTTTCTAGTCTGCCCAAGTACATAATTTTGCCTGCTGTATGAGCAAAACTGTGTATTGAAGTAAATAAACTGAATCCAAGGCATTTTTTAACCCAGGTTATGGTTGTCACTGTGTTAACAGGAAGTGCCCTCAAGTTGCTATCCTGACACATTCAGCTTAATTTTAAATGAGGAAATAAACACAACAAAAACAAAAAAGGATGGCGGACTGCCAATAGGTAAACAGTTTGTTTAAACAAATTTGTGCCACTTCCTCATTCTTTTCCCTCCCTCCCTCCCTCATTCTTTGTTTTCCTCATCATCTTTTTTCCATAGAAATCGGCAACACTTGTCTCCTAAATGACCAGAATGTAATTTTGTCTTAAAAGTTGATTGGCATAGGCAGAGTTCTGCATATGTTACTTTGTTGGCTCTTCTAGTAAAAAACCCTTCAGGAGGGAAGGAATGAAAGGAAGGAGGGAAATGAAACAGTGGATTTTTTTTTTAAATGTAGTCTATAAGAATTGACTTTCATCAGCTGTAGAGCCTTGATTCCTTTTGGGGAATTTACCTTAGCACTTTTGAGCTTTTCTACTTCAGCTGAAGAAAGTAAAATGCTGAAGTGCCTTTGTTAGCAAACAATTTCATTTCTGATTACAGGAATAAATTAGTTATGGTGGCTAATGGCTTGGATTTCCATATTTGTAATTTACATATTGAGAAATAATTGAGCAGTGATTATGTAAACTGGCAAGCAGGGATTTGTGTAAGAGGTCCAGCTATGCATTTTTCTAATTATAAAGTATCTCTGTTCATTTTTTTTCTAAATACAAAGCAGACCTGCAGCATTTTAATTTTCATAGTTTCATAGTTAGTAGGGTCGGAAGGGAACTGAGCAGATCATCAAGTCTGACCCCCTGCCCTGGCAGGAAAAAGTACTGGGATCAAACGACCCCAGCAAGGTGTTCGTCTAGCCTCCTCTTAAACACCCCCAGGGTAGGAGCCAGCAACACTTCGCTTGGCAGTTGGTTCCAGATCCTAGCTGCCCTGACAGTGAAGTAGCGCCTCCTAATATCTAGCCTAAATCTACCCTCTACCAGCTTGTGACCGTTATTCCTAGTCACTCCTGGTAGTGCACGGAGGAACAGGGACTTCCCCTATGCCTGCTGGTCCCCTCTGACTAGTTTGTAACAGGCCACTAGATCCCCCCTCAGCCTTCTCTTGTGGAGGCTGAACAGGTTCAGGTACCGTAGCCTCTCCTCATAGGGCCTGCCCTGCTGACCCCAGTTACGCGAGTGGCCCTCCTCTGGACCCTCGCCATGTTGTCCACATCCCTCTTGAAGTGCGGCGCCCAGAACTGGATGCAGTACTCCAGCTGCGGCCTGACCAGTGTCACATAGAGGGGGAGTATTACCTCCTTGGACCTGTTTGAGATGCATCTATGGCTGCATGACAAAGTGCGGTCGGCCTTCCTGACTGCATCCCCACACTGCCAGCCCATGTTCATCTTGGCATCAGTGATGACTCCAAGATCCTTTTCTGCCTCTGCACTGATGAAAGGGAGTTCCCCAGCCTGTAGGTATGCTGCTGGTTCTTCCCAGGTGCAGCACCTTGCACTTGTCACTGTTGAAACCCATCCTGTTCCCATCCATCCACCCCTGTAACCTGTCAAGGTCTGATTGCAACCTATTTCTCCCTTCTAGCGTGCCCGCATCCCCCCCCATTTTAGTGTCATCAGCAAATTTGAACAGGGTGCTTTTTACCCCCTCGTCCAAGTCACTGATGAAGATGTTGAATAGTGCGGGCCCAAGGACCGAGCCCTGCGGAACCCCACTGCCCACATCGCTCCAGGTCGAAAATGACCCATCCACCACCACTGTCTGGGTGTGGCCCTCCAGCCAGTTAGCGACCCATTTGACTGTGTAGGTGTCAACACCACAATCCCCTAGTTTTTTAATGAGAACAGGGTGAGAGACAGTGTCAAAGACCTTCCTAAAGTCCGGAAAGACTACGTCCACTGCTACCCCTGCGTCTAAGGATTTTGTGACCTGGTCATAGAAGGCCACTAGGTTGGTCTGACAGGACCTGCCTCTAATGAACCCATGTCGGTTGCCCCTAAGCATAATCTACTCTGCTGGCCCCTCGTGGACATGTGCCAGAATAATTCTCTCAAACAGCTTACCCAGGATCAAGGTAAGACTAACGGGCCTGTAGTTCCCCGGGTCCACCTTCCTCCCTTTTTTGAAAATGGGAACCACGTTGGCCCTCTTCCAGTCCTCTAGCACCACAAGTGCTTGTAAAGCCGTGCCAGGGGTTCATGCTAATAAAGGACACCCATGCTAATAAAGGACTAAACCTATACTTCACTTAAATATTTGTATTTATTTATTGATTTATTGTCAGTAACATGGGATAGGGTGTTAATGCCTCCAGAGTGAATTATTCATGATCTATGTTCAAAAAAGTTCATAAATTAACAAGGTGCTATATGCATATGAGCAGTATATAGGATGTGCATTACAGTGTACATGCCTCTATATGTAAAGTGCACTAGAAATCCTACAGATTGCTTTAAAATATGCATTTTGGTTCCCCATAATTAAATTGAGGGGAACCTACGTAAGCTTCAGTCTATTTTTGCCACAAGACTTTGATTTGGGACTTATCTCAAGCACTTCACTGAAAATGTTACATGTTCTCCAATCCAATAAAAACAAAAACTGCATATTTCTTTAAGTATTTTTAACTTAGATCTTTTTCTAGTTAAGGAAAAAAAGTATTTGTCAGCCACTGAAATAGTTTTGCATGGGTTATTTTCTTGGGAAATCTAGAAGTTATTTTCAATGGTTAGTGCTCCAATTATAATAATTATAATAAATAGCTTTCCAAGTGGATCTATTTTGTGAATTTTGTAACTAATTTTCAAATGACTAAGAGGATAATTGTGCAGAATTCAGTTTTTTTAAATAATTCCCTGTATAAATGTACCAGATTTTAGCTCTTTCAGTATATCTTAGTTAAGTGGGGGAGGGAAAGGGAGAAAGTATACTAAATGAAGGACTAAGAGTTAGACTTTAAAGACCCAGACCAAGAATACTAGCTTAAACTTACTTTCCTGGGTCAAAAGGGAAATGGAGGAACTGAATTTTTAAGTGAAGTTAAAGCTTGAAGTTGTATTTACTTTTCCTTCCCTTAATTTTCAACTAAATAATTTTCTGTAAATGGCCTTTTGCAGAAATATGGTGTTGCAGAAGGCAAGCCTCTGAGTGACCTAAAGGCAATGGCGAAAGCTGCTAGACAGCAGTGTCCTTCATTCACGCCCTCTGGGGGAGAAACATTAGATGAAGTACGGTATACTGTTTGTTTCTTCAGTCCATCTTCCATGTCTTCTTTATACCTGTGCAGGCACATCTACTTCCTAATTTTACAAATGCTGTTTTACTTCAAGCTTAATCCAATCAACGCTAGCACTTGTCGGTTCCATACTGTTCTTTCCCTCTGGACATTAAAGACTATCCTTCATTTTACTCCTTTTTGTCTTGATATGCTGCTTCAAGAAATAGTGCTGCCTCTGTTTTGGAGTGGGATTGGGACTTGATTGGCAGAAGCTGAATTTACAAAGCATCATGTGTTAAACAGTCAGCACATGTGCTGTGAGATCAAACCTGACTTTGGTTTGGCTTGGCTTATTTAAAATATTAGTCTTGGGTTGTATTTCTTATGATCTTGTTTCCTTTTCACAGTATTAATAGGAATTGCTTTCACAGTTCTCCTTGGGTTTGAGAGGCAAAAACTTTCTCTAACAATAGTCTCTACATTCACAACTTTAATGTGCTACAGAAACAGCTGCCTGGAGACTTATGTATTATGCGTATGTGTTATTGGCATAGGCAGCGGAAGGCCAGGGCTAAAGAGGCTTAGCCCTGCCAAATGCAGAGCAGCAGATAGGGCCTCTGGGCAGCTTGGCCGTGGGCTCTGGGCTGCTGCAGTGGAGGGGAGGGGCACGCGCACTCAGACATGCAGCCAGAATCGCAGCCCTGGCATGTGGATTACTGCCCAGCATAGCATCCAGGCAAGTTGCAGCATACTCCGAAGGGGAAGGGGCTTGGGGAGGGGTTGGGGGAGATTGAGGCCCCCACATTGCAGGAGAGAGTGGGACAAAGTCAGGGGCTGAGGTGAATGGGGCCCCAGGCCAGGTCATGGGACTCTCGGAGCCCAGGCGGCTCATCCAGAGGCAGGAGATATGATCCCACCACTGCGTGTACCCCGGAGGAGGCATGGGGAACATGTGCCCCGGGATCTGTGCTCAAGGCAAAGGCAGGCTGTGCTCTGCACCCTGCTGCCTAAAGAGCCAAGTGATGCCTCTGTGATCTGTACCCCACGTGCAGCAGGCACATGGCATGGTACCGCTCCCAATCAGCGGGGCACAAAGTGCAGCCCTCCTCTATCCTGCGCACAGATCCAGGGGGCATGTGCCCCCCATACCGCACCCATGGTGCACACAGCTGCGGGAGCCCCCCTGCCTGGGGATAAGCTGCCTAGGCTTCAGGTGTCCCACAACCCAACTCTGTCCTGGGGCCCCATTCGCCTCAGCTCCTGCCCCTGCCTCTGCCCAGCCCCTTCCCCATGACAGATTTTCCTGGGGGACAGGTGCATGCACACACTCTCATGCTCAGCCCCCCCCAGCAATGTTTTCTCCCTCTGCCTAGGTTTATTAGGGATACAGCTGCTTCAGATTTCTGTTCTTCAGTCTAAGATGTGTATATAAACTTTTTTACGTATTAAAAAAAAAATTGATGTTAAAAGTGACTCAGGTCACTGGACTTGAGTGCTTTAGCAGTCTTCACATATGTATTCCTTTTTCCTAATGTCTCTTCTTAGGTGAGAGCACGTGCAAAAGATTTTTTTGAATTTCTGTGCCAACTCACTCTTGAAGAAAGTCAGAAGGAAGTTGTGCTGGATACAGCAGGCAATGGCTTGGAAACATTAGAAAAAAAATCAGTTTTCCCTTGGACAAACCATTACAATGGACCTGAATTTAACTCCGATAATGACGAAGCTACTAAAATGCTAGATGTCAATATACTGGTAGTGAGTCATGGGGCATATATGAGAAACTGGATTCATTATTTTGTTTCAGAGCTTGAGTGCAATTTACCAACAACTTTAACAAAGTCACAGCTCTCTTCTGTGAGTCCTAATACTGGAGTCAGCCACTTCATTATAAAACTTGGAAATGGAAATATTAAACCTGAAATCAGTTGCGTTTGTCTTAATCAAGATGCACATCTAGTAAATGTGGACAGTGGCAATGTGTAGCTCAAAAATGTTAGCAATATTCAGTGTGTTATATAGCATTTTTAATGTTTTAAATTAAATTTAAATTGATTTAAAGCAGTCTTTAAAACACAAGTAGATTTTAATCAACTTCATATTGTACTTGATAAACTGGCCTTATTAGTTAATTGTGTTGACTTGAATTCTGTTACTGGCACTGTATTGAGTCTAAAGAACTACAGTTAGCTGCTATCTTCATAAATATATACAATATACATTGCTGTAGTGGCTGATAATAAAAGCTAGCATGTAAAAATAGCAAGCACTCTTTATGAGCATAAATTTGATGACATTACTGTTCAGATGCTTAGATAGTTATTTTTACAGTGCATAGTTTTCAGTATCTTCTTACCATAAAAGGGTTGCAGGTATTGTCAGATACTTAAAAATATACTGTCAAAAATTATTTATTTTTTCTCTCAACGGCTTCAAACAACTTGGAAATGGAAATATAAACTTCAAATCAACAGTGTGTGTCTGAATCAAGATGCACATCTAATAGAGGAGAGTAGTAAAAAGTGTAGCTCAAATGTCAGCAATATTAAATGTACTACATAGCATTTTTAATGGTTTATATTATTTAAATACTGAATTTTATATGTTCTGTAGGTAATTGTTTCAAATTTGCATCAACCTCTTGTTTTAATGACTTGGTATAAGAAAAGGGATTAGCTGGTGGGCAGAGCATGCTCGGGGCTGATTTCCTGGTTCTGCCACTATCTAAGCCTTCAGCCAGGTCCTTTCTCCATTTGTAAAATAGAGGGATGATACATACCTACCTCAGAGGGTTGCTGTGGGGAATGAGGTTAGTAAAGCATTTCTTGATCTGCTGCTAATTACATTGAACAAAGTATTTATTTATAACGGTAAGTAGAGGAACACTTAAATTGCATGTAGCCAATATTTAAAGCCTTTTTCCTGATGAGACATCTGTCAATGGGAATGTTAGGATTGCGTTAGTTTGCAGAGTTCAGGAAATGTAGTTGCTCAAATGTTGCTTGTATTTTCTGGCTATATACTATATTCCTGCATCACTGCAGTGTTTGTATTATTTGTGTATATGTTCAGATATGACTTCTGTTATTTATGGTCTCCATATTTTGAAGCAACTCTCATTTGCATATTCTAAGTCCAAATAAAATTATTAAAGTTTCATGCATAGCAAATGTCATTAGTTCTGTTTTTTCCACAGAGTATGAAAAGTTTAAGGAGCATCTACACATTGCCCTCCAGTAACATTGTTACTGTGTCATGCTTTAGTACAGCCTTTTGGCCATGATGGATGCCACCGCCCATGCTAGCAGGGTGGATCAGGCTGCACTGTGCCCTGTGGGGCTGTGCTGCAGTGGGCATGACCCAGCTGCCTGCTGCTGCCAGCAATGAAGCCTGTGCACCACAGGGTGGGGGTAGGCGTGTGGCAGCCCCCCCCCACAAACTCCACCCAGCCCAGCCCATACCACACCCCACAATCTCCAACATCTCTCACTCTGCATGCCCAGCTGCCAGACAGCATGAGATCTGCTGGCAGGAGCTGTGGCTGCAGAGGCAGCTATCCCCACTTCTGGTTAGCAAAGGGGTCGGGGGAGCTCTGATTTTTTCCTATGATGAAAAAAAAAACAAAAGCAAACACCAAAGCATAAAGGTATTTAGAATTTATTTTATGATGATGACGGTGATGGTGGTAGGAGGCACTAGTAGGCTTTCAAATTGCCTTAAAACTGTAAATATATCAAACCATTGCCCAACTGATCTTGATCTCTCTCTCTCAATAGTGGTGTTTCATTTTAATACTGGAAGAACACAAGTTTTGGGGCATTTTAAAGAATGTGTAAGATTTAAAAAATCCCAGATACATTCACAGAAGTTTAGGGCTGGAAGGGATCTCGTGAGATCATCAGATCCAGCCCCCCTGTGCAAAGAAGTTGTTGTTTTTAAACAGGAAACACCAGGATTCCTGCTAGTGAGGCAAGTGACAGGATCTAGGCAAAGGAGCCTACTACTCAGAGCTGGTACTAAGGACCCAGTTGGAGGGCAAACAAGATAGCTGACCTTCTGGCCATTTGGGGCCAGGAGGACATGATTTAACAGTTCAAAGCAGGCCACCACACTGAGAACATCTTCCAGGCAATAGCTACCCAGATAGCAGACTGGGGGCACATATGACAGCAGTGCCACATGAAGGCCAACTGTGCAGTCACTGGCAGCTGGCCCAGAAGTGCAAATGGTTCTGCCATAGTGCTCATGCCTCAGCCCAGGCAATTACGTGGTCCCCATCCAGGTCTGGCAGGCATGAAGGTATAGGACTGCAGGTCCAAGGGGTGGATACCGTCACAGGTGGCAGCAGGACACAGCTAGGCGTGCAGCCCCTCCTGCCAGACTGTTGCACTGGGTAAAGGGTGCAGAGGCCACTCTAGGTCAGGGCTGCTGCAGCAGTCAAGCT
>NW_017728931.1:10640931-10676798 GCF_001723895.1 Crocodylus porosus | reverse complement strand
GGGCTAGTATCCCCATAGGTCAACTGGCCAGGCCTCAGAAGCTCCTGTCTATTTGTAACATTCAAATAGCATGGGCCATAAGGCCCATCCAGCTAACTAGTAGCCCCTATTATATGGGGGCTAATGGGTGAATGCTACAACAGAATACTTGGGACACCATAGGCAAAAAAACAGGACAGGAGTGACATGAGAGTCAAAACATAAAAATGAGTGCGCCTGAGGTGGACACCAAGCTGAGCCACACCCATCAGTCCTCAAAGGCATCCAAGGAGTCGGTGGATGCCACCCACTGGTGCTCTGCCCGGAAACATGCAGGGACAAGTGAGAGGAAAGTAGCCTTGCAGTCTCTGGGCACCTGCCCAGCCAGAGCCTCCTTCCTGGTCAAGTACAGGGCCCACTTAGCCAGGGTCAGGAGGAAGTTGACTAGGAGGCTTCTCTGGCTGGGGTAATCAAAAACAAAAAGGGGTGGGGGGTGTTGTGGAGGGGCTGCAGCCTGGTGCACTCGAGGGTCATGTGTGCCAGGGTCTCCCTCTGTCTACAGAAGAGGCAGGAGGTCAGGGTGTTAGTGAAGCTCACCACATACCTCAGCTGGTGGCTCCTCCCTGGAGCCATTGCCACGGGCGTGTATCCAGTGGCTTGTGGGATGAAGATGGAGTACAGACTCAGCCACTGGGATGCCCCAGCTATGCCTTCACTGAGCAGGTCCTGCCACTTGGTGTCTGGACAGAATGCAAGGGTGGCATGATGGATCCATGCCACCCCTGAGCATATAGAGGTGGTGATGGATCATGGAAAAAAGCAGACTGGTCTGGTGTCCCCAGCTGGCTCAGGTGGTGGAGTGGGAAGCACCGCAAAGCTGGGCAAGGCGCCAGCCCCACAACAGACTCTGGTGGGCTGGAAGACCCAGCGGGTAGGGACCACCACCACCCAGGACCTGGTCAACAAGGGCAAGGGCATCAGGAGGTAAGGCAGATTTCACCTTCTGGACCAGACACACCAGGTTGCACATGTCTTGAGTAGACCCATGCACCAGGCCAGCACAGCAGGGTCCACCCACTCCTGGACTATGATAGGCAGGCGGTGACAACAGCCAAGATCAACCTCTGTCACAAGTGGGGAGCCTCTGCCATCAGCACTTCCAGCTGGGGGTTCCAGAGGAGGGGCTCGATGAGCAGGTTGGTACCCTGGCCAATTATTGCAGGGGGACCTAGAGGCAGAAACCAGCCTCCAGGCCTGGAGGAGGTCCTGGTAGACATCTGGCAGCCCTCACAGGTCCTGCAGGGAGAAGCCCCACAGGCTGAGACGTTACCAGGCATATCAGAGCGCCCAGAAGTGGTGGAGGAAAGCGCACCCCAGGTGGCCCCATGCCACGTGGCTACTGACACTGTACAGCAGTCATTGCAGGGCCTGAGGGCAGAACATCAGGACCTGGCTGTGGAGGAAAACCAGGCCCTGGCCACCCACCCACAAGGGGAGACTCAGGACCTTCTCAGTGACCTGGTGCTGTTCTGGCCAGAAATACTCTGGCATCCATCTCTGGAACCCTGCCAGGACCTCAGGGGGCACAGGGAGGGTGTGCAAGTGGTGCCAGAGCATGGACAGGACCTGCTGGTTCAGCACCAGCACTCTCCCATGCAGGGAGACACACCTCAGGAACTCTGCCCATGCTTGGAGCCCTCCACCACCCTTACCTCCAGCTGGTGCCAGTACTGTAGCAGGGAGGGGTCTGTGGGGGACAGGTAAACCCCCAAGTAGAGCAGCAAGCCCATGCTCCAGTGGATCCCACGGAACATAGGTGGGCATGAGCCAAAGCTCTTGACCCAGCTGACCCAGGCAGAGGAGGCCTCCAAGTACAATACCTGGCAGGCCTCCACCTGCACCAGGTTGCCCAAGTCCTAGACAGTGAGGAGTACAATCAGTCAGCATGCGCTGATAGGACCAGCCACACCACTGGCTCCTGGAGCATCAACTCAGCTACCCGCTTCCACAAGAGAACCGGGAAAGGCTCCAGGGCCAAGGCATACAGCTGACCTGACAGCAGGCAGCCTTGATGTACCCTTCTCCCAAACAAGATGGGCTCTGTCAGGGTCCAGTTGAGTTTGAACAAACTCTGCAGAAGTGTACAGCACCTGGAAAGCCCGCATGGAGCAGGGTCCGAAGCTAAAGCCTGCAGCATGCCTGTGACATACCCATGATCCACTCTGGGAAATGCCTTCTCCTCCCAGATAGGCCCTTGCAGTGAGCTAGCTCCAGGAGGTCCTGAACTAGGTACAGGTTGTCAAAGATGGAACATCCAGGCACCATGTACATCTGGTTGGGATGGATCACGTCCATCAGCACACACTGCAGGCACAGCAAAATGGCCTTCACTGCTACCTTGTAATCCGTGCACAGGATGGACACAGGATGCTAGTCCCTGAAGTCATGGGGATCCCCTTCTTTGGTAGGAGGATCAGTACAGCCCCCCAGCATGACGGGGAAGTTCCCCACTTCCCTCAGATTTGGCCCAGACCATGGCAAAGTCTGATAGAACTCCACTGTCAGCCCATCGATACCTGGTGCCTTGTTGCCAGGCATCAGGCAGACAGTGGTTGAAACTCAGCCAGAGTAAGCGGAGCCTCCAGCCAGTCCTGGTCACCCGCACTGACTTGCAGGAGTCCCTCCCACCGGGTCTGACAGGCTTTGGCATCAGATGGATCCAGGGAGAAGAGCTCTTCGTAGAAGTGCCAGCACATGCAGGTCATCTCACCTTGATCCATGAGGGCAGAAAGCATGTGATGTACTTCTTGGCCCATCGCCTCCTCTCAGTGCATAGAAGCAGCAGATGCCACGGTCCATCTCCTGAAAGAGCTGGGCACATGAGCACCACAGGTGCAGTGGTCATCTAGAGGACAAAGCTCTTCCCACCTCTCCTGACACTCTCTGCAGAGGGAAAGGTTGGTTGAGTTGGTGGCTAGGTGCCTCTCCAGCTTCAGCACTTCCTGCTTGAGCTGCTCCCCAACTGCATCCCTCTGTCGGGTGTGCCCCCAAATGTAGTTGCAGCAGAAGGGCCAGTTGCACACCTTCCCAACATCCCACCATCTCCAAGCTGAGGGTAAAGCTGCCCATTGCCCCCAACAGGCCAACCAGAACTCCTGGAAGGCCTCCCTGAAGCCTACATCCTCTAGCAAACTGGCATTGAAATGCCAGTAGGCCAACCCCAGACACCCAGGCCCTTGCGTGGCCTGGGCCCAGACAAAGGTGGTGATCGCTAAGAGGGGCCAGCCAGATGCCAGAGGAATGGGCCCAGGCAAAGTGCGGCAGAGAGGTATAAACCCGGTCCAACCAGGAGCGGCATGCCTACTCCTCCCCCACCCTCACATAGGTGTAGGCAGGGGGCAGGTCGATAGGATGATAAGCACACCAGATGTCCACCAGGGAGTAGTCCGTTAGGCCAGTAAAGCAACCAAAATGCTGGCTTGCATCCGTAGATGCTTCTCAAGCAAATCTCAGCACGTCATTCTCCCCTTGTACTCGGCCTTGGTGAGGTCGCAGCTGGAGTACTGCATCCAGTTTTGGGCCCCACAGTTCAAAAAGGATGTGGAGAAGTTTGAGAGTCCAGAGAAGAGCCACGCACATGAACAGAGGTCAAGAAAACAGACCTTACGATGACAAGCTGAAAGCCATGGGGCTCTTTAGCCTGGAAAAGCACAGGCTCAGTGGTGATCTGATGGCCACCTATATGTTTATCTGGGGTGGCCGCCAGTATCTGGGGGAACATTTGTTCACCAGAGTGCCCCAAGGGATGACGAGGTCGAACAGTTATGAACTACTGCAAGACCGTTTCAGGCTGGATACAAGGAAGAATTTCTTTACTGTCCGAGCCCCCAAGGTCTAGAACAGCCTGCCATAGGAGGTGGTTCAAGCACCTACACTGAACACCTTCAAGAAAAAAAATTGGATGCTTATCTTACTGGGATCCTATGACCCCAGCTGACTTCCTGCCTTCAGGCAGGGGGCTGGACTCAATCTTCTGAGGTCCCTTCCAGCCTTAAAGTCTATGAAATCTATAAGTGACTTCATGCCTGGGGAGGTGGAATGGACAGTTCAGCAGGAGCCTTGCGCATCTCAATGCCCAGTGTGGGGCCTGCTGGCTTGCACAGTGCCCTCCCATAAGTATAGAAGGTGAATATGAAGCTGCAGGCCCACCTACAGATCCAGGCATTGCAGCTTTTGGGCCCCTTGCCTTCCCCCACCAGTGCCCTTGCTGTGGTAAGAACGCTGTCAAAATCTCCCCAGCAGTCCAAGGCCAGCTGTACCTTGCTGGCAGACTGACAAGTGTACTCACGGTCAAGAAATGAAGTAGCTCACCCCTAGGGACTGCTGGGACCGAGAGGTCCGCAGGTTCCATGGAACCTGCTAGTTCTTGGGCATCCTCCTCCTGGTCCTGGGTCTCAGCAGCCTCCTTAAGCAGCACCTGAATCCCCCAGTCTGCTAAGACCCCAGATTTTGGTAGGGATTGGGAGAGCTCTGCAGCCCCTTAGGAGAGGGGTGGGGGTGGGGCTCGGGCTCCTTCACAAGATGGTAGGCTAGAGCTGGACCCCCAGGGGATCTATGCAGGGTCCCCAACAAGATCGGGGTGGGGTCCTCTAACCAACAGACCAACCTCCTCTGGTGCAGGCTGGAGGTGAGTTTTTTCTGGGAGTGGGAGGAAAGAGACCTGCCAGACACCAGGGTGGCTTTGGTGTCCGCCTTGGGGTCCTGGGAAAGGGAACCTCCCTCAGGACTCACTGGGGTGAGCCCCAGGGCACCCATGTCCCCCAGATCATTTGGGGGGGGGGGGGCCTCTGCTACCAGACCTTTGAGTTGGCCAAGGCCTCAGCCTTGGTGCTCGTGGTCTCAGGATGTAGGCCCTGGCCAGCAGAATGAGGGGCTTCTTACATGGGTTCCTGTTCAGGACTGTCCAGCAGCCCTGAAACCTCCTCCATGAGGATCACCTGTTCGATCTTTCCCAGGGGTGGGGTGTCAGGTGCAGCCAGGGAGGCCCCTGGAGGCTGGGCTGCTCCTTCCCCCCACCCTGTGCGGTGGTCTTGGGAGTGGGGCAGGAGTCCTCCACATCAGAGGGCTCCAGCTGCACCTGGGTCTCTTGCCTTTCCACCTGCAGGGGACCTTGATAGCCATGGGGTGGTCGTCAGGTGGACAAGCTCCAGTAGAAGGTGAGGGTTGGCAGGCGGGTAGGGCAGCTACAGCACGGGCATAACTAGGGGAAGGGGGACCCCATTCCCTCTCTCCCCTTGGTTGCTTAAGCCCTCCCCAGGACCCACCAAACTTGGTTTGGGAGCAGGGTCCCCTGAGCTCACAGGGAGCTGAATGATGTGGCTGGGGTGCCGGGGGGTGGGGGGAGGGGTACTAGTGGCAGGGGCATCCCTTTTGCCAGTAGGAGCTGCAGATGCCCTCCCCTCCTGGCCCATTGGGCATAGCACCAGAAGCATTGCAGATCCCCCAAATGTATGGAAAACCCTCACCAGGACCCCTGAAAAGGAATCACAAGGCACCCCTCATCCTCTAGCCATGTTCCTGCCACCTGCTGGATCATAACCTGGTGACAGAAAGAGTGTATGTGTTGGAGGCCAGGGTCTCAGCACCCCAGTGAGAGGGTCACCACTGAGGAGATAACTCTCTCCAGGGTTTGAAGCTGGGGGAGCAGGGCCCAATTAGGGAAATAGGGAGGGATGGAACAGAGGACTACCCTAGTCCCCAGCTCTTCTAGGGGCTCAAAGGAGATGTACTCGCTCTCCACCATGAGCCCCCTTTCTACTGCTTTTTGTTGGGCAGCCTCTGAGGCAAGGAAAAAGACCCCCTTGCCATGAAAGCGGGAGGGCACCATGATCTTGGAGGCCCCCCACTACCCAAGCCAGGGCCTGCACCCAGATCTCAAAGTGCATATTCTTCCACTTGGGCAGTTGGCATTTCATCCAGTGCCTGCAGGCAAGTGCTGGAAAGGGGGTTCCCCCACCACCTGAGCTGCAAGGGCTAGCAGTGGAGGGTCCAGGCCCTGCAGCTGTGGGTCACCCCGCAGCTACCTGTGCATAGCTGCAGTTCCCCTGTTGGGGTCCTGCATTGGTGAGGTCAGGGCTAGGGTCAGAGACAGACTCTGTGTGTGTGGGTGGGTTGGTGTGGTGCACCTGGTCCCTTCAGGCACTGGTAGTCTAGTCTGCACTTGCCCTTCCCAGCCCCAACTGTGAAGAAGGCTGAAGAGGAGCCCTTCCTGCTGCCCTTGCCCTTGGTCCCTGATGGTGGGAAAGGGGGCTTGGGAACCCTTCCAGGAGGGGGGGGAAGACCCCCTGGCCCTGCTGGCTCCCTGCCAAAGTCTTGCATGCCCCTGCAGCAGAGGTCTCAGGCTTCTCCACACCTGGAGGAGGTCATTTGAACTCTGGGGTGGGGGCTGCAGGGGCATGCATTCCCTTGGGGTCTTGGCTGGGGTCTGCCCCCATAGTGGAGGCTGCAGGAAGCTCTGTAGGGGCATCTACCCCCCCCGAATGTGAAGCAATGGCACGGCAGGAACGTGAGGGAAATGAAAACCAAAATATACAGTGGGGGCAGTGAATCTAATACTGGCAGGCTAGGGTTGGGGAGGAAGGTGGGGAAGGGGGTTGAAGCTCACTGAGCTACAGCCCCACAGGAAAAAAAGACTGGTAAGGCTATGCTTTGGGAATGTGGGGGAGGGAGAACATACACACAAGGGCTAGAAAGACTCAAGCTGGCTTATTCAGTCATACAACAAACACCAAGGCAGGGGGAGCAGACCACAGGACTTACCAGACAAAGGCAAAAAACATACAGGGAAGGTGGCTGAGGCAGATGTAAGAGACGGCTGGAGTAGTGGAGGGGTTTTGTTGGTTGAAGATCAGTCCAGGAACCGCTCAGGCCTCTAGCCAGGCACTCAGTAGCAGAACAATAGGCAGGAAAAACAAAGCAGGGTCAGATGCAGAGGGGCAGCTGTGGGCAAGTGTAGGAGCAATCAGTCAATTAGGGAGTAATCCAGTGCAGGTGTGGTGTTGTGTTGAGTGGTGCAAGGTGGCGCAGTAGGGAATCTCCATCTCTCCTGAGAGGGGGCAGCAGCAGCACAGATGGTAGCAGTAGCAGCAGCAACAGCAGCAGTGGCGGTGAAAGTAGCCATCCAGTTCAGCCACTAAGGGTGTGCTTCAGGTGAAAATGGAGGTGAAGGTTGGGGGTGTCCTGCCAAGGCAGCTGTGGCAGGCAAGGCACCTTTAGGCTCAGTCAGTGATGGTTGGGAAGGGCCCTACAGGCAGCGCAGGCTCCCTCCCTAGGATGTCCCCTGACCGTGGGCTGGGCAGCAGGCTAGAACCGGGGTGCAGTGTAGTGGGCCCCTCCCCAAGGGGGGGCAGTGGCATGCAGCAGAGGACCCACCCATGGGGCAGGGCAGCAGCCCAAGGCAAAAAGGGGTGAAGCCAACTTACCCCCAAAAGCTCTGAGAACAAGCCAGTAGCTAGCAGTAACCAGAGGCAAAAAGGGACCTGGCCATCCTCTCCCCAGAAGCTCCTGAAACCAAGCTAGCAGAAGCATGGGCCAGGAAGGGTAACTTTCTCCCAGAGGCTCCTGAGAACAAGCAGCCCTGAACTGCTTGGCAGGGCAGCTTTTTATACTCTTGGCCCAAGTCTCTAGCTCTCCCTGGCTGCAGATCTGGGAGGAACTCGGCAGGATCAATTTGTCCCAAGTTGCACAGTTTTCCCCACACCAAAGTGCATGTTTAGGCATGTGCTCTGAGGCGCAAATGTCTGGCACAAATTTGTGCCACTGCTATTTGAGCTGCTGCAAGCACATGTACCTACCTGTCAGTGCAGGGGGTCTCCCTCTGTACCAGCAAAGGTGCTAAGTCATCTGATTGCTGGCTCTGGGAACCCACTAAGCTGGTTCAGACCCCCAGAGCCAGATGACCATTAGCTGATTAACTAGTTAATTGAGTCTTAGGTGTAATATCTGCCAGGGACCCAAGTCAGTCAAAATTAATGGAAACTGAAATGTTTGTCTAGCTGAAAAATGAGGATAGCAGTATCTCCTCACTTCCTTTAGAACTGCATTGAACACATAAAATGTTAAGTAATCTCAAAAATGGGGCGTTGGCATCTGGAAGTGGGTACTAAAAATTAATGAAAATAATCCTTTTAATTAATTTTAAGTACCCACCTTCAGATGCTTTACTCTCTGTCTTTAGTTTTCTATCTGTATAATAGAAATAATACAAATTTACCCTGAATGAGGGGAACTGTAGAAATAAACTCTAGTTCTGACATGCTCAAATACTGTGGTAATAGGTCACTTTGCTAAAAACTTGTTAGAAAATAAACTCTACACTGAAGAAAAAAGTGTAAATTGTATTCAGATGGTATTTAATGGGGTCCTCCTGTGTGTTAAACACAAAAAACTGAAATGTTACATGTCCCTTGAGCACTTTCCATCCTCTGCCCTGAATGCTGTAGGATCTTATAAGACAAACTTAGCAATTGCTCATGTAATTGTAAGACCTTACCTATTAGATATACTTGTAAAACATTTGGATTATGGTTGTATTACTTTACACCCTTAATTTTAATGTAGTTTGTTTAGATGCAATAACTTAAAGGACAGGAACATACCACTGGAAGGTGTTCCTGGGCCACCATATCAAATCACCTGCAGTCACAGATATTCATTTATCCAAAGCCTCCACAAAGCTGTCACTTCAAACCCTTGCCCACAGTTACCACAGACTATATGTAGAGTGCTGCAAGCAAAATCAGAGAAAACAAGGGTCCTGCTACTACAATGATGTGACAATGTAGTCACAGTGAAATTCACCCATGAACTTTTCTAGATGTTCTAGTGCTTGTCATTTGTGTGTAAATAACTTCACTCTTGTCTGTGGTGGTGCTGCTAAGACTATAATAACATCTGAAAAAAAATGAAGAACATTGATTTGCCATTTTATTCATTTATTGGATTAGTATGCTGTTCTATCTTCAGGGTGTTTACAATAAGAAACCAAATAACTTATTTAAACAGAATGAAATATTAAAATAATATTACAAAACTCCCTCTAAATTAAAAAAAAGTTCCAGCGCTTTCCACTAACTTACCTCTCACCTAACAGGAGTGGGGTTTTTTAATTAAACTTATTTTCATTTTGAATTTTTTTTCCCTAGGTTTAGAGGAATATTTGGTATAGTAATTTTGAATTGGAAAAAAAAAATCAGCATTTTGAGTGAATAAACATTTTATTCAACCCAAAACACTTCTTGGGCTTTTCAGTAAGCCAAAAAAGTGATTTAAAAATAAATAAATATTCAGTTTGACCAAAAACATTTTTTTTAATATTTAAAACTTTTTTTTCTGTACAGTCCCATATTTATCCAGTTTCAATAGTGTTATAATCCCCTAAAAACAGACTACGCGTGTGTAAGATATAATTCTTTGACCTGTCAGAATTCTAGGGGAAACTATTCAAAGGATATAAAAGAAGAAACAGCAGCTTAAGAAATAAACTAAAACAGGGCTAAGTGGCTTCCCATGAACCCCTGCAACTGCCTTTCCCATAGCCTCATGGTAGGGAAGGGGCTGTGTAGCAGGTCAAGGAGCAGTTCACCACTGGTGGTAGTGCCTGCACAACAAGGCAGAAGATCCCGGGGACAACGATCCTATAGCATCTGGCTGGTGCAATGTCTAGCCTGGGGACTGCATACTGCCACCATGAACAGCCCCCAGCTGCGGGGAAGTTAGCTCTGAACTGAATCTTCCCAGTCCCAAAACAGGTGCCTGTAATATACTTTGTCCCCATTTTCGCTGAAATTTGGTCTGGTGTTGGTTGCCAGGGACATAGGAATGTTTAAACAGGGCTAATAAAGTTCATAGGAGACAACAGGGATGAATTCATTCTTGATTTAAGTGCCTGTCATCTGGAGTGCCTGCTTAGTTTACAAAGGAGAGTTTTATAGCAAACCTCTCTTTGTTTATGCTTTATATAGGTTGAATTTTTCTGTAGTCAGGATGTCCTGAATTTTGTCAGCTACTTGTTTTTGTTTCAGAGGTTGTGTTTAGTATGCCCTGGTGCCACAAGAAACTGAGTTACCTAATCAACAGTTTCTACTGGTTTTTATTAACCAGAAGATGCAAACAGAAATATGCTGTATCCCACAGAAATTACTGTATTTTTTGTTAGGTATGTTTCTATTACTTATTAGAAGAGCCTTGTTCCCTAGAGTTGGGCAAACTACAATATTTGCCTACAGAAACTGTGATATATGGGTTCAGTTACTTCCTAGCAGTTCCATCATATTTCAGAACAGGAAGGTAAAGCTATAACTTTTTGCTTTAAGGAAACAGATTTATTTGATAAGTCCCTTTATGCATCTCTGACTTTCTTCTTGTGTCAGTAAGCTTTACCTGTTTTCAGTATTTGTAGGTATCCAGAGACTGGTTCTGTTTTGTGCATCTGGATGTTTATAATAAAAGAAATTTTTCCCCCTTTTGTTCAGCACCTCATGACTCTTGCACCCTTAGTTTATAATTACCATATTCACTCAAATCCAAGGTGACTGAATTTAAGATGAGCTCCCTCTCCTCAAATAATTCAATTCTATATATGGACATTTTTTATAAATTCTCTGGCACCCTGCATGAGACTCAGTGGACTAGATGAAAATACTGTAAGGTAGATACATAACTGATTGGTTTATTGTGCTCATCAATGTCTGCCGCGGTTCTGACTTTTCTGACTTTACTTCTCCCGATGCCATTTCTTTTATGCACTCCTCATCCATGGCCCCACCAGTCATGTCCAGACATGAAGGGATGTGTGGTTTGTGGCACCGCAAACCTTTTTGTGGTGCCACAAACTGCCTGCAATGAATATTAAAACATGCCCCGTGCTGTAAATTTGCACGGTGGTGCCAAAATTTCTACCAGTATTTTCTGGAAGCAAAAAAAAAAAAAAAAGGCACAAAAAGCAGCACAATGCATCCAACAACAAAGGCTGGGCTGTCCAGAGCAGTGTTCAGGCTGCTGCCTAGGCCACCGTGCTGTCCAGCCTGTGCCCCTCATGCTCCAGTCCACCAGGTAAGACTCCTGGGGCTAGCAATGGTGCTGGCCGCAGCCTCCAGATCTCCCTCCCTGAAAAGCCAGGAGGAGCTGGGCAAGGGCAGCGCACGTGCAGGGGCATGTGCTGCAGCAATTTGTGTTGCTGCAAGCATATGCCCCAGCGTGTCTGGATGCAGCCATGAAGTCCTAGGGTGTGATCAACCTCTTCTTGGCCCTAGCCAAGCTAGTGATATTCCTGATATACCCAGGCAACTATGGGGGCATTTTCCTGTCCAGGGAGGAAGCATCAAGTTGGGATCCCCAGAAGTCTGTCCTGGGCCTGGTATTGTTTAGTATCTTCATTAATAATTTGGAGGATGGAATTGAGTGCACATTTAGCAAATTTGCCGATGCCATCATATTGGGTGGAGTTGCAGATACTCTGGAGGGTGGGGCTGGGTTTCAGAATGACCTTGATAAACTGGAGAAATGATCTGGAATCAGTAGGATGAGGTTCAACAAGTGCAAAATCCTGTACTTAGGACTGAACAATTGCGTGCACAAATACCGATTGGGGAGGGAGTGGCTAGGCTGCAGTACTGCAGAGAAGGACATAGGGGTCACAATAGACCATAAACTGAATCTGAACCAACAGTGTGCTTTTGCTGGAAAAAAAAAAAGGCTAATAGCATGCTGAGCAAAGCAAGGAAAGTTATTTTCCTGCTCTGTTCAGCACTGGTGAGGCCTCACCGGGAGTCCTTTGTCCAGTATTGGTCCCCTCATTTCGGGAAAGACGTGGACAAATTATAAGGATTGAAGGAGAGAGTGACAAAAGTGATGGGAGGCCTGGGAAACATGAGTTATGAGGAAAGGCTGAAAGAGGTAAAATTATTCAATTTGGAGAAGAGAAAACTGAGGGAGGATTTGATAACCACCCTTCAGGTATTTGAAGACTGTTATCTGAAGGATGGACACAGACTGTTCTCCTTTTACAGGGGACAGGACAAGGAGCAATGGTCTTAAATTGCAGCAAAGAAATTTAGGTTGGGTATTAAGAAGAACTTGTTCACTATGAGGGTCGTTAAACATTGGAATAGGTTACCCAGAAATGTTGTGAAGTCTCCAGCTTTGGATGTTTTTAAGAGCAGGCTAGACAGATACTTAAGCTGGGATGGTTTAGTTAGGTATGATCTTGCCCTGATCAGGAGGTTGGACTAGATGACCTTCAGAGATCCCTTCCAGGTCTGCTATTACATGATTCTAATGAGGCCAAGAGCTTAATCGGATTCTGAACAAGAAGGGGCATTTGAATCTTCCCGTTTCAGAGCATAAGCTAACCTCCTGAAAAAAAATGTTCCTGGGAGGCAGGTTATTCTATTAATGCCTTCTTTGAGGTCCCTTATGTCTTCTGAATCATATGACAATTGTCACTGACAGAGGTAGGTGTATTTGTTACACACAAGCAACCTGTGGGCCTAGGCCACTCAGCGACTAGAGACCTCCCACTCAGGTTCTAGAGATGCGGCCTAAATGTGTGACAATTAATTTCTTAGGACAACTAAAGACAAAAGAGCTGGGAGTGTGGATCACCGGTTTTTAATGAGTATTCCAAGGGGAGACACTGAGAAAACCACATCAGCCAGCACCCACTAGCTCTCAAACATATCCAAGGTGTTACTAAATGCCTCCCAGTTTAACCACGCAGAGATGTACATGGATGAGGGACAGAAAACGGCCCCACAGTTGCCCAGGTACACCAAGTATATTGCTAGCTTAGCTGCTAGGCCCAAGAGAAGGTTGGCCAGGAGGTCCTGGGACTTGATGGAGCCACAAATGGGGAGAGCATAAAATAAAAGGAGTGGGGAGAAGCAGGAAGTTCCGGAGAAGGTGGAAGACCTGGCACTTCAGATAGCAAAGGGAGACCGTGGTGCATGCGTGGCAGAAGTGGCAGGTGTTGGGAGTTTCTGTGAAATGAGTCAGAAATGTATCCAAGGCAATGGTTTCATGTAGGAGTTGCTAGCTGAGGTTCCTAGTGGCTCATGGGATGAGGGTAGAGTGCAGGCTGGTCCACTGGGGACCCTTGCCCTTGCCCTTGCCCTTGCCAAGGTTGTCCTGCCACTTTGTGTCTGGCAGCCCAAGACAGGATGCTGAACCACATGGTACCCTGGCCACTCCTATCTTCCTGTGTTGTCAGAACACCAGGTAGGAACCTCAGTCCTCTCTTTCCCATTAATACATTCTTATTGCTCTTATCCATGTAACATCTGACTGCTGTTATTAACACTTTGCCCTTGACTGGTGCCTTTACATGAAGCACACTAGACTCGGGAAAAGAAAGCTTCATTCATCCATGAGGGAGTCATTAGAATTTAAGTGAAAAAACAGGTGCAGAATGTACTTTGTCGTGTTGTCTCAGCATAAATCATCCAGGGACCCTTCTCTCCTGCCACGTAAGGACTTTCCATCAACATGTATGATATTTGAAAAAGGTTGCATAACAAAGACAATCAACAGAAAATGTGTACATAAAACCCAGAGCTAATGACTTCTCAAGGGGAACATAAGCCCTCTGCCAGTGATTTCCCCCTGTGAGCCTTCAGCCAGTGATTTTTCCTGAGGATGGGATATTTCAGCAACTGTTAGAAAATTGGCTGTTATTTGCTAGCACTGGTTTGAGGGACTTCACTGCCTCAGACACAATGAAATTTGTCAGATCTTCTCAGTACCAGTCAGAGCTACATCAAGCACTCACTGAACGTCACCCTGATCTGGGCAACTCTCAATGCTCCTGTCCTGCCCTTTATGCCAGAGCTGTCCAAAGCTAGGAGCCCCTTTTTTCAGTTACCTACATATTGCACTGAGAAAGGTTTCAATATTTTTGACCTGATGGGCCTGAAGACTATAATAGGACTGGCTTGATGACCAATAACCTGACCCTGCAATCCTATCAGTGGCTGAAATCAAAGCCAGTCAAGTGAATGGAGGGCTTGCAGGATTATGACCTCAGCAGGGCGGGCGGTGAAGCAACTTTGTTGGGAATGCAATAAAACCCAATCACAAAAAAAAATTATGCGTACCTGCACAGTCCTTAAAGTTGCCAGGTCAGCACCCTCAGCCTGCATCTTTCCATCAGAGATAATTAAATGCTACAATCCACTTGAAGGACAGTGTCTTGATAAAGCGGAAAGATAAGTAGGAAAGTCAAGCTTTAGAAGCCCAATTTTGCCAACTGCAGCAGGCCAATGCACTTCATAGTTTTGCAGACTTTTAATGAATGCATTAATTGCAAAAATGAAGGCTTGAGCTTACTCTCCTCACTCACACTACTGCTGGTGGAGTCAAATAGGAATAAGGACAGCAAGGTCCAGCTCCGAGAGTATATCTCACCAGAGGTTTTTAAACCCATGTTTTGGGCTTACAGGGATACAGGATAGGGATTTTGTTTGTTTGCTTCTTTTGCTTCACATGGGCAGGTTTTGCTTCACATGAGCCCAAATAAACCACAAACTCAACCTGAAGCAGCTCAGAGCTATAGCAGGACACCTAGGCTAGGTATAGACAGTCAAAAAGCCCAAGGCTGAATCGATTCAGTCTTTGCAGTTTAGTCTAAACTGCAAAGATTAAATTGAAACAGACATTTACCTTTGATTCAGGAAATGTAGCCACATGCTTGCAGTGGCTCTCTGACTGTGTGTTCACTTCCACTTCCTGCTGCCCCCCAGCTCTCTGGGATTTGCAATCTTGAATTACAACAACAGGACTCTGCAGGGTTGTCCATCACTTCCTCTTCCTGTTTCCAGGTGCCTCTGGGATTTGCCAGTAGCAGCCAGCAGTAAGTTTGAGTAGAGACAGGAGTGTTTAACCCACCTCCCAGGCCCCAGGCAGGTTTGATCCAAATAAGTTTAGTCTGATACTACATTCAACCAGGTTTATCTTAAAATCAGTTTCAGCCATTTTGAAACTGGTTTATGTGCACTGAGCTTCTGTTCTGTTGCAGTTTTAAACCAGTTTCTGATCACTTAAACCAGTTCATGCGTAATTTCTGTCCTTAGCCCTAAACTCCTGTGCCTACCACTACATTCCACATGGAGCCTGGGTGGGTGACAAACTCTTAGATGTGGGCTCTGCTCCACAAATGCTGGCCACTGACACCAGCCCAGCCTTCTGTTCATGATATCACTTGCTCAGCCTGAGCTCTGTGCCTTAACATGTCCTCATAGCGTCTGCTATTTCGTCCCTCGTCCTTTATTGGAGGCACAAGAGGGAGCTCCGTGCCCATTGCTGCTGCCATGCCATTTGTGGCAGCAGCTGTTTTTGCACCTCTCCCTCCAACAAAGTTGGCACCTGGGGCTTCTGCCCCCCTCCACCCCCATCGGTTATACTAAATCCTTTATCTTTTCTTATTTTCCCTTCCTACCCACCTTCCCCTTCTTACTCCCCTCCTGTTCAAATCCCTGTCTCTTACATGCACCTTGCCCTGTTCTCCAGTATACATATGCAATTTAAAATAACCTAAAAAAACAGTTCCCACATCCCCAAATCCCACAGCCTTCTGCATAACCCCTAGTAATCCCAGTGTCATCTATTCTTTGTACCCCTCCACTTTCCTACCTCCTCCCTATGTTTTGCCTTCCCTTGTCCCAAATGGTGCTGTTAAAATCTGCATGGAAGAGACCAGAGGCCTCCACCCCAGATCCCAGTGCTTTGCTTTTTGTGCTTACATTTGCATACAGTGGTTAAAGTGCTACCAGCTCAGAACTCTCTAGTCTTCTTCTCAGGGGGAACATTTATTATGCAGGAAGGAATGAGGACACAAAATACCAGGCAGGCAGCTGTGGATCAAAATGCATAACTATTTGTCTTGCAGGACTATTGATGTTACAAAATAGGTAATAATAATAGTACTGTGTAAATGAACCTGGGCTATCACCACTAGTATGGGGTTTGGGCACAAGCTTGAGTGTCACCTGATTCATACACATAGAACAAAATATGTATACCTATAGAGCTGTAGAGGCAGCTCACAACTGTATAATGACAAAGTGATGCATGAAGAGAAAAAAATATATATTCCCTGTCTATGCAGGAGCTGGGTAATGTAAGGGTTATAGGGACCAAAGCAAGCACCAGTGAACAGCATGAACAATACCATGTAGCAGAGAGCTACAAGACAACTGTGCCATGTTACTCTTCCCACAGGCAACCCCCAGATAGTCTTTCCAAGTAGTGAAAAACATGAAAAAAAGGGAGTCAAGGGATCTCATACAGAAGGGCCAGCAAACAGAATAATGAGAACAGAAGGGAGATCCTTTTACACAGTTAGTTTGGGAAGGAGAACATGGATAGAGTAAGGAACCAGAGGAAAGAACTTCATAGCCGCAGCGGGCTTGGAATCACAGGGTGAAAAGTTGAGTACATTAAAAAGTGCAGGCTGATGTGTATATGCAGTCATGCCCTCTTCTGGGCAGACTTCAGATCTGCTGAAAGATTTGTGGTGCAAAGTGGTGACAGTGAGAAGACAAACTATCCCTGTAAACCTTTTGTCATGGGAGAGCAAACAGGAGTTTCCTCTTCAACACAAGTGGTGGAGTTCTGCCTCTTTTAGAGAAGGAGGGAATCTTTATTTCATTATGTTTGAGGTAGCAATCCAATGACCATGGCTCACTGAAATACTTTATTACAGCATCAACCCATGTACACAGAGCTCCTGTTCCAGAAGAAGCATCTTGCCATGTGATTCACTCTCTGTGCAGTTCTCACAATCAGGGTGAGGTATAAACACAAGCTCATCCCCTGTGACAGGGCATCCAGTCTGCAAGACACGCAGAAGCAGGGACACAGATAATCCCCAGTGGTTCTTTCTTACCAACCCAACTCTACTGGAAAATGTGCCTTGTGCTGCTTGGTCCATGAAGAAGTCCACAGCCCCTGGGAGCTTTCCATTAAACAGTGTAGGACTCAGTACTTTGCCACCCTAAGTAAAAATGAGTTACGTATGTCTTCTTCCAGTTTCCCAGGTATTACTGACCTTATACACTTCATCCTCACACAACAATTTCACTTTTAATAATCAATACTTCCTCCAGATGATGGGAACAGCCATGGGTACCAAAATGGCCCCACAGTATGCCAACCTTTTTATGAGCCACCTGGAAGAAGACTTCCTCAAGAACTGCACCATCAAACCCTTGTTATACTTAAGATATATCTATGAGATCTTCATCATTTGGACTGAAAACCTGCAATCTCTGATTGAGTTCCATCAGAAATTCAGCATTCACCATCCCTCTATCCAACTTTCTCTAGAATACTCCAGCACCAACATCTCCTTTTTAGACACGATGTTCAGTATCCAGAATGATCAAATACAAACCATGTTATACAAGAAACCCACAGACCAACATATATATCTGCACAGAACCAGCAATCACCCTAAATACACCAAAAAAGCTGTGATATACAGCCAAGCCCTCAGATACCACCGAAATTGCACTGAAGAGATCACCCGGGATTGCCACCTCACCGATCTTAAAACGGCTTTCACCCAATAAAGACACTCCTCCAGAGAGATAGATCACACTTTTGAAAGAGCCACCCGGATACCACGTGAAGAACTACTGCAGTACAGAAGAACGCCCCCCACCCCCAATTGCACACCGCTAGTTATGACATATCACCTCTCCCTCGAACCTGTACAATTGCAACCCATACTAGACAGAGAAACTACTCTTAAAAAGATCTTCCTAGAGCCACCCATCCTAGCCTTCAAACAAGTACTGAACCTCGCTAACCTCATCGGCAGAAGCAAACTTCCTCAGGCCCAGAGCACACTGAATGGATCCAGACCATGCCATGACAAGAAATGCAAAACCTGCCAACACATCTCCACCACCCCCACAATTACTACATCCCACAACAGAGCCATCAGCATTCCCAGATCTTACAGCTGCACCTCTCATCCAATGCACCAAATGCCCTGATGGAAAATACACAGGAGAGACCAAACAACAACTGCGCACCAGAATGAACACACACCGGAAATCTATCAAAGACGGGAATACCCAGTTACCTGTGGGGGCACATTTCTCACAAGAAAACCACTCTATCTCCTATCTCTCAGTCCTGATCCTCAAAGGAAACTTACAAAACACTTTCCAGAGACGAGCCTATGAACTCCACTTCATCCACCTCCTGGATACTAAAAAACATGGACTAAATGTAGACATTGGATTTATGAGACATTATAACCTGCCTGACGTCTGACTCCCTAGGTATCTCTCCACTATTCATCCCCCTTCTCTCTCTTCCCCCCCGGCCAGCCTGTCTCTCACCCACTGACACCTCAGTCTACATTTTCACTGACTGCCTGTCTTGTATGCATACGAGCCCAGCCTCTGGCTTCTTTACTTTTCATTCCCTCCAGGAAGAGCACACACCAACTGCTGAAACTTCCTCAGCCTGACAAAGGATTTTTGAACCCAAAAGCTTGCTTAATAATTATTTTCCAACTATTTAAGTTGGTCTAATAAAAGATATCAGATTCATGCAAAGAACCTTGTCTGCCTATGTCCTTAGACCAACACAGCTACAAACTACACCCCTTCTTCTAGTTTATGTTTTTTGCTGGAGTTATCTAATTAATAGTCGGTTTTTTGTACTCTGCTACAGCAGGTATGGCCAACCTGCAGTGCAAAGGCCACAAGTGTCATGGGCAGGTTCTGTGTGTGGCTCATGGCACATCAGAGATGGGGTAGGCAGTACATTGTCAGGTAGGGCAGAAGCAGAGGATTGGAGTGTCACTCAGGGAGGGCATGTGGCTTAGTTTGTGGTATGCTTGCCAAACCCTTAAAATTGCAACAGGCCTAGAAGACTCCCCCTTCTTCCCTCAGGCACTCAGATCAGATGAAAAATTATCCCTTGGCAAATGCTGCTGTGCCAACATGGCTTCCTGCAATCTGTTTCCCATTTTCCGTCTCCACTTCCTTCATTGTTTCTCTTCCCACTCCTGCCCATAGCTGTTTCCACCCTTTTTCCACTTCTCTGTTCCATGCCTACTTCTCTCTCTTAAGTTTTCTGGGTCTGATCTGTAGCAGCCACTAATGCCTGCTGGAGCTGTGCATATTCTGTGCTATATTCTTAAGGAATCAAGCCTGAATTTCAGAAGCCAAAGCAGAGGTGTTCAAAAGCAATGGATGCTGGTGAAAACTTGCCAGCAAGTGACTATTCCATGGTTTCCAACCTGGAGGAGTGTTCAGAGAGGATGACAATGAAAAACAAAAAAGACAGAATTATTCTTGGAAGGGGGAAGTACAAACAAGCTGGTCACCAATGCAACCCTGTTTAGTTAACTAATGTCTCCAGAGTTCATTGCAAGTAATTGAAGTAACTAGACTAATAGTTAAAAAAAACAACTAAGTACCAAGGCATCTGTTCATTTGTCTTTGTTTGCTAGAAAATAGATCATAACTGATGGGAAGCCTAGGGACAAGGAGCCTGATTTTCTGTTACCCTCTTGGTAGAGTCATTCTCCTGAGTGGTAGACACTTGGCCTAATTAGGTAATGATTTTCATGTTGCATGAGTGCCCTGTTCTGCAGGCCAGTGAAGAAGTAGACTCAGGGGAAAGAACTAGGTTTATTCTGCTTACAAACGGTGCCATTTCTCCTGTTTTTTTGCATCTCCTTGGGGGAGATGAGGATGGTGAGGGGCCCAGAATCTATTACAGAAAGGCTAGGTAAGAGCTTCCACAACCCCTCTGGCACTGGCAACTGATAAGGGGGAGGGGGGGCACGGCCCCCCCACCCAAGATTGGCACCTGATTCAGCACCGCTTAGGACGGGGCAGTTTTTTTGCCATGTTCAACAAGCTTTAGTTAAAGCATCCCCACTGCCATTTTTCAGCTCAGGGATGCTGAGACATGACACTCTAGGCACTTAAATTAGAGCATCTCTTGGAGCCTGTCTAATTCAAGTACCACCCCCCCACACACACACCCACACACACACACACACACCCCTCCTGGAGCACGTGTACAGAAACTACATAAGCCCGGTTCCCTCAGCCTCTCTGGGATTTAGGACCCAGAGGCCTTGTTCTCCCTCACTTCCAATCACAAATTCTCTGCCACTGCCTGAGCAGGTTTCTTTGTCCAGACATACCTTGTCTCTTTATGTGCCCCATGCTGCCTCTATTTTCTGGGGCATACAGGACCCCAAGTATCTGTCTCACATTCCTCTCTCAAGTGTCTCTGAACTTTCTGAAGCTGCACTGCCTGGATAACATTCTGCCTTGCCATAACCTGCACCCATAACCTTCACCTTACAGACTCCACAGAAGACTATAACCCTTTGCAAGCACCTTAGAGTCCCAAGGACCCTGTCCCTGTTCATTCACACAGTCTCTCCAGCAGAGAGAGATGACTTTCTCTGCTCTCTAGTTTCCTATTGCAAACACAATAGGAGGTTCCTACCTGGCTGGACTTGAGGATCTACAAGGTCCCTCCTCACCCTACTTCTATGATTCTATGATTCTTACTTAATCCCAAGCAGACCACAGCACATACCTGTGTCCACTACTTTGCCTGACCTAGGCAAACAACATCTCCTGCACAAAATTTACAACCCTACACAATTACCATACAGCTCTACCTTACTACAAGTCCTAGCTGAACTCTCTAAATAGGGTCACTCTGTATCAACAAATTGCCTGATCTGTCAGGTTACTGCCCTCAAGTTTCAGTTCCAGGATTCCAGTCAGCCATTGCTGGCACTGGACCTGGTCCCCAGTTCCTGAGTCAGAGTCCCTAGCCCCACCTTGGGCACTAATTCTTGGCTGTGGATTTAGGATCCAGAGGCCTTGTTCTAGGGGTGGGGACAGCGGGGGGAACCCACCCTCAGACCAACCACAATCTTTCCATTTGATAATAGGCAAATTTATTGATACACAGTGATAACAGAAAAGAAGCAATGCAAACAATCAAGTAGTTCTATAGCTACCAATCCTAGGGCTGTCACCAGAGTCAACATACATCTGGACAGGACGCAGTCTCCACTCTGAGGCTCTCTCTCTAAGGTGTCAACATGCTGGAGGCAGGATGCCGAGGCCCCCCCACACACCCCGGGGTGTATGATGGGTTGGTTGTATGCCCTCTGTCCATGGTGGCTTCAGGGACCCTTCCTGGGGATGGGGATGGGGATGGGGACCCCTCTCAGGGACGAAAAGAAGGAGGAGGAAGGGACCATTTGTTATTCTCAAGTCTCTGCTTTTGTATTTTCCTTCCCTCCTGATGACTCCTGATGATTCTTCATCCATGGCTGTCGCTGGTTGGTTATCTTTTTGTGGTCACGCTGTCTATGTACTGTGTCATTAACGCATTTCAAGCCCATCACATACACACCTACTAATCTGGTCTTTCCAAGCCTTCTCCTAATTTGGTCTGGTCCACCAAAACTGGGACTCAGGCCCCCCTGCTCTGGGGCCTTTAGCTGGTGTCACTTTATCTTGTGTTATGGGACAGTATGATATATGCTTTCATTTCCCAGACTGTTTTACTAAACTATGTGTCCTTGTTGTGTTAGCTGACCTGTCTGCCTTGAAAGCTGTGATCTCATCTTATGGCATGCCCCACTCAATTCTCAGGCTATGTGTCCATCCATTGGCCTTGTTGTGTCAGACAGCTTGTTTGCTTCCAGGGCTGTGAGAAACTTTGTGTGTGAGACCCAAGCTCCTTAGAAATCAGTTAACCCCTGCTGCCCATCTTAAACCATTTCAATGCATACATTTATATCTATCAGCCAATTCCCAAAAAACAAACCTTTAAATACCATTTCTAAGCCAACCCGCCTCAGTAGTTATGTCCCCCAGTCTCCTAATCATTTTTGTTGCCCTCTGCTGGACTTTCTTCAATTTCTCTACATCCTTTCTGCAGTGGGGGGCCCAAAACTCCAGCCCTCATCATTTGCATCACAGAGGAGGTCAGAAGTAAGTGCCTGTGGCAGAGCACTCAGGTGCCCTGTGCCTGAGAGCAGAAAACAGCTTGGGAGAGACCCCTAGTGGCAAGAAGGGGGAGGCTCATCTGCCAGTCACCAGGGCTGCCAGAGTCACAGGTGCTGGTTGCTAGGGCAACCAGTGGGGAGCCAGCTGACAGGGAGGGGCAGGGCTTGGCCCTTCTTAAGCCCCAGGCTTGAGACCAGGAGGGCAGTTCTCCTCTGGTGGCCAAGGGAGGGGGAGCTTGGCCAGTGCAGACAGAGGGGAGAAGCCCAACTGCATGAGCATCCTCTGATCGCTGCTATGCATTGGAGTATTTCCTGGTAGGGATTGAATGTTGTGTAGCTGGATGGTTTAGCTTTTTATGTTATAGCGCAGGGGCTTTGTGTTTTTGTGTTTGCTGTTTTGACTGGAGGACCAGGTGAGGCTATTAGGGTTTGGAGGAGGCCTCATAGGGACCCTGGCACCAGAAAGGGCTCAGCATTTGGGTGCATTGACCCCAGCCCCAGAGTAAGGGAGGCCATGAGGAGCCCCCAAAGAAGTAAAGGAGAGGGCCAAGTCACAGGTCAAAAACCATGTCAGAACCATCTGCAAGGCTTGGGCTGTGGCATAGGGGTGGAAAAAGGAGCTGCAGATAAAGTGGGCAGCCTCCTGCTAATTGTATCAGTCAATTTAATCAATTAAGATCAAGGCATGGCAGATGAGTAACAGGAGGGTGGAGTTCACCAATAGAAAGGTTCCAATAGCAATACTCCTATTAGAGTGCCTCATAAAATAAGCCAGAACTGGGCTTTTTCCTGATTCCCATATTCCCCTGCAGTGAGGCACAAGCTCTGTGTGGCCATACTGGCACTTCATCTAGGGCAAGATTTTCCACTAAGAGTTGTGGGGCCTCACCCCATGATTGCGAAATCAAATTTCACACACAGTCTCTACTGAAAAATGTGTCTGACAACATGAGGTATAAGAGAAAATTATGTGCTTGCTAGCTCTCCTGTATCAATGTAAACTAAATCCAGCTTCTCCCTTTAATAAATACATAAATAAAGCTGCCCAGACTTAACCCTTCCTTGTCTCCATGCAGTATAATCTTGTTTATGCAAATAAATCTTAAAATTATATTATTAGACAGCCATTTACAAGAAGAACTAGGAAAAGCAGTCCCCTGGCTCTTCAAACTATATTTCCCAGAATGCCCTTGGCTGAGGGTCAAGCATTGCCCCTTTTTTCCTATGCATAAAGGCTGCTTGTATTGCTGGGTGTGTTTGGTGCAAACCCACAGCCATGTTCGTGCTCTCAGTGACCATCCCATAGCATTGTCAGTCATTTTCAGCACAATGTTGAGGTAGTGCCCCTGATGACCAGCAGGTAGTTTGGGTTACTGGAGACAGCAAACTACCTCAGAAGACAGTCCTTCAGTTAGGGAGGGGTTCCCAACCTTTTTTATACTGCAGACTGGCAAACGCATTTAAATTTAAATATAAATATTTAAATTAAATGTTTACATGGGGGGGGGAGGGGTGTTGCTCAGATCAGGTTGTGGCACCACAGCCGCAGGCACCAGGGGACCCTGTAGGGGAGGGGGCTGTGCAGGTGGTAGCCCAGGGGGACCCAGCTCAGACTGCCTGGGAAGAAGGGGCTCTGCTGCCTTCCCTAGGAGCAAGCAGCAGAGCCACAACCCACTGACTCCCACTGCAGGCATTTCCCCACCCACATCCCCTGACTCCCAGCCATGGGCAGGGATGGGGGGTCCTGCCCAGCACAGGCCCTGATACCTGCTGCATGAACAGTACCTCGTGGGGTTCAGCCATGGCAGCAGAAGTGGGATGGGGTACGCTGAGCCAGCTGCCTCCCGCCCAGGACTGCCCCGCTGCCCAGTTTTAACCCTGCATGTGACTGCCAGCAGCCCAGCAGTTGACCCTTTGTAGCCCAGTTCTGGGTGACAGCCTGGTGGTTGGGAACCTCTGCCTTAGGTAACTCCCTGCTTGGCCAGGAAAGGGCAGGGCTGTCCAGCAAAAGAAGATGAACAGCCTTCCTCCCAAAAGACAAACACACCACCATGCCCTTAATATCTGTTTGTCTTGTTCCCAGGATTTATCCATCTCTCTCTGACTTTGGCTCCTCAGTCCAGTGGGAGAGAAGTAAGCAGGGCTTCTGAACCTGTGGCACTAATGCCCCTCTCTCTTCTCTTTGTGCTGCATGTGGCACCACTGCAGCAGGGAAGGTGCCCTTTAACTCTGGGCTAATTTTTGGTTGGGGTGCTTGGGGCTGGGCCCAGGAGATGGAATATGATAGTCACAGCTTTCGGGGCTTTAAAGCCCACTGGTATCCTAAAGCGGTAGTTCTCAACTTCTTTTGTACCAGGACCCATTTGTAAACATTGGTCAGTCCCAACCCAGTGCCCCTCACTCCCAACCCACTGCCCCCAGTGTGTGGGGCTAGGTGGGGGGCAAGCAGACCCTCACAGGCTGTAACTCTACCAGCCTATAAGGGAAAAGCCCTGGTTTACCACATTTTTCTCCTCTAAAGGAGAATCCATTTTTAAAGTTTGTTGATCCATTGTTATGGTTTGTTTGCAACCCTTTCATGTATTCTTGCAATCCACTTTTGGATTGCAACCCACAGGTTGAGAAACATTCAGTAGCCTTATGGCCTGAAGGCCCTTTCAGGATGTGAGAGGTGAAAGGAAATTTTGGTTTCTGTGGTCTATTCAATCTCAGGATTCTCTGCTGGAGGGTCTACAGTAAGCCTTAGGCTTCTGCAAGAGGTTTTGGGAAATAGGTGCATGTTCCTTGTGCTGGGAAATGCCCCCTCACTGCAGATAGACCACTAAGCAGCACTGATGGTAATAACCATATCTTGTACAGGGCTTTTCAACTGAAGATCTGCAAGTACTTCATGATGCTCTTCAGGGTCATAACACTGCTGGGGCCCGATTGGAGCTTTCCATGAAAACTAGTGGATGCTGTATTGGTTTTATGTCTAGCTATTGAGGACTGTGGATTTGTATATGACTGGAAACACTAGTTAGATGATGAGGGAGACTTAACATAGAACAGGCAGTGATAACCAACTGAGAAAAAGAAAAAGTTTATTTGCATTTTATAAAATGGAACAGTTTTTCTTTCTGTTTGTGGAATACATAATTATAAATATCTATAAATATTCTGCTAAACCTGTGATCGTTCAAATAAATAAATAAATACTGCAATATATTAAACAAAACGAAAAGAAGAATGCTTTCTTCAAAGCTGGTGATGGCCAGCACCTCCTTAGAAGAATGAACTCCAAAATGCCCCCCTAGTTCTGCACGGTTACAAATAGATTTTTGATGCAAACACCATTCTACCTTTATTTCTGGCATAAAAACTAAATATTCCTGACTATCAGGGAAGATTAAGTGATACAACCTTTCTCCCCACCCTTCAGGACACACCACTTTTTGAGACGCTCAGGTCTAGCATGGTTCTATAGTACTATAATGCTCTGTTATACTCTGTAGGTGTTAGTATTGTAAGGTAGTAATATGCAGTATTGCAACTCTTACTGAGCCCTTACACTCACAGGGGCAAATCTTTAGATGGTATAAATTGTCCCAGCTCCTCTGACTTCAGGTCTTGGAGACCTATAAACCAGTGAGGCAAGAAATTTATACCAGCTGAACATGTGCCTTAGTAACTTCAGTAACATAATTTGCATCAGCCCTTAATTTTCACGATGAGCCCAATTCTCTTTTCATGTACACTGGTAGAAATCAGGAGTGACTCTCCTGAAGTGAATGGAAGTGCACTGGCATGAGAACAGAATGGGGCCCTGTGTGATCTTTTTTACAATATGTTTGTATTCTTAATGCCCAATTCTGATTCTAGCTTACATCACTTGTACAGAAAGCATGGCTTTCCATTAGGATATTTCAAGTCTTAATTCCACTTTTAAGAAGTCCAGAATATGCTCCATTGGGTAGACTTCCTTTTTTCTCAATATGATTCCAGTACAGAGTTCTCAGGGGCCAAAGGCCAAAAAAAGAAGAAGTGAATCAAGTGGAATGATTAAAAATATAATACATAAATAAAGTCATTTCCTGCCCATTGTATAGACAGCATAGTACAGAGTCCTACTAAAACTTAACCTGTTAGTAAAAACAAAACAAAATTATCACTCTTTGACCCCATTTAGCTTTTTGAAACAAAAACATCCTCCCTCGTATACCAGTGTAAGTCAAGAATTGCTCCCTGGGAAGACACTGTCATAAGAGGAGAATCAGACCCAGTGTCTCTCCCAACTTAAACTGCAAATAGCCTCTGAACTGCCTTGCTGGCCCAGGCATCAAAACAGAGATCCCTCTTCCTATTTTAGGGAGAGAAAGCTATTGTAAAAGACCATAGCAGGACAGTCAGCCCTCACCCCTTTAAATCTAGAAACATTTCATGCAAGGCAGTAGACACAGTGTGTCCAGTTCTGGTCCCAGTGTAACCCCATTGACCTTACTGACATGACTTTGGATTGACAGTGGGATCAGATTCTGGCCTGCTGCTGCTTCTGTTATTGCTCTAGATGCCCCTGTGCCTAATGCATAGTTATCAGGATGCCTTGGGGCTGTCTAAATACATTTAAATAAATAAATAAAGCATTCTAGTGAATCTGCATCTTGAAGGGGAAAATACACACACATTCAAAATAAAGAGATCATTTTAAACATCCATCACATTTGACTCTCCTGATTTCTCCCTGCTTCCAGTGCATGTCTGGCATAGCTCCATAGATTTAAAACCCATGTAAGTGAGATCAGAATCAGGCATGAAAAAAAGGACATGGTAAAGCCATTAAATATAGATACTGCGCCAGTACTCTTGGCTGGTCCAATCAGTGTAGCTGTTCTGAAGTCAGTGGAGCTCTGGGGATTTAACTCCAGCTGCGGATTTAGAGAGATTGAGAAGCTCTGCTCCCCAGTCATCTTTGGGCAGAAACTCTTCCAAAGCTAGGAAACCTATTTAGGATGCACAGCACCAACCAGGTTGCTGGTCAGAATCCACGCAGTGCAAGTGGTTACCAGGACTCCTCACACCTAGTTTCTTAAGCAATTGTAACAGCAGGAGAAGCATTAAGAAAGCAGGGCTTAGATTCAGTGTTTCTATCACCTCCCTCTTTGTGTTTAAAGATGATGAGTTAATTCATCCCTGGTAAAGCTCCACTGAAGTCAGTCATACTTAAATATTCCTGAAGGCAAAGCATAGTTTGTTTGACACCTGCCTCCATGTTCTGTGCAAAGGACCTGATTCCACTACACTGAAGAACATGGGAGTAGGAGCCACTTGCTGCCACTGCTGCACTGAATCATTTGATCCAGGAAGAGACTGTTTTGCATAAGAGAACAGCACCTGGTGCATTCTAGGTACTTTCCCTTCAGCACATCTAGCCAGTCTGAAGGTAAGGCTTCGCTGTCTTAAGGAGTTTGGATACAAAAAGAACTGTTTTGACCAGCACCTTTACCTAAAGCCCAGCCTCTTTTTTTGGAGTTTGGAATACATGTTTCAAATTGTCTTTCATATCTGTTCCCTCTCCTACTCTTAATTATTTTGAGACTGGTTGCTAAATTACCAGGTTAATCTTAAGAGTGTTTCTAGGTTTATCAGAAACATGAAATGCCAGAGAAGCTCATCACAAGACAGCCTTATTTGGGATCTTTTCCAATCCTGTTTTGCAGATCTATGGGAACAGATTAAAATTTAGAAAAGTACAAAAACTCCATCAGACCTCTCCTCTTCTTGTGGTTCCAGAATTTTCCATTTATCTGTTGGTGAAACTACATTTTAACTTTGGGCAAACCTCAAGAGAGAGGCCCAGTTCTGATAAGTGAGCTTATCTAGAGTGTTTACCAGTCCATCTAGATTGAACCAGGCTGGAAATCACAGGAGAAGGAGGGTTTTTTCCCAATACTTGCAGATCTTAAGAAAAAAGTATAACTTATTGTAGGAAACAATGCCAGGTAGGGACAATGCCATGTAGGGACTTCCCTGTGCAGCTCTGCAGCATGATGTGACCCTCCTGGACCTTCAAGGAAACATCTGGGATAGACTTCAAGTCTTTCACTCCAGAAATACTCATCCTGACAGACTCTAGCTAGAGGAGTATCTCCATTACCAGTTAGAGCTGTGCAGGGCCTACGACACACAACTGAGCAACTGTGATTTTATCCAATAGAGTTTAGTAGCATACATACCAAAAACACTAACCTGGTGGATACAGTTGTGTCACACCTGTTATTTTTGATACCTCTTGCTCCTCTCTGGGTTGGAAATACTGCAAAAATAACTTTTCTTCATTTTATTTCCCTACACTTCTGCCCTGGACCTTGACTGACTGCAAGGAGCACAATATAGAAGGAATTATGAATACAAAGAGTGAAAGACTGCCAGAGCCTTTCCAGACCTCAAAGTAATTTCAGTATGGGTTCAGCATGGTCAATTCTTATTGTATCCAAACTAACTCTTTCTCCTTAGGACCAAATTCTCCTGAAAATTAATCCAATTTTACTCTCCTTTAACATCAGTGAAGTTACTTTGGCTTTACACTGGTGTGAAAGGAGACTTGGACTCTGATCTTAACAAACCAAAATACATTGAAGGAAGTTTTCTATAAAATACAATCAGTTATGTGCCCATTGTCCTAGAGTTTGCAGGGTGGTTTGGAAGTGAATTTCCCTGCCTACACTAGCATTAAGACATTGTAGGACCCAAATCTCTCAGGCCTCATTAGGAATTGTATACAATTAATTCCTCAGTGTTGGGTAGAGTTCCTTCCTATTTACACTGAGGTAAGCAAGAGGAGATTTGGACTCTCCAATGTGTGGTTTGTATTATTACCTTGCAAATATAGCTTATTTCAAGTAACATAAAGCCCAATCTGTAAAAATACATCATTCAATTTTCCAGTAACAGGTCATTCTCACGAACAAAACTCAAATTCATCTTTCAGGTTTCTAATAGGTCATGTGAAAGAAGGTTAGAGATTGGGTATCAAAGCTTCTAGGGCACGAGCCAGTTCTTTCTGTCTAATATATTCACCCATGTCTCTAGTCTATGGTGGAGCAACACCCCATTATCTTGTAATGTAGAAACGAGGGCTGGCGTGCCTCCTGGCATCCATCATGGAATGAGGGTCATCTGGGTTGACCACATCGTTTGGATTGAATCGCATGGGCTCTCTGGGCAGGTGGGCGAAGTTACTTTGAAACCATTGTGGCAGGGCCTGCACTGCAGAGATCTTTCTCTGGGGGATCAACATCTGGTGGGGGTCCGTAGGATCAATGTCTGCATTTCTAGTGTGCCTGTGGGGTTCAGGTGTGTTGAACCGAATTAGAGGGATCTCATTTCTCCTGGACAAAAACTGGGAATAAGGTGGTGGGTTCATACCAGGGAAAAAAGCTTGCTTAGCTCTGCCCAGGCTGACCAAAAAGTGGTACTTGGGAGACTGGTACACGTCATATCCATTTTCCAGTGTCCTTTGTTTAAACACACAGTCCTCTTGATTGAAGTAATGCTTAAGAAACAAAAATAGGGCAACTGTTAATGGTTCAGTGGGTTAACAAGTGTCAGTAGGCAACAGGGGGACCAATGGCTACATCTGGCGGTTCTCATTCATGTGAAGAGCTCCACTGGCTTCAACAGGCCCTTTCACATGAGAAAGAAGTGCAGAATTAGGCCCTTTGGGTTTTTTTACAAAGGTCTTAAGGGCCCAGTACAGCAAGTAAAAGTGCCTATCAGCCATCCTTGATGCTTATCAGAGCTGAGGGGGCTTGCTACCATCAAGGATGTACTAAGAGCATTGTAGGACTGGACTCTAATTTCTCTCCTCAGACCCTGGCTTTAAGTAGTAGCAAGAAAGTCTTAGTAAAATGTTAATCTGATAAGCACTCATAGTCCCTCCAAGTCTTTGAGGTTATATCTCTGTTCATATAAAATAACTTCTGTGGAGGCTTCAATGTCTTCGCAGACATACCCACAGATGACATGGATTTGGACCTTCCCAGGCTTATCCCATGGCAGTTCCCTTGGTTTTGGCACAGAGTGTTGCTGGCATAACTGACATAAAATTAAGTCTGTTAATATAACTGACTAAAAGCAACACATTTATTTTAGACTAATGGCCAGGTCCTTGGCTGGTGTAAATATGTCAGATTAGTGACTGGAACAATGGAGATTTACACCAGTGAAGAGGTAGCCCCATAGCAGTTGGCAAGACTTGCTCTGCATTTCACTCAAGTCTCAGGAAGGTTAAAAATACTCACTGATCCAAAGATATTTCCTTGGATGTCCATGCACAGATAGCACCCACTCTTGACACCAGTTATCACCACATAGCCTGTGTTTTCAGCTTTGATCATGAGAGCACCTGCAGAAACAAAAAGGATAGTGTCCAAAATCAGGGAAGGGTTTTTGCCTTTCAACAAAAAATTAGCTGAAACTTTCTTTGCAACCTGTTTTCTTGGCACTTTAAAGTTTAGTTAATCACAGTTTTCCAAAGTGGCCTCTCTCTTTAATTTCATGCCAGTGAAGCAAATACTTTTTTTTTTCCTGTATTTTTATTTCAGTCCAATGAAGCATAGGATAGCAAAGTCTCTTTGCTTTGAACTAAGGTGCCCAAGTACTACTTAAAACTATGTTTATGGGGCACCTGTGCTAAAAGTTGCAACAGTTTCAAAAAAAGTAAAATGTATCAAACATAGATGAGCTAAGTCTATGGGAGTTGTATACAAATCACTAAAGCTATGTTTATTTCAAGGTCAATTTTTTCAAATTTACTTTTTTGCTCCCATGTGCTCAGGAAGAGCAGGTCTGACAGTAAGGAGTGGGGGAAGGGGCAGTAGGGGGTAGGGGCAGTAGGGGGTAGAAACTGGCAAAGACAAAGGGGTTAACTGATTCCCCCAAATTTATTTTCCCTGCTGTAGCTGTGAGAAGGGGACAAATTCAAGACAAACCTCCAATAATTAGATCCTAATATGTAACATTTATAAATTTTATATTATTTTCCAGGTATAGAATCTAATTATTGGAGGGTCATCTTATAATCAGGGTTATTTTATAGTCGAGTAAATACAGGTAGCATTGTTCAGTTGTTCCAGTGTTTATTTTCTCATAAAAAGTCATAAATTAAGCAATAGATCTTTTATCCAAAAAGAAAATAAACTTTTATCTCTGTTATCTACACATTATCAGTTAGGAGATGTATGCTGCATTAATAAGATGGAAAGCAATCCTCAATATTCCTAGCAGGTTAACGTTTGAGTTGTGAAATGACCAGAGTGATTTTTAAGTGTCACAAAATGCATCTGAATATATGGCTTCACACTTAGGGTAAGTTTTGAACAGCAAAAGAGGAGTTTCTTAATTATGCTAGAACAATAAATTACTTTGAGTCAATTTGTGAAACTTTTAGTCCCAGTGGAGATCAGTTACATATGAGAAGTCCCACAGAAGTCAATGGGAGTTAAAAGTTTACCCATCATAGCCTGACTTTTGCAGATTCCATTATTTAATTTACAGTTGGACATACAATTATTCATTCCATATGCACAGGGATATTTCTCACACAGTGATCAGATGAATAGTTCCCAAGCTTTTCTCTCAAGCAGATACCCAAAGTGAAAATTTATTTATGCAAGCACATGGATGAAATTAGCCATCTTCCATTCACAACAGCAGGTTTTGTGGATACAATCTGCTTGCCTCTATTATTTGCACTTTCCTCAGAAAATGAAGTGGTTAGATTTATAAGCTGCTTTGGATGTGTCACTGTCCAACACAAATTTGAGTTGTGACAGGAAACCAGGGACATACCTATAGAGAGAAGTTGTTTCTGGCAGTTTTTGACAGGTATCCTGCATTTATTACTTATAAAATGAAGACTGAAGGTCATGTCATTTGGATTGTTTTAAGTAGCATTGTTAATTTGTTAAACAAAAGGATAGGGTTGCCAGCTCTGTTTGAATCTATTCTGAGAGGTTTGTGGAATGCCAACGTACCCATGACACACAACATAACCATGCCTGTGTGCTTAGGTATATCAGTTATTGATTATGGTGCATAGACTTTACATCAGGAAGGCAAATGTACTTTACTGTTCCATTTTTAAAAACCCTGTATAGATCAGATTCAGCATTTAATATTTATGTTCATGAATGCCCTATCATTTATCTCCTGGGTGACTCTCAGCAGTCTCCTGGAGATTTATATCTAATTCCTGGAGACTCCAGGGAAATCCTAGAGGGTTGGCAACCCTACAAAAGCATAGTCTTTAACTAAAGTCTATTTTCCTTTTATCAGGAGGGAAAATGCAAACATTTAATTAACCACTGCTCTCCAAGTGTGAATACATCTCCCCTATCTGGTCTCCAAATAATCTCAGTGCACTATTCAGCCTCCTTGCCCTAGCTCTCTTTACTTTGTCTCACCTGAGGTAGGATACTTCCCAGACCCTGAATGTAGAAAGTCTGTCCTGTTCAGGGGAGGTCTGTGTGTGTAGCAAGCTACTTACTGTAAATGGTTTGGTGAGGGGTCCCATCCACATAACCATCAGGGCTGATTTGCAGGTGAAAGCTGTTCTTCTCGGTAGACGTATACAGGTGCATCAGATGATCTGTGGTTCCCCAGCTGGGATTGAGCAGTGGAGAGGAGTTGGGAAAGGCAGCTGTAGCCTTCAAGCTGCACAGGACAAAGATCATGAAGTCCAGGCGGCTGTACTGACTGGTCTGCAACATGGTGCTCTCTTCTTAGTGGCTGGTGCTGTATCTGAAACTCGATACTTCTCACTCCTTCTTTCCTGCCTCCTCTCTGTGTGTATTTGGAGTGTGAGTCCTCAGATGGGTTCCCAGCTTGTTAGCAGCCACTTATAAAGGGCAACTGAGTGACATCACACAGGAAAAGTTTGTTGTCCACATCCTCGATTTATTTATTTATTTATTTATTTTTGTCAAAGCAACATTTTAGGCATGTCCTGAGACCCAAGGAAAGGCAGGTCCTCTGTGCAGTGGCGGGGGCAGGGGCCGGGAAGAATACATGGTTTTTAAAGACAGCCTTCAACAGTTAAATGTATGATTAGCTCTTATCTGCAACACTGACATCAGAAAGCTTCTCGCCCCCTGCTCTTCCCAAGAAATAAGGAAAGAGAAGTCATTATTGTACTGTATGACTCAAACTCAACAGTGTTCATTTCCCCTTTTTCCTCTGGGTTCAGATTTATTTTTCCATATTTTTCGTGTCTGAGCTGACCAAATTACAGGGAACTTCCTAAAATGCATCCAATGTCCTCAACTCCCTCTCAGGACAAAGACACTTAGCACTTTGCTGGATCAGACCCACAGTTTGTTTCAAGAGACAAGTGTGCAAGTGCATGGGCTTGGCTCTGCTCTCATGTTGGTGAAAATCAGCAGTTTACTGCTCCAGGGGAGTCACCTTTGGGCATTGCTCTACCAGCTGAGGGGAGAATCTGCCCTTTTAACATAAACTCTCCTTATTATTTCTTCCCTCTTAAGTTCTTAATTTTGAGCCATCTCCATAGCTTGATTTACAGTGACAAGGCAGCTGGAAGCGTCTAGAAACACTTGGCAAGAGACTTTCGTTTATCCGTTCCTGCTTTGAGCACCTAGATGGCACTCCTTTTACAGATTCTCAGCCTGCCAAACAGACTAGCCCGGTGAATATGAGCTGAATCTGATCTATTTAACCCATGAGCACATTTAGGGCTATATATATAGCAAGTATCTTCTAAAAGTCATAAAAGGGACATTGCCAAATTGAAGTAAAACCTGTAATGAAAAGTCATTTGGGACACAACACCAGTTGTCAAGCTGTCTTGCTGATTTTGATGCTGTTGCGATCATTTGGGATTCTTTTCCCTATTTCAAACTTTTCTTTCCTACCTTGCAATCAAAATAAATCATGCAAATAGGAAAGGAAACTGATAGCACAGAGAATCTGTGAATCTGGGTTATGCTAAAGTTGCTTTCAAAGACATGGAATGACATGGAAGAATTGGTGGAAAAAAAATAGATTTTTCTCTCTCATTTAGAGAAACCCGATTACGCTTTGTAACGTACATTTTCAAGCAGACACAGGGAAAGGTTCCCAGAATCTCCTTCCATCTGATGCACCAAATTCTTAGTTTCAGTTGATTAATCTGGAGCAAGGCCATCAAAGTCAGTCAAATTATTTTAGCTTTACACCAGTATCATGGAATCTGTCCCAATATGTTTTGCTGTTCAGTCACTATTTAAAACAAGCATCTTAGTGCCAAATCCTACTCAGACACACCTGTGTAAATCTTGACTGATCCCATATCTGTGTACACACCTGTGTAAATGACAGCAAAATTCTGGCCCCAAGTGTGCAATGTCAGGCCTCACAGTGGGGCACACTGACGAAGCTCCATTGATCGATACCCACTGAGGAAATGCCTCCTAAAGTTTTATACAAGGAGGTTTTAGGGCGTAGTGACCGCCGGGACTGATAATCTTTCCTTTCATTCAGGAATTCCATGTAGTGTGAGAATGGTCTGATCAGTGTTTTTATCTGTGTTAGAATTGTTTGATGGGGAGCTCTTCAGGTTGCTATTGGGAGCACAAGTATTTCCCCCTGCTCAACCACCCCCTGCTCTCCCCCCAACCCAATTGCTGCCCCATGTAGTTCAAGGCAGTGTCAGAGACAGTATCCAGCTCCAGACGCTTCTCAGACAGGTGCAAGCAACCCTGGAGTAGGTGACTGTGTCTTTCCTCTGAGGGCTCATCTATATGGGAAAACACATATGAGGCAGTTGTGCCCACAAATACACAGTGCTGTTTCATCCATTAGAAAGAGTGTGGCCACATCCTGTGACAGCTTAGCATTGCTATGTGACATGACCCATTAGTCCAACTCTCAAGCTCACTAGCCCACTCAAAGTGATGTGCAGAGATGGCTACACTCCTTCTGTCTTTGGAGGATGCACTATGTGGAGCAGTGCAACTTGGTTTAAGGACCTACTTCCTGGCTTAGTGAACTTCCTGTGTGGGCATGGCTGTCTTCTAATTCCTGATAGTTAGAGACTGATTTACAACAAATTTTAAATCCTGGATAAAACTGTTCAGCACCTATTCTATGGCATACTCTGCTTATCCACATAAGCCTTAGGACTGTGCAAAGCTTCGGGTGGTGATTCAATTCGGAGGAGATTCGACCTGATTCAGTGGCCGAATCTCTGAATACAAATCGAATCAGGGACTACTTTAAAGGTCCAAATCGATTCAAAGCTCTCCAAACCTTCAGCAAAGATTTGGAGAGGTTTAATGATTTGGGCAGTCCCTGGTGGCTGCAACATGGAGATGCAGCCACTCCAAGCTGGTAAGTACTAGGTGCTAGGGATTGGGGGGAGAGGACCATGTGGGAGATGCCTGACAGCCCTCCCAACCCCCACCCACTCCCAGAGGGCCCCCCCATGGCTGCCCTACCTTCCCCCAGCTCAGTACTTTAAAAAAAAGCCCCAGTGCTCACCAGGTGCTGCTAGGCAGGGGACGATTCCCACTGGCCCACACTGCATGGGGGGCTCTGCACGAGCCCCCTCGACCTCCCCACCCCATGGCTGCCCCACTTGCCAGGGCTCTGGCCCTTTAAGAAAAAAAAGTGGAGAAAAGCCCTGGGAGTCACCACTCCTCTGCAGCCTCCGGGCTTGCGGGGCTCCTGTAGAGCCACCACCTGGCAGGGCAGCAGGGATTGCCCCCTGCCAGCAGCAGCAGTGAGTCCTGGGGTTTCTTCAGGTTTTTTTTTTCTTAAAGAGCCAGAGCTGGCCGGTGCAGGGCAC
>NW_017728931.1:10595909-10640831 GCF_001723895.1 Crocodylus porosus | reverse complement strand
GTAGTGGGGAGCAGTGGGGGTTGTCCCCTTGCCCAGAAGCACCTGCTGAGCTGGGGCTTTTTTCCCCCTGGGTGCTGAGAGCTGGGGCAGGCAGGGCAGCCATTGCTGTGCTGGAAGTGGGGCTGAGGATGGGCCTGGCCTGGCTGATTCAGAGATTCGGCTTCTGTGAAATCTCCAAATCAGATTCGGCCAAATAGAATCAGGGCAGTGATTTGAATCACCAGATCAAATCACTGTCCCCCGAATCGGCCAAATCCGAAGTGAATGCTAGCTGCTTTACACAGGCCTAGTAAGCATCCAGTCACACCTTATAGGTTCACCTTCTTTGAAATAGAGCTAAATCACTGAGAAGAACTTGTTCAACCTCCATCTTGGTGGATGACAGATGTCCCTTTCCCTATGTGGCATAGGAGCAAAAGCCACTGCTGGGTGTTTCACTGCTCAATGTTTTGCAGAGGTTCCAACAGGGTCATTGCTGTCCCTGATATTACTGAACTGTGTTTGTTTAAGCTTTCAGGCTAAAGCAAATTTGCTTAAAATCTCAGCACATTGACTTAGGTGCATGTTTGTAATTTATATATTTGTTTGTTTCCCCTTTTTTCTTCCCAGTTGAACCACATGCTCCATTGAATGTTGATATATGATTAGTTTGTGTGACATTTCATTTTGGTAAATGAATTTATATTACTTTTCTAGTCCTTTCCATGTGTTTGACAGAGGAATGGGGTGCATCCTCCACAGTGCCTTGAAGACCAAGCCATAGTCTGGGGAAAGACCAAGAAAGAGATTTTACACTCTAAATGGACAAAAAAAGGGGTAATTGATTTTCTTTTCCTCCATCTTGCAGGTGGGAAGAGAAAAGCACAGAGTGATTAAGTGACTTGGCCAGGGTGGACTGGGAGCTCTGTGACAGACAGAGACTGAACCAAGAACTTCCGAGTCTGAGGCCAGAATCTCTAACCAGAAGACCATTCTTGGCCTCTCTGATTGTCCTGTGGTTAGCCAAATCAGGGTATGTCTAGACCGCAGTCACAGCAGTGGCTGCAACTCAGGGTAAACACACCCAAGCCAACTCTAAAGTCATCAGTTTGAGTATGGGCAATGTAGCTGCAGCAGCAGAAAGCTCTCTGTGGGCTATCTGCCCAAGTACTTTGCTTCTTCGAGGCAAGTGCTGCAGCCCTTACTGGGCCCCATGCTGCTGCAGATATCAATATCTATTTATCTGTCAGTACCTGAGCTAGCTAATTTTAAAGCTAGCTAGGGTATGCCTACATCGTACTACAGTCTTGGCATGGACTGCACTCTAAATGCACCTTTCGCGGTCTTGTGTACAATATATCACTTATGAATTTAAATATTTACTGAAACGGCAACGTTGCTACTTTAATGTTGTATATATTTCATTTCATTTTGTTTTTCTCTTCCTGATTGTGCCATGTAATTACCCAAAAGGCTCTGGCAGCTTTTTGTAAGAAGAAGGGTGTTTGAGTTTGTGGTGTTTGAGTTTGTGGTTTTCCTTTTGCCCATGTAGAAAGAATCTTATGGTTTTCAGAATCTTCCTGTAGCGTTGTCCGACTTTCACCTCTCTTTCTACTTACCAACTCCTGAGCTAGAAAAACTGGTATTCCAAAAAGATAGGCAGGAACTGAGGACTGGACTCAAATGACAATTCCTTTTTCCCTTCAGATATCTGAAGTGGTAGGAAGAGGAAAAGGGCTGCTAGCTTTAAAGTTATGACAATGAGGGACACTGGAATTTGTGGCCGCCTATAAGGCTGTTCTCCAGGATCCCCATCAATAGTTTGTGAAAGGTGGGAGTTCCCCGAAGACTCCTGTCACTTTTAGAATGACTCAGATGCCAATGTTTGTCTCCTCTCCTGGAAGCCTTAAAGCATAAAATAACTCCTAATCTCTCAGTTAGGTCAATTCTCTTTCTCATACTTAGGTTCAAGGGCCATTAATTCTGTGAGGTGATTTTTTTTTTGGATCAGTAAAGTGAGTAGAATAGGTTCTGTTGGAATTGATATTATCTAGTCAAAGGTACTCGATGATTCCAGTAATAGCAAGTATGGGTGTCCAAAAGGGAACCAGGATGTGACAGCTCAGGAAGAAAGAGAAGAATAGTGTGCTTTAAATGTATGAATCTTTCACCACCTATTTAGAATAGACCCAGTTCAGTCCTTGAGTAAAAAGACAATCCTCCCACTGAAATGAAAAGGAGATACATTGGGGTTGAAATTGTCCAACTAGCTCTGAATCAGGTGAGATCAGGTCATTTTGTCTGCATCCATCCGTTATAACCTAAGAGTAAACCCACTTGCTCTTAGGGTCAGCAAATCAGGATCAGATAAAATAAGAACTGACTCAGGCTTTTGGCCAAGAGCTTGACCAACAGCTGTTTAGGGGTCTGATGACTTGATAATGAAAAACATTCTTTGCCTGATTGTCCACTTGAAGAGTCTGGCCCAGAGGCCTAATTACCATAGTGTCATGAGAAATATTGCTTGAGTGGTATTTACAGGCCTAGAGGAAGGAAAATCAGAATTTGTGAGGGTCTGTGGTTTATGTTGCAGTGCTGGAGATAAAATTAAGTAATGAAGGAACTAAGAAGGTATAAGCAGTGCAGAGCACAACCTTTATTTTCATGAAATATTAACTGATATTTGGTGTTTTGTTATAAAAATGCATTATGTAGGATTAGTAGGGTTAGAGTGTTATTGTAGTTGTGATGGTCCAGGTAATGTATGACAGGCAAGAATTTGTGTTATCTTCGGACCAACTCTATAGTTGAGAGAGCTACTGGGCAAGCTTTGGGGCATCAAGTGTTCTTCAAGTCTAGGTTTGTTGGATGAAGAGGCCCATAAGCTCTATTTCATTATGGGTGGATCTACACAAGTAAATACAAGTACCATCCTGCTGCAGAGTTTTTTACTTCACAGCACTGCCCTGGCTGGCTGGAGCACAAAGGTGCTTCAGTGTGGGGGCTGCCTGCCAGCCAGGGCTGCTCCAACCCAGCTCAAAGTGCTGTGCTCCTGGGCACGCATTCAAACAGCAATAAACACCAGAGCAATAAAGTCTGGAGTCTATTGCTTCACATTAATTGCACATGTAAATGCACCCTGTTATTAGCAGGTGCATGTTTCCCTATCCAAAATACTGTTATGTTACCTACTCACAATAATTTACATATCCAATGTGTATACGCTCATTCTCTCTCTCAGTGTCTGGAGAAGAATCCCTTCTTGACCCACACTCTCAAAGTCTGGCTTGTGCTTGTTCCCTTACTTCCCACATGTAATGGCACCCTTCTCCCACACAGAGTAGGGACATCTTTTCTGAGCCCATGGAGTCATTTTGGTTTCTGTAATCAGATTGCCTTCTCTCCTATTCTGTTGTTTTCCATCCATGTGTGTGTCTCTCTCTGCTTTGGCTGGCACTTGCAAACCTTTTAGTAACCATCATTTGGGCATGTCATGCTATGACATTTATTTCCTCTTGCTGGCCTTTAATGAAGACATTAACTAAGATTGGATGCAAGGCGAATATTTTGTAACTCCTGTCACTCATTACTTGTTCTCCTTCTCTCACCACTTGCCACAGGGTTTATCTAAATTACTTTAAATCCATGTTTTCTAAGTCACAATGTGTCAGCAACAGTGTTATTTCTTAAGCACCAAGGGAGGAAGTATGGTCAGTGATGGGATTATTACTGCTTTTCTGGCAGGCTACCTTTGCTGCTGGGGTATTCAGGGAAGCTTAATATACTATACTACACATGACAGTTTTTTATTAGTACTCAACTTGTGGCAATACTTGGATACTAGTCAGGTCACCAACCCATTGTGCTTGGTGATGTCCAGGCTTTAGAATATTTTTGGAGTGTATAATTCAATTCCTGTTAAGTGTCAAAAATTAGGTGAAGATGTATTGGCAAGTTGGGTAGATCCAACTATATTTAAGGCGATCTGATGCTTCCTGTTATAAGACCCTGGTCAGATTTGCTGTTGGATATTTCCACTCCTCCCCCCTCCCCTTATATCTTAATTGCTAGGTAAGCTCTTCCATGCCAGGTGTTGAAATGGTTATGAAACATGTCAACACACTGGCCCAGGATTATGTAGTAACAATGGCTGTTGAATGTGTAAGACCCAAGCCTCATTTGCTGCAGAAGTTGAAAAGGGTGCAGTAAGGTCATTCTCCCATTGTACTCAGCCTTGGTGAGGCCACAGCTGGAGTACTGCATCCAGTTTTGGGCTCCACAATTCACAAAAGATGTGGAGAAGCTTGAGAGGGTGCAGAGGAGAGCCACGTGCATGATCAGAGGTCAGGAAAACAGACCTTATGGAGAGAAGCTGAGAGCCATAGGACTCTTCCGCCTGGAAAAGCACAGGCTCAGGGGTGATCTGCTGGCCACGTATAAGTTTATCAAGGGTGACCACCAGGATCTGGGGGAATGTCTGTTCACCAGAGAGCCCCAAGGGATGACCAGGTCAAATGGTCACAAACTCCTCCATGACCGTTTTAGGCTGGACATAAGGAAGAACTTCTTTACTGTCTGAGCCTCCAAAGCTTGGAATAGACTGCCACTGGAGGTGGTTCAAGTACCTACTCTGAATGCCTTCTAGAGTCATCTGGATGTTTACCTTGTTGGGATCCTATGACCCCTGCTGACTTCCTGCCCCTGGGGCAGGGGGCTGGACTTGATGATCTTCCGAGGTCCCTTCCAGCCCTAATGTCTATGAAATCTATAAAATGTGTCAGGGTATTGTAAGAGATGAAAGGATGGGCTCATGGGTAAGGCAACTGTATGCTTTCCTGGAGAACTGGATTTCATGCCCCCTTCTGCTAAAGAGTTTCTGTGTGTGAGGCTGAGAAAGTCATTCAAGCCAGTCTTTTTCATAATTGGTTGCTAATTGTGTGTTTTTATTTCCTGGGTTCTTGACTTGTAATGCTGGAATCTGACTTGCAGATGTTCTGGGCTCTCACACCTGCACCTGAAGTCCCTATAAACACTACTTTGGACATATAGCGCAGAGGTGTCAACAAGCTTATGTTGTCCATGAGCCAAGTCTGGGCTGCTGGACTCCTTACTGGTCAGATAAGCCCCTTGGCATCTTCAATTGGGCATTTGTAACTAGTGACCATTTTACCTTTGTTTCTCTCTTCTTTAGTTATTCTTCATTAAAATAGGACTGTGATATCCCATTAGCTAACTGGGATATTGTGAACATAAATTCCTTCATTTCTGTAAATTAATGCCACAGTGATGAGTGCCATAGAAAAGCCCATGAGGAAATGGATTATTTGTATTCAGTGCTGAATTTGAACAGCATATAGTAAATAAGGTGCTGGATCACAGGCTGGACCATGAAGATAAAACAAAATATGGAGCAGATGTTCGTTAAGTGAGCACAGTCAGATTTCTGCACTGAATGAGGCAGGGCTTCTGTGAGGAAAAAATAAGCTGTGATCATGTCATTAATAGACTATAATATACATGTGCAATGGGGCATGTGTGCATTAAAAAAGTGTATATGTATTAAGGCCACAGAAGGAATCTCAACCCTTGATGTTCCTGAACTTTGAGAGCTTTGTTTTTCTGCCTTTATGTTCTTTCAAGGTAGGTTTTGGATGCAATATACAACTTAAAGTAACTTCTTTCTTTGTTACCTGCTAAAACCCGTGTGGTCAGCATCTGTGTGTTGCCCTTGGTGTGATTGCCGGTACTCCCTGTGCCTGTAGCTCTGTTGTTTCATTCGTTTAAGAACTTCAATCGACTGTGGCATGAGTAACCATGAAATTGGATCTTGGAAGGTTTTTAGAAACAAACACACAAAAAAAAAGTTTTAGCAGACAATCTGTGGTTTGTCCTGTCTGTTGAAGTGCACAAAGGGAGATCTTTCATGTTCATAAAAGGATCATCTACTAGAAATCTACCTGCAAGTAAAAATATACGTGCATCTCCCAGGTGTGTTAATATACCTAATTTGCAGTATCTTTGCAGGGTTTTTTCCCCACATTAAGCAATAGGTATAGCCTGTGCTCTCCCTATATGGTGTCCCAGCTGGAGATGGGGCAGAGGACTGAGCCATGGCCATTGTATCAATGCCAGCATTGGCCACTCTGTCCCCATGCCCTGGTGTTCTGGGAGCACTGTTGTGCATGGGGAAGCGTCACTCTGTCTCTTCCCAAGTTCATGTATGTGAGGTAGGCCCATCTACACGTTACACTTAAGGCATGATTAACTTGTTAGTCATGCCTGAAGTCGTCATCCAGCCATATGTTCAATCAACTAGTGGCATAATAAAAAGAGCAATAAGCTACAAATTATTCCACAAAATATCTGTAATAACTTTGTTGCTGCTTCCTGTCACACCGTTAATTGAACATGTGGCTGGGAGACCCGTCAGCTGATTGGAACTCCCAGCTGAGAGGGCCTATGTGCACTTCTGAGCCTGGAAGCTCCCAACTGATGCCATGGGTGGCCTCATGCACCCCTGCAGCTGAAAGACTGCAGCTACTGCGATCACCCAGCTCCTGGGTGCCCCCCACCACAGCTGGGAGATCCCAGCAGCTGTGGTCCTCCACCCATGGGGGTGCATGGGGTGCTCCTGTGGATGGGAGCCCCATCAGCTGAGGAAGCTCCCAGCCATAGGGAGCTTGCTTCTGGCTGGGGAACCATAGCAGGGGAAGCCTGGATTGTGTAGATTGTATATTAGATCCCATCATACTTTTACCTGCATGTGTAGAGGGGCCCTTAGCCATGGCAAAGCTCACACTGGATTTGTGACTTGGGATCTTGGAAAAGTCTCTGTGTTTAAGATGTTATAGAGCTATTTTTATTCCTCACCAGCTGCATCATGCGTCTTCCAAAAGTTCAGAGAATCCAGCTTTGTTCCTGTCCCCGCCCCCATTATGAACCATTATAATCATTTAGTCCTACGACAATGGTAGAAATATGAGGGCAGGGTGCTTCTATAACAGTTATTCTAGGAGAATGGCATGAGAAGTCAACAGTAAGTACTGTAGATACTTTCTGTTTGTGTGTACACTCTTGCCACAGATTTTAGCCTGAGTGTTGTTAAACACATCCTGCAATGACCTTTTTTGGATGGCCTGTCTGTCATACTGCCCACGACTAAAACAAACATCCTGCTTAGCTCACCTACGTGAAACAAATCAAGTAAGTGCAGCCCACTGGATCTGGGATTGCAGCATGTACTAGTAATTTTGGCAACAGGCTGCCAAAGGCACTATCTTGAATCTAAGGTCTTCTCTGCTATTTTCCCTTGACCATGGACTTGTAACCACGGTGAGAGTCTTGGAATGCTATTTCTAGCTTCAAAAATTGCAACTCAGCTGGGCAAAGCAGGTCAGGCAGACAGTGAATGTTGATGAGAATACGTAGTTTGACGCGCTTGTGCCCGCATCATGCAGGATGTACACGGGCTTCCTGAGAATTGCTCATCTTTTCTTTTTTAATGTCAAGGGGTCAGCATCAGGCAGAGTTATTTGCCTGAGCTTTCTTTTCTGCCTGGCTGTGTCTAAAGCAAGGTTTTCCTGTGTGCTTTCAAAACTACTGGGGATACTTAAATGCCACAGTTAATTAATATGCATTTAAAAAACCTCTCACCAATAACAATGCACTTTTAAAGATGACATTGATAGCAAAGCATGCATCTCTTGTAGGAAACTCAGTTGTGCTGTTTTGAGGTAACTATATCATTTAGGGATAAAGACCTTTGCACCAGCTCCTGTTGGAGTTATTGGTAAAACTCTTACTGCCTTAACTGGAAACAGGTTGCTCCTTATAGTAGGACAGCCAAAGTTTGCATACTGTCAAGTGTCTTTAGGAGCCTGACCTGAACTTTCAGAGGTAGTGAGCTTTCTGCAGCTCCTGTTGTCTCCAATATTGCTGGTCCTGAGTGGGTGCATCTACACATGCTGATTTAAGGAGCTTTAACCTGATTTAAGGCATATTAAGGATGCGCATCTACATGTGTGTCCTTAACACACCTTAAAAATGGTGATTTTAGGCACAAATAGCTAAAGCACATTAATGCATTTTTAGATGTGTTAAGGCACGTTACAGATTGACATGGGACTAACTTTAGTTCCACGTCAGTCTGCTCACACGAAGTTAATGTACTTTAATGCATGCATGTGTAGATGCAAGCCTAAATTGCTTTAATGCACCTAAGCTAATGTGTATTAAATATAGGTGCACCTAAATGCATGTGTAGACACACCCAGTGTGTCCAATACCAGCCTACTACTTACGTCTGATCTTACCAACCGCTTTGTGTCAATGTTTTGTGATAGTGTATTCCACGTTCTTTTTAGATTTTCTTTTAAGGATGCTGTGTGTTCACTTTTAATTTAATTAAATGTCCCAATAGCTTGTACAGAGAGTAAAAGGGTAAATGATTGATATGATTGACCTTCTGATTACCATTAGCTATTTCTCCATATATGTGTCACCTCACCTTTTTTATTTAGGCTTCCATTTCTCATGAGAAATCTCTCCCTGCTCCTAAAATTTTTTGTTTCACTTCTCTAAACTCTTTTTTTTCCATTTCTGTAAAGTTCAGGTGTGGATGCTTGTTTGTCATCTCTTTGTGTCTCAGGCCATAAGGCTTAGAAATAGACCTCAAAATGCACAGCTGTAAGGATGGCATTGGACATTATAAATCCTGTTCTCCCTCCACATACATCTCCATTCTGTTCCTGTATCTCCTTCTATTTTACCAGTAGTTTCATCTCCCTTTGCTGACAATTTCAATGCCACTCTCCCTGAACAACCTAAATCGAAATTAAACTCAGACTAAAACATGAGCTGAAATGCAAGCAAGCATATACAGTTTGTCTGAGATCAGAGAGCAAACTCATATTGAGGCATTTTTAACCTAGCAGACTATAGACTGAATTCTGGGAGACAGTGTTGCAATACAATAATGTCAGTAGAGGGCACTGTACAATACAGGGGCTAAATATAATTCTGCAAAAGAGAAGAATTCATAGGGTGCCTAGTGATGAGTTTTAAAAATTATAAAAAATAATATATTAGTCTATATCTTTAAAGCAGTGACATAAGTATAGCTAGATAGCTGGTATCATGAGTTCCCTTAAAATGTTGCAATTCCCTTTTCTATCATTAAGCTATGTGCAGTATTCTCTGTTTAGAACAGGAGCTAGCATAAGTGCTTTTGGTAACAATGTCAATGGCACTTTTTTAAGGATGTGTATTGGAGGAGTCCATGTAATGTTGCCCATTTGCTTATACAGCTTTTCAGAGTATCAAGAGCTTCAGGGCTTATACCCAGCCTCTTGGCTCCCTCTGCACCTTTTATTTCCTTGTGATCCTACAAATAAACCCAATCATTGGGTTTCCTGCCCCTCCTCTTCCTCTTCCTCTTCAGGCTTAAGAAAACTGAATTTTGCCTCTGAGAGTTATTCAGGGCTAAAAGATGCTTCTGGTTATTTAATGCCCTTATCTCCTTGTTTAATGTTTTACCAAGACCTCTGAACTGCATTCAGACTTTCTAATGCGACTGCTAGTGAAACAGCAGAGATGCTAGATATGAAGGGATGAGTACCTCCATGCATCCCTACACTCAGATGTAAGGAATTTGCATTTGCATTATATTTTTCCTTTTAACTTTTGCTGTTTATTTTACTAAAGCTTGATTCCTTTTCCCGTCCTCCCCCATCTCCAGTTTCATAATACTGATGCAGACCTTTCTGTTTATATATTTTCCCCTGCACACACTCTTGGCTCTTCTACGTTGGGGAGAAGCAGCCTTTTTAGAATGGTTGAAGCCGCAAATTGTTGAATATGATGGGTCACAGAGGGATCAAGAGTTAGCTTGGTGGGACAAAGTGGCGGCAGAGGGAAGGACAAGTGAGACTGCCATTTTTAAGGGACTGGTTCAGATCAACCATATCAAGGATGGATGGATAAAAAAGGAAAAAGTGGGGTGTATTCATGAAATGTATTGTGGAGAGGATCCAACTGTCATATGGCATAATCTTAGGCTGATCTAAGGAAAAATATTCTTTACACTTAGGGCCTCATTACACATTACACTGTGAGTTTCTCAAATGTTGATGGGTATTAGTGCTAGCTAGTGTTTGGAGCAGTCACACATTCAGGCTACCAAGGTCCTGGAGGACTAAAAAGTAAGAATCACCCCTCCCCCTTCTCCTTCCAACCCAGGCCCGGGTTCTCCTCTCCACACCCCTGGCCCCCTCTGCTTATTTGTGGCTGCCTTCACTATTTGTTCCAGGGGAGCAGGCAGAGAGGGGTTTACCTGCCTGCATGACCTCTGCTGCTACTGCTGCCGGATTGCTGCTCTTCTCTGGGCTGAGCCCAGCCCACACAGCAGCAGTGGTGGCAGCTGAGCTGGCAGGTTCCCTTCCCTACCTGCTCCCCTGGGACAGAGTGCAGGCAGCCACAAGTAAGTGGGGATGGGGGTGAGCAGGGGGCAGGGAAGGACAGTGAGTGAGGATCTGGGGTGCTGGAGACAGCAGGGGGCAGTGGGCTGGGTAGCATGGCTGGGTAACATGAGCTGGGTAGCATGGATCAGAGATAAACCTAGGCTGAAGTGGTGTAACTTTAAGCTGCCTAAAGAATGCTTAAAACTAGTTTCAAGTGTTAATGTGTGGACAATCCAGGGGTTAAGAGCTCCAAGGGCCACCTAAAATTAATGTGTAACAAGGCCCTTAGCCAGCAGGGGAAGCTGAGCATGGTGGATGGAGAAGGGGTTGGAAGAACAGGAAGTAGATCCTTATAGAACAGTAGCTGGCAACAGTTCGGAGCCATGGGCCAGACCAGCTCTGCTCTGGTTTGATGTGGGACAGTGTTCTGACCTGGCAGCCACTGTTGCTTCTCCCTGATGCCTGGCCCCACCACAGGTGAGGCCCCCCTGCTGCCTGAACACTGACCACCAAGGCCTTTCATTTTTACAGGTCATATATTGTTGACCCAGCATATGGTGGCCAATATGCAAATTGAACAAGTTTCTACCAATCTACAAGGTGCTAATGTATACATTTTTGGGTTCCTCATTATTCTGTGTTACAAGAGAAATGGCACTGAGTTTAGCTGGAGACATTAATGTAAAAGCTACGGACAGAAGAGCACGGCAGGTGTTCTTGAGGGACTGAGTGGAGTGACTTGAAGGACTGAGGATGAAGGGCTAGCAAGGAGAAGCTGAGAGTGCAAATCTGGCAGGTGACTATGGCGGCTAACGGAATAAAAATATGATCACTTCATAACTATGATATAATCATATGATTTCTGACGTCAAGTGAAGGCAAGTGGTTAGTCTAGGGCTGGCTTGTCCAACATACAGCCTGCAGGCCACCATGCGGCCCTCCAAGCCATTTTCTGAGGCCCAAGGTGCTGCAACAGGAAATGAAAGTAAACACTGCTTACTTTCATTCCCACCCCTTGTCCCTCCCCCAGCCCCTCAGCAGGTGACCAGTGAACATGGACTACAAGGCAGTTGGCTGCCCAGTGACTACTGGCCCTCTCCCGGGGGGAGCAGAGCCCTTCTCTCAGCTCCCCCGAATGCAGCCATGGAGGCCGGGACAGGTGAGCTCACACGAGGCAGGTCCCATGGCCCAGGCCAAGGCGCCCCCCCGCCCCCTGCATGCCCATCACACAGCTCCTTTAAGCCCCGCATCCGGGGCAGTCCACACTGCATCGGTGTGGAAGGGGCAGCACAAGGCGGGGCAGTGCTGTGCGGTCTGGTGCGGGGATGAGCGCGTGCCTGTGAAACATGGCTGCCCGGCTGTCAGTGGGGCCGCGTCCCTGGGCGGGATGCTGAGGAGGCCACGCGGGGGTGCCACACGCGTGTGTGAGCTTGTGAGGAGGAAGCACAAGGTCACACTCAAGCTTTCCTCCTCCTCCTCCATCGTGGGAGCTGGGGGCAAGGAGAGAGGCAGGCTGTATGCACATAGTCATGTGTGAAGACTGGGCTCCTCGTCCCCATTGGAGCCAGGCAGCGTCCTGAGGTCCTGCTTCTCCTCCTCCTCCTCCTCCTGCTTGCTGCTGCTGCTGGAGGCCAGCACCTGGCTGCTCCTCCACGGCTTCCTATACCTGGTGCTGTACACCTAGGTGTCCCAGGGCAAGTCTGCATTATGCTTCTTTCACTCATTGAGAAGTGAGTAGAAGCAAAAGTGTTTATTTTAGTCAAGTGTTTGGTATTATTTCATTGTTGCTTTTATATTGTTTTTATTTTGGATTTTAAACCACATTTCCAGACCCATTTCATTGTCACTTCCCGCAACTTCATAGGTGTCAAAGGTCATGTGACATCACTTCCTGATGTGATACCGCTTCCTGTGAGGTCTTTGAATATGGCTCGCCGGCCCACTGGGTGATAAAAGGTTCATGATCTGGCCCTACATTCAAAAGGTTGGATACCCTTGGTCTAGAGGATTTCATGAGGAGGACAGGTTCTGGGGTTACTTAAGCTGTCCCCCATAGCTTAGCTAAGGTCTTGTGCAGTAGCATTTTTCTCCTGTTTTTGAAGCTTGTTTATGGGAACCGTGCTTCTCATTCTCTTCCATTGGTGCTTTGTGTGACTGCACCAAAGGTGGTGGTGGTGGTGGTGGTGGTGTGATATAATAGACCAAGGCAGGGCTGTCCAACTCCCAAGAGCATAGGGGCTGCACACCCCACAGGCCACACAAGGGTAAGTGGCAGCCCAGGCCCCCATCCCTATGGAGATCACCATCCACCACCAGGTTGCGTGCCCATCTCCTTCCCCTGTTCCCCCCCCACTGCTATACCCCATGTCCATTCATCCCCCACTGCACAACAAGCCTGCCCCTGGGGCAGAGGCAGGAAGCAGGAGCCAGAGCAATGTGAGGAGTGACAGCCTGGCAGGAGCCTGGAGTTCACAATTTTACCCTTTGCAGGTATAGTGCAACCCATGGGCCACCAGTTGAACAGCCCTGGATTAAGGGAGCTGTAAATACAGGAACATTCAAGGACAAGCCACATCTTGGGCTTCTTCAGGAAACTGGAGAGAGACAATTTTCTGCACAGAATGGGAGCCACACAGTTTATTGAAAAGCTAGAAGTTTCTTATTTCACATATAAGCCATTTGGCTGAAAAGCTCTCTTGCTAGTGTTGTATATAAAGGGAATGTGCCTTCCTTTCTTACACTTGCTTCTGAGTGAGTCATAGCGTTAGCTAAAACAAAAGGCCAGACTGACTCCATTATAGGGACATTATCAGTGTCATGGATTAAACAGCTCTGGCTAATCAAGGCCTTAGAGGGTGAACAGCACTACAGTATAGCCAAGCAGTACCTGTTCCTCTTTCAAAGCAAGGACAAAATCTCCAGTTTACCTTGGATCCAGTGGCAAATCTAGGGGGATACAGTGGTGCAGTTACACCCTGCTTTGATTCCTGCTTCATCCAGATTTTAAGACCAAGTGCCTGGGAGGGGTAGCAGCACGTCTATTCAGGCTACATAAGAGAGAGCTGGAGACAAAATGGAAGGGGAGGAGGCAACAGCAAACAAAGGATCAAAAGACATGGATGTGGGGGAGAGGAAGAAGGAAGAAAACTGGCAGACAACAGAAGGGGAGTTGGAACAAGTTAAAAACCCAGAGAGACAGGCAGCAAAAAGGAAGAAAGTTCAGGGACAGAAAGTCAGGGAGAAGAAACCTGATAAAGAGTCAGAGTTGGAGTCAGAGCCGGAGAGCAGCTTCCTGCCATAAATGCCACTGGGCTACAGCCCAGAGTGGAAAGCAGGGGGCATAAAGTGACAGAGATAAGGGAAAATGAAAGCCTTCCTAGCTGCAGAAATGATCAGGCAACTTGCAAGAGCAACAAGCATGCACAAGTTGGGGTCTGGAGGTAGGGGGCGGGGAGGAGTCAACTACAATGGGCAACAGCACTGACAATAAAGAGTGAGATGCATTCAGTTTAACACAAGCACAGTTGCATTGAGTACAGCTTCAATTAATGTCAGGAGTGTCTTAACCATGAAAAGATGGGAACAGGTCAAACCGATGTCAAATCAAGTAAAGGCAGACACAATCTGCCTACAAGTATGTGGTAAACCAGGGGGAAGGGATTATAAACATTTTGAGAATATGTAGAGCTGGGGACTGTCTTGGTGGTCAGGGACAAATGAGAACAAAGCGGCTGGCATGGCAGTACTATTCAAGGAAAACACAGCAGTTGGAAGGCACCATCAGTGGCAGACTGCAAGCAAATGATAATATCAGTTGAGGAAGCAGAATTAGTTTTCAATGTATATGCACCACCAGAGTGGGAGGCAATGAAGGCTCTGTTTAGAAAGCTAGCAATTGACATGGTTGGAGGGAGACCACATATAATAGTGGGAGACTTCAACTGCATAACAGAAGCAGATGACAGAACAGGGGAAGGACATGGAACTTTAAACAGTCCGTCCAGATTGTTAACAAATATAATAAAGGAAGCGTCACTAAGAGGTGTGTGGGCAGAGGAGAAAGTTTTCACTAGAACTGACCCCAGTAAAAAGAAACAATCAAGAATTGACTTTGTGTTTGTATCAAAATTAATAAGAGTTAAGAAAGAAAGAACCATGTGTGTAGCATATAGTGATCACTCGATGCTGAAGGTGGAACTGAGTTTTGATAAGAGCCCTGTAAGGGGAAGGGGAGTGTGAAAGTTAAATGGGTGATCGTTCCAAGATGAGGAGGTATGTCAAGCATACCCAAGACAGTATGGGGGGGAGAGAACACTGAAGAAATAGTTTAAGAGAACCAGAGACTGGAAGAGGATGGGAGAATTCTTCACAAAAAAGCCATAGAACTACAGGGAAAAGAATGAAAGAGCTGAGAGGGCTACAAAGAAAGATGCAGGAGCTGCTAAAGAAAGCTTCAGGATGAAGCTGAGAACTAGAAGAAATGTGGCAAGAGATAGAAAACTGGCTTGAAAGATAAGAGAGAAAATGTTTTTAGCACAAGCACCCTGAGTCAGAGAAAATGAAGAGTGCTCCCCATACTTTTTGGCTAGAGTTAAAACAGCAAAAGAAGAATTAAAAGCAGTGCAGAAAGAAGGTAGTACCTGGGTGGAAAAGCAGGAGGAGGTGTTAGAGGCAACGAGAAGATTTTATGAAGACCTATATCAGAAGCAGAAAATAGACAGTAAGATGAAGAATTTGCTGGAAGAGATTGAAGAGAAAGTAGAGGAGAAGGCAGCAAAGAAGATGGAAGAAGAGATATGAGAGACAGGATGGCACTGGTGGGAAGCTTCACAGAAGGACAAGTGAAGAAGGTGTGGGGATCAGTGGCGGGTAAACAACTACAAGGGAAACATGCTGACCTGGCATGGATGGTTGTAAGAAATATCTTGCCAGTGAGAGAAATGCAACACAGATGGGACTTAATGAACTCATCAAGGTGCCCAAGGGAGAAGTGTGGGGAAGAATAAATGGTGGGACATGTGTTTTAGGAGTGTACATATGCAAAGCAGGTGTAGGAAAGAGTCTGCTGCTTTCTTTGGATAGAAAACTGGCTGGAGCACCTGACTCAGAGAGTACTAAAGGTACTCCTCACTTAACGTCGTCCCAGTTAATGTTGTTTTGTTATTACGTTGCTGATCTATTAGAGAACATACTCGTTTAGCTCTAAACAAGAACATACTCATTTAGCACAGCAAGTTTGCAGATGACACCAAGCTGAGGGGAGCAATAGATACACTGGAGGGTAGGGCTAGGATTCAGAGAGACCTAGACAAATTGGAGGATTGGGCCAAAAGGCATCTTATGAGGTTCAGCAAAGACAAGTGCAAAGTCCTGCACCTAGGATGGAACAATCCCATGTACCAGTACAGGTTGGGCAGGAGCTCTGCAGAAAAGGACCTGGGGGTTACAGTGGACAACAAGCTAAATATGAGACAGCAGCATGCCCTTGTTGCCAAGAAGGCTAATGGCTTATTGGGCTGCATCAGTTGGTGTGTTGCCAGTAGGTCAAGGGAAGCCATTATTCTCCTCTATTTAGCACTGGTGAGGCAACATCTGGAGTACTGTGTTCAATTTCGGGTCCCCCACTACAGAAAGGATGTGGACACGTTGGAGAGAGTCCAGTGGAGGGTGACAAAAATGGTGAGGGGGCATGACTTATGAGGAAAGACTGAGGGAACTGGGTTTATTTAGTCTAGAGAAGAGGAGACTGAGAGGAGACTTAATAGCAATCTTCAACTACCTGAATGAGGGTTTGAAGAGCTCTAGGCTGTTCTCAGTGGTGGCAGAGCAAGGAGCAACACTCTCAAGTTGCAGCAAGGGAAGGTTAGGGTTGATATTACAAAGAATTTTCTCACTAGGAGAATAGTAAAACACTGGAGCAGGTTACCCAGAGAGGTAATGGAAGCTCCATCCTTGAGAGTTTTCAAAACCCGGTTACACAAAGCTTTGGCTGGGATGAGCTAGTTGGGGATGGTCCTGCTTTGAGCATGGGGCTAGACTAGATGACCTCCTGAGGTCCCTTCCAACCCTAATTTTCTGTGATTTCTGAGTGTCACCAAAAATAAGCCTGTTGTTAGTGCAGGAGATGGTACTATATGGACTCATACCAAACAGACTGGGAGAAACATTATTGAGGACTTTATTATTGAGGACTTTATTAGCACGTTTTAAAAGTAGTTAGTTTATGGAAAGTAAAAAACCTCTGGGTGTTTAAGGGGCTGACTTTCACTGAAAAAAAATGTCTGGAGCTGGATGAATTGAAATACTGCATCAGTCGAGACAAAGAACAGATCAGAGAAGAAGCCAAGAAGAAGTGGAGAAAAAAGGACTGGATACATTTGTTTTACTAAACCAACAGACAGAACCGTTGGGAAGGGTGGAAAGTTTCAGCTGGTTACTGCGGTAAGAGCTTTTCATGAGTTTCTGTATGAAGAAAAAGAGTTCTGTAAGAGGTTCTGTTGTAGGAAGCTGATGTATGTTGTTTAAGGGTTTACTATACGTAGTTGTATGTTTTTGGATATGTAGTTGTTTTTGCGATAAGGTGAAACAAGGATTCTCCACATGTGAAGTGCTGTAAGTGTATGGTAATAAGTATGTTTTTAATAACATTTGTAAATCAATAAATAAGGTTCCAATCAGCACATTTTCTTAATGTGGGCCATGTGTTTTATAGACATATTGAGCAGGGCTGTGCAAAGCTTTGGTCCCTGATTCAATTTGGTGGAGATTCGGCCTAATTCGGTGGCCGAATCTCTGAATCTGAATTGAATCAGAGGGGCCTTTAATCTCTCCAAATCGAATCGAAACCCTCCGAATCAAGATGATTTGGAAAGATTCGGGGATTCGGAAAGATTCGGAGATTCAGACATAGATTTCATAGACATTTGGGCTGGAAGGGACCCCAGAGGATCATTGAGTCCAGCCCCCCGCCCCAGGGGCAGGAAGTCAGCAGGGATCGTAGGATCCCAGCAAGATAAGCATCCAGATGTGTTTTGAAGGCATTCAAAGTGGGTGCTTGAACCACCTCAGGTAGCAGTCTATTCCAAACCTTGGGGGTTTGGACAGTGAAGAAGTTCTTTCTTATGTCCAGCCTGAACTGGTCACAGTCGAGTTTGTGACCGTTCGATCTTGTCATCCCTTGGGGGGCTCTGGTGAACAGTCATTCCCCCAGATCCTTATGAGCACCCTGATAAATTTACAGGTGGCCACCAGATCACCCCTGAGCCTGCGCTTTTCCAGGCTGAATAGCCCCATTGCTCTCTTGTTTTTTCTACATATCTTTAGGTAGCAGGCGGCTTGTGAATGCTGCAATGCTGGGACAAGTAGAGTGTCCCACGGGAGCATGGGGGGCTCCCAAGAGTGCTTGGCAGCAGACTTAGAAGTGGACCAGAAGCGCTTAGGCTCTGCTGGGGAGCACGCAGGGATTCCCCCACATCCCCCGGCTCAACAACTGGTGCCTCCTGGGTCTGGGGAGGCACCTGGGGTCCCCCTGTGGCTGACCTGTGCAATGTGGCTGACTGGGTAATTCTGGTCCACATCTGGGTTCACCGTCAAGCACGTGGAGGCCCCCCCCGCACTCCTGTAGGATGCTGCATGCACCCCAGCATCACAGTGATCACAAGCCACGCCTGCTACCTCATATGTAGAAAAAACTTTTAAAGCTGTATCTATGTCTGAATCACTAATTCTCCAAATCAGTATCAACTCTTTAGATTTGGATTCGGCCAGATCGAATTGGGACAGTGATCTGAATCAATGAATTGAATCACTGTCCCTGATTCAGGCCGAATCTGAATCAAATAGGGCCCCCCATGCTCCTGTGGGACTCTCCATCTGTCCCAGCACCACAGTGATCACAAGCCACGCCTGCTACCTCAAGGTATGTGTCACAGAGCACTTAGGTGCCCTGTGCCTGAAAGCAGAAACGGCTCGGGAGAGGCCCTTAGTGGCGAGAAGGGGAAGGCTCAGCTGCCAGCCACAAGGGCAGCACAGGTGCTGGTTGCTAGGACAACCAGTGAAAACCAGCTGACAGGAAGGGGCAGGGCTTAGCCCTTCTTAAGCCCAGGCATGAGGCCAGGATGGCAGTTCCCCTCCAGTGGCCAAGGAAGGGGGAGCTCAGCCAGCACAGAGAGAGAGGAGAAGCCTGACTGCATGCGTATCCCCTGGTTGTATCCTATACAGCACTGAGAACATTGTCAGTGCTGAAAAAGTAATATATAGCTGCCTGGCAGGTGGAAACTTGGGTTTTAAAGGCATCTTGTTTTTACAAAACCTTCTTACATTTTTTTTTTTTTTGCATTATTTTGCAGTCTTAATTTACAGAAAAAGCCTTGGCCCATAATTTCCCTGCCAAATTCCTACAGGGACATTTGGCCAAAAGACTAAAAGAAATGGCAGCTTGAAACTCTAATCTCACCAGCTTGCCCTGCAATGTTTTATGTTGCACCTGTGTATACTATTGAACAATTCTGTGTACCTTTTCTGAAGGGCAGATGTCACATTAAAACAGACCTTTGTAGTTTTGGTTTGGTTCCAAACTTTGTGTTTAAAAAAAAAAAATACCGGAAGAGTACCTGTAATTTTCTGTAATTCCAGTTAAATTGCACAATACAGGAGAATCTGGAAATGAAATAGACATAAAGTAACCAGGAACAAAATAATGAGATAGACTTTCTGTTAGAAATTATAGAAAATTAGGGTTGGAAGGGACCTCAGGAGGTAATCTATTCCAACCTCCTGATCAAAGCAGGACCATCTTCACCTATATCATTGTCTAGCCAATTCGTAAAAACCTCCAAGAATGAGATTCCAAAACCTCCCTGGGTAACCTGCTCCAGAGCTTTATTACCCTCCTAGTGATTTTTTTTTTCCTGATATCTAACCTAAACCTCCTTTGCTGCAACTTGAGACCATTGCTCCTTGTTCTGTACCTACCACCACTGAAAATCGTCTAGCTCCATCCCCTTTGGAACTAGGTAGTAGAAGGCTGCTATTGAATCCCTTCTCAGTCTTCTCTTTTCTAGACTAAATAAGCCCAGTTCCCTCAGCCTCTCCTCATAAGTCATGTACCCCAGCCCCTAACCACTGTTGCCCTCCACTGAACTCTCTACAAGTTGCCTACATCCTTTCTGTAGTAGGAGGCCCAAAACTGGACACAATACTCCAGATGTAGCCTCACCAGTGCCAGATAGATGCTTTCCTTGATCTGCTGGCAAAGCTCCTACTAATGGAGCCCAGTATGCTGTTGGCCTCTTTTGCAACAAAGGCACACTGTTGGCTCACATCCAACTTCTTGTCCACTCTAACTCCCATGTCCTTTTCTGCAGAGCTGCTGCTTAACCAGTCAGTCCTCAGCCAGTACTGGTACATGCGATTGTTCCATCAAAAGTACAGGGCTTTGCACTCCTCCTTATTGAGTTTCATGAGATTTCTTTTGGTCCAATCATCCAATTTATTAAAGTACTTTCTGAATCCTAGCCCTATTCTCCAGTGTATCTCCTACTCCCCGCAATTTGGTGTCATCTGAAAACTTGCTGAGGGTGCACTCTATGCCATCTTCTAGGTCACTGATGAAGATATTGAACAAAATCAGCCAACTAGATATCAAGCCACTGATTATTGTTTTCCTTGCCAAGGTGAAAAAATACACAAAGTACACATGAATAAGCAGGAGAAAATTACTAGTATCTTTAAATTATTTTAGAATTTATGGTAAAACATTGATTCAAGTGTGTTTCCTTTAGTAGCAGGTATAACCATAAGTAATATTTGGGCATGTCTACACGTTGCCCTATGATGACATAGCAACATGGTACATCACCATACAGCACGGAACAGTGACAAAGCCATCATGTGGGTCTATGTGTGACTGGCACCTACATCACCACAGCAGCACTCTTCCCTGGTTTAGTGTGCCACTGTGGCGACATAGTGGCAAAATCTAACATTGCGCCATACGCACGGTACAGTAACTGCCTGTAGCAATGTCATCATACAGTGACATGTACACACACCCTATAGCTTGTAAAATGAAGTAATACATAGCTAAAACCCTGTTAAGAGGGACTTAAGGCTGACAATAAAATCAGTAATTTAGGAAATATATGTTAGAGGGGTATTGTACTTATTCCAAAGCATAATGCTCTAAATCAAGGAAAGTTAGAGCTAGGGTTATTCTCAGAATAAAGCATGGGTAACATTTTAAACCATGGGAATATTCAGATCATGTACCCAAACAACCTTACTTTCACTGTAAGGGTGGCCAGAGCCTGGAATAGGCTTCCCAGAGAGGTGGTGTCTCACTTTCCCTGGAAATCTTCAAGAAGAGACTGGATAGGCACCTGGCTGGGGTCTTATGACGCCTCCCACCCCCAGTGCTCCTTCCTGCCCATGGCAGTGGGTTGGACTAGATGATCTGTCTAGGTCCCTTCTGACTAATTGATTCTATGACTCAATGGTTTCACCAGGCAATAACCATAAGATTATGATTAAAGAATATTTAGGTTTGTGATTCCAAATTAGGGTATATTGTCTTGTATGAAAATGTGCAGGTTTCATTTCTGTTTTTTCCTCCTCATTTTGTATCATTGTAGGGCACATGACCAAGCTATACTATTAGGCCTCTCTTAACTACTATTTTACACTTTCTTACATTAGTACAAGTCTCTGCAGTAATGGCAATGGGAGGTCCCAGGCTTGTTTCTTCTTAATGATATTTGTTACTAAGTTGGTTATCTTTCCTTTCCTTGCACCTAGTATATAGACATTTGCATGAGTGCAAATGGGAGACAAAGTGGGCACAAGCACGAGCAGAAGTATTCTGTGGTTTGCACTGAGGCAAGGTAGTGAAGAATCATGCCTGATGTTTCTAACCACCAGCCTGGCACAGTGAACTTGGTTTTCTGCCCAAGTTCAGACCTTAACAATACCTGTCCAGCTCAGTATTCCTACCTGAGTCCTCAGCTACTATGCCTGTACAGCTCCAGAGAAAGCTAATGAGATTTCACAGTGGAAATGTGAATGTTATTTAAAGGCAATTGCATGTACAGGGAAAATTGAAGACACTGAGGCTGCAACCTCTGTTTACTTCTTCCCTTTCCAGGTCTGTGATAAGTCTTTTGCCTTGGCATTTCTCCATGTAGCACAGACAAATTTGGAACAGTATCTCATGTGTGAGCTGGAACATGTTCTTTTTTTAAAGTAATCTTTAAAAGTGCCAGACACCAGTGTGGTAATGTGCACCATGTTATTTATTAACAGGTGCAAGTACTACAAGTGGACCACTCACCCCATCTGAGCCCAGGTGGGAATAGATATCAGACTCTGTTACCAAATTTTAACCCCCTCCCCTTCCCACCCCACCTCCCAGCATCATGTCATGGAGCTCATGCTCATGTGAAGTAAAAGAAGCAGAGAAGAATTCCAGTGGCAAAAACAAGGTAAAAAATTAAGTGAAATGACTAATACAGAGAAATTTAAAAATCCTAGAGAGTTACTAGCAGATACCCCCATCTCAAATCAAGCCACTGATACAAGCTGGATAACTGTGGCACAATAGTGTCTGAAATGATGTATGATGTGGATATAGTTTCTGAGGACAGCAACTTGTTCTTTAGGTTTGTTCAAACCAACCACATGTCTATCGTATATTTTAAAACACTTCCATTTTAAGGAAATCTGTTAGTGATTAAATCTTGTTGAAGTACAGGGAAAATTATTCTTTTGGAGTCCCCAAGCCTAAATCATGTTTTATAAGCCCAAAATTGGTACAAAAAATCTGTGACCTATGAATCCAGTTATTGGTAACCTTTGCCAAATTGTGGAGGGGGTTGGAGAGCAGAGTGGTTTTCAGTAGCTGCTGTAACAGTAAATTCTGGACTCCTTAACAAACCTGCAAAGTGACATAATGAACAACCAAGAAGGATAGGTTGGGATGGGGTGGGCTGGGATTTATCACTACATAGACTTTCCATCCAAACCCCTACATTAGCTCAGCTTTGCTCAAAAGCTGGAACCTTTGTGCCTGGATGCTCCAGGGATGGGGGTGCTAAAAATCTCAGACAGAAATAAATAAGATTAGATAGGAATTTAGCAAAGGTTTGCTTAAAGCTAAGTCCAAATTCATTCTCAGCATAGCTGAGGTTTGCAGAAAAGGTTCGCAGACATTGCAGTGAACCTTGGCCCAGTTTCAGGTTTTTTGTGACAGAAATGAATTTCAGTACAGTCATGCAAAATGCAGGCAGCACCTGTAGCTCCTGTCTACTCAGAACCCTGCTGGCGACAGAGGACTTGCTTTACCAGTTCGAGTTATAGCCACTCACTGCACCTGGATAGATGCCCTGACCCCTGGCACATGGTTTCTGCACCTTTGGTCAGGACCCCAGCTGGTGTAAACTGGTGTAATCTGATAGCTGGTTGGGAAATATGTTTTTATTTTGGGCAATTTTTTTTTTTTTTTAAAGCTTTGGGGTTTTACCACAAAACTAAAACTGAAAAGCTTTTTTCTTCTTTTTTCTGTTCTCTCTTTATCCCTGTCTTTAGTGGGCAGAAGTTATTTTGTTTTGCTTTTGGGGGTTATTTTTATCTTTGCTTTTTAAGAAATCCTAAAACAAAGAAATTTTCACAGGTTTCTTTCTTCTCTATTTTGTCAAATAGAAATGTATCCCCCAAATGTCATTAAATAGTCCAATCAACTCTGTGGCGCTCCCATCCTATCTCCTTTCTGCTGGTCATTTCTAGCCACATAACTATACCAGACAGCTGCAAAATGAAAAATGTTGTTGATGCACACTATATTTCTGACTTTTTTAAAAAATGCGTCTTTTTTCGAGACAGCTATTACCATACTGAGCTGGCACTGCTGCTGGTGAGCCCAGGAAAGGGATTTTCAGGCACGACAGGAATGCCTCACACGTCCTGGTTACTGCTGAGAAATCTGGGCAGTGTGTTGCTTATAGGGAAAGATATCTGCCACAGCTGTAGTAAGATTCCTTCACTTGAACACTCACTAAGCTGCAGTGCTTAGGTCCACACTGGCCCCACGTGCTTTACACTTCCTGACTGGGCAGAGTCCTTGCGCTGCCTCTGGGTCTCAGTTTTCCATGTGTACTCTCAGCAGATTCTTTGTCACACCTCCTTCTGCAACCTGATATGCACATGAGAATATCTTCCAAGTCCAGTGCCACCACTCAAGATTCTCTCTGCCTTTCCAACCTCTGTCTCCTCTCTCTCTCTCTCTCTCTCTCTCTCTCCCCTCCCTTCTCCCATTCATTCATGATTAAGAAGGGTCACTACCAAATGCTCACTCTCCTAGCAAGGCTAATGGCAGGCTTTGTACCATGAGCAGGGAAATTATCTATCTATCTGTAGCTGGCCCTTATCTATCTATCAATCAATTGATCAATTGATAGATAGACATTAGTGGTATAGTGGTGTTTCATTTTAATCATGGAAAAATGTGGATTTGGGGTTACTTTTTTTAAACCTAAAATTGGGGATTTTTTTAAATCGGAGAAAAGCAGGATTCTTGACCATGAAGAATGGCCCTAGAATTAAAAGGACTGGAAAAGAGGTGACCCGTAAAGAATATACAGTAAAACCTGGATTCTTCACAGATTTAGGTGAAGAACATTCCCCAACATGACCCCATGAAGACAAGGATTTGCAAACTGTGTGTGTATAATCACAGCTGTGTGGGATCTCCAAGATGCTGCAGCGTTTGGCTGTGGCTTGTACTTCAAACGGCACTGCTGCTCAGTACCATAGCAAGGAAGTCTGGCACCTGGGACAAGCCCACAGTGGCAGCCCGCCCTCACCCCACATACAGATCTGGGGGGCACATGCCCCCCCCCCCGACTTGCCCAGGAATGTATGTAGTGGTGGGAGACGCCTTCCTCCCATTCCCATGCCCCGCCAAAAGAGCCTCTCATAGTTCCATCCTGTGACCTGCCCTGGCTGGGCAGCGCCTCTTGGTGCCCCTTCACTTCAGTGCCAGGGTGGTTGCCCCACTCGCCCCCTCCTTGCTATGGTACTGCTGCTGCTTAAGTCCTCTGTGCAGGACCAGGTGGTCTGAGAAGCAGCGCTTCTGAAGCAAAAGCTGAATCAGCGGCTGAGTAACTTGTTCTTAATTCAGCAAGCCACTACAAATTAAGCAGGCTGCAAACCATCCCTATAGAAAAATTTGGGGGTGTACTGCATTATGTACTAATGATGTTGAGGAGCTAAATGAACTTATAGTACATATACTGCTTTGTGAGTGCTGACTGTGTCCCCATCTTTTAAAAAATAATTTTGGAGCCTTCCTTACATGCAGTAAGTTATTGGTCCAAGCTAGCCAATGGTAATATACTGGATATTAAAAGGTATGGCTCTTCGTGTGCATTTTGTTCCTCACAATGAATAATAATAACAAGAACTCTGTGTGTGTGTGTGTGTGTGAGAGAGAGAGAAGAAAGAGCAATCAGGATTTCCCAGGAATTTCTCAGCCCTTTCTAGGACTGGACTTGATATCTTTTCTGTGGAGATAAGTGAACCTATGTCAGAGAGCAAATGTTGTTTTCATCTAGGGCAACCCCCACAAAAAACAGACTTTGATTACCCAGTATGATCAAAGCAATGCAGAGAGCCAGTCTAAGGCTGACCTTTTGCATATAACTATATACGCTACATGCTTAACCAGTGTATAGTGGAGTGACATTGATGTCCTTGGAACTATTTCAAGCTCTGCTGCTGGTCCATGAAATCATATGCAGGTAATGAAACCAGGCCTTGTAAATCATCATGCTAATAGGCAGAAATCTGGCCCTGATCAGGACCTTTGAGTATTACTGCAAATTAAAAATTAGAAACAATAATAAGGCATGCATGTACTGGATAAGGCAAGTGAGTCTTCCCATCCAAGGGTAGAGCTTAACTGATTCCCTTGGCCTAATTTCCCTCCTGGGTTTTGTCCAAAACCTTTTCAACAGATGATGTCTTGCAAAATAAACATGCTTTCCTGTTGATCTGGATACCAAGTTTAGCTGGCCAGAAGAAAGAAGTTTCACCTTGTGATTCCATTTTTTTTCCCACTGACAAAAATTTCATCAGCCAGGCTGGGTCACTGGACTTACTAGTACATCCGATTTTCATTGTATATTAAATGCAGGGACTCCCATGCTATTTTGCTACATCTCCACATCAGTTTTAACTATCCAATAGCTGGAAAAGAAGAGCTGTATGTATTTAATCACTCTTTCATGGTTTCCCAACAAAGTTAATCAATATGCCCAGTCTGGCTGGGACAAGCTATGCTAAGGCAGTTCCAAGTGGACACACTGGCCATGAAGGGGGAGCTGTTCCTGGCAGGTATTTTAGAGAATTTGTGAGATTGCCATAAGTCCAAGAGGGAGAGCCAAGGCCCAGGTGTTAAGCAGCTTTGCTTTCTGCAGTCACTTGCACTGAATAGGGGCTTGGGTGCAACTAAGAATCCACCCCAGGATCTCGAATGGGGCTGGAGGATCTCTCTAGACATCATGGGCCAGCCCCTCCAGCCCTTGACACATCAGTTTTTCTGTCACTCCCCCCCTCCCCCCGACAACAAGTTGTCAATACACCCCCACTCCCCCCAAAAAACAGAAAAAATTAAACATCAATATGACAGCTATGTAACCTATTAAGATTATTGGTCCGCATCGCTTTCCAAAGCAAAGGGCTCTATGTAGCATAAAGGTGATAATACTGAAAGTTTTCAAAAGGTTAAAAATTCTCGTGGAAACTGGCTACCTTTGTCAAATATTCTACTCTCAGATACTTATACAGCATCCATTACTGTAGCATATGAGGAAATCTCAATCGTTAAAGCATTTAACCTCACAATGCCCCTGTCTGGCAGGGAAGGACTTTATTCTCTATTTTGAAGATGAGTTACAAAGAAATTAAATGATTTGCCCAAGGTCGCACAGGACATCTATGCAGAGTAAAGTGTTAATTCTTGGTCCGTTGCATTCTAAAGTAACATCCTAACCACTGGAGAGTAATACCCTAACCATCCTGCCTCCCTAAATAGTTTATTCAAAGATTTGTTTTTGTGAAAGTTTCCTGAGACATGTCCTTTTTCTATACTGTCTGACTTCCAGTTCTGGAAGAGAAATACAAATGTTCATTGATTTGACTGTCTAATAAATCCTCTCTCAGTTGAGCTATTTTCTACAGTTTTTGTCTTTAAGTTGTGTTCAAAGGGGCTTTCAGGATCTGGAAAACATATTTTTATGACGTATACTGCACTTAATAATTTGCCAAATACATTCTGGTAAAAATTTAGCTGTAGGAAGCTATTTTTTCTTGGGAGCATCAGATTTGCAGTGTGTCAGGTTTGATGGAGCTATGCATCTCTCTCCTTTTTATGGCTTTTTCCTTTCTTATTTTTGCTTTGCAGAATCAATAGCTGCTGTGCTTTTACTACTGCATTAGATGGAAACTCACTCTTACCCCATTTTGCAAAATCATTCAAAGGAGCAAAGCCCTAACTATCAAGGTAGTGTGACACTGCTAGTATCTGTGTGTCCTCAGCCAGCGTTATAGAAGAAGGAAGGCGCCTCATGCTTTCTTCAGCACCTCCAAGCACCATGTTATTCCAGCATGCAGGTTTAAAACTCTCACTCGGTGATCCATGACAACATGACTGCTAATTTGCAAAAAATTCACTGGCTTCAACCTTCTCAGGTTACCACCTGTTCTGCATGTCTCTGTGTCTAGTGAGGCAAGGATTTCTTAGTGTGATTATCCTTGATTAGACCAACTGTGTCACCTTGCTGAACCAGCTTTGAATATCCATACCTTGCAGAGGTGATGCAAGGTAAATGGGCAGTGACCCTTAGTTTGCTTTGCTTTTCCCTTTAAAGTGAAATATTCATTTTGTGCTTGAATGATTTCTTTTTCCATTCACATGAGGGGTGGAAAAGTATAAGTATGGTATCTTCATTTCTATTTGTGTTCAGGTATCACTAACTTAACTTCTTCCCCCTCCTTTCTCCTCCCCCTCCCTGCAGAGCACAAATTATTATTCTGGCTTCACGTCTCAAACAGGAACATTTCTGTTGTTTTGCAAAGAGGAACCAGTCATCACCTTATGTATCCTAGTTTTGCTGAAGAGAAAATGTTGACTTTAGGGCTAGGGACAGATGTTCAAAAAGCCGGAGCCTGAATTGATTCAATCTTTGCAGTTTAGTCTAACCTGGCTAGGCTGAATCACTTTGTAACTGCACAGACATCCCAGACCTACAAGCATATGCCTGCTAGGAGCATGCAAAACTTCTGTCACCGATTCAATTCAGAGACGATTCAGCCCGATTCAGAGGCCGAATCACCAAATCTGAATTGAACCAGGAGACAAAAAAACCCTCTCTGAATTGATTCAGAGCCTCCAAATTGTTTTGGAAAAAGATTCCAAGATTTGGTGATTTGGAAGGCAGTCTTGCAGGGAAACAGAAAGTAAGAAGAGAGAGGGGGAGCAGGAGGGGAAAGACTGACATCTGTAGCTGGCCAGCTACTATGATCTTTCCCTGAGTCCACTTCCAATCATAGTGCTCTGGGAAAGGGACGTAGAAACAGCACATAAGCCTGTCTGCAGCCTTTCTGTCCCTTTTGTGAGCTGTTTCTGCCTGAGCAATGGGAAGGCGCCCTGTTGCAAGCTACCATCCCTGCTGTTTTCATCCCACTGCGTCTTAACATGCACACAAAGTCATACGTCACAAGGTTTGCTTTCAGAAGCTTGAGGTGCAGTTTCCCAGAAACCCATGCACGTATCTCCTCAAAACTTGGCAGGCTTCATGCCATGTGAAAGGTCTACCATCCCTGCTGTCTTCATCCAAATCTGACAAAAAATGACAAAGCTATAGATATTTCAGTGATTCCCTATTATAGTCTATGGCCTAATCACCAAATCTCTCTGAATCAGTACTGAATCTTCTGAAGCCAATTCAGTTGAATCAATTTGGGACAGTGATCTGAATCTCCAAATTGAATCACTGTCCTCCAAATTGGCTGAATCTGAATCTGAATCAAATACTTCCGCAATTGCACAGGCATAATGCCTGCAGTAGCTCAGGCTAGAAGCCAAGGGGTGCCTAGCCCTTACATGGCTGAACTGAGGGTGGCGTGGCCAGACCCCAGCAGGACTAGGGCTGGGTTCACCCCCTCTTTGATAACAGAGCATTTATCAGCTTGTTATCAGTATTTATCTCATTAGTTCAAACGCTTCTTAAACAAAGAAGGAACGGAGGGACATTACCAGCTGAGCTTTGATTAGCTCCAAAAAGCCCTAAGCCAACACTGCTTAGGTCTGTGCCATAGCACAGACCACAGCCAGCGTGTGCCCTGCTAGCTAATGCTAAGGTGTCTGTATAATGCAGAGGGGATAAGGGATCCCTGCTTAGCAGAGAGTGGGGAGGGGAGGGGGAAAGCAGGAGGAAACCAGGCAGACGTTGCTGTGCCTGCAAGTTTCTGCCATAGCTGCAGCCAGGGAGCAGAGGGGAGGGGCCAGCCCTGCTGTGGAGCAGAGAACTCTGCCCAGCCCAAAGAGCATGCTGGGATGCTGGGGGAGTCTGGTTTATCTTAAACCAGCAAGGGGTCTGGGGCAGACATTGCATAAACTGATTTGACCCAAATCAGTTAAGTCTGATCCTACCTTCAACCAGATTTATCTCAAACTTGTTTCAGCCATTTTCAAACCAGTTTATGTGCACTGAACATCTGTTCTGTTACAGGTTTAAACCAATTTCTGATCACTTAAACTGGTTTATGTATAATGTCTCTCCCTAGCCTAGCAGGCTTACTCCATGATCAGTATCAACATAACTGAGATTATAGTCAAGCCCAAAGAGCTGAGTTTAGGTGATAAAGGTAGCTGTGGGTGCACACTGGGACTGTCATAAGGTGTTTGACTGCTTTACTGATTCATAACAGTATACATGATATGAAAATCAGATGCAGAGTATTAAACTGTGATCGCTTTACCTGGGACGTTGTTAGGGGAATGCAGAGCCTATCTTCTCTAGTTCATAGAATATGCACCTATGCTTTAATGTGGCCATTCACTACAAAACTACTTGTTTATAGAAAAAACCCTTGCCTTCTGATTCCACGTGAGCCAGACAGCAAAAAGGGACCTGCTTTTCTGTTTGTATATATCAGTGTAGCCCAAGATGAGGCTTTGCCTTTGCTATGTTAGTCTTAGTCCAGCTCCACAAGAGGCTTTCACGCCATAAAACCATTATCAAAAACAGCTCTAAAAGGCTTCCTTGCTGGCAATGTTCTCAAGAGAAGCCTAGAATTGAATGCGTCTTGAGACCAAGGCTGGTTCTTCTGAAGGACCAGCATACCTAGGGGATTTTCAAATCCAACCTCAATCTCCCATCTTATCCCAGGAGCATTTGTTTTATTTCAGTGTTGTGGGCCCATGTGGAATGCTTGCAGTGACAAGCCTATTTGTGTATCTATTCTCCGCATACACTGAAGACTTCTTGGCTTGATTCCACCATCAGTAACAGCAGTATTTCAGATCTGGTAGTAGTGAACCCATGCACCTAAAGGCATTGATACACATACCTTTTCATCCCGCAATGCGCCGGAGATCTGGCAGGACAGAGCAGACTCGATTAATTGAGTCTGCTCCACATGCAAGCTGATGCACACTGTGCTGTGTTGCATGCAGTTGTGTAAGTGGTGAAATGCGTGTCAGCATGCAGAAAATGGCAGCGGTGTGCTTTTGGACTAAAACACCTTTGAAGTGTTTTAGTTCAAAAGTGTTGCACTGCCACTTTCTCAGCACTGACACGCGTTTCACCACTTACGCAACTGTACATGCCATAGCGCCAGGCACTTTTAAAAACACCCAGTGCTGCAGCACGAGCATGTGTACAAATACTTAAAGAGACTAGAGCCTCAATTCAGCACCTTAGACTTCTTGACTAGGTACAGACATTCAAAAAGTCCAAGGCAGAATCAGTCTAAGTCACACGGTTTTCCAAGTGGTGCAGTTTAGATCAGTAGCGAACAGAACACGCATTCATCCTGGGGGTGGGGCAAAACTTAGACCAGGTTCTGCCATTTTTAAACCAATCTGTATGCAGCCAAACTTCTGTTCTTGTATGGATATAGATTAGTTTCCAATCACTTATATTGTAAAAGTGTAATGTGTACCTGGCTCTTATCTACACTACAATTAAGGGTGAAACAGTTGTCTCCTCACCTGTGGAGCTCCTAAGGTAAGGCATCCTAGCAGTTAATGTGAAGTTTCATCACAGATGTGCAAGTGAGAAATATATCCCCACTCTGCTTTTTTTTTAAAGGCACTTTCAAAAGAAATGAGGAGCTTTTAAACTCTGCAAAATGTCACACCACTCAACAACTGGAGCTGGGTAGAAAACATCCCACTCTTGAAAATACCATCTCTTCATCAAACACTCAAAAAATCCCACATTTTCTTTTCAGTTTCAGCAACTAAAAATCTTTCAGCCAAAAAGTGTCACAAGCCTTAATAAGTTGTATGTAAAAACCATTGGAAAGCAAAACAATTTCAGGTCCTGGCTTTCCAGGAAAAAAGAAAGAGGGAGAAGGATGAGATGGAGACAGAGAAATTTCAAGGAAAGAAAACACCTTCTATGAAAATTCATTTAAATAAAAATCCTGGTTTCCATGGGGAAAAAAATGCTGGAAAAATTTTGCCCAGCCCTAACTGTAGCTCCTATCGATGTTAAGTTTTGTTGGCCTGTCTCATGTGTCTGTGCCCCATAACCACCCAGCAGATGGAATTAACATTCAATTATGCGAATTAATTTTGTTGTAATACCTTCCTTCACCAGTTTTCACATGCTTATAGAGTTTCATAATATTCATCTTTTGGATTGAAAATTTAAAAGGCTTGGTCTCTCATGGCAGCAAATTTGTTTAGTAAATCTGTGCAAAACCCTTTTGACTGTTTGAATGAGGTGTCAAAGTGTGTGGAACATCCATTTAGAAAAATTGTAATCATCATTACACTATAGCAACAGGAAAAATGCCTAAAATTTGAAAACTGAAGCATTGCTAGGAAAGTTGGGGTAGGTAAGTACTGGGTTCCAACATATATGTAAAATAGGAAACGTTGGTTATATTTTGGGTCCTTTTTCTGCAGTTCAATTCAGCACCTGTTCAATTTTCAGCAGTGTTTTTCTGAATCATGGTTTTACAAGGTGGCCCATTCTCCTCTGTCATCCTAGACTGAATGCCCCATGCATTCTTGGGGCAGCAGCATAACAGCCAGGGTCTGTACCTCGCATGGCAGTGAAGGCAGTGCCCACAATGGCTGCAGTGGCTGGGCACTGCCATTGAATGGCAGCTGCTGCCATTCTTGCACCCCTTTTGAGTAGGTGCCCAGGGCTGCTGCCCCAGTCATCCATAGTTTGTTAGATGACTGGTTTGGAAGTAATTGTATTGAGGGAGATATGGTCCTCTGGAGGCAATAAAACTGGGAGCTGTTAGCAACTGTCATCTGCCAAGATCCTGCGGTGTTTTTTGCTAAGAATATGGTGATCAGTGCGGTAACTTGCTAAATTCCAAACAGAGCCTTTACTTCCTGCCTGTTTTATAAGTTCCCAGCTGCAAGCTCAGTTTGAAAGAACTACTCTATACTCCCCTTCCTTACAGGGGTTTGGTGTTGCTGCATGCTGTTATATAGTTGCTGCATTTGATGCAGTTATTGGCACATTTCAGTGGTGGGCAAAGTGACCCTTCTTTACCAGTCACATATCATTTTGAGGCAAGTTTTTATGCCCATGTGCAATTACATTGTCCTCAGGACTCCAGATCAGTGTTTGTGTTTGCAAAGTCCTTGGCAAACCCTTAGGATGGCAGGTGTTATATAAAAATAGAGCTGTTTTCGTTATCAGAGTATCTATCTAGTGTTTGTCAAGGTGAGTTGTCACTGTGGGGTCTGAACACCAAGTACTTTATCCTGTGGGTTCTTGATGAAATCTTCTCCCCCATGCAAATGCTTGCAGATGCTAAAGCTTTTGAAGGCTTTGTGTCAGATTCTGCGTATCAAGGCTAATTAGAAATAATTCCCATGAAATCAGTGGGGTTACGCTTGTGGGTAAGAAGGCAGTCATGCCCTTGTGGTAAACCAGAATCCTTTTCTGTGCGGGGCTTAAACTCTTTGTCATCTCCTCCACTCTGTCAACACCTCCCCTGACATCCTGCTCTTCCTGACACTTTCCAACAGCTTCCTTTTCAGGAATTCCAGGTCATGAATACTAAAGATGTTCTTAACAAACTAGCCACTAGAGGGCAATAATAATAATACACAGAACACTTGAACTATTATTAGCCTCGAATACAGAGACTTTTGGCTATAATAATAATAACAACAATAATAAATATGCATGTAATAAAAAATGCTTCTTGATGTTATTTAGTAAAAGTAGACCCTCTCAACTCCATATTTTACAATTGGAAGGCTGGGAAATGGATATTATTATAAATAAGGCTGTGGTTTCTGTAATCAAAGTAAGTGTGCTTATCGTGCATTTTAATTTTCTTTTCCATTCTCTTTCTACATTTTTAATTGCCTAAGTAGATGCAAATCCCCTAACTGTATAGCATCCTTTTTTAAAAATCTTGGCCAATGCACCTGTCACACTAATGTGATATGTCCTGATTCTCTAAAACCTGGTAAAGCAGGCTGCTTTGAGACTGGCAGGCTACTTTTCCAGAGCTAGGTACAAGGCAGGCTGCCACTTCTGACCTGGTTGTTGCCACTGCTGCTGCTTCTACAACCCTTGCTGCCATGCCACTGCCACCAGTGCCACTTCCCCCTCCCCGCACACAGCGCTGTCCTGCCATTATACTGCCACCAACATGCCAGCTTTGCAAACCAGATTCAGTCACTTGGCAGGCTGTAGGTTGCCAATTCCTGCTCTAAAAGATTTATGCACGTGCTTATCTTTATGCCTGTGAGCCTCTTGTTGACTTCATTGGAGTTGCACGCAATGCAACAGCTAAGCACTACTATTTTTAGCCAAAACAAAATCCTACTATCAATAGGCTTCTCTTGTGTTAGCACTTCACAGGACATAGCGAATATAGGTAGTAATAGAGCAGCTACTGCTACTGTGTGCACCTGTTTCAAATTGCTGCTCTGTATATGACATGTTCGTGTGCTTTCTGGTTTGTTCTTATAGGGTCCCAAGGTAAAACACATTGGTGTGGTAGAGCTACTCATGAGCTCCTGGGCTGTTCATACTTCTTTTTTGAAAGAATGCACATTTCCCCCGCAAGTCTGCCCCTACCCAAATGTGCTAAAACAATGCTTGGGGTCTAATATTACCAAGGAATGTCCATGAGATGCAGTACAAAGCTTCCCACAGTGTCAGGGGCCTTGGGCCCAATTCTGCAAACCTTACTTGCTGAAGACTTGCCTGAGACTCCTTACATAGGCAAGAGTTTATCCCAGGGAGGAAAAGGCTGTAGGTTCAATTTCCAGCTCCATCTCAAAGAGGAAAGCACAGTGCAGCAAGGGATGCAAAGTGTGCTCATGTCAAGAGGTGATGAGAACCAGTGGTTCTCATTGCACAGTCTGGGAATTGCTGTTCAGTGCAGGTGTGTGAGCCTTATCACTGTCAGCTTTGGGGGACTCAGAAGTGGGACATTTGATGGAGAATGAAAGGTAAAGAATGATGAGGGAGATAAGTTAAACCAAAGGAAAAAACCCCCTCATTTCATTCACCTTAAAAGCCCCCTAACTTCCACCCCATCCCCCAAGGCATTTAGGACTTTGTACCTCTCCTCACTATTTGAGTCCTTAAGCTCATATGAGAAGCAGGGGCCAAGAGACCATGCTGCAGAGCACAGCAGGTACCTGAGGGGCTTGGAGAAGCCACTAATGTACTGTTGTCACTAGATATTTCCCTCCTGCAGCACCAAGAGTTTTTTCCAGGCTTAATCCATTTAAAATTGTTGTGTAAGGGGCAGTTGGAGCTGGAACTCAAACAGATTTTAGCCTGTGACTGACTCAGTTTTGTGGTTGGGGGCAAGTCACTTAAATATTTTCCTGTGTCTCAGTCTCCCCAGTTTGTAAAATGTGATGATACTTGGGAGTTTTGTGATGCTTAAAGGATTAATGACTTGAAAAGTGTTTTCAGCACCTGGGTTGAAAGATTCTACATGCTTGAAGTGCAAAGTATTCCATTAAATGCATCTCTATGCAGGTACAGTTAGAGCTCTGTGATCCGGCACCTAGAATGAACCATGAAGCCTATCGGACAGTGTCTTTTTAGTCCAAAGCTTTAGGGCCTTTCTAAAAGACAGCAAGGGCTTTATCATAAAGGAGTTAGATATCTGCATCTATTTTCCTTTGACAGTTCTTAGACAACAGCAGTGTGTTCAGACAGGCATTATTTTCCCTGATCTTTCTACAGTAGGCAGCAGGAGAAGACTTTTATGTCATTGCTGGCTTCCTTAATGGTCTCAAGAGTACTGGATTTTACTCATATTCCTATTGTAGTTGCAGAAGGAAATAAAGGAATAATAGGTCTGGGCTAGAGACTTGGGGTAAAATTCTGGCACCCTTTGTGCACCTAAATAGCAATTTTCCAGCTTCATAGGTGGTGTTTTGGGCACTTACACACCTTACTTGCTGATTTGGTTAACCCAATTTTTTCAGTGAATCTGTCAATGGGACCATGATAGCTCTGACAATATTGCATCCTGGGGTTTTCCATAGCTCATTCTCCTTTCCTGCAAAGCTCTCTTGGCTTCCCAGGGAGGAAGCCTGTACCGTATAAAAACCCACAACCCTTTTTTAACTCTGCCATTGGGTCCTCTGATTGTAACAGTAAATAAAAACCAGGAAGAGACTTCCAGTTTTTTCAGAGTCCAGCAGCTCTACATCCAGGCAAAAATAGACTTTATAGGTAGTTGCAGTCAAAACACTATGAGAAATGTATAAAAAGAATTAATTTTATTAATACATTAAACTTGTGCACAGCACATACATATAAAATAGAAGCAGTTACATTTTACAAACACTTGATTAGACAGGTTTTTTTTGTTTTCCTACAGATTTACAGTCTCAATTGTTAAGTCCATACTGAGTCAGAACATGAGGTATATTTTGGTGGCAAGAAAATAACGCTAGCACTTTGGCACCATTTTATTGTGCAAAATAAAATATTGGAATTGGAATAGTTAATGAGGTATACAAAGGTTACTCTGCTGTACCAGTTTGTGTGTGGAGGGGGCAGCTTGTCTAAGATTTTGATCCAAGCCTAATAGAAAGATTGATTTTATACTGAAGTGAATTAGCTCTTCAATATATTATGGGGTTTGCCTATTTGGAAAAAAAATCCTTCCAATATGATTCATCTGTGCATTTGTGACCTATGTGTAGACAGAGAGCTACCCAGGCAGACATTTGGTATCCATGGGGCATGTGCTGTGTTGTAGTTCAGCGCAATGTGCCACTGAATGCTGATGTTTGACTGTGATATCAAAATAATTATCAAGATGACAATAAGGGGTTCCATAGGTTGCCCATTCTGCCTCAACCCTCACTTCCATGGGAAGGTCTTTATTCAGATTACGGGTAACCCACAGGAGAGTTGCTCTCCTGACTAAACACTTTCTTAAGTAGACAGTTTGCCAGGCTGTGCCCATATTTTCTCCCAGTAAGTTTCAAGTAAAATGCATTTAGTTTATAAAGTGAACAGTGCAAGCTCAACAAACTCTCCCTGAGAACTGCAAAGCAAGCAGTGTTCTCCCTGACTCCTACTTCTCCACCAGAACTGATTAGGAGCCTGATATCTGAATTTAGCTGACAATTTTTAAAAGTGATGCATGAGGCAGAACATGGGCAGGCCTGCTCCCCTTCAGCTCTGCAGGGCCAGCAAGAGCAAACCCTGACTGTGTCAGTAATAGAATCATAGAAAATGAGGGTTGGAAGGGCCTCAGAAGGTCATCTAGTCCAACCCCTGCTCGAAGAAGGACCGTCCCCAACTAAATCACCCCAGCCAAACTAAGTTCATCCCAACCAAAAAATAAACTGTCATGAATTGAAGACATGCAACGAAGCAGTTCTGATAAGTAAGCATGTGCCCTTTTTATGAAGTCCCTCTTATGCACATAACCACATATTTGAGAAAGGCATGCCTCCAGGTATTTCTCCAAGCAACTGCTAGCCCAACCAGCACCAAACCCATAGCTTTGTGGCATGTTGACATCTATCCTGGAGGTATCATCTGCAAGAGTTTGCACTTCTGACACAGACGTCATCTAACCCCCACACTAATTGCAGATCCCAATGCTACACTAGTTTGCTACACAATTCTACTTTCACTGGCCCTTAATCTACAAACATGATGGAAAAAAATATGATGGTGTTGAGAGTAACTCAGTAGAGTTAATGATGTGGATAGCTAAATACCCACCAACATTTTTACAGACCAGCTCAGACAATCACTGATATTCAGGTGTTGCACTAAAAGATTCAGTGACCCAGTGTGGAGTATAATGGCCCTGATGACATACCCCTGCATCTTTATGTGCCAGTTTTCCAATTGTATTAATGACACTGATGTCAGTGGTATTACTGCTGATTTCCCCTGGTGTCACTGAACTGAAGCATACTCCAAAAGCATCTGTGTATCAGCATTCAAAACATCATTTCTTTTCTCACTGACTCTTTCATCCCTCTTTAAATATCCTTTCAAAGACAAAAACAACTAGGAATTAAATAAGAGGCCAGATCTGCAGGTGGCATGTATGACCCTACACGCCAGCAGCTGACGATCTGGCCTGCTCTAACTATAATCTCTAGGCATTGCTCTGAGTCTCTTTTCTTCCCCCTTAGCCTCCTGTTTTCCCCCTTGAAAATCCAAACCCTTCCAAACCAAACAACTTTATGCATGGCAGACACATACAGTTTGCCAATCTGGCTTTCCTTTACACACACACACTACTGTACTAAAAAATGAAGAATTGTTCTTTTCCTTTGCTTTATCAAAAAGAAATCCACCAGACATACCATATAAGCTGTAGTCCATCTTTTTTTTCTCTCTTTATAGTCCATTCCGTTGGAGCCACTGGGAAATTCTACTCTTTGTCCAAAATAAATTCAAGTATAAATCAAACAAAAGGAGCTGTAAAATGGCTTTTCATTCATAAAATCGCTGCTTTCTGAATAATTCAGTGTGTGTGTGTGTGTGCACGCATGTGCACTGTGTACATGCACAGACACTCTTTAGGGGCTAAATCCCCAGCTGATGTAGATTGGTGTAGTTCAGCTAATGTCACAGGAGCTACTCTGGTTTATATTCACTGGAGATCTGGCCCTTGTGTTGTGTTTCATCTATGTCAAAAGGCCCAAGTTCATTACAAATATACTACCCCTGCAAATAGAATGGCATGTCAAGGCTGGTGGTATTCAGCATTTTGGTTGCACATGGAAAATTATCCTTGCACTCAGACATACACTTCTGCAGCTACATGGTTTCTCTGTGCTGAAAATGCTTGTGCTCTGACACTGCTTTGAATCTAGTTTCAAATTTAGGAGTGCCCCATCAATGCAGGAATCTCAAGGCTTCTGGTCACTGACATTTATAGAGACTATTGACTTAGGGTCTCTTAAAATACTCTGTAAAGGCATAGGGAATGTGGCATGACTGGTATTCTGGAAAAAGGTTATCTAAACAGTTGGGCAAGGTTTCATGTCCTTTATAGATATTTTAGGAGAAGTTTGGGGGACATTTCATGGAATTTGCAGGATAGTTTTTTTAAGTAACGCTGTCTTCATAAACTGGAATTAAGACACTCCCTCCTCTACGGTAACTCACAAAAAATGTTTAGACATGTTACATGCTGTTGCATTTGAGATATGGTAAGGAAAAATAGGGTATGTCCAAACAGTTGACCCAAACAGCATGCAACTTGGCCTAAAGAAGGGCTCTCCAGCATATCATGCACTCGGTGTTTGAAATAGAGACGTTCTCTAATATATTCCTGTGTTGGAAGCCTATATGAATTCCTTACATTTTACAAGTTACATGCCACAGACTAATTCCAGTACATGGTGGTTAATGGTATAGAAAGTGAAATAAAATATTTTGCCTTTAAATATCTCCCTCCCTGTGTTTTCTATATATATTATTCATTGAAGGCACCTAATTACTATGGTGACTAGTATATTAACAATACCTAGTTAGATAAATACACAGTGGCTGTGTATCTATCATACACTGTGTGTGTAACTTAGATATGTAAATACATGTATATTTTAGATGGGCCTAGACCACATGCTGGGTGGAAGCAGCTCCAAATGTTGAGCTGTTCAGTATCTTGATTTCAAGACTAATTGTGCCCCCAGGACTAATCTCTGATGTAAAGGGGCCAACTCCTGAGGTCCAGAAAACCAACATAGGTTCCCATCCTTCAAAGAAATCCATGTGGACAGGCTCAGCAGCCTTTATGGAGACCCCCACTGCATGGGGTGCTGTGGCCATAAAAGTTTGTTCACATAGAACCTTTGCTTGAATGGACACCTTAGTGAGCAAAATGTTAGGACCATATGCTCAGGTGATATAAAATAGTATAGCACCACTAATATCAATGCACCTAAGGGCGTTTCCCATTTATTTGTACGAATAGAAATTGTCAAGCAACAGGCTGTTTTTGAGGTAATTAAAAATTGTCCACAGACATTCTGCAACTTGCAAGTATTTGCCATTCAACCAGGATGGCATTTTGTTTTCTATCCAGCACCAATGAAGCCCATGTAAAATTCATTTGTACTGAGTACAAGAGAAGCAGCATAGTGTTGCATACATTGTGTAATGTATCTAGTACAAATATTTCTACCCAAATATACATATATCTATGAATGGTATAAATACTTTACCTGGGAGCTTATTCACATGTGCAAAATGAGAGTTTGTTTGTTCTGTTTTCCCCCCTTAATTAAATATGTGTGTCTCATTTTCATATTCTGGGCAGAAAGTGTGTGACTGTCATTGCAGGAGAGACTTTGCTTCCCTTTTTCACTCTCCCGTGTTTGCTGAGTGCTATGTAAGCGCCTTGGTACAGACTGGATTCATAGGCGTTGTAGTTATTGGGCAGCAAGGTTTCTTTGAATTTGCATTCATTTTGAAAAATTGCCTAGGGAATAGAGAAAGGAGGAAAAAAAAAGAAAACAGTTACCATAAATACCATGGGAAGACCCGAGTGATTCCTTCTCCTATCCTCCTTTTTTACAGAAGAACCTGTCGTGGTGTGTAACAGGTGGTGGCGTAAGGTTTGTGTCCAGCGATAAATCTCCTTTGGCACTAATTCGGTGTCAGATATACACAGATGCCACCTGTTCAGATAATGGACTATGCACTTCCTGTACACATCAAGTTAATTCATAATAAACCAGGGATTTTTTTCCTTTTCTCCAGGAGGAGCCATTTATGTCATCATGACACCCAATTGTCCGTATGACATGGAGTTATTTCATGCCCCCCAAGTTCCCATATTATTTGCCATTCAGAACAGAATAGTCCAGCAAGCATTGAAAATCCTGCAGCCCTCACGTAAGCAGTCCCACTAACTGAGAAGTCCTTGCTTGGAGTTGTCTGCTTGACTGTAAATCCATTCTAACTCTTTTAAAATCTGATCAATAGACATGGAGTTGCTGAAATTAAATATGCTATCAAAGCCTTTTCTGCCAAGAAATTGGATATAGTTTTTTCATGTGCTCTCATTGAAATCTGAGGAATTGACTCCTAAAATTTTTGTGAGGAAGGGAACTTTGGCTGCTTTGCAGACTTTGCAAATATGTGCGCAGACAAGGACAGAAGTGCACAGAGTTGGCAAAAAGAGATGCATTTGTGTGAAAGGTGACATGGAAATAATTCCGAGATCAGATGTCCTACATACAGAATACCACTGTAACACTGATGCTGTCATATAGACATTTCCATGCTTTTCTAGCCAGATACTTCTGTGACAAATCCACCCAAGGCCCCACAGGATTTAGGTCCTTAGCAAAGGAAAACATACAACTGTTCTTATTTTCTCAGATGTCTCTTAAAATTTAACAGGACCGAATTGGAACAGTAAAAAAGGGAACTCTGAGACAGAGTCTAGTCCTTCAGCAGAGCCCAGTCTAGTAAAGCACTCTGATAACATTCCAGTGCCTAGAGCTAGACATAGCTGGGTTAGATGCCCTATGTATTATTTATTGCTGGGTTCGATGCTCCATTGGGACTATTCAAATGAAGAAGTGACTAAAGGTTGCAGCATTTGGCCACTATTTTGGTATTTTATTAAAGAACTGAACGATTTTCTTGAAGTTATGAATGCTTCAGTGGAAGTGACTCTAGTTTTTGAGGAAAAAGGGAAACAGCAGCAAACTCCAGACATTATGTGAGGCAGACTTCTTGCTTCTTGCAGGGCTGATCCCTTTCAACTGGACTATTCTGCAGGTGCTGGTTGCTGACATTAAGGAAGCATTGCTAGGGATTTAAAAGTTGAATTTGCATTTGGTGATTACTGGCAAATACCTTTTGTACAGTGATGATGGTGTTTGTGGTTACCAGGATAATTTTATTAGTGATGAGATTTTTTTTTTCCTCTGGATTTTATCCTACAAAACTAGCCTCTTGAAGATCTATCACATGCATATGGCTCTCAGGCCATTTCTAGGGGACAAATTCATTTGGTGGGGCATACACATTTTCCCTAAGTGGATGAATTTGGAGGTGACTTCACTAGAAGAATTTCATGGAGTGTTTTTATTACTGACCAGACCTCCTGGCTCTGATGTTTATTTCCATAAAGACAATGTGTCTCCTCTTTCCATTCAGAGTGGAAAAAAACTCAGAAGATTTGGCAGGACCAAGCCCACATGCAGACAGCCATTCAAAGGTGATCAATGCCTCCTTTTAACCAGTTCATGTTTCTTAACTGCTCCTTAGAATGCTTTATAATAACAGCACACTGACAGCCTTGCCAGTTACCACAATGAACATTGTTGATGGTGGTAGGTTAGGCTTGCTACAGTTGCACTGCCAGGGGATTTTTTATGGTGGAAAATAAAATTCCCAAGTTTTCTTAGTAACTATGTTATGGTCAATTATTAAACGTCAAAAAAAAAAGAAAGAGAAATTTGAACTTGTACTCACTGTTCCATATAACCTCCCTTTGTTGTTCATTGCAATGAAGAGGGCACTTTTCACACCAAACAGGCTAACAACACCTCTCTCTACCGTTGATATTTCTAAAAGACCTGAATAGACAGATAAAAGTTTAATTGTATGTATTTTACAGATAGCCAAAAGAAATTAACCAGAGATGTGCTATTAAGTTATAACTATTAACACCCATATGAAAATGTTGTGTAGGACTTAATTGAAAATTATATCCATAATATATACATGCATATATATATATGACAGAGAGAGTGAGAGAGAGATCTATATCTATGTATACACATACATACACACACAAACAGACTCTCAGTCCTTACATTCTATAGGGTTTTAGAATAAAGTCTTTAGACCCTTAAGCATTTTCTATAGAATTTCACCAGTTTCATTCTTGCTAAATTTTCCAAGACTTTCTTATATGAGAATAATCCCTATTTAAAATGTCATAACCAAGAGTGACATCATTGCCAAAAGAAATGTGGTTTACATAATGAAATTTACCTTAATCAACTACTTGTAAATGGCACTTTTCAACAAATCCAAATGAACAGTAAAAATGATTTATTTGATAGTAACAGCTTGTATTAGCTGTGCACTTTCAATTACTTAGCATCTCCAACGTGCAAGATAATCACCAGGCAAAAATCAAGGTAATATCTGTGAGTGCATGAAAGCTTCCAGGTTCAAATGTCAGGGGAAAATGCACAAGAGTGGGGGAAAATGCATCAGATATAAAGTTTGCAAGTGGATTTAACTTTTCTAGTCTGGGAAGGAAAGCAGAGTAAAAATAAATTGGTATCTAATTTTGTCCATGCATTCATTACATGTTTTAGCCTGGAGGTTTCTAGCGCTGATTTATCCTAAAGACTTTTAAAAGGCAACAGATGTAGCTTAGATTGAGAATATCAAGCAATAACATTTGCATTCTGTAAAGGGTAATTACTCGAGTTCACTGCAATTAAGTGACATCTATGCTATTTCATTTCTGGATGCAACTCACTGTATTGGCTTTCATCATGAACTCCGCTTATCCTTCCGTCGGGAAGGATTTGAAGGTGAAACCCGATGCCCACGTTGCAGTAAAGCCTCCGCTGCCTCTTGATTCCTAGCAAATAGTCACTCTCCCAGTTCACCTCGGATCTCTCCCCTGACATCCCAGCAATGGACCTGGACAACAGAGACTCCCATCCTCTCTCCAGCAAGGTGCCATTAGTTCTGCTGACAACTGGATATGATGAAACAATCCCAGAGAGAAAACCCAGAAGAACAAAAGCAGGCAACGTCCAGTGAATGCTGGCTTCGCAGGACATAGTGATGAGGAGTCTTTGTGCGATGGCCATCCGGTTCACCTCCTGGGCACGTGGTCAGAATTAATGGCCCTAAAAATACCTCCCTTCTTGTTTTTCTCCCTTCAGCATGGTGGCAGACGCTTATTTTTGGAAGGCAGATAGAGATTGCTGACATGAAATGAAAGCCTGGGAGCAGTTGGGTTGGGAGCAGAGACAGGCCAGCAGAGCACAAACTGGTGGAGACCATGTTTTGTAGCTCCTGCTCTCCAGTGGGGCAGCCTGGATATATTTGATTGACCTATCTTTATAGTTCAGGGTCTGTCCCACCCTATGGCATCACTCTGACATCAACAGTTTGCCAAAGGTATACTTGCCCCAGCTGTAACACTAACCTGCTCGCTACTGTCATCCAAGACAGGAGGCCGGAATGAGGTTTCATTGGGCAGTCAGCAGGCTGTACTGAATGCGAAAGGGACAGATCAGTTGGATGGTCAGATATCTCACAGATAGCTTCCTTATTTAGAGAAGAAGGTGTAAAAACAGTCATGGACCTCACCAGACAGTAATGAAAACTTTGCCAGCCGCTTCTTCGGCAGTGTGTTCACTGAGTTTACATTAGGATCACTTGCACAGAGCACGGCAGCGTTAGGGGAGAATGAGTTTTTACACAGCAGGGTTTGCACTTCTTGTCTTCAAGTAGCTAACAAATCCACAGCACCTCTCACTGTGGTGACTAAATGCAAATAGCAGGCCTGCCCCTTCAGGAGGACAGTTTTCATTTTGGCGGCAGTGTTCTTGGCTAGCCTCAAGATTGCTGAGCCATGGCCTATAGAAATAAATACTGTAGATAGAGAGTTGATGGAAGGTCTCATCCTACAGTTTTTTCTTAGGCAACAATCCCACTAGCTACATGGGGAGTTTTTACTGAGTTAGGAGTGTAGAAGTGGGATTCTGACTTTGCAGCTGACCACTCACTGCACTAATCCATACACATGTCAGTAGCCGGTTTGTCCCCTCTGGGACTGCTTGGACAAATAAGGTCTACTCAGAAAAACAAGGATTACTGAAGCAAGCGAAGATCAGAGTATGGGACCTTGGGTCTTTAGGGCTTTGATGCTTCAAATGCTTAAGCAGGTGCCTAGGTTTTATTCATGTGCATACTCAAATATCTGCTAGATTGGACATTTGGTAGCATATGAAAGACACAGAAGAAAAAAGACAGCCACTTCCCCTCCCTTTGTACCAGTGTCAGTTTTCAATAAATTGATTTAAACCCCAGGCATAGCCTTCCTGTAACGAATTGTGATAATCTCTCTCTGTTTTCCTTTAATGATAGCCAATTTTCGAGTGTATCTCACTTCCTCTGGAGATTTTGCTTTCATTTTTACCCATTATCCTTCACTGTTGTTTTAGGTTCTCCTTGACTTGAGAGGTGACACTGCTATCTTCTTTTGTTTAAATGGCTAATTAGGGGGCCTGATCAAAATCAACTGGGAGGCGGGAGGAAATCAAATTGTGCAAGACTTTTCACAACCCTTAAATTTGCATTTCCCATGTATTTTTCCTGGTGGCTAAAATATATTCTCAGTACTGCACCTGGAAACTCAAAACAACCCCCAACATTTTGGCATGATATAGACATCCATTCATGTGCTATTATTAGGTTTTTGATACTTCAGAAGTGTACACATGCACACAGTCTTACTCTGGTGGGTCACAGTTATCAAGGCTTTTTTAAGCTAAAGGCTCTTGTTGGAAGAAACATTCTTAATAATTCATCATCTTAGTGGAGTAAGTACAGGGCTGTCAGCAAGAAGGCCTTCCTTCCTACAATTCACTAGGCTTAACTCTTAGTTTCATAGTTAGTTAGTTAGTAGGGTCGGAAGGGACCTAAGCAGATCATCTAGTCCAACCCCCTGCCATGGCAGGAAAGAGTACTGGGGTCAAACGACCCCAGCAAGGTGA
>NW_017728931.1:10584539-10595079 GCF_001723895.1 Crocodylus porosus | reverse complement strand
GTGTCGATACCACAGTCCCCCAGTTTCTTAATGAGAACAGGGTGAGAGACAGTGTCGAAGGCCTTCCTAAAGTCCAGGAAGACTATGTCCACTGCTATCCCTGCATCTAAGGATTTGTAACTTTTCACAGTTACTATTTATTTAGGTGAATCCCAATACCCATATTGTACAGATGGTGCCACTAATGCTTAGAGCAGCCAGAGTGATTCACAACCAGGGTGTTGCAGCACCCTAGGATGCCATGATATGCTTTGAAGGGTGCCAGACAATGTTAGCTCTGTTAAATGTGCAAACAACTACACATGAAAGGTTGAGAACCACTGGCTAAAAGAGATTGTATGACCTGCACACTATTTACAAGTGTAGTCTTAACTACTGTCTAGATCAGTGCTGATTCTGGTTTGCTTTACGTCGTGCCTAGTCATTTCTACCTGTGCAAAAGTGGGCATAAAATTTCAGCAAGAAACTACTAGACATTTCACACCTTCTTACAACAGTGGCTAATGGCTTTATAAGATGCCCAGGCAATGGAAACATGGGCCCCACATCCTTATTTTAGAGGGGGATGAGCAACCTGTCCAAACTACCAGAACCAAGACAGCAACAAAACTAGCCTTCCTCATTCCCAAGTCAACATCTTTACTACTAGCTTGTGGTAGCTTCTAGGCATGTTGCTTTATTCCTACTGCCCTGAGATTCTTTGCCTCTAAATGGGAGAAGATTGTATTTACTTAGCATCTTTCTTGTGCCTGGGGGATCTAAAGCATAATTTTAGGTTTTCGTTTTTATTATTATCCCTGCTTTAGTAGTGGGGGGAAATGCTGATGTTATTTGTCATTCAATGGGGTGTTGCACAGCAATATGCTGTGGATTTGCAGTTGGGAAGAAAGTGCATAGCTAGCCTTCCATAATCCATCACCTTTCTGTCTTCTGCTCCTCAGTCCTGGAGGCAGTCTGGGGTTGAACAAGTCCATGACAAGTTAGAGCAGCCTTGGGCTTTTGTAACTTGTCCTGGCAGATCACTCCCAAATTGACAGTCTGATGGTTTGCATCATGGGATCTCACTGTCTTCTAGCCCCATCCCTGGCTCTGACACACCCTCTCCTCATCCCCAACCTAGCCAAGAGTGCTCCCCTCCAGACTGTGAGAAGGGCCTGGAGAGAGAAGTGTAGGAATGGTTTCATTCAGCTGAATATCCCCCTGCAGTGTGGGAGATCTTGAAGTGCTGCCTAAGGGCAGCTTTCAGGTGAGTGTCATGAAGGACGGTTGAATAAGGCCTTGATTCAGACAGTCCAAGTAATTTGTCTGAGTAAAACTTCATGTAGGGGCAAGCAGGGGAGATTATGCTTAGGGGCAACCAACATGGGTTCATTAGAGGCAGGTCCTGTCAGACCAACCTGGTGGCCTTCTACAACCAGGTCACAAAATCCTTGGATGCAGGTGTTGCGGTGGACAAAGTCTTTCTGGACTTTAGCAAGGCTTTTGACACTGTCTCTCACCCCATTCTCATTAAAAAATAGGAGATTGTGGTGTCGATGCCTACACAGTCAGATGGGTCACCAATTGACTGGAGGGCTGCACCCAGAGAGTGGTGGTGGACAGGTCATTTTCGACTTGGAGGTATGTGGGCAGTGGGGTCCCCCAGGGCTCAGTCCTCGGACCCGCACCGTTCAACATCTTCATCAACAACTTGGATGAGGGGGTGAAAAGCACCTTGTTCAAATTCGCAGATGACAGTAAAATGTGGGGAGAAGTGGGCACGCTAGAAGGGAGGGACAGGCTGCAATTGGATCTGGACAGGTTACAGGGATGGGTGGATGAGAATAAGATGGGTTTCAGCACTGACAAGTGTTGCACCTAGTGTTGCACTGACAAGTACTGCACCTAGGAAGAAAGAACCAGCAGCATATCTACAGGCTGGGGAACTTCCTTCTTGTCAGCACAGAGGCAGAAAAGGATCTTGGAGTCATTATTGATGCCAAAATGAACATGGGCCAGCAATGTGGGGACGCGGTCAGGAAGGCCAATCATACCTTGTTATACATCCACAGATGCATCTCGAGCAGGTCCAAGGAGGTGATCCTCCCCTTCTATGCAACACTGGTCAGGCCGCAACTGGAGTACTGTGTCCAGTTCTGGGCACCACACTTCAGCAGAGATGTGGACAACATGGAGAGGGTCCAGAGGAGGGCCACTCGCATGATCAGGGGGCAGCAGGGCAGGCCCTACAAGGAAAGGCTAAGGGACCCGAATCTGTTCAGCCTCCACAAGAGAAGGCTGAGGGGGGCTCTAGTGGCCGTTTACAAACTAGTCAGAGGAGACCAGCAGGCACTGGGGGAGTCCCTGCTCCCCTGAGCACTACTGGGAGTAACAAGGAATAACGGCCATAAGTTGACTGAGAGTAGATTCAGGCAAGATATCAGGAGGCACTACTTCACTGTCAGGGCAGCTAGAATCTGGAACCAACTTCCAAGCAAAGTGGTGCTCACTCCTACCCTGGGGGTCTTCAAAAAGAGGCTAGATAATCACCTAGCCGGGGTCCTTTGACCCCAGCATTCGTTCCTGCCATGGCAGGGGGTTGGACTTGATGATCTGCTCAGGTCCCTTCCGACCCTACCAACTATGAAACTATGAAACTAGGTAAGTGAGGGTTGGAGAGATCAAATTTACAACCCCTGCTCTACTAATGGGCAAGACAGCTCCAACAGCTCCACTGCAGCGCGCCTGGAATATAGCAGTATGACCCCAGAACAACCCCAGATTAGTGATTTGTGACTAACGGTTATGCCGCCTTCCTGACATAAGCTCACTTGTCTGGAAATTAAAGGTCATGCTTTTAAGGTGCTACAAAACCTGACTTAAGTTGTATAAAATGACAGGAAAATGTCAAGAAGTCTCTGATTCAGCTAAACAAGCTTTGTCTTCTCTAGAGGCTGCCTTTGACTCTGCTTGTAACCTTGACCTGGGATGTATCTTTGCATGGAGAAGAGGCTGTGAGTTTCCTAGACAGCCATATTCACTACCCCTGAGTCATGCACCCAAAGGGAGCTGAAAGGAATTCTGCTTAGATTAAGCGACAAGCCATAGGAACAGCATTTGGACTAAACACATCCCACAAATGCTAGCATGGCAAAAATCTTACCTTGACCTTATGCCTTTACTCATTTGAGGTCTTGACATCCAAAGAGTTCCTGATATCAGGAATTCAGTATGATATTCAAAATGTATAGTTCTTTTAAAACCCTGCAGTTTAGACTCATTTTCAAGACTGCTTAGGGAAATCCAGGTACAGTTGTGTGTGATCTGACACACATGCCTGGCACATTTTTCAAAGGTCTTTCAAAGATTAAAGTTTGTGACTTCCGTTTTCAAAAGTGCCTTTGGAGCCTCCATTTCCTGGAAAGTCCCTTGTTGTTTTGGGGCCCCTGCCACCTCCACAGATGGAAAGCAGCACAGAAACAGAGGCTGAGAAACTGCAACTGCTTGCTTAGTTTGTGTTTGAGAGCCAGGTCAGTAATGGGACAAGAGAGGAAGAGAAGTCATTATACCTGGAAGCTGAATGATATGCCAGGGCAACCAACTGCAGGCCCAGGACAGCCTGCTTATGGCTGGAACTGCCCAGATATGAGCACTGAGCTCAGGTAAACTGTGCTGAAGGAAAGGAGTTGAGTGCAATGAATTGGCAGCAGGTGAAGATACAGCTCCTTGTTGTTCCTTGAGGGAAGGAAAAGAAGACCTGGAGAACCCTGGGGCTCAGTGATCCAAAGAGAACAAGCAAAGGAGAAGGTGTTGGGCATGCTGTGAAAAAGAACTGGTGCAGTGTTTATTCTTGCTGAATTGAGGGAATAAATATCAAATAACTTCCCAGGCAGTTGCTGTGTGAGGAAACCTTTTGCTTCATCTGGGCTATTGCAGAAGCTACAAAGCACCGTTCACCTCCAGGTGGTTAGTCAGATGCTACTCTCAGTCATGCCAGTGTAAGTCCACTGGCTGCTGTGGAGTTGCACTGGATTTGTATGATGGAACAGAGCAGAGTTTGGCTCTGTGACATTGTATGGCTGCCAGGCAAGCTTCACCAGAGGTTTATGCCAATTTGAGGCACACGAACAGGAGCCTCTGTGGCAGGAAATTGCACAGGAGAGAACGTCACTGGGGTGGAAAGCACCTGCTGCTTTTCTGTGCTGGGAGCAGGGAGGCAACAGCAGCCAACACAGCCCAAGAAATGGTTGGCATTTACTGGACAGTGGGCATAGCTAAATCAGGTGGTGACTGTCTTGACTCAGTGCTTCCTCTCAGTGCCAACTAAGCTTGAAAGAAACTCAGAGGAGAATGGCAGTGGAACTGCTGCCCTGCATGCCTAAGGGGTGAATTCAACTGCAGCAAACGGCTGTTTTGCATTAGTCTGTCCCATCCTTGGGGCATCTGGACTGATAATCCTCTGACACACAATTAATCAAATAATATCTAGCACGTGTTATCTGAACTTCTCACAGCCTTTCACAAAAGCAGGCAAGGATTATTTCCCTTACCTTGATGCTGATGGAAAAAACAAGACACAGGCCAGTGGAGCAGAGTACAGATTTTTCAGTGATTTCTGACAACAGAACCCAGTTTTGCCATAGTCATCTGCATAAGGTGCAGAAGGAACATCAGTGTCTGATACCAATAGCATCTCATCTCTGTGCTGGATCATCCTGTTCTAAGCACAGACTGCAAAGGACCTCTTGTAAAATTCTTATTGGTTACCTATAGGTGGGTAATCTTTTTTGTTCCTGACAGATAAGGACATTTTTGATATACTATACTTTCTCCCACACAACATGCACTGTTTTCCAAAATTCAACTGCTAGGAATTAGGGTGCACATCATAATTAAGGAAGTATGATAACAACAGATTGTGCCACGTAAGCTTCTGCCAGGGTAAAGCAAAAGTAAAGCCACATGTGCTGCATGCAGGGCTCCCTACCTGCAGAAACTTTCTCTTCTCCCTTACCCCTCCCCAAAAAGGAAAGATCTCAAGGAAAAATCTTTTTTCTTCATTCTCTCTTCCAAAGGTGCATATTCATTTGGGGAGGAAGGAGTGGGGAGACACACAGGTGTTGTATACAAGAAAATACAGTATATTTATCGCTATCAACTAGAACAGGTAACTAGATTTTCGAGGCCAAACTGGTATATTTTCATAGCAGTTTTGAAATGCTGTGATAAAGTATGTTTACCCACTGCAACCTATCTATGACTTACTTCCATTCCTCTTTCCTAATCAGGACATCTTAATGGAGCACTGCAGGGACTCACAATGGGTGGTAGGAATTGATATCTTCCATGTAGGGTAGAGAAGATTTAAAAAAATCTGGCTGTGATTGGATATTTCCATTAACTGTGGAAAAGAAGCAGTCCCTTCACAGTTATACCAGCACCTGTCTGTACAGTGTGCCATAAATTTTCCATAGTCATATGGATGTCATCTACCATTTGTACATATACTGGTTTTCTTGTATGCAACTCCACATAGATTTGGCTCCTTTTCCTGTGTCTTTCTATTGCTCATTAAATAAGCAAATTTTTAACAATCACTTTCCAATAGGCCCATGCTTGCATCATTTTATTTGTCTCTGAATGGCCAACAACTATGGATTCCAGAGACTACAGTGCTTTTAGCTTCCTGTTTGAGATTTGTAAAATATTTTGCAAAAACTCTCACCCTTTGCTACTTTGTCCGTTTTATTATTTGCCTGGTGGACAGTGTTGCAGGCCAGAAGCTCAGAGTCGGAGGTGAAGCAAGTTCTTTCAGTGCCAAGGGCAGAGGTGTTGGTAGGGAATTATGCTGACTGCTAGAGAGCAAGTGGAGAAGACAGAAGGAGTCTTACCTGCATTCATTCACTTAATTAGGCAGCAGCAGCTACTGCTGCATCTCTAGCAGCATAGGCAGCTCCAGGGGCCACTCCTGAGGCCCTGCTTTCTCCCCCTCCCTGGCACAAGACTGCATATCCCATGGCAAAGCCTTCCAGGGGGAGGGGGAGTCATTCTACCCCCCTCTCTACTGCCCCCTCCCCCAGATCCACTCCTGTGAATTGAGCTGCACCTGCCTGGCTCCTATGGCTGGGATGTACAGAGCTGTGCCTTCTGTAGCAAAGACTCCTAGGGACAGGAGCTTATACGGTGCCCCTTCTATGTCAGTGCCTGAAGCCGGTGCCCCCCTGCCCCCAAGCCTCCCCCAATTATGTGACTCCCCAGAGGGAAGGAGCCTGTGGTTGATAATACAAGAGGACATACTTTTTAAATTTCCATAAAGATGGTTCTGTCTTTTTTACTCCTGCCCTTTTCTACTTTTCCAGTATGCTGCTATGCTGATCAGGGTAGAAAATACAGTGTGATGCTGGCTAGTGGATGCTGTATCCCAGACACCCATCATTATTCTGTTTAGCAGGAGGAAGCAAAACCCTTCAAGTCTCTGGTATTTAAGGAGTGAGATTTGATATTTAAGTGGAATGCTGGGGTGTAGGTCCTTTCCATTTGGACTAAAGTTCAATGAGGGTTTTCAGCATATCATATGACTCTTACTTTCAGCTGAACCACTTTACTAATCTTGCATGTGCAGTAAAGAAGCCCATGTCATGTTTTGGGTTTAATTAATATAGCTGGGGCTATTCAAGGTGCAGAACCAATTTAGGTGCTCAGTTTGCCATTGAATTCCATGGAAAATGGGTGTTTAACATCTTATTATTGATTCAGAGGGGAAGAAAGGCATCACTGAGCAGAAAATTATTGAATGGTCTTTGTGAGTATTTATAGATGTGCTCTGGGAGGTGAGTGCTTTAATTAGTGGAGCTCACAGAGCCATGCTAATTAAATGCACCCGGAACATCACATGCATCAGTATCCCCATACTAAAAAACGGCAGTGGGGCACTTTGGACTAAAACTTGTCAAATAAGCTTTAGCATGAACAACTGGTGCCTCCTGTGACTGGGGGGTACCATGGTGGCAAGCAGAGAGCGGACCACCCATAGCCACTGCCAGCGGCATTGGCAGCTACAAGCAGTGAGCAGGGACCACCTGCAGCTGCCACCCACAGCGTTGGCAGTGGTGAGCGGCGAGCAGGGACTACCCGCTGCCACTGGCAGTTTCAGCGGCGAGGGGGGTGGCGAGCAGCAGGTGGCAAGCAGGGACTGCTTGCAGCTGCCAGTGGCCGCGTTGGCGGCAAGAGGGAGTGGTGACCGACCGCTGAAGCCGGTGGCGGCTTCAGCGGTGGTCAGTCTCAGTGGAGTATGTGCCCCCCACGACCCCAGGTGCCTCCCCTATGCGTCACCTATGAGCTTTAGTATAAAGTGCCTCGTCACCATTTTTCAGCACAAGGATGCTGATACACGTGCCACTGGAGTCTGCTGTCACATGGTAATTACCACACTTCAGCAGACTCGCTTAATTGAGTCTGCCCTGATGTGCTGGAATTACAGTGTGTCAGAGCAGCCTCTGAATGTGTCTAGGAGCCCTGTGGGTCAGTGGGCATCAGGCAATTGGTACCCTTCAACAAGCTGCCTCTCAAAAGTCCAGGAGAGGAGGCTGTGAAAGCTGGTTCTGAGGAAAGAGGACTGGGCTTTCTGAGTCATGCATGAAAAGGTAAATGTTTCTTAATACATTTCTGAGATTGTTCCAAGTTCATCGTCTGCAGAAATGAAACCTGTAGTACTGTATAGTAAAACCTATGTTTTTTTGCCATCTATATGTACAGGGGTTAGGCATACTTACTGATATATTCAAAAAATTGCCTGTGTCTGAAGGTCTTAAATTTGAACATTTGCCTCTGGTTTGTAGTGCAGTCTTAGAGCATTAGACTGCAATTTTAAAAGTGCAGGGGACTCCTGAATCACTCAAGCAAACCCTAAAAATGTTTCTTATATACTGTCTTTTGCTTTTTACAGCTAATGGCAATCCCTTCTTTAAAACACATTTTCCTAGTGCAAGACAAGCTATCAAGCTCGTATTCAATACTTTAAATAACTAACATCTGTCTCAAATGCATGCATCCTAGGTACTAAGAACTAGGACTGTACTAGAGAAGTACTAGGGAATAAGAAAAATAAGACTTCACAAATGTTTCCCTTTTCTCAACATTTTTAATAAATAGACATAATTTTCTTTGTTATTGCAGTTAGGCTCCTTCTGCTGGTGGAAAATAGAGCCTTCCCAATTTCTTCTCATGAAATTATAGCAGTGAAGTTGCAGCTTCCTTCTGCTACAGTTCTCAAAGAACATGTCAAAGCAGGCTCATGCTTTACACCACCAATTGTATTCTTCTTCTTTCATATGGCCAGAGCAAACAATGGCAGAGAATTATTTAACATAATTAAAGTTCTATGTTAAGATTTGATAGCCAGTTAATGACATCTGGACTGACTAAGTGGATTGCTTCAACCGTCCATGATATGCAAGTTCAGGGCAGGAATTCACAATGTGGCTTATTGACTGCATCTCACCATATACACAGTTTGACAAGTCCTTGATGCCCCATATGTTCAATAAATAGACACACCTTCCACATCCTATATGAATGCAGTTCAGCATGGTCCAATATTTATGTTGTAGGTGGAAACATAGAAGTTCGCTGGTCAGGTCTATGACCAAATTTTTGTTGGGCACTGTTGCTGCAGACCAGAGTTCATGCCAGCAGCTCTCAACATCCAGACTCTTCAGTGAAAGTTGGAGCAGATTTCCTTGACTTAAGCCTAAATCCTGGTGGGTGGACGATATCTTCATACAGCAGGAGTTTACAGTCAGCTATGATCTTTTTGTACTCTTGAAGTATGGCTGAATCCCTTCTAACCATGCAGGGAGTGATATTTGATAACACTAGCAGTCATGGAAGCGGCGTGGATTTTAGAGCATCACTTACTACTCACATGGCAGTGTTCACCTGTGTGTCGGCCTGTCAGGTGTGAGGGCTTTGGCACCAGGTGGGAGTGCAGTATTCAGCTATAGAGAGTACTAGGGCCTAGGTCGAGCTACAGAGGGTAGGAGCATTGCTTTCCCAAGATATTCCAGCAAGGTTCTCGATAATGTTTACCCTCATAACTCTCTTTTTTCCAGTAATTTCGAGGTGCTGGCAGTAACTGAGAATTCATTCTAGACTGAGTCCAAGGTACTGTGGATTTTTTCATGCATTATTTTAATTCTACAAAACTGCACATTTAGCATTTTATTCATCTGAGAGTTGTTGAGGTGGAAAATGGGAACAGCTGTCTTGGCTGCATTAGGTTTCAAGCACCAAGTTCAGAAATAGTCCTCTAGGATGTGCAGATAATTTTTAAGGACTTTTTCTGTTGCCTCAAAAGAATCACCTTGGGCATGTCTACACATTCATTAATATGCTGTAGTTACTGGGCATTAAGTTTAGTACTTAGTTAACCCAGTACTAAATCAATGCACAGTAACTCACACTACTGTACCGTTGCGCTAGCACACAGGTTTTTAAGTGACACTTACTGCACAGTAGCATATTAGCATGGTTTTTGCCCAGCATGCTACTGAGCAGTGTTATTATACTATTGTGCAGTTAGCATCTCATGTAAACATGCCCCTTGTGTGACTAATGCAATATCATCATTGTAAATAAATTTATGGAATGCTGTTGGTGAGATGTCACTGGTATATAGGCTGAAAAAAAATCAGAAAAAGAACAGACCCATGGAGGAGACCATCATTTAACACTCGCCAGTGGCTCAAATCCTCACTGAGATGTACCTGGAACTTATGATTTCATAGGAACACATTTATTAGTGTGAGAGTTGGTCTGCACTTGATGACATATGCCAACTTTAGCAAAAGTTCTTTTCTCCAAACAGTGTCATATGCAGAAGAAAGGTCTATAAATGCTGCACTTGTTTTTAATTTGTACTGAAATCCAGCCTCAATAGGACTGATCAGTGCTAATACCTGATCACAGCAACTTCTGTTTGTCCAAAAGCCGGCTTGTAGGGCTGTGTGAAATGGGTCCTATTCAATTCGGTTGCGGCCCGAATCAGGGACAGTGATTCAATCCATTGATTCAGATCACTGTCCTTGATTCGATTCAGCCAAATCCGAATCTGAAGCTTAAATGCTGATTTGGTGAATCAGTGATTCAGACACAGGCACAGGTTTAAAAGTTTTTTTCTACATACCTTTAGGTGGCAGCTCATCTTGTGATCGCTGTGGTGCTGGGGCAGATGGAGCATCCCACAGGAGCACGGGGGGGGCTCTCCAGAGTGCTTGGCAGCGAACCCAGAAGTGGACCGGAAGTACTTCTCATCCACTTCAGGGTCTGCCAGGGAGCACTGTGGGGGAGGACCCCAGGTGCCCCTGCCAGACCCAGGAGGCACCAGTCGCTGAGCTGGGGGGGGCCAGACGCCCCCCAGCAGACCTGGAAGCGCTTCTGGTCCACTTCCAGGTCTGCTGCTGAGCGTGCTGGGGAGCCCCTTGTGCTTCTGGGGGACACTGCATCTGCTCCAGCATCACAGTGTTCAGAGCCCCTGCTACCCAAAGGTACGTAGAAAAAACAT
>NW_017728931.1:10484844-10584439 GCF_001723895.1 Crocodylus porosus | reverse complement strand
GGGGGAGGACCCCAGGTGCCCCTGCCAGACCCAGGAGGCCCCCCCCCACTGCTGTGTGCTCTCCAGTGGACCAGGAAGTGGACCAAAAGTGCTTCTGGTCCACTTCCAGGTCTGCTGCCGAGCACACTGGGGAGCCCCTTGTGCTTCTGGGGGACACTGCATCTGCTCCAGCATCACAGTGTTCAGAGCCCCTGCTACCCAAAGGTACGTAGAAAAAACATTTAAAGCTGTATCTACGTCCGAATCACCAAATCTGTCCGAACCAATTTGGAGGGTTCCGAATCGATTTGGAGAGATTAAAGGGTCCTCTGATTCGATTCGGATTTGGAGATTCGACCACTGAATTGGGCTGAATCTCCACTGAATTGAATAAGAGACCAAAGCTTCACACAGCCCTACCAGTTTGCTCTTTGGGTATGATGGCTTCCACAGTGAGTTTCAGATGGGCAAGGATTAACTGCTCCATAAGTTAATAAGCCATGAATTTATAAATTTACCACTACAGTCCTTCCTTAATTTAATTTAATTTAATTTAAATTTTCACAAGTTACACAGAGTGTCTGTCATTTCCTCTGGATGCGTGCATGCAGCACCGATATAATTTTTTACCCTTGAGCAAAACTGTAGGGCTAGAAAGTTAACAACAAAACAAGGGAACCCTCAGGATCTCTCTTCATGCCTGTAGTTCTCTACAGTCAACCCAACTTCACAAGGAAAGCTTGAGGAAATAGAATGTCTTTAAAACATGTCCCAATGTGCAATGTTCAGTGGAGAAGCAAGATCACAATCTGGAATACCTGCCAGGAAAAAAGTCCTGTCCCCAACCTCTATGGATCATCAACATAACCCCCTCTCCTCTCCACTGCTAATTCCAAATGTTAGGTTAGCACAAAAAGAGAAATGGTCTCTTCCCTTTTTCTTTTTCTTCATTCTATAGGCATCCTTACAACACCTGCTAAAAAAATGCTTACCAAACAAGGATGGGAGGGTAAGTTCTTTAAGTTATTCCTGAAGTACTCCTGAGAAATGAGACTTGAGCACATCCTTTAGTCATTTGTTAAATTTGGATATATGAAGATATCTCAGTTCTTTTCCCAAAACAGATTCTTGTGATGTGACAGCTAATAAACTCCAGACTGTGATCTCAGACACTTGTCTGTAAAAGTGGCCAAAGACTATTTTCTGTAACCATGACATTTTCATCCAGATACACTTAAAAAAAAAAGAAAGAAAAACAAAACACCACATCAGCTGAAACAAAGATACAGGGAATGTTTCAGATGAGATATGTGTTCCTGAAAGATTAGTTGAGTTTTCAGGTGCAACTACAGCTATCAAACTGTTGTATTTAATGCTCCCAGTCCCCAGGGAGAAAGAGCAGCATAGCATAGGACTCCTGTAATGAGCAGAGCTAGAAATATCCCAGGGATGCTTAGGAATTCAGAGTTGTTATCGATCTCTCAATGGGAGCCAGGGACACAAGTGGAGGAGACTGGACAGAATGCCAGTGTTGACCCTAGTAACCTAAAGAAACACCAGCAGGTTGGGCTAATGAAGGTGACTTTATTATATGCTAAAGGTCAGTTTGGCAATGTTGGAGATCAGATCATGGATTGGGCTGACAGGCTTGGATTGGCACATCAGGGGGACACATTCTTTGATGATTCTCACCTTTTCTTCTCTTAGCCTGGAGAGAAGACTAAGGGGGGATTTAATAGCAGCCTTCAACTACCTGAAGGGTGGTTCCAAAGACAATGGAGCTGGACTGTTCACAGTGGTGACAGATGACAGAACAAAGAGCAATGGTCTCAAGATGCAGCAAGGGAAGTTTAGTTTAGATATTAGGAAAAACTTTCTGACTAGGAGGGTAGTAAAGCACTGGAACAGGTTACCTAGAAAAGCTGTGGAATCTCCATTCTTGGAGGTTTTTAAGACCAGGCTAGACAGAGTCCTGTCTGGGATATAATTGGAGATGGTGCTGCTTTGAGCAGGGGGTTGGATTAGATGGCCTCCTGAGGTCCCTCCCAACCCTAATTTTGTATGATTCTATGAAAGCAACAATTTAAATGGAGTGGTTCATGATTAATTAGCTAGGTTATCTCCCTCTTGGGTTCAAAATAGGCACAGTTGGTTAGGTGAATTCTAAGCTTTCCTTGAACCACTGTAACCTAACAAGTACTTCCAACGCGAATGATAGCATGGAAGGTGAAGATATGTAGCTGAAAGCAAATAAGAAAGGAGCATGAATAGATCAATATGCCTATACACAGCTAAAAGAAGTATAAGCAAGACACTGCTCCTTCTAAGATCCAGCAGAATATGTATTTACAGTGTTGGGGCTGTGTTCTGCCCTAGAGGAAGGCAGGGCAGATTCAGCAATCTGACAGATTTCTTCTATCTCTATCTCCTATGATCCTTTAAGTAAAAAGAACACGTGTATGCCCAAAATTTTGTCAACAAAGACCTCCTGGCCTCTTTTATGCATTTCCTGGATCACCACAGCAAAAATAATCTTCCAAGCTGTAACTAAGCAAGAGGAAGGTGATTCACTAAACTAGAACGTCAGTATTGATCAGTAGAATCTTAAGAGGGTCCAAGAGGGTGAATGGGACACTGTCCCCAAAAAATTGCCATCCCACTGAAATATAAGCTAACAATGAAGACTGCAGAAGTGAAACACTTCAGGTTTGGAGGAAAGTACTGAATCACAATGGGGCATCTGTAGTAAGTGTTTGCTACAGGTTCCCTGTCAGGGGTCCTAACAGGAAGCTCAGCCAGAACTAATTGCCTAGTTGTCCACAGCTGCCTGGGGCTGTGACTGGCAAACCTACCCCAGTTAATGAAGCAAGTGGCCACTGCCTGGATCTCCTGATTGGATGCTGGGGTGGTCAGCCTCACAATTTACTTCCTCCTGTAGCAGCACACTGCAGGCTAGCCAGCAGTTTTTCTGATGGTCTGCTTTGGTCAGCCTCTCTGAGCCTGTACTTCTGGTTCTCAGACTCCTGACCCTGCTCGATCCAGTTTCTATACTCTGGCTTTTTGGATTTCCCCTTGTGTCTGGTAGCTCAGTCTCTCACTTTTGGATATGATTCTTGGAGTACCCTGACTTCAGCTTGGATTCTCAACTCAGCCTAACCCCAGCACCAGCTTCTGACTCCTAAGCTGTGACCCAGCCTGTGGCCTGGACACTGTCCCTGGATTTCCCTTGGGATCTGGTAACTTGGCTTCTGAGTCCTGAGCCCTCACTCAGCTCATGTTTTGGACTCTGCTTCTGGCACCTGCTCTCCCCCAGTGGCCAAACCACTAGGTTAGACCACTTTACAACCCAACCATTACTCTTCCACCACTGGAGAACAGTCAGAACAAAAATACCCGGGCCTTACTATCAAGTTGCTTGAAATTAGGGGACAATTTATCATGTAAATCTTCACTCAGATAATAACAGAAATTAGCTTAAACAACAGAGATCTGTAGTGTTGTCCCTCTCTGACCATGTAACATGACTTTGAGCTGTTGGAGAATTCCACAGGCTCATTACTGATCATCAATCAGGTTAGCTGAGGACAGCCTTATGACTCTTCCCAGTCCAGAGCAGGCCTACGCCCCTTCCTGCCTTTAATACCCAAATTGCTGGAAATTGGCCATGTTTCCCACCTTGGGGACAGTGAGTCTCTACAGCAGCAACATTAAATGACAACTTCTATCCTTTCAAGTCTGGTTCTCATGGCAGCACATAGGAAATTCTTTAATTCTCTTGATGTCTTTACTTGACAATTATCAATGTTTTGGGTCCATTGAGAAGTATCAAAAGGACACAGCTATGATAGATGTGTAATTCTTATAGGAGATCTGTGAGTACCAAATGTAGGAAACCATAAATGGTCAAGGGATTCTTCAATTATGCAGTGGAAATATCATGACTAGGAATGTAAAGAATCCTACCAGAGGAGAAATTACCTTTGGATCTACAGTTCATCAATAACACACAGCAACATAAAATATAAAGTCAGAGCAACAAGCAATGTTAGTGCAAAAATCTGACGGCCACCGAGTTCAGTATGAAGACTGGACAAGCACTTAGCTGTGGTCATCTGACCTCAGCACTCTTTCCTGCCCCAGGACAGGGGGTCGGACTTGATGATCTACTGAGGATCCTTCCAACCCTGAAAATCTATGAAAAAAAAGTAGAGATCTCTAGAATGTAACAGCAATGGATTCTTACATTTTAAGAAAGCAGATTTCTTAAGAAATATGAAAAGTCATGACCAGAATGAACACACACCAAAAATCTATCAAAGACAACAATACCCAACGACCTATGGGTGCACACTTCTCACAGTACAATCACTCCCTTGCTGATCTCTCAGTTGTAATCCTCAAAGGGAACTTACAAAACACCTTCCATAGATGAATCTATGAACTTCATTTCATAAAGCTACTGGATACAAAAAAGCATGGAGTAAATATGTATAGGCATTGGTTTTATGACACATTACAACCTACCTAACATCTGATTCACCAGGTACCTGCCTGACAGCCTCTCTTCTACCGTGTACTCTATCACTGCACTATCTCCCTTCAGCCTTTTTCCCCTGCTCCCTTCCCCCTCCCCCTTCTCCCTCTGCTTCACCTTTCCTCCTCACCATTTGTCTTTGTAATTCTACCTATTTACATTTGCACTGACATTGTGCCACACTTGTAGCTTCTTTCACATTTTCTGGAGTCTCAGAACAGCAGAGACTCCCCATGCCTGAAGAAGGCCTCCAGCCTTGGGCCTGCACATAGGATGCCTACCAAAAGACTTTGAAAATATCTGAAGCCCTTGGTGGGGTTGGAAGATGATTGCTGGTTGTAGGGTCACTTATGGTTCTGGACTGACTCATGGATTTGGACTTGATTTGGCTGATTTGTCTGGGAACACAAAAAAATTCATTATATAAAAAAAAAAAAAGATTGCACCCAACAGCTTGCCAAGAACCTTTTCCCAACTACTCAGTTGGTCTAATAAAAGACACCACATCTACTCAAAGAATCTTGCCCATTTAAAAATGCTGTACTCCAAGGATGTATTTGGTAGCTGTGTTGGTCTGAGAGCAAAAAGAAATACAAAACTCTAAAACTCTTGGTTCAGAGATGATACCTTTTATTAGACCAACTAAGAAACTGCAACCAAAAAAAATCTTTTTCCGCAAGCTTTCAGGCACATGCCCTTCCTCAGGCTTACGGAAATTTAAAGATGGTAAAAAGTTTTGGATTTAAACTTCATTATTGAACAAGAAACATTCTACATTTCCTGCCTTTCTGCCACCTGATACCATGAGCAAAGGAATGCTGCCTTATCTGTACATCAAAGTGTAGCAGAGCACTAAGGTGCCTGCTACTTGAAGAGTAGGAATGGCCACCCAGGTGCCGGTTGCCAGGACAACCAGGGGGAGCTAGGGGCTCACACCGGTTTTGTCAGTTGACTGGAAAGGGCAGGCCGGGCTCCCATTTAACTCCCAGGCTGAGGCCAGGCAAAGGAAGGACCCTGCCTGCAACCAAAGGAGAAAGAGCCCTGCCCTGAGTGAAGAAAGCGAAAAGCCTGAATGTGGGTGGAGCTGGGGATACAGGTGAGAGAGGGAGCACTTGTGGTGTGGCTCAGAGGATGTTTTAGCCGTGAGGCCTGAATTTAAGTTATGATGTAGAGGTTTGTGTTTTGTTGTATTGTTGGACTGGAGGACTGGGTGAGGCTAGAAGGGGATGGAGGAGGTCTCATAGGGGAACCACAACAGTGTGGGAGCCCCAGCCCCGAGTGTGGGCAGTGAGAAGCCCCAGAGAGTGGGTGGCGGGCAGCCAGAAGGCCTGGAAAGGCAGTGGGCAGCCAGAAGGCCCCAGAGAGAGAGTGGGCAAAAGAGAAACAGATGAACGTCTGGTCCATCAGCGAGGCTTCGGGCATGGCACAGGGAGGATTGGAGCCATGGATAGCCCATGAGGCAGGGTGTACCTGAACACCCATACTGAACGCTGGTCCGGCATATCTCAGGAACCATAGCCAAGAGGACAAAGGGCAGCCTCCCTTTGATTTATAAGATCAGAGATGTGGTGGGTGAGATCTGAGGGTGCTTGGAGCATGCTTGGCATGGTACAGAGAGGGGACCTAGGGGCAGCACGGCGACCCTAGGACACCATCCTGCTACACAAAGAGCAATTCACAATGACACTCTCATGGACCCAGAGGGATAGACTTCCATCTTCAGCTCCCTGTCCGCAAAAATGGAATTTATTTTCTACCTATGGGGCCTTTTTACCATCTTTAATTTTCCTTGACCCTGACAAAAGGCATGCGTGCCGAAAAGCTTGCAGAAAAAGATAATATTTGTGCAATTTCTTAGTTGGTCTAATGCATGGGCAACACATAGGGGATGCACACGGGTGCATGTACACCCCCTTAGTGTGGCAGTACATCCCTACAAAAAGGTACCACCGACACTGTCAGTGGCACCTGTGGGCGGTTGCCGCTCACCACCCTGTGGCCAACACCACTGGCAGCATCTGTGAGCAGTCCACGATCCACTGACTGCTGCCAACACTGCCAGTGGCACCTGCGGGTGGTCACCGACCCCTAGTCAGTATTCGCCATCCTCCCCCACCCCCTGCCGCCGACAGGACTGGAGGCATCTGCAGGAGCTCCGTGCTTCCCACTGCCATGCTCCTGTCGCTGTCAACATGCTCCTGCTGCCACCGCCACGCTCCCACCACCGCCATGCCCCACCCCAACTGCTGGGGGCACACACCGTTCATGGTCTAATGAAAGGTATCATCTCCGAACCAAGAGTTCTAGAGCTTTGCATTACTTTAAGGAAGTCTTTGATCCCTGTGTACCAACATCATCATGGCTGGCAGGAAAAGAACTGCAGGGCCTGAGCTCAGGTCAGGCCTGCTGAGGTGATCACAGTTCGTAGTAGGGAAATGCAGCCTAGAGCCTTGTCAGCACCACTGTCTCCTCCTGCTTGCTGTATTTAATCTGGTTTTAAACATACTCAGAGAATGACATAAAGTCCACCTTGAATGAGGACCAGAATACTATGGAGGAATATTTTTGGACATGGAGACTCAGGCCAAATCGCCACAAAACAACAGTCCCTGCATTCCATCTTGATAACAGGAATGCTAGGTGTACCCTGAACATAACTTTCTGTGGCAACAGTGTGTAATACAACTCCACTCCACCGTTTGTCAGAGTGGGGCTGGACCACATGTTAACCTTCAATGACCACCTGAAAAAGGTAGCTGCCAAGACAAAGATAAGGAAACAATTTTTATCCAGAAACTGGCAAGCACAAGCTGGGGAACATCAGCATCAGTATTATGGATACCAGCACTGGCCCTTGCATGCTCTGTAGCTGAATACTATGCACCAGTATGGACCAGAAGCAGTCACACTCAACTTGTTGACATCCAACTGACCTGCAATGCGGTGCATCACTAGAACCCTCAAGTCAGCTCAGTACAGACCTGGTATGCTTCTGGTCCATACTGGTCCACCAGTGGGGCAGTTAGCAGGGAGACACTCCCCACACCCCACCCCTCTGGGGGCTCCCTGCTAGCCTCACCAGTGGATCAGGGCAGGGCCTGGGACCGGCCCTTCCCTCACAGCTCTTTCTAAGCCCCCTGCCCCAAGCTGGGCAGCCAGGGCTGGCAGATCCCTGCTGCTGGGGAAGGGGAACATTGTCCCTGCCTGGGCTCTGCCACCGGAGCCCACCCTGGCAGCAGGCAGCTTTCAGGGTTAGGGTGCAATCTCCCAGACCCTGCCAAAAGGCAGCTGTCTCCTGGCCCCATGCTCCCTGCCAGTTCCTGGGCTAGCACCCAGGGGGAGCCTAGAGACTAATTTGCTGCACAGTAAAATGTCACCATCTACACGTGTGCCACAATGAGGGTGTAGCAGACTAATTTACTGTGCTGCCAGATAGTCCTGTCAGATACAAGTGGATCTGGCAGTGCAGTAAATTATTGTGCTTAAATGCATGTGTAGACAATGATGTCAGGATTAGTTTACTCCAGTTCAAATTGAGCTGGAGTATATTCAGTTTCATTAATTGCACGTGTAGACATGCCCCGAGACTGTCTACTAGATTTGGCCCCTCTGATGAGATGGCTGCGAGGGGAACACCTCATTTATAGATTCTGCCTGGGTGTGGGTATAAGAGGCACCAACCCCATTTGGCAGTTTCAAGAGTGAGGTGGCTCCGTGATGTTCAGCATCAGAAATTAAGGCACTGTTGGGGTCAGACGTGGGGTTTGAGGATCTGAAATTTAGACTGAGGCACTTGGTATGGCAGTTAGCTCCCCTGTGAATCTAACCTCTTTCGGTTTTTCAGAGCTTAACCGCATATCCTTAATTGATTACTATTTTTCATTCCTCTTCCATCCCACACTGCCCTTGTCAAGTAATTGGAGCCAGCAAGTAATATTCAGTTTCTTATTGGCACCTCCGTGCTGCACCCAGCTGATGCGACGCGCAGGAACTGCTCAGAACCTCCACGATCAGATCCAGAGAGAGTGGAGGAATAAGGAAAGCCTAAGCTGACTATCAAGAAAACATCTCTCACTGTGCAAGCTAAATAGACCATGTACGTTACTCCAGCCTTGAAATTCTGCTAAAATTTAACTAGATGATGAGCTGGGTATTTCTTAAGAGCTCCTCCCTTGGTAGTAGTGGTGGTGTGATGGATAGGACAGTAATTCAAGGTGTCTTTTCTCTCCCAAATATCTGCTATGTTTGTAACATCACATTGTTGCTGCTCTACCAATCAGTTGTGGTTCTGAGACATCTAGTCATCCATTGAAACAGGAAAGAAAGCACATAAAACTTATGTCAAGCAGTGCATTCTCACCCGTCAGAAAGAATGACCAGCAATTTTTTTTTATTTTAACCTATTACTGATAACTTACAGATTTTTATGAATGCAGTGTGTTGCTACCAATATTCAGCTGTGGAATTACAGTTACTTCAAGGGCACAACCCAAAAGCAAAAAGAAGACACCAGAATCAACACATAGTTTATAAAGGCAAAGAGGCCAGATCCTATCCCACCTATTAAGTACCTAAGTGGACATAAATGCCTAAATGCAATTCTATTCCACCCTGCTCAAGTGCCTAAAAAACAGGTAATGCAAAAGGTGCATGCACCCTTCTGCTACTTGCTGCTTTTTCTGACTCAGTTTGAAAGGACAAAATGACAGTGTCTTACAAGAGTGGATGTCTTAATGGTTGGTACAGGGGTGTCAAACTCATTTGGCCTCCTAAAACCAGGCTCCTCACAAGGAACCATAGCTTGCTCTGCCACCACTGTAATGCATCCCCAATAGGACTCTGTACCCTGGAATTCAGCAGTGGGCCCTGCCACCGCTTACCCCAGCGCTGAATTTCCTGGCCACTCCAGGAGCCCTGTGGGTTGCATGTTTGGTGCCTCCGGTTTAGGAGAATCTAGCCCCAAATATTCAGAAGACCGTGAATCTCATTTCAGAAATAATCCAAGCAAGTAGCTGGGGGTTTAATTCCCAACAACTTTCTACTGACTTTCCCATGTGGCAAGATCACATATGACAATAAAATGGGATGATGGGTTTTTAAGTATTTTATCACCAAAAATTTTGAACTCAGTTGCAGTGAAGGCACAAAGGAGTGGCTCGAGGCTGCCTCCTGGCTTGCAGTTAACATGCTATTTCACATGCTCATTTGGCCCTGGGAGCAGCAAATCTAAATGCAAAAGAAACGTGTTGTGCCACAGGCTAGAGCCACCATACTCTTTCCGCCCCCACAGCCATAGCATAAGTTATTTTGTTATGATGGGTTTTAACATATGCAAGATCAAGATCAGATTCCTAAAATATTCTGAAAACCAGTAATAGCCTCCACACTGACTGTGGTTAAATATAAAACTTAAGTAATTTGTTCTATTAAAAAGTCAGAGTCTTATTTTTATCAAGTGATGTTATGAGGCCATGTTCTAAATCAGCCTGAGCTCCTGCAGCCCTAGGAACTCCTCTTCTGTCATTTTTAAAGACCTAATGAAGTTAGCAACTGGTGCAGATCCTTTTGCATGTTTTTATTAGTACAGAATTCTCCTTCTGACACTGAACAGATCAGGCCAGGCCTGAAAGATTAAACATTTATCTACAGAATATTATTACATTTGCTTTCTTTGTGCAACGTAAAGTATCCTTTCCCAGGGTAAGGGCAGATTGCGGCAGGCATGTCTGAGTGTACAAACGAGTACAAGGAACCTGTCTCTGCACCCTTGCACACAAGGCAAAGGGGTATGGGATCTTTACACTGCCACTGGTGCTAGTGGTGACAACAGGGGAGGAGAAATGATAGTCTTGCTCTCCTCTGTATCATCCAGAGGAGCTGAGCCAGCATGGCAAAATAATACAAAATGGTGACTGTTCTAGTATTTGCCCTGCCCAGCTCCTAGCACCAGGCTGGCCAAGTATTGCTGCTGCCCTCCTTTTGATCTGTTCAATGTGTTCAGGGCCCTTGCTAACTTGCCATATGACCTTGAGCAAATCATTTAATGTCCCATGCCTTACTTTCCCTACTTTAAAAGAAGGGGACAGTCAGTTATCCTGACCCCATTTTATAAAGCACTTTGAGATCTAGGAGACATTTACTATATCAGTGTTATTTTAACCTATTACTGGGCACGTGTAAGCATCTATCATCCTGGGGTCTCTCACAATTATGAGATTGTGCAGAGTGTTCTTCTCCAAGTGACTGGGTCCAGTTCCTGGCTGCTCCAGCAATGATAAAATGCAATTATTCCAAGCATCTTCAAGGCAGAATGCATATTCCCTGTTGGATTAAGGAATAGCTTGTCTGATGCACCCTAGACGGGTGGAATGGAGCAGGGTCAAGGCAAGCGTGCAGCAGAGCACTGAAATTCCCTTTTTGATCAGACAAGTAGTGACCATATGTTCGCATCTGGAATGCATGCTGAACTTTCTTCAGCAGCATCTCAGTGCTGACCTTTCCCTGCATTCCCCAAGCAGCAGGAAAATTGTTACATATGAGTAAACTGACATACCATATGCAACCCCAGCTGTCCTTGCCTACCCACAGTTTTCCTTCTGCTGCTAAATGCACTGGGTAGGATAGGGGCACAGTGCAATTCATTATTAACAAGCCATTGTGAAAATAAAGAGAGAAATGCATGCTGGTGAGCAGATAGAGGAGCCGGGCACAGAAATGCATAATAGACCCTAGAAGCGGCTTTTAACAGCGTGTTGCTTTTTGCTGTATTGTGTTGCCTTTTGGGTGGCAGGAGCTCACCAGGTTAATGAACATTTCGTTCCCTCCTGCTGGCACTTCCAGGATCTGTGCATTACTTCATTGCTTATTCTGCTTGTTTGCTTTATGCTTATTTTTACGCTGCCCAGGGTCTTGCTCTGTTTTATTACTCAGCGCAGCTGGCAAGTCTAGTTTGTATATGGTTCCACTATAAAAATATTACGGTTTATGCAGCATGCAATTAATCTTTTACGATCCTGAAAGCATTCACTACTGGGCTTTTCACAGCGAGTAGTTCAGCAAGCATCACAGTGGGTGGTGGGCTAAGTATAGGGCAAGAGTAGAAAGGCTGTGTCCTTATATTGTTGCATTACCTCACACGGGCTAAGATGTTCCAAATGACTTGTGATGTTAAGTGTCCCTATACTTGGGTGCCTGACTTGAGACTCATTAAAAAGGGGCTCCAATATTTCAATAGTGCAGAACATCCCTCCTCTGAACACCAAACTACTTTCAGCCACCTCAAGTCAGGTGCTCAAACATGCAGATGCCCCAGTATCACCTGCCACTTGGCCGGAGCATCTAGAGCAGGGCTGGCCAAACTGCATCTCATGATCTGTGTGACAGGGCACTGCAGGTGCCTGCCACTTTAAGGGCCTGAACCCAGCAGCGGGCAGGTGCCCAATGGGGGCAGCCATTTTGGATTCATGGATACCCATATAAACAGGGCATTTTGCTCTGGGAAGGCCAGGCAACAATATTGCCTTGTTGGAGGGCTGCTGGTGTCATCTGGAGGTAAGGCAGGAGCTGTAGGGGATGGTTGGGAGGCTCCTGGGCATGACCTAAAACTGCACCCTCCTGGGAGTGGGTGGCCTGGTGGGGCTTTCAGTGGCATGGGAGCCCCCAGGAAATGCCAGGCCAGTTACCACCCTGGTGAAAGGCAGGTTGGGGTGCCTTCATGCCAGTTCCTACCTTTAGGTGGGTCAGGTGACATTGGAGGTAGAGGGGGCCAGGCATGGCTATGGGCAGCTGAGCCCACCTGAGGAGGGAAACCCCAAGACCCTGAGGTGAGGGGGGGAAGAAGCTGAGGGCTTAGTACATACATGTATACTTAGTGTTACCCTGAAAGGGTCCTGAGTGTGCTTAGACCTGGTTGGGTAATTGGCTGGCCACTACCTTGGTGAGGGTTGTAGGAGAGGCCCAATAGATGGTACATCTGCCACCCAAGGAATGGACTAGCTAAGCCTATGGCCAAAGGGTGCCTGCTCTGAGAGGGAGCAAGGTGGCATAAGTTGTTGATGCGAGAGAGACCCTGTGAGGGAGGGTGGAGTAAATGAGGCCTGAGTGAGAGGTGTGTGGTATGAACGGTCATATGACTTGAGGCCTGACAGCAAGGCCTAAAAGCATGCTCTGGCTGTTGGCTGGGGGCACTGTAACTTTTGGATGCCATCTGCAAGGCTTGGGCTGCGATGTAGGAAAGGTATGGAGCTGTGGACACCCCCAAATATTGGGGTGCAGTAATGGACAGCCTCCTGCCTTATTTATCAATTTATTATTATTCCAACAAGGCATGGCGGGTGAGACAGGTGGGCAGCATGCCCGAAGGCAAGTTGGGGGCTAGCTGTGGCTAGCGGGGATCCCAACTTTGCCACAATCTGCATACTGCTTCTGGCCAGTCTAAATATGGCTCCTGAAGAAATTAAATTAAAAGCTGGGTTGTTTCCTATTTTTGTTTCTCTTTGGTTCTTATTTATTCCAAAAAGTTCTGTAATGGTAAATTATTATTTGAGCTAGGACTCTGGGCACAAAACATTGAGTCTGGGGTATGCATGTTTTGAAGACTGCATGTCCTGGAGCTCTTAGCCCTGTGCATATTTGGGGTGTGTGGCTAGCCAGGTGAAGAGGCTTAACTACTCTGGTTTACACTGGTATATGGAAAGTGAGTTCTCTGACACCCATGGTTGGATTTCTATTCCACGTGTTGAAGGGGTGTAGGTTGTAGCTGTGTTGGTCTAAGGACATAGGCAGACAAGGTTCTTTGGGTGAATCTGATATCTTTTATTAGACCAACTTAAATATTTGGAGGGTTTTTAAACCTAAAAGCTTGCTTAAAAAAGTTTCCATCAGGCTGAGGAAGTCTGCAGTTGGTGTGTGCTCTTCCACCTGATAGGCATCTGAGTGCACTTAAATGCCTAGGTGCAGGTCTGGCCCATTTTGTTCAAGTCCCTGAAAATCTGTTTATCCTTGGTAACACATACAGTCATCTGATCCTTAACACTGAATCGCAAAAAAAATCAGTAGGGGGAAGGAAGACTCTTCATGCACTGTTTTTCAGGGACTCAAGTAGTATGAAATAGGATCACATTTTAAATTCCCAAATCTACTTGTGTTCCTAAAATGTGGAATGAATCTGGCCCTGAGTCTTCACTCCAGAGTCAGTTGGGGTAATTGGTACCTGAATTTGAGAAACTACATCAGTATAACCTGAGCATTGGCAGCCATACTGCAAAACCACAGGCATTTTATTAAGTCCCTTCTAGTGCTGCATTCACTGATGTCTGTCACGTGAGGACTTCTGGGAGTATGTCCCATGGGCTTTTTTTACTGTAGGAATCTGAGCACTCCGTAATTCTGTCTCAGTAAATTCTGTGGAGCCTATTTCAGTGGGTGAGGGTCTGCTGTGGGTGAGGGTGGAGTTGAGCGGTAGTCCTCCGATGCTTTCGCACAAGTGATGCAATCTGTGCTCTCTTTTCTGAGGGGGCAAGTTCCTAACCAGTGAAAGCCTGGGTTGAAAGCACGAGCAAACCTGAGTCAGAGATTTTTGTGTGTATACATGAGCTGGATTTGGGGCAATGCCAAAGTAAGAACCTGGGTTAACTGCAATGAAAACAAGCCCTTAGTACTGCAGAGCCTCACTGAGGAAACTACTTAACTAAGCACATGCCTAATTTTAAGTCGGGGACTGCTCTTGTGCTTGCAATTAGGCATATTCTTGCGTCCCATTCTGAAATGAGACCCTAAACAAGCTTGTTGCATTACTAAAAAGCAACAGTAACTAACCAGTTTAGATTCAGGTTGGTGGTAGATGCATTTCAGTGCCACTACACAATGTGTGCATCTACATGTTCATTAATGAAATTTTGCTAATGCACGTTAAATATAGTACCTCCATTGTGAGGTACTAGAAGAACGTGCATTAGCCTATTTTATTGCACATTAGCAAAATGCACAGGCTTTCTGTGGTGCTTTGATGCACATAAAAATAGGTTAAGGCACATTAAAACACACATGTAGACGCGCCCAATGAGTCTTATCAATTGATTGTAACACGGGAGATATATAAGCTATCCATCATTAGAGTAGGATAGTGGAGAGCTTTTTGTGACCCTCCAATGAAAGGTAAAATAGAGGAGACCAGTACATTTTTCTAACTTTGCAAAATAAAGAAATGAGGGGGAGATGCAGAGAATGTATATATTTTTGTTTAAGCTCACAGCCAGTCACAAGATGCTTTTAAGATGCCACTTCTGAGAATAAAGCTGCACTTTCAATCTGGGGTAATTATGCTACTCTCCCCAGGATAAAGTAAATTATCTTACCTTTAAACAGTTTTGCAGAGCACAAAAAATTCTGTGGAAGAGGTTTGTTACTCATTGGAATGATGTTTTATATCTTATCTAAACAGCACTCTGATAATTTTCTGTTTAGCATAAATTTGTGAAGTATACTGTTAGATTTTCACCTGCTGTAAGTTGACAAAGCTTCTTTGAATTCAGTTGAGGTGCATCAATTTACAGCAGCTGAGGACATTGGTGATTTTGTGTAGGGGGTGCACCCCATGAGCTTGGCGGTGTGCTCCCAGGGGGGGTTGCCACTCACCATCACCCCTCCCCCACCACTACGGCTGCCAGTGGTCCCCAATCATTGCTGGCCACCACCACTGCTGCTGGCAGCGTCTGCAGGTAGTTGCCGACCACCAGTTGATACTCGCCACCCTTTTTCCCTGCCCCCTCCCTTCCCCCCCTGCACCCCTACTGCTGACACTGCTGCCTGCAGGAGCTCACTGTGTCGTCCCCGCCCTCCTCCCCCCCGCCAGCCTCCAGGGGCATGCGGTGGTTCATGGCTGAGGGTGTAGCTCATTGTGGACATTTTCTCCTGACAGAATTACCTGTTCTTGCAATGCAGACGTGATCCCATACCTCTTTTAAAAAGCTGTATTCCCATTTCTCATCATTTATCTGAGCCTTGCAACCTTTTGAATTATTCTTATAGTTCCAGCCCCTGGACTCATACAATTAATTCAGGATCTTTTTTTTTTTAAGGAGAGAGAGAGAAACTAATTTTCTACCTGTCATGATTATGAAAAAAACTTAAACATGAACCCTGACTTCAGCAAAATAACAGAATTTAAAAAAAAGAACCCAAAAACCCTGATGTACTATTTTTAGGATAATATACTTTTATTTTTGGAGGCTGATGTGACTTTTGAACACTTGGGGTTGGCAGTTCTGGGACAGATCTCTTAACATGCTGGGAACAATTTAAAGAGGTCAAATTTACCTAAAAGTTTTATATAAACCAATAGTAATATTTCCATGATTTAAAAACTAAATTGCAATGTAAAAACTGTTTTTAAAAGCAGAAGCCTCCCCCCCCCCCTTGTGTTTAATATCAGATGTTGGTTGAGCATGGGAATTGGAAAGTGAAGTTGACTGTTTTTACGGTTCAAAACAATTCTTACTGAAATTCTCCTAGTCAATGCTGAGCCTGTTTGCTCATTCTTTATTCTCCCACAACCTCTGTGAGCAAGGGTATAATGCCAGTCAACTGTTTCTGTATATAGCAAGCTTTTAATCCATACTTGTGCATATCTACCTCAGAGATGTAAGAAATGGTGTTTATTTTTATATGTTTTGTGGTGGCTTTCTTTTTTTTCCTTTTACTTAGTAACATGAAGTTCATTGAAAGAAGGCACTGGAGGTAAAATGATATGCTAACATCAGTAAATATTCAAATCCAAAATGCATACTAACTAGTTGTGATTTGATCACTGTATAGTAGCTTGTGATATGGTCTTCTAATTCTTGTCTGCGTTTTGTCTTTTACAGATTGATCTCTTCAGGGAAACATCTATTCGTCACAGGCCCACTTAGCATGCATCACAACCATTGGCAATGTGTTGGGGGAACATGGGGAGGTATGTGCCCCCCCCCCGATTTCTGCATTGATGGTGTGATATGAGGGTACAGCCTAGCCAGAGCCAGGGTCCAGCAGCACTGGGGGGGGCAGAAGCAGTGCGGTTTTTCTGTACTGACTGTGGGTGTGGACCTGCAGCCCAGTCGGAACCAGCAGCAGCGGGTGTGGTGTGATGGTGGCAGAGACTTATGCCCCCCCCCCCCAACTCAAGACTTGCACCTCACCACTGATCACAATTGAATCCCAATTCTTGCCTGGGGCTTCTAGGTTCTGTTGTTATGACAGTACATTTGGGTACTACTGACATAAAGATATTAATGGAACGATGCAGGGCTGTCCAAGTGGCAGCCTGCAAAGGATTAATGTGCAGCTCCCAAGGCATCCAGCCCCCACTGGTGTAGCCTGAGCACTGTATGGCCCCCAGCTGCTTAGAAGTTGAACAGCCTGGGAATAATGCAGACAGGATGATGGGTATTTTCAGTGAGGAATTTTTTAAATGAAAACTTTAGAAGGCCAAAGACGGCAGGTAGATCAAATGGAAAATACCCTATAATGTTCATCCCCACAGGTAAGGGTTCTGCTAGGATTCCAACCCATGACCTCCAGCATTCTAAACAAAGCAAAAACCTAGCTACTGGGCCTCCTGCCCTGCTAAAGAAATCCTACTATATGCAATTCTGACCATTCCCATATCAGGCATCCATGGCAAAGTGGTGACTATGAAGGGAGCCATTGAGAACACTGCAGGGACTGCCAGTGCTTGATCCATCAGTCTAACCACTTGCTAGCTTCTAAATGCTGTCAAATATGCTACTAGAACATTTAAATAGATTTAACAACCCCCCCCCAAGAGATATTTTTCAAGTTAAATACAGAAGGGGGGGGGGAGTCAATAATTGCTTTACTGAGTGATGTGAGTGATGGTAAAACACTGTGATCAGGAGGAGGGTTTAAACCAATATAACAAGCTATTTGTTGAGTAACCTTTGTAGGTGAACAAGCACTTCCATCGGAGCTGGGCCTTTCCAGCCCATTTCTTGGAAGCCCATGTTGATAGTTTACCCTGTGAAGAGCATTGCTGAGCAGACTGCTTGTCTGTTTCTGCCTGGAGTGGAGGACACAGAAAGCCAAAGCACAAATGCCTTTCCTCCAGTGAATGCAAACATACAGGCTGACTTCACTTCAAAGGCAAATGCCTGTGCTTAGTTATGAGGCCAAGCCAATCTCAGGGGTCATGTCACTGGAAAAAGATGGTAGCATGAGATTCTGACCTTGCTGAATTCAGTGGGAATTCTGCCATGGACTTCTGCAAAGCCAGGATTTGACTTGTGGTGTCTGTCTTGGGGCACGTGAAGCTCACAGGAGAAGAGACATGTGAAGAAGATGCATAGAATTATCTACCTACTGCAGCTCTCCAAAGCACAAGACCGACTCGTCCAAATTTTCTGACTTTCAATCTTAAAAAAAGAAGATTAAGACCCACTAACAAAGCGACTGCCACTATGATACATATACACGTTCTTAACTTTTTTTTTTTTCTCTCTCAAATTTAAGTTGAAGGCCATTTTTAGAGTAAATGTTTGGTTTTAAAAAGCATGTCTAATATTTGAAAGTATACAGTATATGCATGCTCAGTATTATAGCTAATACAGTGGGTTTATGATAGCCATGGCAAAATGGCTTTGAAATGATGTAATCTGTTGTCCCTCCCTGTCTGCTAAATGTACATTTCTAGAACTGGGGTCTCTGGGAAATGTTTACAGATCAGTAGCTTTATACCAGTGAGTAACCCTTTGACTTCTATGGATAAGCTCATGGATAAAGTTGCTGAAATGCTTATGAATGTCTATATAAGATTTGGCTGTAAGTAAAAAAGACTAGAGAACTCTGGAGCTTTTAAGCACAGGTAAAAAAAAATAAATAAAAAAATAAATAAAAAAAATTCTATTGTAGAAGGGCTTTGAAACTAACCTGAACAAGAGACTATTTAGTACAACAGTCAGAGTACCATAGCTGGGGTATTATTCTTAGATGCACACCAATAACAACCACATAGAAGGTTAGATATATTTACCTCAAGTCCAGATTACAGTTAAAGGCATGCCCTATATTTGAAAGTCAGTTTTTAACAAATCAGTCCTTTATTAGCTAAATAACTCATCATTAATATGGAAAGCAATCGAAGTTAATTTGCATCCCATCCTTGATGCCATTTGCATTTCTTTCTCATCTTGAAGCATGAAAACAGTTAACTTCACTTACCAGTTCCTATGCCAAATAAACATCTGATATATAAACACTAGAGAGGGAGGCTTGTGACTTTAAAATGCCTTTTACATTGTAATTCACATTGCTAGAGGCAGAAGTGAAGGACCAATAGACTGCTTTGTACAGTAGATGTCATCTTTCAGAATATTTTAAATAAGTAAAAATTGGGAAAGGTGTTTGCCTTTAAGGTGAGCAAAATGTCACTCACCTCTGCATAACAGTGGAGTTTCTCTAAGTTATGTTTAGGGTCCACAAATCAAACTAAATTGGCATATAAGAGAACTTCAGGAAAAAGAACAATTTCCAAAAGCATATTTTTATCTACAGCTCAAATCACAGGAAGATTCATAAATAGTTTAGCAAGGTTAGTGATCAACACAACAGGGCCATGTGCTGTTGTGCATGTAGTTACATCAGATTTTAAGACATGCCCATAATTTATATACTGCTTGAAAGGAAGAACCGTTTCCATGGGCAGGGAGAACTGCCCAAAACGGATAAAAACACATCCAAGATAAAAACTGGTGGTCAGACCGTGGTTTCAAAACAACTACTTAACAGTAGCAATCCACATCCTTTTGTGTAGCTGGTCAAGCTTGAGGGAAAACACGTGTCAGTGACCCACTGCAATTTTCACTTTTCATGCTGTGGTGAACACGGAAAGATTCATTTCTCAAAAAAGGAGATACGTGCTGCTTGCCCCAGTAGGGTTTCCGCTGCAAGAATAGACATGCAAAACATTGAAGATCAATACCCTGAATTTTCCTGGCCTATTAGACTAGGAAGTGCAAGATGGAAGGAAGCCCACTTCTTTGTTGAGTGATGCTATTTCTGTCCAGCTCTGAAGGCATCCTTTGGAACAAGCTTGAAGTGATCGCTATAAATGACTTGTCTGAGTGAATACAGAGTACTATGGAGAATTATAATTTATGCCGGACAGAAGCCGTTACGGTTCAATTCAAGTGGCTTTAAAATAAGACTTTTGGGAGACAACCAAACCAGTCTCAAGTCTGCTAGCTTGCCAGTCCATGGCACTCCTAAATTTATACTCCCAGGACATGTTCTGCAACAGTGCTGAGCACCCTAAAATCCCACTGAAGCTAGTGAGAGTCAAAGATACTCCTATGTTGGAACCCAGAGACCTGTTGCTCAATGTCAGGTGAGATCACTCTTTTTTAGGGGAAAACAAAACAGCTCTTGCCATCCTCCTGTGCTCTAGATCCAAACTTGGATAAATTAAGTTGCTTAAGGAACTCCATCCCCATGTTTCTTCCAGGAGAAGGCATGAACTGAGAGTGTTTTTGTGTGCACATAGGCTGTACTCCAAGGCCTGAATTTGAACATAGCGGCACAAGTGAACTTGGTGGAAAAGCAGCTGTTCCTAGTACTTTGAAGAAGGGGAAGGATGCATGGTGTTGCCAAGTGGCTAGGACACTGACCTAGGTACTACCATATTTTCTCACATACTTCATGTTTGGGGAAGGCAGAATGAAGAAAAAGATTTTTCTAGTCTTTTCTGTCACGGCACAGGCGCACTGTGGCTGAATGCTCCCAGCCACAAGCACTTACCCTCCTTCCAGCTCCACAGTTCATGTGTGATCACACCTGAGTGGCAGCAATGTTTGGGTGCTCAGCCAAAATCTGCTTCCAATTCAGCAGCGTCTATGAGAGGGTTAAAGCTTGAACTATAGAGTTTGCAAGGACAGAGAGACCCGAGCAGCAGATTCGGCCCCTCCTGTTTGGGACCAGGAAGGGAAAGGAAGGCAGTATAGCTCCCATCAGCTGTCACAGCATCCCCATTTATCCATTCTGGCATGGAAATCAGCTTCCTCAATTGAAACACATACCCCAATTTTGGACGGCTAATTTGTGGAGGAAAGTTGTTTGTCATATGTGAGTAAATACAGTATTTCTGGGTTTGGCATTGCTGTGGTGGGTGACTTTGAGCGTGTTCCCTAGGCATCCCTTTCCCTGCTTGTAAAGTGGGGATAATGATACTGACTTTCATCCCAAAGGGATTTGAGATCTGTGGATGAAAGACTTTACAAGTTGTTCTTGTTATTGATGTTACGTAGAGCTGAATGGATTAATCTGACTCCAGAGCATGGCAGCAAGCTTCCCCTTGGGTAGCCAAGGTCAGGTTGAACACGAAAACAGTTGAGAGACCTGTTTGCTACTAACCACTTTTATCAGTGGAAAGGCAGCTGAGCAAAATGCCCGGCTGGCAAATTGTTAGGAAGCCAAGACATGCCACTTCTTTCACCAGCTACCAGTTGGGATTCGATGGTTGGATTGCAAGCATTTCCCATTACTGTTTTTTTCCATTTATAGTTCTGATAGAGCCCATCCACCCAAGGATCCCCTGCTGTGACTGAAGCACAGAACATGCTGCCCTTGATGACTGTGCAACAGGGAGACAGAAGCTACAAAAATTCAACAAGAGCCATGGTAGCGATCGGAAGCCGTGTCAGAGAATGAGCAGTGCCATTAGTGTCCAGCTGAGCCTCAGTGCTGCACAACACTGTCAGGTCAGAAAAAAGCATGGTTAGGTGATACAAAGATGGGATATATATAAAAGCAGCTTGTGCATGTTAGAAAAGAGTCAAGCATGTTATTATATGGTCAAGTCAACTTACTGTATGGTTGAATTAACCAAACCAAAAACAGGGTGAGCAGGGACCCACATGCTCTTGCACATGGCCCCCTTAGGAGCACCATGGGATAGAATTGGGTTTATCATCATTTCACAGAGATGGAAATGAGACCACATCTGTTCAGCCCCCACCTCAGATTAGGACTGCTCCTTAATGTGTGGACAGCTTCTTCCTGCATATGAGTAAATTACATAATGGGCATCACATCACACTGAGAGACCATTTCACACGCTATCCATCTGATCTCATGGTTAAGGTGTCTTCTCATTGCCATCCTGCCTGCTCCTTTGCTCAGTTTTAACTCCGTTACTTCCTGTTTTCACCCCTTGTAAGGCAGCTTCCACAAATCTTTCTCCTCTCCTTTAAAAAGCTTACACCTCTCAAACACATACAGATGGTTTTCAGATTCTCCTTTGATTGCCAGTGTTACTGTATCCCTTCATACTTAGCCGCCTTGGAACGGAACAACACGAGGCCACATTCTGTTCTGTTCCATCTCCGTAATTTTGGAGTAATTCCATGAATGTCTGGCTTTGACTTCTGGAGACTGACTCTGCATTTGCAGCAGTGTAATAGAGCACTTACAGAGTTGACTCCTCATTAAATATTATTTTAATGTTAATATGGAGTTCACTTCCGGATTGGGTGAAGGCTAAAACCCCAAAGGAGTAGTTCTGAAATATTATTCACAACCTTCTTTCTTTGGCTGGGTAAGACTCTTCGATTTTTATGTAACTTCTTTGTTGTCTTTATTACAGAAATTGCCTGCATTGGTTTTTCCTTGTTATCAAAGGCACACATTTAAGTGAGTCAATAGGGGGAGCATTATTTCTAGTTCTACCAGAGAAATGTTTCTTTTTTCCCCTTCTGCTTTCTTCTTCTCTTCTGTGAATTCATTAACATTCTCACTGGATGTTGTTGATTGTCCCTTCTGCAGAGAAATTCTCATTCTCTTCTGCTGAAGACCGCACTGAAGCAGTTCCCCCCATCCACCTTTTTTTGTTGAAAGGAGAGAATTTTGTGAGAGCCAAATAATGTGCCGGTCTTTGAAAGACACCACATGTACAACTGCCAGATAAACAACTGGGTACAGTATATTTCCCAAGCCAAAACCTGCTTCTTACTGGCAAAACTGCCCATGGGAACATGTGTGTCTTGGTAAAGTTCACCTATGTTTTTCCAGGTCTGTGCTTGATTTGACACCACAGTTTTCCATACATCCTTCACCAGTATCTTCTCAGCTTTTTTTTTTTTCCTTAGCTCCCTCCTGTTATAATCTCTGAAGAGCATAGCTGGGCTATCACAACGTGCAATGATAAACTCCATGTGCCACTTTGTTACCTGCCTCTCTGGTCTAGGATGTCCCATACCTTTCCGTTATTCTTTTTGCTGCAGCAATATGAATCAACTTTAATGCCATAGATATTCTGAGGCCCCAAAACTGACAAAAATATTCTCCAAGCCATTGTGTTCCCACCTCCTTTTATGCCTTTCTACTGAGTCCATTTCTTTTTCCTGTCATCATCTTGTCAGTTTTCCACTCTTTGATTTGATATGATCATAATAGCCTGATCCAAAAAAGTGCTGAATGCACAGGTCTCAAAGCATATTGTATTCACTAGGGCTGTGTGAAATGGGCCCTATTTGATTTGGATTGGACCCAAATCGGGGACAGTGATTTGATCCGTTGATTTGGATCACTCTCTCTGATTCAATTCGGCCAAATGTGAATCTGAAGATTCAATGCTGATTTGGTGAATCAGTGATTCAGACACAGGCACACCTTTAAAAGTTTTTTTTTCCACATACCTTGAGGTAGCATGCACGGCTCGTGACCGCTACGATTCTGGAGCACATAGAGCATCCCACAGGACTGAGGTGGCCCTCTCCCCCTCCTTCCTCCCACGTGCTCGGCAGCAAACCTGGAAGTGGACTGGAAGTACTTCTGGTCCATTTCTGGTTCTGCCTGGGAGCACGCTGAGAGCCCCCCCCATGCTCCTCCAGCTCGGCACATGACCATGGGGGAACCCCAGGTGCCCACCCAGGCCCAGGAGGCACCAGCCACTGGGTGGGGCGGGGGGGCCCTGCGCGCTCCTTGGTGGACCAGGAAGTGGACTGGAACTGCTTCTGGTCCACTTCTGGGTCTGCTGCCAAACATGCTGGGGACCCCCCCACGCTTCCACGGGAAACTGCATCTGCCCCAGCACTGCAGCATTCAGAACCCCTGCTACCTAGAGGTATGTAGAAAAAACATTAAAAACGGTATCCGTGTCCGAATCATCGAATCTCTCTGAATCAATTTGGAGGGTTCTGATTTGACTCAGAAAGATTAAAGGATCTCCTGATTCGATTCAGATTTGGAGATTTGGCCACTGAATTGGGCCAAGTCTCTGCCAAATCGAATCAGGGACTGAAGCTTTGCACAGCCCTACTATTCACCAGATAACTTTCCAGTTTCCTCAGAGAAAGTTCTGGGTAAAGTAAAAGCTGCTTCTTGTCATTTTATGGTGCCCACTGCCTTACTGCTTATTTCTAAGAAGAGAACATTGGTTCATCCATTTGGAGCTATTGCTAACTCCTTCCTAGTAACGTGGACTAAACCACCAGCATTGAATGGCTGATTTCCCCTTTTTCACTTCCTTAAGTGCTAAGGCATGCAATTGACAGCCCAGAGGTTGCAAGTAGCAGAAGCATTCAGTGTGTCAGATTTCTGTGAATTCTGCTAAACACCTTGTTGCAAGCACATAAAAAAGGATGGACTTCCTTAATAAGGACAGCACACTTTTTTTTTAAAAGCAGTCAAGCCCTGTGTTGTCATCCCAATGAAAAGTCACATCAGAGACAATGTTGACTTCACCACTTATTCCAGTAGCAGAAGAAGAAAGTCTGGTTTGGGGATTTTTTAAAAATCTTGGGGTTTTTTCCCCCATTGGGTCACAGCTTTTGACAAAAGCAGGAGGAACCAACACTTGCTCATATACCCTGTCCCAAGTCCCACGGATGTGGCCATTCATTAACCTACCCACGCTCCCCACTTCTGCCCTGAAATAAGGCTGGATTTAAAGTAATATGGGACCCTGAGCACACAACCTTCTCACCAAATACTCTGTCTCCATACTATGACCACTTGGACAGTGAAAGGGACCTTCTTGCTCAAAGGGAAGGACAGTGGTAGACCTAGAGCTAAAAAACAGTCTGCGGGGCTGTGAAACTGAAGAGAGACATTACTGGGGATGGATAACTGACAGCAACATTGCAGAAGGAAGAACAGCTTGAATAGTAGAAAGTAGGGCTGTGTGAGGCTTTGGACCCTGCTTTTGATCTGGAGAAGCTTCAGACACTTTGGCATCCAAAGCAACATGTCCAGATCAAAGCACTGGCTTCATTAGGCTTCCCAAAGCAGTTTGGAGCTTTCGAAGTGCTTCAGAGATCCGGCCATAAGATATAATGGGGAATCAATGAAATATCTATAATTTTTTTGGTTTTTTTCTGATTTGGATAAAACATGCAGGGGTGGTAGCCTCTACTGAGAGCATGAAGCCTGCGAAGTTTCAAGAAGCTCAGTGCAAGGGTTCAGGGTAAACTGCACCCCACATTTTTTAAAGAAAACTCATGTCATGTGTTACAACACAAGGGGGTGAAAACTGCAGGGGTGGTAGCCTCTGCTGAGAGCATGAAGCCTGCCAAATTTCAAGAAGATCGGTGCAGGGGTTTAAGTGTGTACTGCACCTCAAGCTGCTGACAGGCAAAACTCGTGACATAGATGACCCTGTGTGTGTTAAGGCACAGCAGGCTGAAAACTGTGGCCCCTGCTCAGGCCATGAAGCCTGACAAGTTTCAAGGTGATAGGTGCAGAGGTTTAGGGGGAACTGCACCTCAAGTTGCGGACAAGCAAAACTCATGACATGGGTGACACTGTGTGTTCAGATGCAGCAAGGTGAAAGCTGCAGGGATGGTAGCCCCTGCTGTGGCCATGAAGCCTGCCAGCTGTCAAGGAGATTGGTGCGGGGGATTCTAGGTTCTGGGGCTGTGCACCTCTGGCTACTGACAGACAAAACTTGTGACATGGGTACTTGTGCAACTGACTGTCTCTTGTCTTGGGGCAGTTGATTGTCTGTATTGATTCTTTCCTCTCCTTAGTCTGTTGTTTTGTAGGTGTTAATTATTGCTAATTAACTGGTTACATTAGCAACTGTGTATTGAGCTGGTCCCTGAGTGAATCATGATTGATTGGTAACTGGTAATACAGTAACTTAGCAGCCAGGCCTGCAGTAGTTTCCACCCCCGACCCAAGACGGACAGTTACACAAGCACCCATGTCACAAGTTTTGCCTGTCAGCGGGTAGAGGTGCAGGGCCCCAGAACCCCCCACACTGATCTCCTTGACAGCTGGCGGGCTTTGTGGCCGCAGCAGGGACTAGCAGGCCTGCAGCTTTTGCCCTGCTGCACCTTAACGTACACAGGGTCACCCGTGTCATGAGTTTTGCTTGTCCACAGTTTGAGGTTCAGTTCCCCCCAAACCCCTGCACCAATCTTCTTGAAACTTGGCAGGCTTTGTGGCCTCACCAGGGGCTATCACCCCTACAGTTTTCACTCCCCCTGCCCCTCCCGCGGTGTAACACAGACATGACGTGAGTTTTTCTTTCAAGAATTTGGGGTGCAGTTCCCCCCAAACCCCTGCACTGATCTTCTTGCAACTTGGCAGGCTTCATGCTTTCACCATAGGCTACCATCCCTGCAAGTTTAATCCAAATCAGAAAAACAACAACAAAGTTATAGACATTTCATTGATTCCCCATTATACTCCATGGCTGGATCTCCGAAGCTTCAGAGCCACTTCTGACCAGGTTCCCGCTTTGGTCTGGCTGGAGCTCCAGATTGGATCCTTGGCATCCAAAGCAACCGGATCCAAAGATTGAACAGCTGCCTACTCACACAGGCCTAGTAGAAAGGCCATTAAAAAGGATAGCTAGTTATTAACACCTGTGGAAAGGAGAGAGATTAACAGGAATCAGGGAGATGACAATTAAATCAATTGACTGTCTTAGCACTGCCTGAATAGTAATGCAGCTGCCTCTCCCAAGCAGTTGGTTTTAAAATTTGGGATGGATGATATGCTACAGGCTGCAGTACAGAGGAAATACTTCAGATTTATGGTTAAAATGTTGCAAACACTTTGACTAGTATCTCCCAAATTTTGCACATGGGAAAGAAATGAAATAACTTGCCCCAAATTACATGCACCTTAGCAACAGAATCAGATCAGAACTGGGGACTCTGGTCTTGATTACAACCCCTTCTTTTAGACTATGCTACCTCTCAACCACTTTTAAGTTAACTTGACAAGCATGGACAGATCTAGGATTTTGAAAAGGTGTGGTGCATTATTGCATATGACAACACACATTTTTCTCCCATTAAAATTATACTAGAAGCATTGTTAACATGCTAAGGGTCCAGGCTATATTACTCAGTTTAAGACTGTAGCAAAAGAAAAAAACTTACTGGAATATTTATTAATTTGCTGTATCATATATTATGTATAAAACTACAACTTAGGCAAAATAATAAAAAAATGTTGTTTAATTAGTCCTGTAGTCATTAGAATTAAATGTACATCTCTTCTTCAGATTTTTAAGACAAAATCTAGCCTTCTTGAGCACCTTTACCATGCTCCCAAAGTTTCACTGAAAGTGAATTTCCACACCTGAATTAATGTTCATCCAAGTTAATGTTTCTAGCTAAGATTAAAAACAATTCTGCAGGGCTGAAACAGGAGCAATTGTACCAGGAGCATCTAACAAACACCCATATTAGAGAAGAAAGGCTAACAAAACCCATCTAAGCACAGACTCCCATGTTTTACTAGTTCGAAGTAAATTCCAGAGGCTATTCTGTTTTGCCTATCATTCTTATTGCATGTTCTCCTAAGAATTAGAAAAAAGGTTATTCAGTTGTTTGCATTCTTCCTCTCTGTATCGCCACTGGTCATCAAATCATCCAATGTCATGGATCATATAACTAGGCGCAAAAAGAAAGCTGACTGTCTCTCATTGGAGGTTAGCCAATTATGCCTGCACACACTGACACTCTCTTTGGTTATTTTATTTAATAACTTGAGTTCTGACTTCATAAAATCCAACTGGAATTTATATTAACTAGAGTGAATAGGCCAACAACTTATTCCACAGTAGTGTTATATACCTTGCCTGTTTCTCCTACTAGTGAGAACAATTATTTAGGGTGAGCCTAGCCCTCCCCCACCTCACAGTTTTAAAGAAGTATTTTTAAGGCATCAGAACAGTACTGTCATCCTTCCAAGGAATGTTGCCTTGCACATACAAATAGAAAGCCTATGACTCTTGAGTCATTTTCCCCTTATTCTCAGATAGCTTCCCATGATCCAAACAGGATCCATCCTATGGCTTTGCTCCATAAATTACAGTGTTTATGCTACTGTTTTGTCTAGTTCCCTTATAATTAAATACAGCCGTCTCTGTTGCGTGTGGATCAAACAGGGTAACCCAAGTGGTCTTTGCCAGTTCTATGCTACATGCAATAGGAAAGTTATTTAACACCCCATCTTCTCAAGAGCATGGTAGGAAGAGCAGCAAGAGTGGCAGGCTTCTAAATTATAGGTTTGGTGAAACACACTGTATCAGTTTTGCCAGCATCGGGCCTTTAAGGAGGCTTTCAGTACGGTTTTCATTAGAAAGCTAATTTGTGAAGAAATTGCTCTTTAATGTTATTAAGCTGTAGGATATATATGTATATATATTCTTTTTAATAGGCATAATTTCCATCAGTTGGTTTGCACTAATATTTCTGCGGAAGTTCTCCATCAGTCTTTGCTCAGACTACAATCCCACTGAAGGCAGGCACATTTGGAAAAATTCAGGATGAGGCAGGGGAAACTAGAACCAAAATGAAGGCCAAATACTTCTCTCAGTTACACCAGCATAAATTGTTAGTCAACTGCTGAATTCAACAGAACTGTTTACAATTTGCACTCAAGTAATAGCAGAACACCACAACCATCTCCAGGGACAAGCTCCATTTGCCCAAAGATTTTCACTGTGCTCCAGGTTTCTAGTTAGTCAATATACTGGGCAAAAAATAAAAATAAAAGTCCAAGTATATCACGTGCAGACCACTGACAACCGTTGAAAAGGAACCCTTATGTTACTGTCTCATAAGAAGAGATGCGTAGTTAGAGCACTTGCTTTTCTGGGACATGGGTTTGATTTCAGCCAACAGTAGTAGTGTAAAATGAGCTAAGAGGATTAATCCAGCTACTTCTAGATAAATTTACATCCTGCTTCTTTTCTAGAGAACCAAGTTAGGTCATAATGCTCACAAGAGAGGCTGTTTGCCTGCATGGAACAGGTGGCATTCAATCCCTGAAGGGTACAAGCCCTAGCTCCTTTGAGCAGGATTTATGCAAGCCAAGATGACATGGGAGGAATACATGCATTTCTATTAGTTTATTTATGTTTGTGCTACACTAAAAGGTACCGTGCAACACCTCAGTAAAATACATGATAAAGTGATTGAGAAACGCTTGCAATGAGCTAAAAAAAATTAGGAGTAAGCAAAGCTGCTTTTTCTTCCCAGAAAGACACCTTTACATTTTTCATATTTACCAAGCAAAGTACCACACCTTTAAAATTAGCCAGTGTTCTCACTAAGGCTAAGTACAGACAGGCAAAAAGACCAAGGCTGAACCAATTCAATCTCCGCAGGTTAGCCTAAGATACATAGATTGAACCAATAAGCAACTGAATAAGCATTCAATTTGGATTCTGAAAATGGAGCCATAGACCTTTAGTGGGTCAGGCCAGAAGCCAGGGGTGCTGGAGCACACCTCTTTGCTCAGTTGAAGCAGACAATTCGGGCCAAGGCTAGCCTCCCCACTCTACAAGGGGGTGGGGCACTTATGGGGAAGGTACATAGATAGCATCCTGGGATGCTAGGGGACTGAGTCAGTGTGAACCTGGAGGGGATCTGGGACAGAAGTTCAATGAACTGATTTAACCTAAAATCAGCTAAGTTTCATACTGTACCCATCCTGCTTTATCCTAAACTGTTTTTTGCCATTTTGAAAGTGGTTTATGTGCATTGAACTTCTGCTGTTACAGATTTCAACCACTTTCCAATTGTTTATCCCTGTTTATGTGTAATTTCTGCCCCTAACCTAAAGTCAGCAGTTGCCAGGGCTAACAGGCTCAGGGGTTGTATACCACAGAGAACCAATGGGCCAGTCTTCCTCAAGAACTCCAGAGCTACCAGTCTCAATGGCTGGGCTGCTCAAAGCAGTGAGCCTTGAAAACCCTTCCTAAGGCTTCCATTTTACCTGCAAGGAAGGGAACCTGGAAGTCCTGACAACTCTTGAGCTGTGACTCAACACGCTCAGACTCCCTACTATGAATTTGATGGCTATGCTCCAGTTAAAACAAGGGCTGACAGAGCTGGACCTATAGGAGGGAGCCCAAAAGCCCCAACTCCCTAGCAGCCTACTAAGCAAGAAACAGATTTCTATTGGAGTCCCAACTTGTGGTTTGGTGGAAGTTTGGCTCAAAAAGTATTAGGTTCACAGTGATATTTCTTTTGATAAATTTCCCTTTGTCACCCGAGCCACTTTCTTGAAAGATCTGTGACCAGCTCGATGGTCAGAAAGTCACAGCAGAGACTCTCTCAAAATATACCAAGTCATGCACCATTATTGAATTGCCAGTGCAGAACTTCCTCTAATGCAGGCGTGGGCAAAAATGCAGCCCGGGGGCAGGATGCAGTCCGCCAGGCTATTCTATCCAGCCTGGGGGGCCCCTAAAAAGATTTACAAAATTAATATTTATCTTTCCTGGGCTGCCTGTCATGTGGCCCTCAATGGCTTGCTAAAATTCAGTAAGTGGACCTCTGTCCAAAATAATTGCCTGCCCGAGTCTAATGCCAAATCTTCCTATTAAGGGCATGGATATATGGAGCTGCTTCCAGAGGGGAGCAGCAGTTACATTTTAATTGTTATTTAAAAGCCAGGAAAGATACAAACATGCCAAGCTCCTTCCCAGCATGTCCACCCGTAACAATTAGAATGCAAGAGTTGCTGCTTTTTTTTTAAAACTGCTCCAAATGTACATGTGTCCATACCCTAGAGACAGGGGTCACCAACCTGCAGTGCATCTGGCACAAGTGGAATAGGCAGCTTTGTACAACATGCAGCAAAATTAAAGAGGGAACAGAAGCTGCATAGCGGCGGACAGGGCAGAAAGCAGATCAACAGATCATGCAAAAGAAGAGGATTGAAGCGACATTCAGGGAGGATGCGGAACCAAATTTGTAGCATGTCTGCCAAGGTTGGTTCCCACTGTGCTAAGAGTACCAGATGTGAAAGAGTATAATACAGTAACAGAACTCAAAAATTAGTAAATCACTGTGGCAAAAGTATACTTACTGAATGAGGTGTGAAAAAAAGCAGACTAGTGGTTACTTTTCACTTTATTTTATTTTACATTTTGAAATATTTACATTGTTTTCATGGTCAGCATGACCTTGGAAAGACAAGTGGGACATTTTTAAAAATTTCTCAGGCGGCTTGCTTACCATTGTTAACAAAGTCAATGGACAGATTTCTGAAAACATTTTCAAAATAAGCAGGTATCTCTTCTCCCACTGTCAGTATAACAATTACTGTTTTTCTAGATTACATATAAAATTAGAGCACATTTGTTTTTCATGAATTGACAGTCAACATTATGTTACTGAAACAGAATTTTTTTTTTTGCAAGCATCCAGTTTTAGGCAGGACATTGCTATAATTATATTATCATTATTAATATTTAAACAGGTGTGCAGTATTTGGTTTGAAACTTGTAACTGAAGTTTCAGTTTGGGATTATCAACCATTATTGAGAAGATGCAAAAATTTTCAAGTATTTAACATACAAACAAATATTCTCATTTTTTTCAACAGGCCATGTCTTACTGCTCCACAGAGTTTAATGCTTAGACGTCAGAGTCAGTGTAGAAGACACTCTGAAGATCTGGGGAAGCATATTACTCAACTGATAAAACATTTCTTCCGAAATAGTCTGTAAAAACAAAAAAGATTCACCATAAAACTTTGATTTAAATGCATCTAACTTACAGCTGCAAATAACTGTGCCCACAGGTATTTCTCCTGGCAATCCATGGGATATTGGAACCTTACAGCAGAAGGTCCCTCATGATGGTTTTTCAGTAAGTATGGCAAAGCCTACTTTAAAATATTACCCAATAGGTGCATAATTTACCCATTTTAGTGAATTCCTTCACTTTTCACAAGTTCTTTCTAAAGCAGATCTAGCATATTATCTGCTGGTACTAAGACATCTCTCCAAACTCAAGATTAAGAACTAATTTTTGCTATATAATTTATTCTTGGTTTCCTCATTGTTTAGCTGTGTAATGTCTTATCAATATGTACAAGTTCTTTTCTTAAACTCTGAAGGCCAATTTTCAGAATAGCCACAACAAAAATCTTAGTACTTTTCATATGTTTGAGGACTTCCTGGTTCTGAACACCACACAGAATTATCAGTTCAGTTACTAACATAGAGAACTGGCATGTTCCAATGCAGGGGTGCTCAACCCCCTGCCGACAGGCTAGATGCAGCCTGCCAGACTCCCCATTAGGGTGACCACCTTTTCCGAATTCCCCCCTCACCGCCCAGTGGCATTGGTGGAGCAGAGCCAAGTGATGTGGGCTGCCCACTGCGGGGTCAGGGCTCCCTGGCCTGCTGCCCTTCCCCCATGGAGCCCCATGCCAGCTGCATGCTCCCTGCCTGTCCAGCAGCAGCAGGTGGTACAACTGCATGCCCGCTGCTGCACCTGCTACTGCCAAGTGGGCAGGCGACATGTCATTATGGTAGTGTGGGGCTCCTGGGTACAGGACAGCAGGATGGGGAGCCTTGGGGTATGTGCACAGCAATGGGATGCCACCCCTCACACACCCTGAATGAGCTACCTGTGGCTGTCCTACTCCCCACCCTGGGGCCCCATGCACTGCCCCAGCCCTACTCCCTCCCTCACTGTGGGGGCCTTGATCTCCACACCACCACCCCCAAGACCCCCCTTCTACTCCCCAAAGATTTACCCACAGCAAGCTACTTCGCTGGCCACATGCCTGCGTGCAGACATGCACATGCACGCAGCCCAGCCACCCTCCCCACAAGTCCCACTCCTGGCAGCCCCAAGCAGCCCCTTGTAGGCTGGAACTTTGTCTGCTTGTGAGGGGAAACCCAGATCCCTGCATGGTGCTGTGAATCTGGGACAAATGTTGTCCTGGAGTCATGGAGCCTGGGACCGGGACTTGATAATCCCATTCTGGGACTGTCCAGCCCAATTAGGGACACGTGATCACCCTACTCCCCATCGGTCTGAAAAACTGTTGGCAGGGGTGCAGTACAGCATTAATAGCTCCTGCTGCCAAAGTTTTCAAAACTGTAGGGAGCCCTGCAAGTCAGAGCACATGGCCCTGCATGTTGTATTGAGTGCACAGGGTGGGGTGGCACAGGGCCTGACCTGCAGACTGGCACTGTGCCACTCATTCAGCTCATGGGGCCAAAGGTTAAGCACCACTTTTCTAAAGCAGGGCTTGCATGATCCCATGGTCTGCCACAGTTCCCATGGTTGCTAGGAAAACAACCAGTGAAAAGCCTAAAAATGAAGTAATGAAGTTTGATCCCAATCTCTTCAAAGAATTCCAGCTTCCTTTTTTTTGTGTCTTTATAGAAAAAAATAGAGCTCCTGTTCTGACCGTCTCTTGGATGATAGCAGGAGCACGTTTCTCAATTTAACCTACCTGTGGTACCAAGAATTGTACAGTACGGGATATTCCTCCATCCCAGGAGGCCATTTCCATCATGAAGCCTAGAAAGAAATATTCATGATTTACACATTTATAGATAACAGGCTTTTCTTTTAATGACATTATCATGTAACATATAACAACGTCCAATAGCAAAGTTTCCAGCCAGCTAGATGGAACTATTCCAACCCCAGCCATCAGATCAGTGCCTTTGGCTTCCTACCCTTCACTGGCTTGGCCAGCTTGCTGATTCAAGTCCTTGGCCAAATGATTTTTTGCATAGAACACTAAAAAAAAAAAAAATCTTGAAAGGTATGACATTCTTGGCCAAAATGTACAGCATGTTGCAGACTCACAGGAATTAGAAGATACTTCCCAAGATCACTTATTTTGAGAATATTCTTCCAGAGCTAGCTGCCTTCTCTACATAGGTCTGGTGCACTAGGACTGTGAGAAACGCCTGCGTTCTGTTTTGGTTTTGGCATTTCCGAGGGACAGTGATTATTTCAGTGTTCGAATCACCGTCCCATTTCATTTTGGCTGGAACTGTTTCGGAATTTTGATGGTGTTTTGGCCATAGGCTATAATGGGGAAATCACAAAACTGCCTATAATTTTGTCATTTCTTGCCTGAGTCAGATGAAACTTGCAGGGATGCTAGCCTCTTCCAAATACACGAACCCTGGTGTGTTTCAAGGAGATAGGTGTAGGGGTTTCTGGAAAACTGCACCCCAAACTGTTCCAAGTAAAACTAGTATCACCTCACTGGCAGAGGCAGCCTGCCATTATCCCACATGCAGATCTGGGGGCAACTCCCCCCTGCAGGAGTCTGGCATAGCCCTGCAGCCCTCCTAGGGGGGGTGGACCCCTGGATCTGTGTGCAGGATTACAGCAGGCTGCCACTGCCTACTGGGGCCAGAGCCAGGGCCAGCACTGGGTTCTTCCCAGTGTGGGCTGCGCTGGGCAGACTCAGGTGCTGGCACTGGCCCCAGCCAGCAGCAGCAGCCTGTTGTCATCCACATGTTCTGCAGCTGGTGAGTACAGAACATTTTTTTTTTTAAAGCCCTGCACACATTGGCTCTGGCAGCAGTGATTGGGGCCTGAGGGCTCATGGCAAGAACCCCCCTGCATAGTGCAGGGATCACCCCCACCACCACCTGGCACCTGCACCAGGGTGTGGGTGCAGCGCTGCGTGCCAGGGCATTGTGCACTGCCTGGGAGCTGGGGTGGCTCCACCTGTCAACCAGAGCTCCTGGTTCAATTCCCCAGCTCTCTAATCATTCTCCCAGCTTTTCCTGGGGCATGTAACCCCTGGATCTGCACACAGGGTTTCAGCAGGCTGCTGCTGCTGGCTCGGAAAATAGACTAGAGCCACCACCATCCCCAGCTGACAGCAGCATCCTGCATCATCTGGGGGCCTGTGCCCTGCAGGAAAAGCTGGGGGAAGTGATCAGAGAGCTAAGGAATTGAACCGGAAACTGGGGGAGTGTTCAGGGACCTTGACATTCCCCCAGCTCCCGGATCAATTCCCCAGCCCCTGGATTGGAGTGACCTCAGGGACAGATCATTGTCACTGGCCACCACCTACAGATGTCAATAGCCCAGCTCTGAAACATCCAAATTATTTTGGATGGCCTCTTTGTTTCAGAGCCCCGTGTTTCATTTTGGATTCAGTGTTTCAACTGTTAAAACGTCCGAATCTGAAACTAAGTGAAACAGCTGCTGAAATTTCGCACAACCCTATGGTGCACCTTGGAATGCTGAATTTGCAAACAGGTATGGTATGACTAGAAACAGACTGACAGATTGGAAGCAGTTCAGAGAAGGAAGAGAGGAAGTGTAGGCAGGATTTATTATCAAAAAAAAAGTCTTCATATATAAAACCTGGCTAGGTGACAACTTGGCATTTATAAGACAGGGATTGCCAAACTATGACCCATGAACCCAAAACAAGCCCACGGTATATTACTGACAAATAAAAGTACACTTTTGTTATGACTGTGTGTAGTTTTCTAATTATGGGTCACAGGCATGTTATACAATTATGACTATGTAGTACCTACTAAAGGGGTAGCTACTTCACTTCTGGTGGAGGGAACATAACATGTTACAGGTATTTGAAGCACCTGACCACCAAAAATTGGAAGAATTATTTATGGGGCACAGAAGTATTAGGAAAGTAAAGGCAAAGCTAAAACTCAGTAATCAGAAAAACTCCCAATGATAAAATGCGTTAGCATATAAAATAAAGAAAAAATAGTGGAGTCCCCCATTAAAAAAAAAAAATGGAGGTGGGTGGGAAAGAGGTTGAGCTACTTGACAGTGTATTTCAAAGACCAATTTGGCACTAGTATAGAGATGGCTTGAAGCTATCTTGTGTCCCTTCATAGCATCTGATGAAGCAAGTCCACTGCTTATAAACTAAATCAAAGAAGCTTTTGTAAAAGGTGCACATCTATCCCGACTTCAGGCTAACATAGCTATCTCTTTGAAGCCATCTATCCATCTGTGTATGTTCTAGGATTTTCACATGTCTTAACATTACATCCCCTCCTCCCCCCAATTCTGAGAAGGCAGCAGCTGTTTCAATTAAGATTTAAAAAATGTATTTAAAGTGTATTAAAGTTGTGCTAAAAGTTCAGCATTTTTCTAGCTCTCCATTTTCATTTCCTTTTGTTTCTCTCTTGAAAAAGGTAAATTTGACCCACTTCCTGCAAACAAAGGACATCTAGAACAGGACTGTCCAGATTCAAAGCAGCTAGATACATGCCTCATGGGCTACACATCACAGGGGTAGCACTAGTATGGACCACAGGGCCCTCCAGGCTGTATGCCTCACATGCGTGCAGGCAACCCCACACTCTATGGGACTGTGAGTATGTGGGAACAGACACTCCCATGCAGCACTACACACTGGTTCACCTTTTCTTGCAGACTCCCCTGTGGCACTACAGTGCATCGGTGCTCTGGGCTGCCAACTCCCCTAGCACTACAAGCTGCACTATGCCATTCTGCCCTGCCCAGTGGGTGTGGGCATATAGCAGAAGCCAGGGGTGGGAGAGGGATCCTTAAGCTTTCAGTTGCTATTACGACTGGAGCAATGGGGGGGGGAGCCTTCATATTAACCCCTTGTGAGCTGCATGTGGCCCATAAGCCACCAGCTGGATAGTCCTGATCTAGAATAGGTGAAACGTAACACTAACCTTTGACACACTTGAATACCAGCTCTGCCCTCTTTAAGCACCATGGTATAGTCATTTCCTTAAAAAGAAAAAAAAAATAAAGATAGTAATTTTACATTTTAGTGCAACCAAGCAACAACATGCGACTGAAGACAGAGTATTGTTTGTTGTGTCCAGGCAGTTTATTTTAAATCAGGTTTTTAAAAATCACTCCCAATTTATTTTTATGATCTATAGTATTACGAGTAGGAACCTACTTAATTTCATGGAAATCATGAAAAACGGTGATCTCTACAAAAAAAGGGACACTGGCCACCTTTTCCCAAAAACCCAACCAAAAAACTGTAATGAAAATAAGATACTGGCTCTTCAGTGGGAGCCAGAAATTCTTGCTGCCACTGCAGCTCAGTCTCACATCCTGTCCAGGAGGTGAAAGGTGCCAGCTGGTGGGACAGCATGAGACAGCCGCCAAGATGGTGACTACCCCCTCGTGCCTCTCCGCTAATTAGCGCGAGGGGCAAGGCTGCACAAACAGCAGCCAGAAATCAAGATGGCAGCTGCCCCCTCATCCCCGCCCGGGCCTCTCCACCAATCAATGCTCAGGGGCAAGGCTGCCAAACAACCATGAAAACTGGCTCTTTGGGCTGTAACCAAGTCATGAAAATTGCTTTCATTTGCTGAGAGTTAGGTAGGTCCCTAAATTATGACTTCCACGTGTACACATTTGTTAAAAACCATTTTCTCTGAACCCAGGTCCCCTTGAATATCAGACCACAGTGAGACCAGGTTTACCAGTGTTTCAGTTTTTCAAACAAAACTGAAGCCATAAAGCAAACCCGAGTTTTTCAAGCCATCCTAGAAATGTTGCATACCTTATGGATGACAAGAGCTCAACCACTATTTTAAATTACTAGAAGATACTATTGAGTAAACAGTAAATACATTTTAAAGGTAAGCTTTTTGAAAAGGGAGACCCAGGATTGGTGATGACAGTACTGTTCACCCAACATGACTACCTTCAAGGGTTGCTGGAAACCACAGCTCCCACCTACACTATATCTAGAGCATCTCCCCATCCCCCTACCATAAAATAGAGACTATATGTAAAACCAACATTTAAAAACAGTTCTCATGATGCAAATCCTCACATCTGTTTTCTTCACATCTGTTTGCTTCACCCTTCAGTTACACAACACATGAAATCAGATAGCACAATGCTGGACAGCAGAGTATTTTCTTCAAGTTTTCCGGAAGAAATACTGGGTCTCCATTGTAATTTATCTGCCCACACAAGCTTCTTGTCACATGAAAGGTAGGCGTTTGCTGGTAGTTTTGATCCTTGTTTTGGCTTAGGTTAAAAACCAGAGTCTAAAAAGAAAGGTCCTGTTGCCTTGAAGGCAAGTTAGCAGCACATTCTGTAGTCAATATGGAAAGTGAGATGATGCCTTAAAAGGATCAGTTGAAGCAGCAGGATATGACACCAGTTCTTGGACAGTTCTAGAGGAATATAGATGTTAAGTGTTGTGGGCACTAAGGGAAATAACAGGTTGAACACAGAACACCAATTAATTCAACCCACAAGAACTCAAAATGGATTACAACCTGTGACACTACTGTGTCATCTTTAAAACTGATGGCTCTCATTATTTCACCAGGTTAGGAATATTATTTTTACATGTAAAAATGTACTCTGATGCTGTCCTTATGACAGAAGATTAGACGGACACTGGTCTCAAGTGCAGGGACACAGGACAAGAAAGGTTTGAGTTTACTAATGTCAATCTAGGGAGGTAGAGTGCTTGGGAACCTTGCCTGTAATTAGCAACTCCATGTCACCTATCCTTGTATCCAAAAGGATAATAAGAGAGAGACCTGATTTGTTAGTAGCAGGGCTGTTATTCCTTTTGCTTATCAGAGCCCAAGTTTGTTGGTAAGTCTTGCAGGACTTCCTACTTACTTGTTCTAACTGGCAGTTTCAAAATAGTGGGTCCAGTCACATGCATAAGATTTTAAATATGCACTTAAGTCTTTGCAGAAACTGGACTAACAGGGGTCCCAAGTTCCTAAATAGTTATTTTTAACTTGACTTTTGCTTTAGTATCTGCGTATTAGAAAAAAGGAAAAGGTTTTTAGAATTCGGCCATAGTAGATATGCCCCAAATAAAATGTCTTCAATAAAAACCATCTAGTTAGAAGCCATTTAACTAGATAGATGGAAGGGAAGGAAGAGAAGAATGTATACTACAGATTTTTTTCTTCTAAATTTTCCTTTCCAAAAAGGAGTATTTTACACTAAATGTAATGATCACAAAAGGCACCCATTAATAGCCTTGATGAGGTCCGTTTTTCTTCAGACAAATATTACAAGCAGCAGCAATGGCCTCTACACTGAAGCTATAAAACAAAGGTGCAAGTTGCGTTCAAGTGTCAAGTGTGAACATCTGGCTATTAGCGTTGTTCTATCCCTTGTATCAGTTCACCTAGGATATATAACAGCTATCAGATGACCAAGTAGTTCTTGCCTGGTCTTGGCTTAGCTGGCACTGTTACAGTCCTTTCAGATCAGAATTCTCCCTCTAATTTCTTAGATGTGGGTTTAAGTGCCTGGCAAATTGTTCCATGCTTTATACTAACGTCACAGTAAGGGAAATAGTAACAATTCTGCCACCCTCTCCCCAAAGTGACACTCATTTGCTCTATACAAAGGGCCCCATACAAGTGAGATATGATGCCCTCCTTCAGTTTGATAAACTCATTGCCATCCTTGAGTTAAATATATATTTCATGTCTCCATCTACAAAAACAGAATAATCTCTGGGAGAACAAAAGAAAGCTCATGATGAATGCCTGTCACAGTGAAACATCCAAACATCTTTGCAGCTGTGCTACTGGTTAACCACTTTACAAAAATGTTTTTATGTAGGTGGTAAACAGCTTCAAAAAACTAGGCACTAAATTCAGATTTAGTTCAGAGTTCAGTAGTTTCAGATTAGCATTTAGAAAGGTAATATTGTTCATTCTTCCCTCCATAAGGAGTTATAGAAGTTTCAGGTTTTAAATAAGGTCAGCCAGCTGCAGCAAACTGTTTGTTATCAATGTTTCCAATGCAATATACATTTTTGTTTAAATTTATATATATCTATATATCATGCAGGTCATCAAGTTTATTCTGCAAACATTCAAACACAAAACAAATAAGGGCTTATTTATCAATTTTAAAAGACCTAGGCAATCATTTTATAGTCTTCAAATTTCATACAATACTATAGCATCCTTTAAAGTAGGTATTTTATAAACTGCTCATGTAGTCTGAAAATTTTAACAAAAAAAAAAAAAATGTTAAAACAGGAAAATCCACAATACATATGTCACTGAATGGTTTCCTTTCCTCCCTATTAAGACTTATTCCCAACAGTTACTTTATTGGGTAGACCCTTAAAAAAAAAAAAAACAACACATCAATAAAAATTGGCATGACTGCAGGTCTCAATAAGAATTTCAAAGGTTGGGGTAGGAGAAAATGGTGTCAGATTAGGTTTGGATTCATGTGGGCAATTCCTTTATTGGATACATCTGTCTCAACCCTGCAGCTGGTTCAATAAAAGAGAATCACCCATAAAATTCTTGCTTCTTCATATTTTTCCTGGACCACCACAGCAAATCAAATCTCAACATTATTAGATTAGGTTTCATTTTTTTCAATGTGCATTATCCATGACTAAACTTGTGTTTAAGGTATTGTCCGTTAATGCCTACTTCAACATTAACAGAGAGGTTATTTCCACAGCTAGATCTTGCACTGTAACAGGACTTGATCCTTCTAGGAGACAAAATGCACAGACAGATTTGCCTACATGGAGTCCCATAAACTGCAGATACATGCAGAGTACACATTAAGGATCCATATTAATGGTTCTTTTTGCAGGATCAAGGCTGTATTTGTTGTTAAAAGGCACGAGCAATGCTACATTTAAAATTGTAAATTTAGGGCCATTTCCTAAATATAAATAAATACAAAGAGCTAAACAGTGGTAGACAGCTCTAAATATCTCATATCTACTTTTGATTTTAACCGTTTTTCAACCAGAAACTGACATTGATGAAGCATTATTGCTACTATACACCCTCTCAAATTGGCTAGCAGCTGTTAGAGAGTATTACCTTTCTGAATACCAATAAAGCTAAAAACACATACAATTTTTTTAGTTTACTTACTTCTGACATATCATGTACTAACAGGAGAGGGATACTAATTGTAGTAATGTCATGTGTACAGCAGACTTTGAGAATATTTCTGAGGCCCATGATTGCAGGGTCACGAGCAGTAATGTTACCAGATCTCACGTTGTCATCCACGCAGAGATGAAAAGCAACATGAATTTCAGAAAGATTTGAATGACGTGTGATGTAGAATTCACCTGCAGAACAAAGCAATAGACAAAAGAATCCATCATGCTTGCGATATAGAGTTCAATACAAAAAAAAAATATCAACCTGCAACAGCTGTAAGTAGCACAGTGGGAATAACAGTGGAAGTATTTAACATTAATTTAATTAGGGTCCTCCGCTAGTCAGCAGTGAGAGTGTGGGGCAAGGGGCAAAGTGCATGTGAGGGAAAATGCAAGATTAAAGGGTCCAGCACACTACTTCCACTGTTAATTTGGTAGATCCTTAATCATAATAGTTGATGGGTGACACCGCATAGCAGCTCTTCTCCTTTAAAAAGAGTATGTTTGTCCACAGCCTAAAAACGTAAGAGTCTATGAAACATGATACCTTCCCTTGCTTGGCTAGGGACAGAAGTACACATAAACTGGTATAGGTGATCAGAAACCAGTTCAAATCTGTAACAAGAGAAGTTCAGTGCACATCAACCACTTTCAAAATGTATGAAATCAGTTTAAGATAAACCTGGAGAGATGTAGTATCAGACTTCTGTCCCAGATCCCCTCCAGATTCAAGTTAAGACATAGTGCCCCAGCATCCCAAGATGCTTTGCACCTATCCCACAACCCTCTCCCCACCCCTTGTAGGGTGGGCAGGCTAGCCTTGACCCAAGCCGTCTGCTCCAGCCAAGCAGGGAGGTGTGCCTTAGTGCCCCCCGGCTTCTGGCCTGGGACGCTACAGACATGTGGCTGCTTTTCCAGAATCAAAAGTGAATGTCTGTTCAATCTGTGCAGCTTAGACCAACTTGCAAAGATTGAACCAATTCAGCCTCAGGCTCTTTCACTGTCTGTACTTATTCTTTCTGTTCAATCTAGACAGTTCCTTGCTATTTAGTCAGTGGATAGACAATGGATAGATGGATGTGACCTACATATGGTAGGAAATAATATAATGTGGAAGACAAAAGGAGGGGGAAGGAGATGTAACACTCAAAAATATATACTCAAGCACTGCAGAGCAGACAGATGTGGGAGGAGGAAATACCAAAAAAGGATGAGTTAAAATAAAAAGATGCAAAAAGTCTGTGGGAAAGACAGTGGGTACAGATTACTTAACTGCGGCGCATACATGAAGGTGCAGATACCAGAGATCAGAATTGAATAAGAATTTAACAGGATAGGATTAACCAGATTTGTTTTTAAAAAAGAGCCTAAAGCAACTGGTTAAGATACACTTCTAAACCTGGAAGAGAAAAAACAAAACTAACAAAACACACAACTTTATGCTTACAGCAGAAAAAGAAACAAGGAGCAGCAGAACCTTGGCTCATGAAATAGATCTGAAATTTGCAGCAAGATAAGGAGACAGCAACCCACACTAAGATGCCAATGCAACAAGCTGCAGCCCCAATAATCAGGATAATGATCTGTGCCTGCTCAAATCTCACACAGGATCATGGCCTAACTGCAAAAACAGGGGACAGGAACAGCCTTGTTAGGACATAACATTACCATGAACCGTTTCTTTTTTTTTTTTAAATGGATACTCTCAGGCAATATAGAAATGGACCACACCATTTGGTAAGACTGTTATCTCTCCTGCCTCTGCTCACATTATTAAATTGTTTTTAATAAGTAGCTGAAAGACCAGAATATAAGCGAGTGAAAACTCAGGGAAAAACAGAAAGTAGATGCCTACTCTCAAAGAAAACCCTTGTTCTCCAGTAAAGGAGGGAAGAATGCTTGTAAGGGGAGGTCAAAAGGAAGTGAGAAAGGTTTACAGACTGGGCCCTTTGTAAGTAGGGAGAAATTAGCCTGCCAGAAACACAAAAGTAGAAGTTATCCTTCAAGGTCTGTCCAAAATAGCTTGTCCACTAGATAGTTAAACTAAATCTCCTTCTAATCCTATAGGAAAGGATCACTACCCTTGGCTTAAGTTGTTCCACAATTCCGTTCTGTTACATAGATTTAAGATACTCCATAATGATGTCAAGTTATCCATCTTGATGGTTATTTAAACAAATAACTAAAGCTTTTTTCCTTCCCAAAAGCAACGCCAGTGTGCAGATCTTCAAATAAAATCGCTATAGATAACTTCCTTACTGAAAGGATAACCTGTAAGAGGACATAAGATCATATGCTCCTACATTCTCATGGACCACTCCTATGCTTAAAATTGTGCTCAATTGTAAATATTTTGTGATAGTATGCAGAACCAAGTATTTTTAGAGACTTACCTGCGAGCCTTATAAATTACTTCTTCACCCGATTTACAACAGAAGTCTTAGGCCTAGGGACAGTAAGTGACTTGCCTCCATGGCAAAGCTGAGAATAGAAACCAAATGTCCCAACACCACAGTCTGTGCCATACCTACAAGGGCATCCTTCCTTTGTGTTTAGTTTTTTTAATATATAAATAAATAAATAAATAAACAAACAAACAAACAAACAAACTAACTAACATAAAGCAAATGCTAGGGATAAGTAACATAAAGCAAATGCTAGGGATAAGAATAAAAACAGGTTTACTTAAGAAAAAAAGAAAAGAAAAACACTGAATCTCACCTGGTAAAATATTTGATTGGTTTCGTTCAATATTCTTGGATTTATCTTCACTTCCACCATCTCGGTTTAGTGAATCTGTAGTATAAGTATTAAATATACTGTATATGGACTGCCTTAATATTACCGCGTTACCAAGCTGAAAAGCTGCAATAGTTTCACGTGTGCCGTATTCTAACAACTTAAGAGCCGATCCAAACTGCACTGAAATCAAAAGTGGTCTTTATTGAGTTCAGTGGACATTGAATCTGGTCTTGAATGTAAATAAATCAACTTTGACCTTAACCATCACATTCAAGATAAAATAAATACAAAAACCAGATAACTCAATATTCTTCACTCCTCCTCATCTCCCAGAACAGACAGACCTGAAAATGAGAGATCTTGTATTTGAATAATCGGGAAGTTCTTGATAAATACTGCATTGGGACCTTTCATAGTTACCCTATTGTGGGGTGCACAACCTACAGCTGACATGCAACTTGCTAGGGCAATCCCATAATTTTTTTTAAAAAAAAGTGTTTTATTGAGCCAAAAAATTGGAAAATAAAACAGCGAGTCGTGTGCCCTTACTGAATAGTGATTCACCAATCTGTGCATGCCTCCCCCTACTTTCTGCAGTCCATCAAGAGTGCACCATGCAAGTAGACCTCATTAAAATTTGTTGTATAGCCTTGCCCTAGACTCTTACTACCAGTTCTCTCACCTCTTTAGCTCTTAAGCTTTCCATGCATTTCTAATAAGACTTTATTTCCAGGGGAAAAACAGTGAACTAGAGTGTTTCTGGTGACCAACTGACAGTTTGCCACTCAACAGAAAAAAGCTATAGAAAATAGTTTAAGAGTGAGATACAAAATGAGGTAGACAATCAACTTTTTACATTAAATTGCTGTTATTTCCTAATATTGCAAACAAAATTATAACAAATAAAACCAAGAGTAAGGAAAAACTGACAGATGTTTTTAATGAGACCATTCTATTACAATACACAATACCATAGTAAGTTTATTCCACTATAGATTTATGTGCCTATTTGTGTTACTGATTCATTTAAACCACATAAGCAGTTCTTCATGAGAAAAGAAAATATCTCCCTAATGTAAGATTAGTGTCCTCAAAGGCATGTAGCCAGAAAACTTCCTACCATTTGTAAATACACTTGTAAAAGATCTACACACCCCATTATCAGTTACTGATAATTTTTCACTTCAGTACCCTGTTGCTAGAAGTAAAGTATTTGCAACTCTTATTCCCCATTATAATTTCTAACACTTTAAAGACAGAGGCAGGTCAAATCACAATTAAACCTTATTGCTAATGATGTTCAAGTGGGGGAGAGGGGCAGAGGGAAGGAGAAGGGGGCCCAGGAATATAGGGGGTTGGCATATTCATACGCTTTAGAATTCCACGATTATTTTAAAAATAAATAAATAAATAAATAAATAAATAAATAAATAAATCAGTCTGTTTTGGCTTCAGATAAAACATGAACAGAGGCTAAATTTATACAGCACTGCTTGCCCGAGTCCATACATAGGATAGAACAGCTCTGAGGGCAAATTTCCCAAATTTACTTCAGTAAACACTAAATTTTGACGCTGGTACACTACAAGGTCAAGCAACATCTCACTCTGAATATGGAGACACCACCACTTAGTTTCTGCTTTCAAATTAGAAGTGGGGGGTCTGCACTAGAACCTGTAAATATGCATGACCACCACAAAGGGAGAATGCAGCCCAAACAACCCAAAGGACAGAATTATATTCTGATCATCTGCCCAATCTATCATATGTCAAGAAGGCAGCTTCTTTTGGGATAGAGCTTGGAAAAGTGCCACTATCTTTTCTTTTAAAAACTGACCCTGGCTACAGAGAGGATCAGGTGGATTAGCTTTTCATAGTAGGCTTGATCTAATTTGACCCCTGATGCTCGTTATAGGACACATGTGCACAAGTATAAAAGCGTATACTTGACTGAGCTCACTATACTAAAAGGCATATATTTGAATCTTTGGCCTCTGCTCATTGGTAGCTTGAAAAGCAGTTTTTTCCCTGGAGTTCACACTAAGTGGACTCTGTACCTTAACAGAGGGACAGATAAAAGTTAGCACCCTGGCAGAGCTTACTATCTACATATGAGGAACAAGGCCTCTAAAACATGTTTATTCAATGAGATCTGTTTACTCTCCTACCAAGAAGACTCTTTGCCTTCGACATAAATAGAGCAAGTTGGTCATTTTGGATCTTGTTCCTTTCATACAACTTCACAGACTGTATCAGGAAGAGGTGAATATTTTTCAGTCCAGTTTGGATCTTTGGAGATAAGTTAAGAGGAGAACCAGCTGAATTATTGCTAGGAAGCAAAATGTGAGAGTACTGGACACCACAGCTACCTCTAAAAGTTTGTGTTTTCTGAGCTTTGTATCTTCTTTTACTGCATATAAAAAACATTCAACCAGCTGAAAGTGATATGGAAGGAAAAGGGCCACCTTGAGTTTAAAACTGCATTGTTCCCCCCCGAGTCCCCAAAATGTTTTACACCAGGGAGTTCGCTACTTTAGATATATGGGAAACTAAGGAAGAGAGAGAGTAAAAGCAACTTGCCCACACCCACAGAATCCTTTTCAGAACTGTTTTTGTTCAAGAGAAACAAGTTGCCACTGACCCGGATGCCTTTTTGACTTACTGCTACGCTGTGCTCTAGCAGAAAAAACAACCTTCTGGACAATTTCAAGTTGTTTTTGAATCCCAGGAAAATGGAAGTCTGTGCACTCTTGGCAAACTGTTGCAAAATCTAGAAGGAAATAAAAGTTTAGCACACAACTTGTAGATTTGTATCTGTGAATGCAATATACATTTTGTACTACTGATTTAACAGAGCCACCAAGAATAGCACACATACCCTATTTACTTGAATCCAACATGATCCTCAATTTAAGATGACCCCCCAATAATTAGATACTATACATGGAAAAAATGTACAAGAAGTTTGATGCAATTTTTCCAGGTACTGAATTCATGCCCCAGCCCCCCACTGCTACAGCAAGTAAAGCAATGGCTGCAGTGGGCGGTAGGGGTCAAGAGACCCCCTTGCCCTCTGCTCCCCACACTTCTTCCCCCTGTAGCCTTCCTGCCCTGCCACCTGCACCCCCCACTCACCCTAAACTCTGTCTCCCTTCCCCCCCCCGCCACTCACTGTCAGACACTGCTTTGGCTCCGTTTGTTCCCCAGGCCACAGCATATGGAAGCACAGCCCTTGCCAGGCCACACAGATGGTTGGCACTGCTGGCTGGTTGGGCAGGGGGAAGCGTTCCAGGTGCTCTGTGCCTAGCTGTACTTGACAGTGGGGGCATTAGTGGGTTAGGACTCTGGTCCTAACTCAGGCTCAGTGCCAGAGTCAAAGCTGTACCAGCTACCTATCCCCCACCCTGCTTTGTACACACCTCCTCCCCTCCCCCCCCATGCTGACTGGGGAAAAACACATCATCATAGATTTGACTAAACATGGTATTTACTGTCTTTCCCTTAAAATCCCAAGCACTTTAAAGACAGAACTAAAACATTTTTAAATGAACCCCTCATTTAGAAAGGGAATTTTCAATAATGCTGTTGTATACCAGGTAAACTTGAGAAATTATGTCAGAACCAAAACACAGACCTGCACAAATTTGTTTTCCTTTTATTCTGTAAGCATTCAAATATGGGCCTATAAATCTTTCAGTGGTATCTATCAGAGACATTTTAGGGGGAGTTCTCCAAACACTAGTTAACAAATCACCGCCATGATGACTACTAGTGAAAAAACAAAAACAAAACAAAACAAAAATTTTACAGCTAAATGAGAATGCCACTTCCAAAGGGCCTCCCAGTAGGCAAGCTGCTATGAGTTTGATATCACATAAAAATAGGCAACTATCAATCCTCTGGATCATGGTGTATACGCAAGTCAGGTGCCTGATGAATTTGCTTGTATAAAGTCCTGTGACCATCACACCAAGACCTCTGACATGTACACCCAGGCAAGAGTATGGAGGAGCAGAGGCTGCCCAAGACCTATCACACACCTTTTAGACTACTGAGACAGAATCCAAAAGCCAAAGCCCAGATGTTCAGCGCCTCGATGACTGTAGCTTCTGCCAAAGAGCGCTGGATGAGAACTGCTGCCGACTGCCAAACACCTCAGCAAGGGCATTTTTCTGCCAGGGTCCCTTAGATTTTCTCCAACCAAGGAGTATCCTCAAGGCAGCGGGGACTACAGTTTTGAAGTGCCCTATACTTGCCTTGCTCTGGAGGTTGCAACGTTGTAGTATTGTATAGGAGGGTTTGGGGGGGGCACAAGTAGCCCCATCCTGTTGCCATCAGGCCGATGCAGTTCATGCGTCATACCCAGGACATCACAATGTCAACAGCCAATATATTACAATAGCAACAAGTATGTTTTCTGCAGCTGGTTTTCCAGGTTCCCTACCCAGAGGTTAGGTCTCTATGCAAGTCAATGGAAGAAAGAGCACGCCATTAGCAAGGATCCCTGAAGTAGTTATTACTTTCATGGCTTTTCACTGTTCATCCACCAAATCCAAGCACTTGTTTTTGGAGTAGCCTAGGGATCCCATAAAAAGGGTGCTAAACTCCTGATAAATTGGAAGAAATGAAGCCAGTTTGGTACAGCCAGAGTTTTCAAACGTTAAGATGCAAAGATACTTCTTTAAAATTTCTGTTATAAAACACTATTTTAAACTTTTGCCACTCAGCCTATACAAGACATCTCTAAGCCAAAACAGAAGAAAAAGAAAAAAGGAGAAGTCTTGGAATAAAGGAGAGAGTTTGCCCTAAAACAGAAACTATTTTAGTCAGAATTAAAAGTTAACATTTCTCATTCTTGGGTGCAAAGTATGGAGCCACTAGATATGGATCAAATTTTTATTTTTATTTTATTCCAGCAGTCCCAAAAGACCCCCAACTGCAGTAAGTGAGCCACCATGCTGGCCAATGCAAACTCCAAACTAAGGAAGACCATGCTTTTTCCACTTAGATCAAAGCCCAATTTTGAACCGACAATTCATCATTCACATACTTTGTTGAGCTTCAGGGCATGTTCCAGTTTCTCTTTTAGAGTCTTTCAGAAAGAAGCCTGTTGCTTAAGTAGTAGATTTAAAGGATGTCTCCCCCTCTTCCCCCTGCCCCTTTTGGCTCCAAAAATTAGTACAATGATTTTCTACATTGTGGGAATGGCTGCAAGATCTGGCTTTGTTTAATAGGTCTTTTAAATTATTGTTAAATTTTGTCTAGGTGTTAAGACAGGCACTTTTGTCTCTGTTCTATGAAAGAGAACTAAAAAAAAAAAAAAGAAAATAAGTTACTGCAAGTCTGAAATCTACTTTTAGGACCTAAAGCACCCCGGACAGTGTGCTGTAACTTTTGCTCCTACTCTATTTCCCTCCTCTTGCTTCAAGTCTCATTGCACCCATATGCCCTTTGAAAAGAAGTCCTTTGTGCTACCTCCTTATTGGAAACATTTTAAAAGAAAATGATCAGCTGGATGGCAGGAACAGGAGACTCAACAACAGTTGTTCTGGCCAAAAAACACACACTTGAAATGTAAACATTTTTGTACTAAATGTCAGGCGGAAGCTGGGAGAGGTCTGTAATGTGGTTCAGAGAGAAGGGCTGTGTGGCCAAGACTGGAACGAAGGCAAATAAAATAAATCAGTTGGTTAGCCATTGCGGGCATGGTATTTATATAAACGTTAGCTATTTAGGAGCGTGCTCACAACCATTATCTGCCTGTTTTTCAGGAGTGGAGATCATATAGAGCTCACACTGACTTCAAATGGAATGTAAGATTGTCATCGTTTTTTTAAAATCAGGGGTATTACTTTTTAATTAATTTCATTTTCCAATTAATTTAGAGTCTTAGGTTTCACTTCAGCCTCAATCTTTGCTAGTAAACTGTTTATCATATCACAGTTAAGTTCCAGGCTTTCCACCAAGAGCACGTTGCTGCTCCAAGATACAAAAATCAAAGCTGGCATGAGCCTGCTGACAAGGGCTGCCAACCTCAAAACACCTCACCTGAACTCAACTGTGCATTTACAAAGCAGGAAGGAGCACCACATATCTTAACAAGCTTGAGCTACATTTTCTGCCACAATCATCTATACTTTATCACTCATCTCTTCTGGTCTTCATTTTTTTACTCCAGTTTTGTTACCCTCTACAAAAGGCTTTGTCTTACGTTTGCTTTTATTTTCTGCTCTGGAGAACTATTATTCCCATATCCATTTGGGAGGCTCTAGCAAACATTTGGGTTATCATTACATACTTCATAAATCACTTCGTTTTCCTGAACTAACAACACTGAAAATATATTTGAAGACAGATAGGTATTATTTATAGAGTAGACACCTAACCTGCTGAACTGCCTCTGAATCAAGATTCTGGGATTGGTTTTTAAAACTGAACATTTAACACTGAAGGCAAGTGAGAGGGATCCAGACATTCAGGAGTTTTTCATAGATTCTGGAGTGCAGAAACAAAAATCCCCTCAAATGCCACTACAAGATTACCTGTCCAGATGGCAGACTGGATGGTTTGTACCAAGATTTTTTTCCCCTCAGAAAGGTCAAGGAAGTAAAGATTTTCAAGAGAGTAACTTTGGTATTTGTTTCCATGATGGACCCAGCGAGATGGCTTACCTCTTTTGATACCACTGTATGAACTGATGCGGTTGTCCACCAACAGAACCAGACCACAAAGAGAAGTGGAATAGAGAGACATTGCAGTTTGCAGCCTGTGAAGTTTTACTCCACTTCGATGATTACGCTTATGTTTACAGAAGTCTAGCATATCAGCTCTCAATAGTCTCAGGTTATGCATGGTCTTCAACTGGGCCCCTGTGTGAAAAAGTAGACCCAGAAAACTTAAATACATGCAACTTCACGTACACACTAGGTTACTTAGAGCTATCAATACATGCTCAAAGCATGATCTGTGCATGTGATAAGGACCTAGAATGGAGAAAGAGGAAAAAAAATAGTTCTTTTTTTCCCCTTTTAGCATCTATCAAGTTCAAGATGTTATATCAACAGGAACATTTTTACAAGACTTAAATTAGGTGCGACACCACAGATGATTCTGCCTTTTAAATGTTGTATGTGGCTTTAAAGAGACAAAAGGGGAAAATAAGCACCAACATCAAAATTCTGTTCAGTATTTCAGCATTCATTGCATACTTGGTCTAAGAGATCAAGTGACTATACTTACCCAAATGAATTGTAAAACTCTCTTCTAATTGTCTCTGCTCTTCATAGATTCTTCCATTTCCTTCTTCAGATTCTCTCAACTGGCTGGGCTGAACCTTAATTTCATCACTAAAAAGGCATACATAAATAAGTCAAAAAGCTCAAGCTAAGATGCCCGCCATCTTAGAGACACTGTGGGGAGGGGGAGAAGTTATCAATGTTTTGGGAAGAGCAGGAGAGGAGTCACAGGAAGAGTTTGCCTAGCTAATTTATGGAAATGAGAAGGCTGCACTGAAATATGCACAACTAAGCCAGTCTTACAGCCTAGCTGTACAACCTACAATAATACAACCTAGAGAAGGCTTCAAATCCCAGCATGTGATGCCCATTCCAAGATAAGCAGAAGTAATCATTTCTACTATAAAAACAGGAGACTCACAAGACTGAACTCCTTTGTAAAGGACTTTGAGACCTACTGATGAGAGAGGTGCTTTATGTAAACAGCTTGATATTTTAAAAGGTGAAACTCTTTTTACATTGTTTTCTGACACTCTCAGCCTTCAAGACTGAGAACTGGGCACAAGAGGCCAGATTCTCAGTTGAAGTCAGTCAAAACAACTGTGTGGCTAAACCAGATTATATAAATTGAGACCTCTTGATTCATCTTTTCAAGCTGAGCACACAAAATTAAGGTCACATAAAACCTGTTCTTAGCCCCTAGAGTTGTTGTTATTGTTTGTTTCCTTTTCTGGGTCCCAATTTTCTCATTTCCTACCATGGTAAATCAGAGGAGACTCCACTAAGTCTGTGGAGTTTTACTGTTGTAAAAAAAATGAATGCATGAGTTGCGAGGCTGAGAAGCATGACCTGGCCTATTCACTCAGCAAGAAATTAACTATGGCTTCATTAATTATTACACGGACTACATTTACACCCTCTTAGTCTGGGACTGGAGTTAGAACCTGAGTCTACAGAAGTATGCAAGTATGTAGTTCAAGTTAGAACTTGAACTACAGAACAGAGGTCAAACAATTTAAAAAAAATAAATAAAGTAATTTTTTTTAGATAAATTGGAAAACAAGGCTGAGCTGGTATTTCCAGAACACGTTTACAGGAATATTATCTGATGCTGTAGAGGTACTCTCAAAATGTATTTTGCAATAACCTCTACAATTAATGTATAGTCTTTGGAAGAAGGACTTACTGAAAGCATGTCAGTTTTCATCCTCTTTCCTCTCCCTTACCTCTTCCACCCACTCGCTCACTCACCCTCCTCCCTTTTATTGCCTTGTTATTTCACCAAGTATGAAATACCACAGGCAAGTCACCCACATCACATTTCACATGTCCACCTCATGCTGTTAGCCATCCACCTCTGAAAAGATGCTGTGCACGGCAGGCTGGTTCTTTGCTACTCCCTACCCTAACCTCCACACACAACTAAGTTTTCCCCTTTTAGATCATGGCTTGAGAAAGCAATTAAAAAACAGCAGCAAGAACACCAGATACTAGGGAGGAGGCACCTTATAGAAGACAGACAAGCAAGAATTTTCCCCTACTACAGGCCTTAAATCTAACCTGGTGTTCTATCTGATTTTGCACAGACTGTCACAAAACAGAAACCAAAAAACTGTCCAGTTATCGGGTGACATCACCCAAGGATGATATGATATTCATTTACTGCAAACCACTGCAGTACTTTTTATTACATCTGTCACATTGTGCAATGCTGCCCTCCACAAAGTGATCTCATTCTGGAATGCTGAAGATGGATACACATTTAAAGTAGGTCAAATAGGGGGATGCAAGTTAAGAAGATCCAATTTAAAGCCTTGGAATATTTTTCTTTTCTCTTTCTTTAAATAAAATGTGGAAAAGGGCTAACAGAATCACCAATCTTTGTTAAGCGGAAGTGTTTATTTTCCAGCAGGTCTAAGCCGCAAGATTGAGACTCCCCATGCATTTGAAATGGCTACTATTAAAATATTTTATTACTAAAAATTAAATTTAACCCACAAAAAGTGAAGACAGGAATTAAGTACCTGATGGAGCTGTTGTTGGGATTCTTTAGATCTTGATAAAGTTTTATCACCCATTCCTGATACTCCTGCTTTTGGATAGCTGTCGATTGTTTGAGTTCACTGGTCCACTTATTTTCCAAGTCCTAAAAGCAGACATCATCCCAACCAATTAATTTATTTTGGTTTTTAAATCAAAAACTGTTCGTATGTTCTTCCCCCACCCCCCGCCAAGTCACTGTATTTAAAATTTACCTGCTGACATTCAAAATGCTGAGCTGCTAGTTCATTCACATCTTGATCTGTTAGTGTTTTTCCTAGTTCCTGCATCACTTTATCCATTTCAGCACCTTGTCTAAAACAAAAATCAGAGCACAATTACTGTTAGTCAGTGCTGACTGCTTAAAGTGTCGTCAACGTTTTCATGAACCAGACAAGTTTCAATACAAGCTTAATTCTAATATAATAAAAGGCTTAGTCTGTCCATCTGTAATGCTTTTGGCCAATTGCGCATGCACTGCTGAGAGGGCAGGCAGCAATTGGCTGCACAGGCCCAGGCTGCACGGGTCCAAGTTTGAGCCACTGCCAGGGAAGTTGTGGTAGCGGAACATGTCCCAGCTGCCCAAGCAGTGGTGCTGCCCCATGCCTCAGGGCAAAGGAGGGGTTCACAGTGGCAGCACCCCACACCGCCCATTTCCACTGTCCCCTAGAACAGCCAGCAAGGAAGGGGAGGCGACAGGCAGGGAGAGGATGGGAGCAGAAAGGGCCCCCCTGCCCCAACAACAGCTGATAGGGGGGAGACGAAGAGTGGGGGTCATGGTGGCAGTTGTTGGTCAGAGCTAGGAGGCAGGAAAGGAAGGAAGAGGGGAGGATCATGGTGGTAGTATCTCCCCCCCCCACTGCCCAGCCCCAACAATAGCCAGCAGGGAGCAAAGCGGGGATGGGACGGGAGGTGGGGGGATGCTCCGCTGTGAGGCAGAGGGAGTCTTTACATGGCCGGCCCAAAAGGGTGAGTGTGGGAATGAAGGGGGGGCATGTAAAATACTCCCCGAAATCTGTCATTCTTGACAGGCAATTAGCTAGTATCATTTTATAAAAGGGAAAAACAGAAGTTGAGGGATCCTAATCCTAACTTGAAGGAACATCTGGCAAGGTAAGATAGTTCTGTTTCTTTATCCATTTGGTTCCTTCCATCTTTTGGGGGGCTTCCAGTTCCCTTTTGATATGGGCATATGGTCACCAGAAACTAAAACTGACATCATCAATTCCCTTTCCAATTAGATTAACTTCCAACTTAAGTAACATTCAAACGTTGAGATGCACGACAAGGTCCGGTTAGCCCTGCCAACCATGACCTCGCATTGTCAGCTCGTGTTCACCTTGGAGTCAATAATGACTCCAAGATCCCTTTCTGCGTCCGTGCTCTCAAGAAGGGAGTTTCCCCATCTTATAAGTGTGCTGCTAGTCACTACTGCCCAAGTGCAGCACCCTGCACTTGTCAGTATTGAAATGCATCCTGTTTTTGTTAGCCCACCCCTGTAACCTATCCAGGTCTTGCTGCAGTCTTTCCCTCCCTACTAGAATGCTCACCTCACCCCAAATTTTGGTATCATCAGCAAATTTAAACAGGTTGCTTTTCACCCCATCGTCCAAATCGCTGATAAAGAAATTGAACAGTGCAGGCCCAAGGACCAAGCCCTGGGGAACTCCGCTGCCCACTTCTCCCCAGGTTAAATATGACCTGTCCACCACCACCCTCTGAGTACGACCCTTCAGCCAATCTGCAATCTGACTGTGTAAGCATCAATACCACAGTCACCCAATTTTTTAATGAGGATGGGGTGGGAGACGGTGTCAAAGGCCTTGCTGAAGTCCAGAAAGACTACGTCCAGGGCGACACCTGCATCCAATGCTTTTGTGACCTAATCATAAAAGGCAATCAGGTTGGTCTGACATGACCTGCCCCTAATGAAACCGCGCTGGTTGCCCTGAAGCTGGCCCATTGCAGATGTGCTCCTTGATGATCTTCTCAAAGAGTTTCCCTAGGACTGAGGTAAGACTGACGGGCCTATAGTTGCCCGGGTCCTCCCTCCTCCCTTTTTTAAAGATGGGGACCACATTGGCTACCTTCCAATCATCTGGCACCTGGCCCGAGCACCAAGAGTGCTCATAAAGCCGTGCCAAGGGCCCTGCAATTCTGCGTCTCCACAGCTATCATGAATAAAGTGGTTTTAGTTTGGAAGGACTCTGAGAAAGACCAACAGAAGTTTGCATGCTTTGTATATTCTGTACTTATTTTATACTATTTCTAAAACATACAAAGTTGATGTTGAGAAGATTTCTCATGCTTAAGAGAACACATGTAACTGGGACACTTTGGTATTTATATAATTAAGCTACACACTTACATAAAAATGTTTTAAGTATTTAGAATATGTTCTCAATGTTTCTCCTCAAACATTTTATTCCCACTGTGAAATGAAAGCCTCCCCTAGTGGCTAAAGGCTACGTTGGCAGCTTGTTGAACTTCTATAGCTTCCTAAAAATCTAAGGTTCCAAAACATGCCTTTGGAGTTAAAAATCACTAGCTGGAATTCAGGTTCTCTCCCCTTCTCCTGGTCTGAAAGAATTGTTGATTTCCCTTTTTGAGAAATATTAAAAGGTGCAGAAAATTTTGTACAAGCACATTCAGTGCAATACAGTATTATTAACATTTATTTGGATTCTTATAAATGTATGTGCATGAACATATTGATGTTACCAAGTGACCTTAGTATTTGTAATTCAACAGTCTTTGTGTTTACACTTAGACTCTAAATAAAATATAAAAATTACATCATGTAACATCCCTGTATTCTTCTTTCTAACATGGAATGCCAAGAAAGAGCCTGAAATATAAGGCCTAAGAGAGCATAACAGGATTTGTAAAAAGCCATGCTTAATAAGACATTTAAGAAATACCTCTCTCGTAACTTCTTCAGTTCCACATCTCTTTCACTTATTAATTCTGAAATACTAACAAAGTAATTGTGTTCCAGGTTTAACAGAGTTTCAGAAGCAGGAGAATGTATCAAATCATGGTAAACGTCTGCAAAATCTTCATCCCAACTGGGCTCTTCAGGATTTGCATGTTCCAAAGTTGTCTAAAAAGGCAGAGTATTTTAAAATATGGTAAGACATTTTTAAGGAAGTTCAAAGAACCAAGCTTGTGCTCTCTTCCCTGATACTTGCCTTCTCCCTACACCCTAATTTCTATCATGTTTATTCTCTTAGTCTGTACCTTCAGCTGGCAACTGTAAAAAGGAGTTCCTCACTCTCTAGAATAAGAGTTAAATTGACAACCTGATTTAATTCAATACCTTATACACAGTTTAAAAGAAAGCTGAACTGGTTTCCTATCCTTGGAAATACTGCGGGGGCGGGGAAGAAATCTACCTGAACAATTTCCAAAATTGAGCTCTACAGCCAGAATCCCAACTGATCAGTTCAAGAAAGGGGCCAACCAGGAGTAACAGAAAACATTCTACAAAGTATAAAATTCAGTTCTGCCCCATTTACATCGTTTCAACTCCACTGTCTTTCAGAAAACTTACACATTTTAGCCAACAAGACAGTTCAGCCTGAAGGTATCAGTATATTATGAAGTAGTCATACTGACAGTCCAATTGACTTCAGTGGCATTATTTTACACAGAATTACAAAAATACAAGGTTGAATGCGATGTTGAAAAAGAAAAAAAACCCTCTTGCACTGAGGGTAAATTAAGTACAGTATATGTAGGACATGGGCCCACAAACAAGTATTAAGAGATTTTAACAAGGGAAGAAATGTACAGTTCAGTAGCTAGTGTTCAAACTATCTAGGTGCATGCTGTACACAGGGGTATCTTACCTTTCAAAGAAAAAAAAAAACAACTGCCATAGTTTAGCTTTCGTGTATTGAAGGGTAAGAGCATGCATACCAGCAGTTTTTACAGGGTAGCTACCTCATAGTAACTTGTGCCCATTCCCATCAGTTTTTTGTCCAACCTGTTCTTAACCAGCGAAGGCTATTCCACAAGCTTCCCAAATAATTGTTTCCAGCATTTTACCACTCTGAACAGAGATAAATGTTTCCTAATAACCCACCTATGTTTCTTTTGCTACAACTTAAAAGCTCTTTTCTTTTTGACCTCCTCACACTGGTATCCACTGAGTACAACTGATCACCTTTTAAGGGGCAACATAAGTTCTGTAATCCATATTTTTCTTTTAAACTAAAGAAACCTAATTTCATAAAATATTTTTCTTATAACATTGAGAAAAAAAAACAACATAACTTACTCTTATTTTTTAATTTGGACACTCTCCCAATTAGTCTAGTCTAATCTTTCCTAAAGTACAGTGCTCCAGACTGGACAAGTATTCCAGCTAAGGCCCCATCAGCACAAAGTACAGAGGAATAATTACCTCCTAGCTTTACATATTAACAGGTGTCATATGTCCCAAAGCAAGATTTGCCTCCACCTCACCTAAACAGTACCACATTCTCACATTTAAAGTTTGTCACCACTATAACCAGATTCTTCCATGCCGCTGCCTACAGTTACTCTACGTTTTCTTTTTGTGCTTTTGATCTCATTCCTATGTATAGAACTTGTCTTTATTGATCTTCTTGATGATAGCTTGAGATCAAGGTTTTTTTAACTGAATGTCATCCTGTTGGATTATGGACTTTAAGGATGATGTCCTAAAGTTTTGTAGAAATAATCAGGTGCATGGGATGATCAAAGGGAATTCCAGGGCGTATCCATGTGTGGTAGTAGAAGCCAACAATACTAAACCCCTGGAATTTCCTATTTCAGACTTTGTCTTACCTCTTTATAAGCTTTAGCCCAAGCATCTGCCAGATAGCCGAGATCTACTTTTCCTGATTTCACAGCTTCCAGGGCTGCCTCAGCTTCTCTATCATAATCTTTTATAGTTTCCTCTTCTATGAACTTACTAAGAAACTGCTTTAAGTCTGTTTGAAACAAACAAACAAAGCTTCAAAGAGATTTTCATGGATAGAAAAAAAGAAAGGTTTAAAAGAGTTTTCAGAGTTCATAAATTTGCCAACCACCCACCTTCTTACTATTGATTATCTCAAACAGCTAAACATTGTTTTTAAGAAGTCTAATCAATAATATCCTCTCCTTTGGCTCTTATAGTACATATGACACCAATCACTTTCATGTCAGATTCTTACCGTTTTCTATAAAGCATGGCAAGTTGTGCAGAAGCATTAGACGTCCATGTAAATGACTGACATTTTCTTGCACAGGAAATTTGAGAGGCACTGTAAGGACAAAACGCTGATTTCCAGCACTGAATTTATATTCAAATTCTCTCTCTCTTGTGCAGCTTCTTCCTTGGTTGGCCTTCATCTTTGATTGACTTTCTGAATAATCAGCAAAAAGCAGTATCTTAACATAAAAGTAAAATGTCAACAAAAGGAGACACACACACACACACACACAAAAACCACATCTCGGACAATAATTTAAAAAAAAAAAAAAAACTTTGGGGAAGAGGATCTAATGGCCAAGTCAAAATTTAAATGTTTAAACCCATGTATCATTCCTTAAATACATGGCCCGATTTTTCAGATGTTTTGACTAACTGGAAACCTTCACTGATTTTAGCACCTAAATGCAGAAACTGATTCAGTTCCCATTCTTGAAAATGTTGGCCTAAGCTCCCATATTTAGATGCACCATTGCAACAGTAGGAGCCATTGTGAGTAATCATACAGCCTTCTGCCCTTGCACGCTTTCTTTGGTTCATGAGCCTACATCTGTATTAGGATCTCCCTTCCCCTCCAACCAGACCTCTTGAATTTAAGACAAGCAGCACAGGTGTGGAAAGGGGGTGTGGAATTTTAGAAATGAGAGAGTATAAGAGTGGCAAGATCATTTCAATGAGTTACAAAACTGAAAATGACTACCTGCATTTCTCACAAACCACATGCACAGGAGACTGGAAGGAACTTCCACATTGACTAAGTCCAGTCCCTGGGGATTACTGAGATCCACATACACTTTTTGCATGGTGTTTTTACCCAGCAATCCCCTGCAAAGTTGGCTTTGCCCTAGTGACAAGAACTAAAAAAGTATAACCAGTTGACTTAGGCCCATGACCACAGGAAAGTTTCCACCTTTTGCACGCCACAAGCAAGTATCATGCCATCAATCATAGCATGCCAACAGGCCACACATTAAAATCACTGCATCTTATTTCCTGCTGTTTCAACAAGCAACTTCTTTGCAGCAATGATCTGCCCCTTTTCCTCCTGGATAAACTGGCTTAATGTCTGGCACTGTAGTATGCATCAAATGATGTTTGCAAACAACGCACAAGCATGAAGTCTGTCAAGGGCCTTTGTTTCACCTTCCAAGCATAGGGATGTGGGGAAGACGAGCCAGCAGCTCTCCTGCTCTGAATGAACACTTGTGTTAAAGGATTAGGAACTAGAAGCCCCTACAGCCACGTCGCTCAACACTTTCAACAAGTGGACCAAACCTTGCTATCAAAAAGGGGCTGAGGACCACGCAGAAAAGCACTGCTCAAAGTCCACCAGGTCTTGGTCCAGACTCTGGCTGGAGCCACTGTTTTCACACAACTCTGGAGCCCATGGCAAAAGAGGGAGAGTGGCAGCAAGATTTGCCCCAGGCTCCAAAGGTGCACACAGTGGCTATGACACACATGCAGCTCTAGAAAGAGCGATGCAGACACACCCATTTGCTCATGCCAGCACCATGCAGGCTTCGTCAGACACATGCTGGGACCGCCGTGGACCTAGGGCTTTTGGCCTCATTAGCCCTGCACCAAATGCCAGCGTTCACCTTGGGGCTACAGAGGAAAATGACAGGCAGATGCAGGTGGCCATGCCAGTGCACCCCCCTTCTACAGCACGGAGCCTAGCCACCAGAGCACGCCCTGGAAGAGGACTTAGAGTCTACTGGGCTTCCCTTGCCAGCCCTGAGGAAACCCCACAACCCTCCCCCACATAGCCCCTAGCCCTAGCTCGACCTCTAATGGGGGGGCACCACTGCTCTGCCCCTCCCCAGCTATCGCGAGACTTGGCAGCGCGCTCCCAACCCAGCACCCCCGCCCGCCCAGTGCGACATCTCTACCCCTCCCCCCAAGAGCCACGACCCCCGCGACGTCACGCAGAGAAAGACCCCTACTGCCCATCGGTCCCGCCTCACCTGGGCCCCGCCACGCCGGGAAGCGGCCCCTGGGCCAGCCCCGGCCCCGCCCCTCTTGCGCCCTTCGCATCGCCGCCAGTAGATTCGCCGCTTCCGCGCTCCCGCCCCTTTTCACTTGGCGGCGAAAGTGCCGGGGCGGAGCCGCAGCCCGCGCGCCGCCGCCGCCATGGATCGGCCGGTCAGGAGGTGAGTGCTGACTCCCCCTCCCCCGCCGCCCGCAACTCATGTGTCCCCGGTGCCCCCCGTACTCGGGGAGGCTCCTCAGTCCCGTGATGGGCAGTCGCCTGTGATCCGTCTGCGGGCACCGCTTTCCCGCCCTGTTCCCGAGGCCTCTCGCCTCCTCGCTCACCCCCACCGTTGCGTGTACCCTGGTTCCCAGCCTGTGCTACGTGGAGCCCCGGTCACACGCGGACAGCCTGTCGGTGGTGTGGGTTAACACATTACAGTTACTTTGTATGACGCGCACTTGCTGGTGGTACCGACGGTTGTATCGTTTTAAATCGGTGGCGCGCAGTTTATCAGAGTTTGGGAACGGCTGCGCTCAGAGACTCGGCAGCAACCAGAGTTACTGTGCAGTCGTGTCCCCGAGCGGTTCGGGTGCACCGATAGAGAGCCCGTGCCGATACCGATAGCCGATATTTAAAGAGGCATATTGGCTGATACCCATCCCGCTATCTGATGCAGCTGCCTCCAGCTGCTAAGTCCGGTGTGGTGCAAGGGGCACTGGGGCTGGGTGCGGGACAGAGGCGCAGCTTGTGGGGTGGGGGTAGCTGCTGTCTCTGCTTGCATCCCGGGGGGCAGGGATGTGTGCCCCCAGATCTGCACAGTGTGGGGTGGGCTGCAGCTGTGGGGTGGAGCTGGTGCTGCGCAGGGCTTTTCTTGCCAGGGGCTGGGCACCACCACCAGTGCAGCCCCAGCGTTTTCCGGCGCTTGGGTGGAGGCAGGGCATCCAGCCATCCTGTGCCGGGCAGTGGTGCAGGGCTGGGAGTGGAGCTTCACCAAAATTTGGGGTGGCTGCAGCCTCTTCCCGCTGCCTCTAGAGCCCACTCCGAGCCCAGCCCTTGGCAAGAAAAGCCCTGCACAGCACCAGCTCCAGCTCCACCGTGCAGCTGCAGCACGCCCCGCACCACTCAGATTCAGGGGCTCACCCCCTCCATCCCCACCCTCTCAGGGTGCAATCAGTGATGAGAGCTACGCCCACCCCACAAACTGCGCCTCTGCCCCCTCCCTCCCTCACCATGGAGGCATTGATCTCCCCCCCTCACCCCATTTCCCTCCCCGCTCCTCTTCTGATTTATCAGCTGGACTTATCAGCGACTGCATGCAGCACAGGCATTTATCAGCCTCATCAGGCTGATATCCAATATAGACAATTTTCTTTATATCGGAACCGATCCAATATCAGACCAATGTATTGATGCACCTCTACCGAATGTCTTTTTGGTGACACTGAGTGCACAGTAGCTTGTCACTTAAAAGTCTATCTCTCTCTCTCTCTCTCTCTGTCTCGTGATGATGGATACTGTGTAGAAAGACAGATCCCTGCAGTCATCAGGAACCCCCCTGACATTAGAGGGGTCTTCTGGGCTTCAAGCTTCATGAAGCTTATTGGATGAATGAGGGTCTAAACCTGACGAAAGTTTCAGTACATAGATGTTAGGGGCTGGAAGGGACCTTACAGCTCATCAGGTCCAGCCCCCCCTGCACTTGGGCAGGAAAGACTGCTGGGATCAGATGACCTCAGCAAGGTGGGTGTCACAGTGCTTATTGAAGATCACTAAGGTAGGGAGTCTGTTCCAGACCCTTGCCACTCAACTTGTAAAGAAGTTTTTCTTTATGTCCAGTCCAAAGCAATCCTCAGTCAGTTTGTGCCCATTGTTTCTTGTCTTCCCTTGGGGTACCTTGGTGAACAGATGCTCCCCCACACCTTGGTGGGCTGCCACCAAGTCCCCTCTGAGTCTTCTCTTCTCCAGGCTGAACAGTCCCAAGTCTTTTAGTCACTCCTCATATGACCTGCAGTAAATCTCCTCTCCCTGCCCCCCCACCCTTCCTTTTTTCTTTGGTCATCAGTGGTGGTGATAATGCTCAGCGAAGGCTGTCTCACCCTGCCTCATTGCAAGGCAGGGCCTCGGTGCGCCATGCTGCACCAGGCCAGGGGGCAGAGGCCGCAAGTTGCATGTGTTTTGTGTACAAATAATAGGAAACTAAATGTACTGTGGAAAACACATTGCACATGACTAAATTAGATGAGATGATTTAAAATAATGGTGCTCAACCTTTTGACTTGTGGGCCAGATAAGTAGTGCAAGGCTGGTCCCCGGGTCAGATTGGACCCTGCACAGCAGGATCGAGCCTGCACACCTAGATCTGGTGCCGTGTGCTGGGAACGGGCCTTGGAGCCTTGTACCACCTCTGCCTGATCCCACATGCCAGGATCAAGGACTGTTCCAAGTCCAGACAGCATGCAAGGACTGGGGCCCTGCACAGCCCTTTCCTGTCCACCGTGCTGCCTCCATGTGCCCAATTGAGCATACAGGGCCATAGCCTGTGGGGCTCCCTGTAGACCTGTGGAGAGTCCAGTGGCCTGGATGACACAGTGCCAGGGCCTGGATCTGGCCTGTAGGCCTCGGGTTGAGTACCCTGGATTTAGAAGATGAGTAAGTTTTTCAGAAAAGAATAATTCAGAGACATTTACATGGAAGAAACGAAGACGCTAAGCCTCATAAAAGTGAATTCCCACCAGAAACGCTGACTATCTGGAAACAATGTGTATTGAATAGAACTTGGGTTTATATGATAGCAGTAACCAAGCATACATATGCATCTAGGCTCATTTTTATTTTTTTTAAGTACATCTTTTTAAATGGAATTTTATGCAGTGCTGAGAGACTTAAATTAACAAATAATTTTGGTACTGAATGACTGATGGAAGTTTCTTATTACAGGAATAAGAAAATTGTTGATTATTCACAGTTTGGGGACTTAGAAAATGATGGTAAGCTGTTTACTATTACATGTGCAAAAAAGTGTCAAGTTTGGAAATGAAAGAGGTCAACCCTTTCATTATTTGTGTTAAAATCAATTGCAAAACACTGGCTTAACTGGAAGCATATTTTGGGCCTTATTGGACTGCAATCTATATTTTAAGCAGATAGCACAGCACAATACTGATTTTTATACTATAGCTCATTCATAAGATTGGGTTAGTTCAGTGTGTGTCAACCTTCTTGTCAAGCATGCCACAAGGTAAGCCTGCACTTTACTTGAGTGCCACTCTGATCCTTTTACCCTGCCCAATTTGTTGCTCTGTTATTTGCTCCCTGGCTTAGCTGTGGCTCTGCTTGCTGCTCCCTGCCCTTTCCTTCCTGTGTGATCTGGTCTTGTCACTCCTGCCTGTCGTATCTGCTTCTGTGTTCCCTGCCCCCTCTCTTATCCATCACATGTCACCCACAGAGACTGACCATGTTACTGTGGGTTGGCCACCCCTGCACTAGTTCAACCTCTTTTGCAGAAAACCTGCAGGAGGAAGCTCAGGGCAGGGGAGCTCTGACACCTTTCCTCAGGGGTTGTGATCCATTACATATTCTTCCGTGGAATGGGATGGACACAGGACCTCCCTGTAAATATCAGGGATCTTAAAAGTCCTGAATCATTAGTGTAAATGTTGAATGCTTCTGCTGCTGCTCTGTGTCTGTATTGGTTCTACCCCAGTCCATAGCAAGCCAAGTCCACACTGCCTCTGAAATTGTAAATACAGCTCTAGCTTACCTTTCCTTTGGATCTGAGAGGGGAACAGTGATGGGTGCCACATATCCTCCAGCTCACCCATAACCTACCCTTCTTCTATACTGGACCCATAGAGAAGTTTCTTCTGGGTTCTGGAGTCAGTAGGAAAGAGTGTCATAAAAACTACCGAACCTTCCCTTATGTGGGAGGTAGGGGAGACAGTGTTGGAGATCACTGCCGTGTGTATAGTCCTTTCCACTGCCATTTGTTCAGGGGTTTGAATTTGATATAGAAATTTTCTGTAGCTTATTATACTTGAGATATAAGTTGTGAGCCTCAGAGAATTTTTGTTAAAGTTCTTTTAAATATGGGGGTAAGGTGAATTCGAAAAAGGCAAAATCTTTAATATTCTTGTAGAGAGCAGTTGTGCATCATGCTGAGATAAAAACTGTCTGTATCACCCTTGGCTTGCACTTTGACCCTTAGTGTCTGTCTTCCATTACACCTACCATTCTTTGTTCTGATTGATTAGGTTTAAGACTGATTTTTCTTTATGAATGAGCCGGTGATCCTTTTAAAAATTGGAACTAAAAGGAAAGGCCCTAAAAATAACCAAGAACTGTAGCAGTGGTTTATGTTGAGTGGTTCTCAACTGTCAGAAATCCTTGAAACTCATAGTATTGAGAATTCTGGTAACATATTTGAAATTGCACCCATCTTCATATTCAAAACAACTAACTTGAATATAACTTAAATTGAATCAGAAATATATTAATAAGGGGTTGCTGTGATTCTGACCTATTATTATCTTGAACCTTTTGGTCAAGAGTGTCCTGGGGCCCATTTCAGCAATATCTGTTTTCTGTGCTGATTCCAAAAATCCATTTAATATTTTTATAAGGGTTTGTAAGAATGTATCTTTTTGGAATAGTGACAATTTTCACCAAAAAAAGTTTTTTTAAGGAAAGAGGCTCTCTTTCCTGGTAACTTGAAAGATTTTGCCTTGTATAGGGAAACCAATTGCTACGTTGCATATGTTTCCTTAAACAGATGAAGACTTTGCCTCTATCCCTGCACCTTTAAACAAAAAATCCAAAAAAGAGCCCAATGATACAAAAAGGGAGAAAAAGGAGAAGCAGAAAAGGCCACAGAAAGAGGTGACTTCATTGCAGACAAAGACATCAGGTAAAAGGTGAGATATGGCTAAGTATAATGAATCTCGTTTGGTTTCTTTATTTCTTGGCTTCTGATTTTTCAGAAAGACTAGATCTTTATTTTTAGGTAGTTAAAAGTGTTAGTTTAATATTTATTTTCATATTTGTTGCTATATTCATGAGAGAAGGATCATCTCTACATGGCCACAGCAGTCTGCCCACATGGATCCAAATGAAGTTTGGAACCTAAAGCAGAAATGTGACCTTGTTGGCATTTCTGGAGCGCTCGTTTGTATGCTGTTAGCATGCACGTGGTCCACAGGCTTGCTACAAAAAGTGGGAAAATGTAAAAAAATGGAAAAATTTGCACTTTACTTCACCAAGAGTTCATGTGTAATCATTTAACAGAAAATCTGAAGTAAATATTAATAAGAACGCAACAAAAACTTAATTATTTATGCTCAGTTTAAATAATATATTGTACCACAAAAATGTAGGTGGATGTTTCAGTACAATATTCTGTACAAATGAAGTAGTTTTTCCAGTGTGTGGGTGCATCTATATGTTCATTAATGTGCCATAATTACAGCGCATTAAGTTTAGTACGTGTAATTACAGGTATTAAATTAAAGCGCCATAATCAGTACACACTTTTTTGTGACACTAATGTGCAGAAAAATTAGTCTACTAAACCTTTAGCATTTCATGTAGATATATTAACTAATTATCAGGAACAGGGTATATCTGCAGTACTTTAAAGTCCTAAAGTATTCCATTTTAAGTAGAACCTAGGTATTTTATAGGGTTAGTTTCCTTAGTCCCTGAGAAGATGAGGATTTGCAAACCAGCTGGGTTATATACAACCACAGCAAACAATGCACCAACTAAGTGGAGAAGGAGTGTCCACATTGTGTTAAGTATGATCTATGTTGGTGGCTCCCCCATGGGTCAGAAACTTGGCAATGGGGAGCACTGGAAGCTCTGTGTGGCCAGCTCCAGCCTCACCCAGGCCATTGCTCATGCAGTGAGATCAGGGCCCAGCCGCCCCTTGTGTGTCCAGGACAGGCTGGGCTGTTCCCCCCACCCACCTGCACGCTTGGATTGGGGTCTCTCCACCCCACCGCCCCACTCCCCCTTTCCAGACCTGGACCAGGCTGCTTCCCACCCCCTTCCTGTGTTGGAGTCAGGGCTGCCCTGTGCTACCCTTACCCCCACCCCTTCCCTGTTTTGCTTACGCATCCACAGTGGGAGTAGGCTGCTTCCTCCCCCACCCCAACCTCCCCCTCATCCAGTTCATAGTTTCATAGTTAGTAGGGTCAGAAGGGACCTCAGCAGATCATCAAGTCCGACCCCCTGCCATGGCAGGAAAGAGTACTGGGGTCAAACGACCCCAGCAAGGTGATTGTCAAGCCTTGTCTTAAAGACCCCTAGCTTAAAGCTACCCTCTGCCAGCTTGTGACTTATTTCTAGTCACTCCTGGTAGTGCTTGGGGAAACAGGGACTTCCCCAATGCCTGCTGGTCCCCCTTGACCAGTTTCTAAACGGCCAGTAGATCCCCCCTCAGCCTTCTCTTGAGGAGGCTGAACAGGTTCAGGTCCCATAGCCTGTCCTCATGGGGCCTGCCCTGCTGCCCCCGATCATGCGAGATCAGGTCTGGGCTGCTTCTCTCCCATGTGTGGATTGGGGCTACCTTTCCCTGACCTGTCCCTGCCACATGCATCTGAACTAGGCTGCTCCCTCCTGCCATATGCATCCAGACTGGGGCCTCTCCACCCCACTCTGGCCCCACCCTGGGCGGACAAATTAAAGTCAGGTTGTACAAACCCCTCCAGCTGGATTGAGCCCATTGGCCGGATCCAGCCCATGGAGGGACCTGGCACTGGCCATCTTGGCCATGAAGCAAAAAGGTTGGGCACCACTGATATAAACCAAGATTATGGATTTTTATCCCATTTCCTTGTTTAGCTTTTATAACTCCAGTATTCCTCAATTGTTTTTTCTCTTGCCTACCCACCTTGCCTCTCCTAGTTACTGTTCCCCCCCACCCTTTATATTCTAATCAGTGCTTTCTGTTTGCTGTACTTCCTGCAGTCCCTTCATAGCATCTGATGAAGTAAGCTGTTGCTTCCAAGAGCTTATGCATCTATGATATAGTTAGTCTGTAAGTTACACATCTACAATGCCTTCTTTGAAGTAAAAACTGCAGCAAACAAATGTATAGTTTGTTACGTACTTAACAACTTAGCAAATTAAACAGGTTGTGAGCCATCAGAATATGAACACTGTAGGGTGTCCTGCACTATTATAACATCTGTATTTAATAAAGTTTTTCTTGAGTAAGACATTTTTATGCAATATGGTATAGATTAAGTATTGAAATACTTTTCATTGATTATTTCCTATGCAACTGTTGACTTACAGTAAAATTGTGAGTCAGAAATAGTTTTGTAATGTTTTATTTCACAAATAAATGATTTAGCAGAATTACTAGAATTTTTTCCCTAGGAGTTTCTTTTTTTTTTTTTTCAGGATAGCTTTGGATGATAAGCTTTACAAGAGAGATTTAGAAGTTGCATTGGCTTTGTCTGTCAAACAACAATCTGCAGAAGTCTTTGAAGTGCAGGATTCACAAGAACAAGGTTATTTCTTTAGTTAAAATCATTTCAGCCTTTCCCACTGGAAGCCACTTCTTCATATACTGCTGTTTGGCATCCTTTGTATCTGCTTTCTAATTGTGCAGGTAGTATTTATCTTTTTGGAGTAGACTAATTCAGAAAACTAAATGTTTTCTTTTTATCCAGTTATGGATGCATTTGTCATACGAAACCATTTATGTGCTAAACTCCCATAATCACTTCTTTATAATATAGATTAAGTATTAGGAATTTTGGAGGATCTGAGTTAAAATTTCCAGGGGCAATACTCCAACTCTTATAGGATCTGATTCAGCTAATTTTAATGGGGATTGAATTGGGGTTATAGAAATGCCTTTGTCCATTTCAGCCTCTTAACCCACTCAGACTACAGATTCAAATAAAGGAGGGGCGGGCAAAATACAACCCATGGGCCAGATCCAGCCTATTAATTGATTGCATCTGACCCGTGGCTGCCCCCAAGGCACTCTGCATGGAGCTGAGCCCTGTCTTGGGCAGTCCACCCTATGCCCACTGACTGCACATCCTCGGCCCCAGCCCTGGCCAGCAGGCACAGCTTTCCAACACAATGAGCAGCCATCTGCAGGCAGCTGAGTGGGTAGAAGGCAGCTTGGAGCTGGAGCCCCATGCACTGGAGCAGGAGCTGCCCAACTGCAGCTTCCCCCAGCCCCCCCTCCGGTTGGGTATGTGATGCCATTGTTTCCCTGCACTACCTGTTTTCCAGCACAGCACAGCAGGGGCAGGAGGAAGAGGAGGAGGAACTGTGTGGAGTGGTGGGGGACAAGCAATACCTGGGTGGCCACCAGGAAGCTGTGCGTACTAGCCAGGGCGAGGTCAGTGCTGTCGATAGGTGCGAGGTGGGTCCAGACAGGAGCATGGTGTGGGTTCCCTGGGCAGTAATATGCAGGGCTTGGCCCCATGTGGAGCAGTGCAGGGGCAGCTGTGGGCCAGATGGAGTGGGGGTGGGGGCTGACTGCACCTGCACTTGCACTGGACCTCCCAGGCAAACTGTCCTGCATGCGCCTCCTGGTCCAGCTTCCTTTACCCCTGACCAGGTTCTGGGACCGAGTGCACAGGCAGCTTCCCACACCCCACTCCACATACACCCTACGCACAATGTACAAGGGTAAGACTTTATTTTGAGCTATTAGACAATCACCACTAATACATTATGGAAAAGCAAAATACAGGACAAAAATTATCTTTTTAAATAAAATTAAAATATGTTACAGTTGATGTTTGATTTTTTTTTTAGGATATGATTTGTTTTTTTATCTATAATTAGTCAAAATAGTATCTTTTGGAAGATTTTATGTGGGCAACCCTTGACAGCTCACCAAAACTCATTAAGTGCCCCACCAGCTGAAATAATTGATATCCTGGCTCTATCAGAGATCTGTATTTCACTTTATTTTTATATAGGTATCAAAAAATGTGAAGCCCCTGAATTGGAAAATGCAGATAGCAGTCTTGTTCTCTCCAACTGCAGTGTAGATAGTGTTGTCTTAGGTAAGTTGTTTTTTTTTTTCCATGCCTGTCTTTATGTAGACAAAAATGTATATGGTATTTCTGAAACACAACCTCCTCCCCCCGCCCCCCAGTACTTTGTTTTCATTTTCCTGAGAGGAAATACTGAGTTTTTTTTAAATCGGGTAGTCAAACATACAGCCGATGGGCCAAATCTGACTCTCAGAGCAGTTTCACCCAGCCTGCAGAGCTCCTAGAGGGGCTGGAAAATTAAAGGTGGGGCAGGTGGGGCAGAACCTGCTACCAAACTCCGAGCTAAAGAGACCTGATGGACATACATTTGAGGAGCAGAGAACAATGGCTTCATTAACCCCCATGCTGACACTCATTCTTCCATATCTGGATCCAGCCAGGAAGCTACTTGGGGTCCAGGTCTGGCCTGTGGGGGAACCCTGTGGTCTGGTTCCAGCACAGGGCCATGAGTGAGTTTGACATCCCTGTTTTAAACTATGTACCTATGGTGTGTTTCAGAAGTTCTGAAAGCTTTAAAGTTGGACCCTGTCTTAAAACCAGTAAAAAAAAAAAAAAGATATTTCCATCACCAGCCAATAAGAATTAAAAGGAATAAGCATGTTCACAAATGTTTTAAGGTGCTGATTATCTCCTTGGAATGCCTTGGGGCCCTCACCTCCCTGACTTCACTATTAGCACCTTGTAGGATGCAGGTAGCACCTTGTAATGATGTCCCCATTATGTATGCTAGGTTCTGTCACCAAGTCAACATCTCCCACTTTTCCTTCCCCACCTGCCTGTGTCACACCTATTATCTCCTATTGCCTCATGATGCTCACTGCCACACATCTGCATTTTCACAGACCTGCATTTTGCATACTGTCTTCTATTCTATTCTACCCATGAGAACACAAAACAGCAAACTCTTCCTAGGCCTGAAGAAGGGTGTTTGCACTAAAAGCTTGCATAGAACAATTTTTCCAATTATTAGTTGGTCTATTAAAAGATATCACATTTATCCAAAGAACCTTGTCTGCCATAACGTATGAACTTTCAAGGCTCAGATTTTCTGGTGGGGAGGAAGCTTTATGAATGTGATGCTTTCTTTTCATTTTATTTTTATCTTTTGTCTGGATGTTCAGTTCCAGAATAACACTGGCAACTATTTACAGAACGTCCACTTCAGAGCAAGTTTTTAATATGAGTAAAATGAAAGTTTCAAGCATTTGAGGACACTCTGATGCTGGGCCCTGGGTAATGATCTTCAGAAAAACTGGGAATCGGTTTTGGATAGTCAAGGCTGATAACATCCCTGCCATTTTCAAGGGTCTTAGGCCAAGCTGCAGAAGGCTTCAGTGCTTGTTTCTGACCTATTGGTGAACCTTTGCAGACTTTACAATTAGCCTGGTCAGCAAAGTAAAGAAAGCAGTTAATGTGTCCAGCTAAATGAGCAGGGAGATCAAAACAGATGGAACAAAAGGCTTGAGAGGAGACATTTTAGGGGAAGGCCTTAACGTAGGTAACCCAAACTTAGCATATTACAATTGTAACTTGACAACTTAAGTAGTACTGATTGATGTAATCTAATGTGTTAGATGTAGCTGTGCTATAATAGATATATTTTTGATAAGTTTCTTAGATGAGTTGTAAAAACAAAAACAGCCTTCTCAGTGAAGACCATAAAACAAGTTGAAGACAAAACAGGATCATGGGAAGAAACATTCAATAATGGTGAGAGAAAGAGATAAGAAATCTTTAATAAAATTGTGATTTTTCATGTGGATATAAATTTCATCAACTTGACACCTAGATAAAATGGTTCGGTCCCATTATCAAAATCTCAGCAAAATGGAGGCAAGGATTTCTGTGGATTTAAATAATAAGAGAATTAATGTTACAGTGAGCCTTGTATAAATATTGGGATATGGATGGTCTGGAGGAAAAATTGAAGAATTCAGCAAATTAAAGAGGACCGTTTTACAAGTCTGTGTGCTATTACCCTCCTGACTCTACTCAAGTGATTATAGGTGACAATCTGTATTGCACTGTTGTTGGCAGCCAGATAGACACAGGATAAGTATTTCTTGTTGGAGGTGTAAACAGTAAAAGGTCAGGCTGTTGATATGTCTCTTTCTTTTCTTATCAGTAACCAACAAACTGAACACCTGTAATACAGGTAAAAAGATCCTAAACACTGAAGTACCTGCTTATCTTTTAAATGTGTCAGTTGTTTAGGACTAAGTTAGTGTTAATTAGATCAACATTTTTCCTGTAGGTGTCACTCAGATTACAGATGAAAATAATATCCATGCAGATGTTGGCATGCAAAGAAGAGCAGTATCCAAGGTCACATCACAGCAGAAGTTACAGACAAATGACAGTGATGATGGAGACAGTGCTGATGACTATGAACCAGCGTCTGTATCTGGTAGGTATTCTACTGTGAGACTCGTCGTAGTTGGGTATATTTTTAATACGTTCAGTTATGTTGAGAGTAGTATTTTCAGCGAATTGTGTGCTGAATTTCAGTTTATACCTTTTTTTATTACTCATTGGGCATATTTACATGTGCTTCAGGGGTGGCACTGTAATATATAAATTAGTTTTTGAAATTGAGCGCCACTCAATTCACAAAAGCTATGGAGGGATGCCTCGAACTCAGTGAGTGATGCGTCAAGTCCAGAAACATTGAGAACTATTGCTCTATATGTTATCTGTTACTGATGTCCAATTTTAGTCTTTACATTTTAATAGCTAGATTTTCTTTCTCGGTATTTTTTTCTTTTTTTGGTTCAATAATTAAAGTGCTTTTTCCTTCAGGTTGATTTAACATAGAGACCCAAACTCATTTGTTTCTGTTCAGAATTAGCTTAGAAAACCCTGGGGCAAAAGTAAAATATATTCATATTTCCAATATCTTTTGTTTTAGATGAGGAATCAGAGAGTTGTTCAGATTTCAGTGAAGATGATGAAGAAGAAGACTTTGCTGTGAAAAAAAAGAAGAAAATCAAAGAAAAAATAAGAAAGGAAACTAAGGTGAAAGTCCAAACTGGTAGAGAAAAAAAACTCCCAAAATCCAGAGTTAATTCTACAGGTAAGGTTGACGCTATCAACTTGAAAAACGTCATTTCCTGGGAGTAAATGGAAAGATGTGCCAAGTGTTTGCACTTGTAGATCCTGATAATTTAGTTTTGTTGTTTCATAGTCACATTTTCCTACACAATAACAAGCAGTTATGCTTTTTTCATGTATACTGTATGGAAGAAATACAGTAATAGGGAAATTGACTGATTAACTATTGAGGATAGTAATGAAATTGACCAGTACTCAAAGTGCAGTTAAATGTATAAAGAAAAAAACCTGGAAAAAAATTGAGATTTTTTTTTTTCTGTGAAATATTTTATGTTGCTTATAATAAAAGTAGAATAAAAATGAAGAGTCATATATGATGTGATTTAATTGACTAGGCTGCTTAAAAATGGGTAGACTTCAATGATTTGGGGTTTTTTAAATACATTCTGATCTGATAATTACTTCTGTGAAAATGGATCTTTGCACTCCCATGGTTTGATTGCAGGTTATCAAAGCCATACTTATAACCTTTGTTAATTTATTGATGTTTGTTGAGTTATAGGTTCACTATCTCATGCAGCTTTCTTCTGCACAGAAAGCTTTTTAAAATATATTTCTTTGAATTAACTCACCATGTATCACACTGTTTATTAATACATGGTCCATTGCAACTTTTTTACATACTCCTTGTATCTATTGTATTAGGTTTGGTTCTACCATCCTTCATGCTTTCCTTATTGGGTATAGCCGTTCGTACTTACTTTGTCCAGGTTATTCATGAATAGATTCTGAATATGTTGTTGCCAACATGTGGCCTTTTTTAAGGTTTGTCTGATGGCCTGTGTACCTTAATCAGTTTTTGTTCTGGTGCGAGCGTGATTTTTTCTTCGTGAAGTTTGCAGCAAATTTGTGTCAACTCATCTTTCTGCATAATTTTACAATACTTGGTGTAACTTTAATTATGTAAATCAGGGGTGCTTAATCTCTGACGTGTAGGCCAGATCCAGCCCACAGTGCCATGTCTTGAGCTCCCCCCAGAGCTTTCCACAGGTCTGGAAATTTTGTGGCATGGGGACAATAGCATTGTTCCCTTGCTGCCAGATTACCAGACCTGTGAGGAGCCTGAAGCCCTGTGCGCTGGATCTGGCTCCTAATCCCAGCACACAGATTTGGATGAGGGCAACATCAGGCCACAGGGCCCAATCATGGTATTTGGGGGCAGGAGGGGGTGGTGCCAGACCTCTGGGACCCCGTCCTGGTGTGAGGAGGCAGTGCTGGACCCTTGGGACCCAATCCCTGAGTATGGGGTGTGGGGGGGGGCAGGGGCAGAGCTGGATTCCCAGGACCCAATCCATGGGGCTGGAAGGAAGCAGTGCTGGGCCTCCAAAAGGTCCAACCCCAGTGTGCAGAGCAGGGAGGAGGCAGTACTGGGCCCCAGGGCCCGATCTGATCCCCATCCCGCTCATCTGGCCTGCAGGGCCAAAAGGTGAAGCACCACTGATGTAAGTCATTGTACTTCCTGCATCCAAATGGGGACGTAAATATGGGGAATGTAACATGATCTATTTCTCTGTGAATGCTCCTTTGTTCATTGAAAGGTGTGATACTCTTAACATATATGTCCCAGCATTTCTTTTAATTTAAATGATCTCTTATGCAAGATTGTGTAATGTGACAATTTCTTTGTTTAAAGAGCATTTTTTCTAAAGCCTTTTTCCAAACTCTGATAGTTTCTGCTTCACGGGTAATCCACACAAAATCTGAACCAACACTGAAAAAGATACCAGATTTGTCAGAACCAGTTGGACAGCCCTTATACACATCAAGTCCTTCAACAGACAAGAACAAGCCCAAATGGACACCACCAGGTATTTGCAGGATGTTAATTTCAAACAAATATGCCTATTTACATGTGTGTTTAAAGCTATTCTAAAAAATACTGGCACTTACTAATAATTGATGCTTCATAAAAATGCAAGTTACCTTGCTCGGTTTTATGGTCTAGGGCTTGAGTCAGCAATGTTTTTAGGGTGATGTTAGTGAACCAGAAGCAGACAGCAGGGGAGCCACAAGGGGCCCAATACTTTTTGTGACAGTGCAGCCCCAGCCCCTTTCCCACCTGTTCACCCAGAGGCATGTGTGTGAAGCAAAATGCCTTCACATCCCATTCTCTGGCACCTGTGCCAGGGGGTGCCTGCCTTTGCTGTAGAGGTTAAGTTCCAACCCCTAGGTTCCTGCCCAGCTGCTGTTCCCCTCACATCCTCCAACAGCAACCAGGGTCTCTGGGCTCTCCCTCTTCCCCAGCTTTTTCTGCTTGCTTCCATAGTGCAGCCTAGCACAGCCCAGGGAGCTGAAGGTGAGCCTGGGGCTGCATGGGTCCATAGTGCTGTGGTGGTAGGGCACAGGTACATGATGCAGCATCAGTGTGGGAAGGGAGGGCACCCATGAGTGCAAGCTTAGAAGTCCCTCAGCTGGCCTGGTACGTCCTGTATGCAGGTGTCCCCTGCTTGTGTGGTCTGTGAAGCACTTGGCCCGCAGCCACTTAGAAGTTGGACAGCCCTGTTTTAGAGACTCCACCTCTCGCCCTCCGCAGAATCTTAAACCTGTCCATACCTTAGTGATTCTCAAGAGGGGTGCTGCCAGATTATTTGATCTCCAGCCCCTGTGGCCCCCTCCAACTGGCTTTGGGAGCAGGGGAGTGAGCTGAGCTGAAAAGCACAGACTTTGCACTACCTGCCTTGTGCTCCTTGAGGAGCACTGTGCTACAGGCAGGCAGATGCAGGGCTGCACTTCTTCAGCCTGATACTTTCCCTTGCTCCTCCTATGCTCCCAGAGCTGGTGGGAGGGGCCGCAGGGACTGGTCCAGCATTCAAGTCCCTGGAAGAGCAGCCATAGCAAGCAGGGGCCACACCCACTTGTAGACTGGGAGCAGGGAGGGGGCAGACTGTGGAAAATAGTCCCAGCCTCTGCATCAGTGTTTACTGCAATCCCCTTCTGCCTCCTACTGGGATAGCTGACTCCTTCAGGAGTCTAATTCCCCACCCTGTCTGCTCAACCAAGCTCCCCAGTCTGCCTCACCAAACAGCTCCTGTCACTGAGCACTATGAATTATCCCCTGTCAGGGATGCCCTGCATGCGATTGCCCACCTAGCCTGCCACTCTGGGAGATCCTTTTTAAGGTGTTGCAAGGTGTGAGAAGTAAGAAATAACTTTTCAGAATTTACTGGCACCCCATTTCAAAACTAGTTTATCAGGCATGTCCTGAGTCTTCAAAGGTTAATAAGCACTACCCTAGCTGCTCCACTAACTCTCTCCTCTTGAAAGAATAAGGGACCTAAAACCCTTTCCCAAAATGGGAACCAAACCTCAGTAGAGATGTCTTGAGGGCATTTCTCTCATAATAAGAGTTTGCTACATCCCTGTTGCAATCCATTATTTGCTATCATAGACAATTATGCTTGTATTTTTATCTGCCTTTAGTGCAATACATTTTTGTCTCTTTGAACAAGTTAAATGCACTGCTGTTGACTCCTGCATTTTATTTCACCTTGCTTTCCCTCCTTTCTGTTTAGTCCTTTCCTTCCACATTTTCTGCCCCACTGCTTGGTTCTGTCTTGCACTTAATAGTTTCTGTTGATACCGTTAACTATGCATCATGTTGGTTCCTACAGAGAGTTGTTTTAGTTAGAGCAGGGGCAAGCAATTATTTCAGGCAGAGGGTTGCTTAACAAGGTTTGGTGAGCTGTCAAGGGCTGCATGGGTAGTCCCATCTCCTAACCCCTGACCTTTGCCACCAGAAGTCCCTCCCCTTACCCCCTGGAAATACTCCTTTTGGGAGGGGGGTTGCCATCATAGAACCAGAAAAAACCAAATCATATACTAAAACGCAAACACCTACTGTAAAGTTTTAATTTTATTTCAAAAAAAATGTTTTGTCATTCGTGTTTGTGTATTGTATATTGAGGTGATTGCATAATAACTCAAAAATAAATTCTTAGTCTTTTATATTGTGGTGGGGGGTGTATGGGGTGTGGGGGGGCATAGGGTATGAGTGGGGATGGAGGGGTGTGGCGTATGTGGCTCTGGATCACACTGGCCTCTCCTGCAGTCAATGCAGGTGACACTGGGTGGGGGAGGGTGTGTCTGTGTGTGTCTGTCTGGTTTGTGGGGTGGGAGGGGTGTGGGACCCACTGACACTCTCCCCATGGTACAGCAGTAGGTGGGGACACTGGTGCCTGGCGCTGGCCAGTGCTGCATGTCGCATCAAAGAGTGCAGCCCCTGCCAGGCTGTTTGTTTCCCTGGTGCTCCCTGCACTCATGGGGCACAGGAGGGAAGCCCCAGGTGCTGGAGCTGGATGCTTTCACTGCCTCAGCCCACTCCATTACCTGGGGCTTCCCTCCTGTGCTCTGTAAGTGTGGGGAGCACCAGGGCTGTTCTTCTTGTAGCTGTGGCCTTAGCTAGGAGACAGGCAGCAGCGCAGAGCAGAGGCCCCCTTCCGCTTCCCTGCTGTTGCTGCTGCCCCAACTCCTTGCCAGGGCTGTGCTCCAAGTGTGGAGTGTGAGAGGGGTCCCCTCTCCCCTCACCCACACCCTGCCCACTCCAGCTCTGTGTTGCTGCTGCCCAGGGGCACGGGCTCCACGTTGTAGCCAGCCCCATGCTCCCTGCTTCCACCCAGCTGCAGCCCTGCCCACACTTTGCTTCCCTACCTGCTGCCCAGAGGGATCAGAATGCTGAGAATCCTGCAGCATCATCCCCACTGCGTGCTAGCGGAGTCAGCCCTTCCATCCATGAGGGTGGGAGTAAGGCATAGTAGGATAAGTTGGGGTGGGTGTAGGTGCCTTGCTCCCACCCTCCCAGGTGGAAAGGCTGGGAGGGGCACAATTCTTTAGGGGTGGAGGTGGCATTGTGGGCTGGATGAAAGTGCCTGGCGGGCTGGATGTGGCCGGCGGGCCGTATTTTGCCCATCTCCAAGTTGGACCCTAGTGGCAAACCCTTATTTTTTTCCCTCCTTTTCATATGAGTTTTGAGGAAACTAATAGGTTGCAGGCACTTTGTTCCCAGTTCTTCAAATATGCATTAAAACTCTACATGAAAATAAAGACTGAACAGGCGTAACATTGGTAAGAAGGTGGAAAAAGACCATACATTAGGGTGTGCAGACCCTGCTGTGCCTCAGCAAATGCACAGTTGTACACATTGCCATGGCAGCAGAATGAAATGTGTTGGCATCACTCCATGAGTGTTTTAGTATGGATTATTTATAATATCTCTGACATCTGTTGTTTTCCTTCTGCTTTGGCTGTCATATATTTCCACTGATAGCTGCTGATTTCCTTCTGATGGTACATTGTTCAGACTTTTCCACAGTTTGTTTTGGAGAATAGTTACTACATCTGTAATGTCTATTTTGAAAGTAATTGTTGTAGAAGATTTTTTCTGTTAATTTGTGACACTTTTTGTTTTATAATATTTTCAGCTGCATCAGGAAGCAGTAACAACACATTGAAAGGTGTTTCAGTTAAGTCACCTACTCAAGGTCTCAGACTTGGCCTCTCTAGATTGGCACGAGTCAAACCACTGCACCCAAGTGCTGCCAGCAGTTGAATGATTTGTGATGGATGAAGGATAACATTTTGAAAGACCTGACTGTTTTATTTTAAACCCAAAGGTTTAAAACCAGGAAGCAATAAGTTCCTCATTAAATTTTCCTTCACAAGAAGAAAATGCTGTTAATGTATATGTCTGTTCCTATAAAGGGCTCTCATCCTGAAAGGTGCTAGATACCCTTAACTTTTGTTAAATAATAATATTTAGTTGAGGAAACCTCAGGGTAATTAGTGACTTGATAGAGCCCAATAAAATGGATTATGTATATATGATTGTAATCATCTAATGCCTAACCTCTTTTTTAAAAAATGATAAGTATTACATGTTTTAAATGGCAAAGCAGAGTAAACAGTAGTATATCAGTTATGAACCATTATAAACGATATGAATTCTTAAGAAACACTGGAAGTCACAATTGAAATAAGTGTTTGATAAGGTGAAATCATTGTCTTTCACCCCTCTCACCACTGGGCCCAGACTAGAAGATTTGACTTTCAGATCTGTGTTTAAAAAAATGTTAATCCTATTTGTATTTGTTAAGTGTGAATGCTATTGCTAAAATGTATATAATGTTGTGTTTATAAAATTGTATTTTAAAAACTGTAAAATAAAATATTTTATAGTCATATTTTACAACAAAAGTTGTTTATATGAATTTTGGAAATCAGTTGCAAGGTTTGGTCCCTGTTGGTTCCATTGAAGTCAGTAGAACAAGTCTTGGACCCAGTCTGGTGGTCTTTTAAGTTAATGGGAATTTTTGTGTTGATGTCGGCAATCTTTAGATCAGGTCCTATGTCTGTAAGGGCAGGCACGTATTTATTTAGCAGGATCAAGATTTTAGGTATAGTATGCTATGAATAGATTTTCATAAACCATCAGAACTAAAACACTTAATATGGAAATAGTGAATCCACGGATCAAAATCTGTGCTTCTCTGAGTCAGGCGCATTCTCATTATGTCAATTGAACCAGTGTATAGAAGGGATGAATATGGCCTACTAATAACATCTGGAAAAGTGAAACAATAATTTTTAAATAGCTGACTACTTACCTCCTTATTGTCCTTTTGTATGGAATATGTAGTAGAATCACTAAAGAAATTAATAGGCCTGTGGTCAGGATAATGATATAGTAGGTAAATAATATGCTTTTGTAAAATATAATAGTTTGCAATAAAGTTTAACTTAATAGAAATTAATGTTTCTCATATATATGTATAATTATACATGTTGGAGTGGACCCACAGACTGCATGCAATATGCACTGGATCGGCTCTGTGTGCTGTATGCGATGTGCAGGGCCAGGGCAGACATGTATCACACACAGTGTGCAGGACCAGTCCAGGATGCGCATTGCATGCTGTACCTACTCTGGCCAGTCTGGGACACATGCTGCATATGGCACACGCTCTAGCTGATCCAGGACTCTTGCCACTGCACATGCTCTAGCTCATCTGGGATGCCCATACATACAGGACCTGCACCAGCCCAGCCTCGCACACTGGATCTGACATGTGGGACTAGTCTACATGCCCAATCTAGCTTGTACCTGTCCCATGCCATTCACCAGCCTGCGGACCAGTCCCAGGACACTCTGCAAGCTGAATGAGTTTGATGCCTCTGACCTACTGGCAGGATCTAGAAGGAAATTTGGATTTGATCATGCAGTCTGTCGTATAGTAAGTACATTGACTTAATTACATAGTAAAAGTGGAATAGGCACACGAAGAAAAGCTCTACTACACATTGATACCTCAAATTCAGATTTACCTTGTGAAAAATATGTATTAGCTTTGCTACATGGGAAAGCTACTACTGAAATGCCCAGTGTGTCCTCTCTCTTTGTCAGCATTCTTCTGCTGTAGCTGCCAACCCAAACTAGCTCTCCCAGCACCTTTTGGGCTAGGCACTGTGATAGGACCTACTATGCACACGTGCCTGCTCCTGATTACTAAGTAAATTTACTTCACATTAATTGTATTGTGTGTTTGCCTTCATCTCCAAGTTGGGGCTAGTTGTGCCAAGGGGCTTATGCTCTGTGACATTCAGGCTACTGCCATTAAAAACAGGAAGGTGTGATGGGATCTGATGCATGATCCCAACAGTTTTACCTCCTGCTATGCCACGTGCAGTGTGGGATCACAGGATTGTGGGATCGAGCATCAGATCACATCACTAGGCTGGCGCTGGGAGAACCTGGGATCATGATCCTAGGCTCCCCTGTGCACTGGCAATCTTTGCTCCTGTGGGTGGGAGCCACATCAGCTGACAGAGCTCCCAGCCATGGGAGTGCCCCTGTGGCTGGGAGCTCTAAACACTGAAGGCACTCCCAGCTGCAGGGATACAGGGTGCATCCGCCCACCCCACAGTGGCTGGGAGCCCCAGCAGCTATTGGTGCACCCAGCTCTGGCAGGGGCACCCTGTGCTCCTGAAACTGGGAGCTCTATTGGCTTACGAGGACCCCTATCTGGGGGAGCTCACTGGGGACCCCAATGGGCTGACCCCCCACTCGGGAGCACAGAGGCTGGGACCACTGACCCCAGGTTGGATTACAGGTGTGATGGGAACCAGCCACAAAATGCGGCACTGATTCAGAGTTTCCTCCTGCCATGAATTATATATTAACCCTACTTCACAGAAGCAGGACATTGGCTGCTGTGGCCCACCTGCTTTGCCTGTGGCAGGTTATGGCATTGGGTTTGTGTTGTGTCAGAGTTGAGGATGGTTTTATGCGGTGAGATTATGGCTGTATAGGATGGATTGGACAGGGCTGATCCTGCCAGTGGGGGGAGCTAGATGACCCCCAGAGGTCCCTGCCAGCCCTGCTGCTCTGTGTTTTCCCTGGCTCTGGAGGGGGCAGGTGGCCAGGTCCTGACTTGAGGTGATTAACCTCTTAATGATGGCTCAGGGATGCTGGGTGCAGGGGCCTGGCTCCTGCAGTAGAACAGCCCCAGGCACCAGGGAGGGGGAAGCAGAGGAGCAGTGTAGTGACCCCTTTCCCTCTCCCCGCTCCACCCTGGGAAGCTCTGCTCTATGAGGTCCCCAAGGTGACAGGTAACCTTCCCCTCCCTGCCCCATCAGTACCTCTTCCAGCTCCCCCTGGCCCCCTGCTGCAGGGTTTGCACACATGGAGGGCTGGGCTTTGCGCCTCTGTGTGCATGCAAAAGGCCCAAGTGTGTGTGTGTATGCACATGTGTGTATAAAACCCTGTCCCATGTGGGTAAAACCCAGCCCTGTGTGTGTGTGTGTGTGTGTGTGTGTGTGTGTGTGTGTGTGTAAAACCTGGTTCTTTCTGTGTGTCCGTATGTAAAACGGCCCCATGTGTGGGCTTATGTGTATGCGTGTACAAAACCTGGCTCCGTGTGCATTTGTGTAAAACCTGGCCCTGTGTGTGTATGCACACACGTGCACATGTTAATCCTAGCTATGCATGCATTTGTGTTGGAGTCAGGCTCTCGTGCCTGGCCCTGCCCAGTTTGCAAGGCAGAGCTGTCCATGACAAGAGGGTACAGACTTTGCTTTTTGCCAATATGCTTGTATTTGTTCGTTGGCTTTCAAAGAAGCATTTCTGTGAGCTCCTTTCCTTTTTCTCTTTCCCATTCTGCAGCCTTTGAATGAAACCTACATTTGGACTAAATCCATCCACCAGCCCTGACATTTGTGCTCTCCAGTTGTTCCCCTATCCCCAAATCCTCCTTTATGGATTAACAATCACCCTTCTGGCTTCTGTGGGGCTCTTCCTCTCGTCTTCTGAGTGAAAGCCCCACAGAGACAGATTAAATCTGCAGTGCAGTTGGATGGACTGTCACACTCAGCTGGAGCCCAGTGATGCTATGGATCCCTTTACCTCAGTGATTTTCAGGTAGGGTGCCCCAAGGTCCTTTGAAGCATGCTGTAAGATGTGAGGAGATAAGCCAGTAAACCACAAGCTTGGGTTTATCCTTCCCTAGCCATTTCTTTACCATACACATGTTGTCTGGATCCTCTACAAGGAGGTAAGCACTGTAACAAAATACTCTTGAAATGGGGTGCCGCTTAGTTCACAAAAGGGGGTTATGAAGGGGTGCCCTGAGTCTAAAAAGTTTTGAGAAACGCTGCCTTAGTGTGTGCCATCCTACCCTACTTTTTGCCATTAGACACCTAAAAGTGCCTGAGTCACTTCTGCACCTGGCGTTTAGACTTGTAAGTCAGAGATACTGTTTGAAAAATGTACCCAAGCTTAAACATGTCTCAGCATCCAGAGTTTGGACTTCATAACCCCGCATTTGTCTTGTTTTTTATGCTTTTTTATGAGATGTGGTACGCAAAGCCTCCCTAAAAGGTCATTTCTCAGCATGAGGGGAATAACAGTATCATTTACGTGCTGGTCAGACACAGCTCTGAATCCTTTCCACCTGGCTTATGACTCTTTGTCAAGGTTGCTTTGCGTTTACTGGTAGGGGTGGTCATTGCTAGGATGTCTTTTTCTTTCAGCTTCTTGAGGGACACTAAAGTATCCAAGTGAGAGGATGCTTAATGCAAAAACCCAGGGCCCTGTCCATCTGTTATAATGGGCTCTTTTCTCAGAAAAAGATGTGCTTGTGTAATCCTAACCAATTTCCACCTCAGGAAGTTCTCTTTCTGTGCAAATTGTGGCCACAAAGTCTAATACATGCAATAGTCTTCTCTTTGGGCCCTATCCAAAGCTGTTTAATGTTGTACAACACCACACAGTATTTTTCATGCTTCGCTCCTCTGATGACTGTTCTTCAGAGTAACATTATGTGTTCTTTGTGCATCTTTTCCCTGTAGTTTGTAAAGCGCTTTCAGGTCCTGCTGAAGGTGCTGTGTCAGGGATGGCCATCCTTTTTGGTAAGTTTGTCACAAGATTGATTGAAGTTAGTAGAACAAGTCTTGGACCCAGTCTGGTAGTCTTCTAAGTTCATGGGAATTTTTGTGGGCAATTATTTGGGCCCAAAGGCCACATGGGGAGTTTTGATGAGCCATTGTGGGGCAGGTCAGCACTCCCCCATCCCTGCAACAACTCCCTATAGGGTTGCTCCCCCCAGCGGCTCACCGCAGAATCCTAGGGGGCTGCAGGCAAGCCAGGTGCAGTGTTCAGGAGTAGGGCAGACGTGAGGCCAGGATCATGGCACTGGGTCAAGGGGCAGCGACCAGGAAATGATCCACTCCCTGCATGCCCCTGCCCTGTGCAGTGTGTATGGGGGATGGTGTATGGAGTGTGCATATGTGAGAGAGGGGCTGCCTGGGCACTAGGTCTGAGGAGCTGGGTGGGGGCGAGGGGGAGGGGGAGCATGCAGCAGAGCTTGCCTGGGTGGTGTGGTCTGTGGCTGCTCCCGTGGCACTCCACACGGGGCCAAGACCCACCTGCTCCTGCCCAGGGCAGCCCACACTGCACTCCCACCCATGCCCACTGGCTTGGCCCCAACCCCAGCCTCAGCCAGCGTACAGCTTCCAGTGGGTCTGTTCCCAGTGCAGCTGCAGATGGTCGGGTGCTGCTCTGCTCCCCCCACCTCTAGTGGTGGCTCTTCCTCCCGCTCCTGTGCTGCTGCACTGCTCTGGGCTGTGGGGAGGCTTCAGCTGGGCAGCTCCTGTCCCAGCACCTGGGGCCCCAGCTCCAGCTCCCAGCCACAAGTGGTTGCTCATCAGGCCGGGCAGGAGGAGCAGGTGGAAGGCAGCTGGGAGCTGGTGCCAGAGCCACAGCAATTAATGCTGCCATTGCTCTTCCTCCCACTGTTCCCTCCTGCCAAATTTCTGGATCCATGGGGATCTCTTTTCTTTGCATATAATGCACCCTAATTTTCCCCAGGTGGTTTTGGGGGAAAGGTACAGGTTATATGTGAGAAATTACAGTAATTTGACCTAGTCCTGATTGCAGGAGGGAGGAGAGGTGTTATCTCTTATACTTTACAGGCTCATGAAATAGGAGAGTGGTCTGGTAGGATCCTGGAATAAAAAGCTTTGTCTCCTGAGAAATCTGCAGCCTGCTTTAAGAGGGCACTCAGAGGTCACTATATAAAGGCAATGGTGGTAGTGTAACAGTAAGAAAAAAGGTTAGCATAGAAAAGCTTCCTCGCTGTGTGCTCTAGGCATGTATCTTGCTTTCAAGTCCTTTTAAAAATTATAGTTCTGAATAACCAGCCTAGCTGATGCAAAAAGACACTTGTCAATGTAGAATAACAAGGAGGGCGTTTTGTGCTATATGCAAACCAAGATGCCTTTTTCTAGAGGTGAAATTGGTAATAATACAGCTTAAATCTCATGGGCAAATATATACACTGTTGCATAATGTTCCACTGCAGTTTGGTTACTATGATCACAAGAATGCCAGTTTGTCATAAAGAATACTGCCGCGTCACAGACACAACCAGCAAAATTCCACTGAACGAAACAAACCATGCGCCTGCTCCGACTTGCTTTTTAAAACGTAGATTTGAAATGGCTAAATCTTGGGAACAGTACAGCATGATGGTTCTGTGAAGGTTCATGCAGTAGGTGTACATACTTGCAGCCAGTCTCTTTTGTCATCAGACTTTGTATTCCTCACTTGATACTCCCCTGAGGGGAAGGAGGATGCCACGGAAAAAAAGGAAATCACCAGAAGTGCAAAATTGGCAGGGGCCTAATAAATACAATTTGAAGTTAAGTACTGGTAACTGGTGGGATGGAGCCAAAGGTTTTGGTACCCCCACTGCAACTCCTTATTCTCCTTCGTGCCAGGCAACTCCCACTGACCCTGCTTTTGGAAATGGTGATTCACTGGGGATCTCGTGGAAAACATTTCTGTCTACACTAAGATCCATGGATGAAAGGTTGGAAATTAAGATTTATGTGCATGTTAAAACTGAACCTTTTATTGAGTCATGACAGGAAAGTTTTCAAAAGATAACTGATCTTCAAATGACATTTATGTGGCAAGGTGTGTGATACTTGGAAAGGGAGGTTGAAAGCCTTGATAACATAACATGCCTGGAATATTAATTTAAAACTCATTAAAAATGAGAGTGGAAAACAATAGTAGGGTGGATACATGTCCTGGATGTGCAGAATGTTTTGGAAGTTGTAAAAAGGCTTGCAGTACTTATGTACTTCTGAAAAGTATTTTCACACTGAAGTTAAAACCTTCCCTTTGAGTCCAACACTTATTTGCATTGCTATAATTTTTATCTATTGTGCAGGGCTTTATTTGGCATATTCCAGGTTTATACTCCTTTAAGAACTCTCTGGCACATTTTGCCTCTGGACACAAGATTTTGTCCTAACTCTGTATATGGAAAGAATATTTTACATTCCTGAACTTGACACACATGCTTGGAACATAGGATGGAAAAATAAAACAGTCGCAAACAGATTATTTCTGAAATACTACATTGATGGGTATGGGAAGAGAATCTAGAGAGAGGTGATGACTTCTAATGACACATGGGATTTTCTTAAAATGAGAGAAAAGTTTAACCAGTACTTTATGAACAGTGCCATAATGTTATCCTCATCCTGGCTCTCCAGTGCTCTGTACAGGGATAAGTAACTTGCCAGAATAAATAATGAACTTGAATAAAAAAGAAAATAAACCCCAAGTTAAACTAATAAGCAATTTTGTCTACATACAGCTACATTATTACTAATAAAACTGCATATAGATATCTGCCTTTGTGGCAAGTTTGTTATAAATTATTGAAATTAAGCAATATGATAGGTAGATATATAACATGCCTTGGCAATAAACACTTTCATAGTAATAAATAATATTATTTAACAATACACAATGATTGTCATTATAATTTTTTATTTCTAGTTACTCGTAAATCTCAAAAAGCTTTGTCTGTTTAGGCTTATATTTTCCATGCTCACTCTGCAGCCTAGGTTGAGATTGTTTAGTTGTTTGTAAAATGCTAACGAAATCTAGCCAAGAGTTTGGGATAGGCAGAATTTGTAAAATTTTCTTCATCAGCCTTGATGAAGTACAATTTTGGAATGGTTCTTTAGCCGGTATTTCTATTCCACTTACCAGTCTTTGCAGAGCTTAAGAGTTTATAAAACATTTTGACCTGATGAATCTTATGAAAATCTTTCTGTGATAGAACTTTTTAGCTTTTTCAACATTAGGCCAGTAAGGTTCTGTGTTTCAAGAGAATAAAGATACTGTTTATGTAACTTTGAAGTTTTGTTATTAAGTTCCTGTTTGAACCTTTGCTCAATAAGGCGGGAAATAGATCATTTTGCTTCTGGTTAGTCTGGACTTTTGTCTCTGTTTCTCCATCCCTGAGAGGTTAATTTGTATGAGAGGAATGCTTAAAATGTATGGGTGAAAATTATTGGTAATTAACAGACTGGTGATTCCATAATGTGAAGACACTTTCCTTTTTTATCACCATCTTGCAGAACGTAAAGAGCATCTGTCACATCTCTATGAAACATGGAAAATAATTAACTAACACTAAATGCAGTTGTCCATTGTCCTCAAATACGTCTGTAACTGACATCATCCACAATTCATCAAGCAAGCAATACTAACTTTTTTGTGTGTGTTGGGGTCATTACGTGCCTACCAGTGCAAGAAAGCATTTTATTAGTCATGATTTAGTTGATTTCTGGGTACCAGATGGCTTCTTCCCTTGTTTTTGCCATGCAGTCAATCCCAGGTTAGAATCACAAATCTGAATCAGCTTCTGACCTTTCAGTATTTCTAGGAAGACTGAATATACTAATTCAGAGGCTTTTAGTTTGTCAGTTTTACAGTGTAATTAAGTAATGGGAATTGAAAAAGTTTTGAGTTTTAGCTCTCACAACATCCGTGTTCGGTGACCCTTTATAAAATATTATGTTAATGTAATATCTTTGCAACAATTAAGTAAGCAGTAAAAAGGCTTATGCTTCCCTGCATTGCTGAATTTAATAGTCACCAGAAATCACAGTCACAGAAACAATAAGATCAAGTCATTCTGGTTTTTTTTCCACAAAACTATACAGTAATTATGTTACCCACTCTGTCCAACTTTGCTCGTGCATTTGGTATGAGCAAAACATATTTCATAGTAAGTTCATAGTGGGCTTCATAGTAGGTTTCAAATGCTTTTACCCTCTATGAGATTAAATATCTGTAAGCACATTGGTATTTATCTGGATTATATGTTTGAGTGGTCCTATTGTCTTTGCTGAATTTAGTCTGACAGGCTGATGGCTATGTCACTGTACACCACAGGTGCCCAACCTTTTTTAAAAGTGGGCCAACCCTTAAAATCAGAAATGAGCCAAGGTCTGCGTAGGAAAGCATTATAGTTCTGTAGTTGGGTATATCCTAATATTAAATATTTTAAGTAATATTAGAAAGGAAAACATGCACTTTGTTATTTTAGGCTTATTAATACAAAGTAAAAAATTCAATATTCTGCAGTATTATTTCAAATTTTATAAAAATAATTCAACTTTGAACTTTAAAATTAAGTGACCTATGTAGCAGCAGGGATTGCAGTTGATGGGCCACCAGGTTGTCACTTAATTCTGTGATTCTTTATGCAAAAAAATGTCCTTTGCATTTCAACACAATTCAGAGAGTCCAAAAAGCATGGGTTGATCTCAGCTGACATTTGGCATCATCCTACCATAAGCCCAATGAAATGAAAATCTGATCTTATCTGAATCAAATTAGTTTCTGCTGGGTTATATATTCACTGTCCTCAAACACACAGGGTTCAACAAGTTTGTATAAGCACTTGTCTGGAATGGTTTAGATAGGCATGATTCTACCTTGAGCAGGGGGTTGGACTAGGTCGGGGTGGACAAAATATGGCCCAAGTGATTGGATCCAGCCCACAGCGGGTGCCTGCCAGTTGATAGGACCCAGCTGGGTAATGTAGGGCCCCTGTTAGACTCAAATGGTAATCTTGTGACTATGCCAGACAAGAAAGCCGAAATTTTTAACAAGTTCTTTGCCTCTGTTTTCTTGGACAGGAACCAGGACAGCTCTCCCACCACAGGTAGGGGCAATCTTGGGGATAGCACTGCCAGGCCTTGGGTCTGTGCAGAAGTAGCTAGAGATCTTCTGGAAGGGCTGGATGTTTTTAAATCTGCAGACCCTGATGCCCTCCACCCACGGGTGTTGAGAGAGCTGGCAGGGGTCATTGTTGTGCCCTTGGCCCAGCTGTAGGAGCGATCATGGTCCATGGGCCAGGTGCCCGGAGATTGGAAACTAGCTAATGCGGTCCCCATTTATAAGAAAGGGAGAAAGGCGGACCCAGGAAACTATAGGCCCATAAGCCTTGCATTGGTTTTGGGGAAAATCCTTGAAAAAATTATCAAGGATCACATCTGTGAGGCACCAGCAGGGGAGATCATGCCCAGGGGAAATCAACATGGGTTCATCAAAGGCAGGTCCTGCCAGACCAACCTGATGGCCTTTTATGACCAGGTAACTAAATCCCTGGATGATGGTGTTGCTGTGGACATAGTCTTTCTGGACTTTAAGAAGGCCTTTGACACTGTCTCTCACCCCATACTCATTCACAAATTGAGTGACTGTGGCACTGATGCCTACACAGTTGGATGGGTCAGAAATTGGCTGATGGGGCACACCCAGAGAGTGGTGGTGGATGGGTCATATTCGACCTGGCAGGATGTGAATAATGGGGTCCCCCAGGGCTTGGTCCTGGGGCCTACGCTGTTTAACATTGTCATCAGCAATTTGGATGAGGGGGTGGAAAACCCATCCAAGTTTACGGATGACACCAAGATGTGGGGAGAGGTAGGCACGCTCAAAGGGAGAGAGAGGCTGCAATTAGATTTAGACAGACTACATAAGTGGATGGATAGTAATAGGATGGGCTTCAATGTAGATAAATACAGGGTGCTGCACCTGGGGAGAAGGAATCCACAGCATACATTCAAGCTGAGGAGCTCCCCCCTTGCGAGCACAGAGGCAGAAAGGGATCTTGGAGTCATTATTGACTCCAAGATGAACATGAGCCGCCAATGCCAGACCGCAGCCAGCAAAGCCAACCGCACCTTGTTGTGCATCCAAAGATGCATCTCAAGCTGGTCCATAGAGGTGATACTCCCCCTCTACACGACATTGGTCTGGCCTCAATTGGGGTACTGCGTCCAGTCCTGGGTGCTGCACTTTAAAAAGGATGTGGCCTGCCTTGAAAGGGTTCAGAGGAGGGCCACCGCTTGGCTGGAGGGCAACAGGGCAGGCCCTATGAGGAGAGAGGCTGAGGGACCTGAATCTGTTCAGCCTCAGCAAACGAAGGCTGAGGGGGGATTTGGTGGCTGCCTACAAACTCGTCAGGGAAGATCAGCAGCAAATAGGAAGGGTCCTATCCCCCCAGCAGCACCTAGGGTGACAAGGAACAATGGCAGAAGCTGCTGGAGAATAGGTTCAGGTTAGAGATTAGGAGGCACTGTTTCACTGTTAGGGTGGCTAGGATCTGGAACCAACTTCCTAGGGAAGTGGTCCTCGCTCCCACCTTGGGTAAATTAAAAAAGAGGTTGGATGAACAGCTGGTCTGGGGTTATGTGATCCTAGCGTGTGCTCCGGCCAGTGGCAGGGGGTTAGACTAGATGATCTATTTAGGTCCCTTCTGACCCCTAACTGCTATGAAACTATGAAGCCCTCAGCAGCTCTGGACAGGAGCAGGCAGGGCTTGACCCTATGCAGAGCACTGCATGGACCACACTGCCCAGGCAAGCTCTGCTACACCCACTCGCTGCCCCCATCTCCTTCCCCCTCACCCCCAGCTAGCTCCTGGGACCTAATGCCCAGGCACTGCCTCCCCACACAGTTGTGTACACCCCCACTCCACAACACCTTCCTCCATAGGGCAGGGGTGTGCAGGGAGTGGATTACTCTGTCCTGGGCCCCAGCCATGTGATCTAAGGGCAGAGACGTGGTCTGCTCCCTGCATGCCCCTGCCCATTGCAGGGATGTGCAGGCAGCAGATAGGAGCTCTGACCTGGGCCACAGCCCTGTTCTGTCACTGCCCTGTGATTTCAGCCTCACCCACCCGTCCCACTCCCAAACACCACTCCCCATCCTCCTGCAGCCTCATCCCACATGGGGAGTTTTGGTGAGTTGATGCAGGGGTGGGGGAGAGGTGCTTAACAGGCCCCTGAATTGCCCCCCATGCACCAGGTGACCTTCTGAAGTCCCTTTTAGGCCTATTTTTCTGTGATTTGTATGTGTTCTAATAAACGCCTCAAGTGTCTTCCCTTTATTTTGATAAGTGATAGAAAAAAGGTCTGAATTGTGAGGATTTGAAAACATGCATTGCTTCCACATCAGTCACTGATCTTGCTCTCCGTTAATTTTCTCTCTGATTCACCACTTGTTGTTTTATTCTTCCAAAGCTGCTAAAGAACAAAAAAAAAGCATCATTCATCTTAATATTGTTCTAATAAGAAAAAAAGAACAGAAATAATGTATCCCTGTTGTTCAGTGAGGGTTGGTGATAAGGACTCAAAGAGGCAATAGCTGACCTTTTGACAGGACCTATCTGTTTTTTATTTCTGACTAAACTAATCTGTGTGAGTCTGCTTTCTCTTTAGTATACCCATTGGTTTGGTATCTAGATTTCTCTATTTTATGGACCTTTACATTCACAATTTTAGTCATTGTGGTCAAGGCAACCACATTTTTGATGCCACCAAAACTTCCTACAATTGAAAGCCTAAGAAATCATTTGGGAACTGAAGTTAGGAAGCTATAATTGTTCTTCTCCTTATACTGGTGAGGTTTTTATGTAGACATCTCATTTCTTCTCCTTGGTTAGTGGTCTGAGAACAGAAAACTTTAATTTAATTTTGTGCATTTTCCAGCATTATTTATTATGTATTAGATTGATATGACACCCTCCCCAAAAGAAGCTTAGGGTGGCTTAGAATAAAAACAGATAAATGATAAAGACACATAAAATATTAAAATAATATATAATAGAACAAATTTACCATCTGGATTGAGAGGTTGATTATAATCAGCCCACTCTCAGAATATCTTAAGGTACCATGTTAGGAGAAACACAAGACGCAGATTGCCAAACTGCATGTGTGGTGCACAGCTGATTGGAGAGTGGCAGATAGGGCAGGAAGCAGAGCAACAGATCAGGCAGGGGAAAAGGATTGGAATGGCACTGGGGAGGATGTGGGGCTAATTTGGCATGCTTGCCAAAAAGGTTGGCCCTCGTTGCATTAGTGTATACAAAAAAAAATGCTCTGTGCACAGGAAATCGACGCTAGATGGCGGTATAATAAACGATGATTAGGCTGTAAAAAGGCAGGGACACGGTGCATTTGCACCAAAAAAAGAAGATGATTTGTGTGTGAGCATACAAGATGCTATAACTAGGAATAATGGATTCAAGTCAAGTCAAGTCAGTCCCAAGGCTACTGTGACTGTTGGACACCTTAGACTCTGTCACAAACCTCCTTCACTCTGTCCTGTGTTTGGATAGTTTTGTGCACTCTGTCAATTGAAGCCCTACCCAGTCCTTGAGATTGGTTCCCCAGCGCTTCTTGGGTCTACCTCTTTTTCTCTTTTCCTCCACAGCAACCTGCATTACGGTGTTGGCAAGTGTGTCCGGCCTTCTCGTGATGTGTCAAAACCATTGCAGCTTCCTTCATCGCACAACCTCCAACAACGGTTCGTAGGTTCCAGTTTCTTGACAGATTTGCTGTTTAACCGACTCATTGGTCTGGTGCTCAGCATATGAAACATGCAGCAGCCTCCTAAAGCAGCACATTTTAAATGCTTCAATTCTGTCCTCTAACTTCTTATCCATGCCTCACAGCCATAAAGTATCACAGAGATAACCCCAGTATGCAGCAGGTGTAACATAATATTGCTGCTTGTCCAGATTTTCTTTAGCTTTGTTAGTTGCCTTGTAGCAATGGCTATTCTGGTCTTAACTTCCTTTTCAGACATTAAGTTTTCTGTGATGGTGGCTCCCAGAGACTTAAAACCAGCTACTCTTTCTACTTTTTCATTACCGATCTTCACATCAACATTGCTGTTGATGATCTTGGAGGTTGTCATCACTTTGCTTTTCTCAGCACTTATTTCCATTCTGTAGTTCTTTGCAGTTTTGTCTAGCGTTTTGTAAGTTCTTAAAGGTCTTCACATATTCCTGATCAATGCCATTGGCAAAGCACAGGTTATTGATCTTCTGCCCTTCAATTGATACAGTTCCTGTGAAATTCTCTAAGGCATCTGACATGATTTGTTCAAGGACGAGGTTGAAAAGGCATGGTGAGATCAGGCAACTGTGACACACTTCAACTGAAGTTGCAAACTATTCAAAAATGTTGTCGATCAGCACTCCACTAGTGACACTGCTAAATGACACTGTAAAATGTTTCTATTAGTGTTATCAATGATCTGCTGATATTATGCTTCTTCACTGTGAGCTAAATTGCTTTGTGCCATATCCTATCAAAAGCTTTCTTGAAGTCTATGAAGTTATGGTGAAGTTCTTTTTGGTGATCACTGTACTTTTCTCACAGTACTTGGGTGTTAAAGATTTGCTCTGCGGTACTTCTCCCCACTCTGAACCCAGCTTGCTCTTCTGCCAGCACGGTCTCTATTTGAGGCTTGAGTCTGTTCAGTATTATTCTTAGAAGTACTTTGCTTGGATAGCTGATCAAACTGATGGAGTAGTAGTTTGTGCGTTGGTGGAGATTCCCCATTTTTGGAAGGGGAATGATGATGACTGACTTCATCCACCGGGTGGCCAAGTTTTCTCACTCCATATCATGCTGCAAATTTTGTGAAGCATGCTTGTTATGTTGTCATCTGTCTTCAAGAGTTCTTCAGGTATGTTGTCTACTCCAGATGCTTTCCATTTTTTAATGGCATTGTAATCCATTATTTCCCAAGGAAAGCACCTGAGAAATAAAGAGAAATCAGGCTGTGGACTGGTTTTGCAAAATAAATGTTAGAAGTTCTAGTTTTCAGAACATTGAAAAGCAGATTGATCAAAGCTCTGCATGAGCATTTTTCATGTACAGTTGGCCCATGAGCAGCAGTCAGGGCGTGCTGTAGCAGGGTGGCGTGCTGTAGCAGGGTGGGGGAAGAGTTGGGTGACTGCCCCAAACACCAAAGCAAAGGGGCTCCAATAGGCAGTGCCCAGGTGGGGTGCAGGATGGAGCCTGGAGTGGCTTGTTTCCAGGGCGTCGGACTGGGGGAAGAGTGGTTCCTGCCACTGCGTGCACTCTGGGCAAGTTTTAAATTTTACCTTTCCTGTAGCTGCAAGCAACATCAGGGAGTCTTGTTGGCATCATGTTGTCTGCAAGTTGGGGACAGGGTGATCTTCTGAGTCTTTCCCACATTGAATTTCTCTGAACAAAAGATAGTTACTAAAAAGCAAGTGAGTTTTCAACCAGGTGAGAACTGGTCACCAGATATGGGGTGCAGGGAATACAGCAATGACAGCAGTCCTCATAAAATCAGTCCAGAACAGGCGAAGACGCTCTTAATTCATTTGGACGTTTTTGAGTCGGCTGGTCCAGACAACCTTCACCTGACAGTGCTGAAAAGAGCAGGCTGAGCTCTTAGCGGTGCCTCTGGCGGGGCTGTTCGAGGAGACGTGGAACTCAGGAGTTGTCCCTAATGACTGGGAAAAGGCAAATGTGGTTCCCATCTTTAAGAAGGGAAAGAGGGACAACCCTGCCAACTAGGTCAGTCTGGTCCTGAGGAAGATCTTTGAAAAAATTGTCAAGGAGGCTATCAACCACAAGCTTGCATCTGGTGGGGTACTGAGTAGCAATCAGCATAGCTTTGTAGAGGAGAGGTCATACCTAACAAACCTGGTGTCCTTTTATGACCAGGTAACTAACCACCTGGACATGGGACAGGAGGTGGACAGCATTCACCTGGATTTCAGCAAGGCCTTTGACACTGTTTCCCATGAAATCCTCTCAGTTTAAGTTGGAGAGCACTGACCTAGACCAGGCTACGGTGAGGTGGATTGGGAACAGGCTCAGTGGCCGATCCCAACAAGTCGTAATTGGGTGGCCTTATCCTGGCAGGCCATCTCCAGAGGTGTACCCCAGGAGTCAGTGCTCAGGCACATGCTCTTACACATCTTTACTAATGACCTGGATGAAGGAGTGAAAAGTGCAATGATTAAGTTTGTGGATGATACCAAGGTGTCAGGACAAGCAGGCACATCAGAGGACAGATCAGGGATTCAGGATGACCTGGACAGGCTGGTCCTATGGGCTGAGCAAAATCATATGAGGTTCAATAGGGACAAATGTCTGGTCCTTCATCTGGGTAGGAAAAACCCTTACCATATCTATACAAAGGGTAGTGGTCCACTGGGTGGCACTGCATCCGAAGGGGACCTAGGGGTGACAATTGACCAGAGGATAAATATGAGCCTCCAGTGTGACAAAGTCACCAACAGAACAAATAGAACTGTGGCGTGCATCAGCAGATGTGTCACCAACAGATCCAGAGAGGTGCTCCTCCCCCTCTGTTCAGCATCGGTGAGGCCACAGCTGCAGTACTGTGTCCAGTTCTGGGCACTGCATTTCAAGAAGGATGTGGATAAGCTCGAAAGGGTGACCCGCATGAACAAGGGCCTGGGGGACAGGCCCTATGAGGAGAAACTTTGAGATCTGGGTTTGTTCAGCCTGAGCAAAAGAAGGCTGAGAGGTGATTTGATAGCCGCCTACAAATATATCAAGGGAAAAGTTTTGGCTAGACATAAGGAAAAACTTCATTTCCGTACATGTAACTAGAATCTGGAACACGCCTCCAGCCGCGGTGGTGCAGTCGCCATCTCTGGCGGTCTTTAAAAGGAGGTTGGACAAATACCTTGTTGAGCTCATTTGAGCCCAATTACCTCCTGCCCATGGCAGGGGACCGGAATTGATGATCTTACAATCCCCTTCTGGTCCTTCTTTCTATGATTCTATGATTCTTTAAAATTCTGATAACCATTTCGTATACCATTTTCTATAAGCACAGTACAGGTTATTTTTTCTCAGCCATTGGACACTTGAAGACCTTGACCTAGCCTGGATGTATGTGTTATCTCAAGAGAATGCAACCTGCTGTACAGTTTTGCTTTAGGTAGATTTACAAATCAGTGGCTTGGAGACACAAAATATTTATACTGGTGTAAACAAGGAGTGAGCACACCGCATGCAGACCTACAGTGCTGTAAACTTACTTGAACTTAGTGGTGTAGAATTACCCTTGGAAAAATCAGAGGTAGAACTGTACAGAGTAAGTTGTACTGTTGTAAGTGGTGTTGTGGCTGCAGTTTGTCCTGCAGTTTATTTGCTTAAGGCAAGCAGGCTTTTACGCAGGCTTCCCCCCTCAGAGTAGCAAAGTATTATCATTGGCTATTGTGTGCAGCTACCCACAGGTAGTTGCTCAGTCTGCTTGCTCTGGCTCCCTGTTTAATTTGAAAACTAATGTAAGTTCTATTGGTATAATTGAGCCACAAATCCAGGCCCTTAGTTGCTCAGAAGAAGCAGATGTGATTTTAGGCTTACATTTTTTCAGTTCTCATATTTTAAAATGTCTTCAGAATGGAAGAACAAGTGAATGTTTACTAGCCACTAAATCTATTCTTACACTGTTTTCCAGGGGAAAAAAATATTGGGGATATATATAGATATCTCTATATATAGATATCTCAATCAACATTTCAATGTGTTTCAATGCATCTACTAGCTTCATTACAGAATGTCTTTTCAGCATGGCAAGTATGTATGTTCAAGATAGTTTTCCCATGAACAAAGTGAATTTAATACCTAACTTGGTAGCAGTAATATGTATATGTGTGTGTGTGTGTTTGGTTGTGTGGTCCCACTGATTAATTTAACCTGTTCTCCTTTCTCAGGAAGAAAATCACCTCCAAGCGTGGTAAACTACAAATAAGCAGATCTAGTGTCCTCCCTATCATAATTAAATCAAGAGAAAAAGTGTATTTAACACGTGCAAAGGTAAGAGCACTTGACTTTTTGCCATGCATTGATCTCAAAAGTTAGAGAAGTAAGTGTAAGGTCATGTTAATTCAGAATGCCCTACTACTGGGCAGTGCCAGAAGTTGGGATCATTTGGCAAATGCACTTATCTGAATGAAGCCACACACACCAAACGTTATGACCAAAGACTTTAATGGCAGTACACAAAGTTGCTGTACCACATGGGGATATCTGGTCCACTGTGTTTAGGAGCATGTTGTGCACACCTACTGTTGGAGACAGTGCTTATTCTTTGTCTTAAGGTTAGCAATGCAATAATTAATTAAACAAAAATGGATTTGAGGATTTTTCTGAGAATAGGAATGCTACTATTTTAGCTCCGTTCTGATCCTGCTCCTCCTCTTATTGCACCCAGTTTTGCCATTGACTTCAATGAGGATAGAAGCAGACAATCTATGTGAAGCACAGACTTGTAAGATCATATTTTAGTTAGTTTTGTAATAGCATCTGGGCTGGTCTCTCAGGGAAACAGCACTGGCTTGTTATTCTTCCCTATGAATACTGATACCTTTTCTGTCCATTTATTCTCTACGATTATGAAACCTGGTGTTTATCTAAACAGCACCGCCTACAAGAATCAGTTTGTTAGTGGTTTTGTGAGGTACTAACAGTAATAAGATTTTCTAGGTGTCTAGGTATCTAATTTTTTTTGACAGAGTACAGCATTTTTCATAAAACACACAGTTCAGCTTTCAGACTTGTTTGCTTTCTTCTCACGAATACATCATATTGCTGCCATCCTCCCATGCTAAATGTCAGCATAATACACTTTGAGGAAAACAAGCTTACAGTGAAAATTCTAGAGTTATCCTAGCTATGTACCCATTACAGTGGCCAGCTCCATCTCCTTAGTATTGTATTTAAGGACCTCACAGTCCTTAATTAAAAAAATAATCTTTAATTAAATCCCTGTGAAGTGGGGAGTGCTGGTAATTCCCTTTTCTCTCTACTTCTGCATTTCCATACAGAAAAACTCTGTGCCTTGCCCAATGTCATCTTGATTTTCATTGTCAAGAAAAAAGTCATAGAAAAGCAGACCAAACCCTTCTATGAGCTACTGACTGACAGCACTCTCCTTATAAACATACAAACTGAATTGAAGGAAGATCTTTTTTATCCCCAACCAATTTGTGACTCATTTCCTAGCTCAGCAATGCAGAGAAACTCTTTGAAAATACACTAGAGTTGTGGTTCCACGTGCTCATTTATACATCTTTACCATATTATGATAGTAACATGTCATGCAGAACATGTTACTGCTGCTGCATTGCTGCTGCACAGCATTTTGCCTGGGGTTCAGCAGAAAGGTACAGTGAATTTTCACAGACAAACCCCGCAGGGATAGTGTTTCCTAGTATAGAGCATTAGCAAAACTCGGGACTGAGCGGCTAAAAGAAATGTGGAGATAACAGTGTAATGCTATATATAGAGAGCACTGAAAACAAAATTTTAAATTCTGTTTTAAAATGATTTCCAATCAGGTCTGGCAGCAGGAGCAGCTTCAATACACTGATTAATTTTTTGGGTGTCTTGGCTACTGAGACTGCATGTAGAATTCAGCAAAACTGCTTGCTTATAGGGCTGTGCGAAACTTCAGCAGCTATTTCATTTCGGAGGTGTTTTGGCTCCAAAATATCTCCGAAACAAAACGAAACCGTCTGAAACATTTTGGAAAATTTTGGAATTTCAGAGCTGGGCTTGCAGGGAAATAGAAACTAAGAAGAGGGAGGGGGGAGAGAGGGGAAGGACTGCTCTGATATTGACATCTGCAGCTGGCCAGTGTCTGTGATCTGTCACTGAGGCCCCTTCCAATCTCAGTGCTCTGGGAGAGGGACGGCAGTCTGCTGTCATCCTGCACATGTATCTGGGGGCATACACTCCCCGGGAGGAGTCTGGTACAGCCCCACAGCCCTCCCAGAGGGCGCAGGCCCCCAGATCTGCATGCAGAATGACAGCCTGCTGGAGCCAGCACCTGAGTCTGCTTAGCGCAGCCTGTGCCCAGTGCCAGAAAGAACCCAGTGCTGACGCTGGCCTCAGCCAGCAGTGGCAGCCTGCTGTCATCCCATGTGCAGATCTGGGGGGTGCGGGCCCTTGGATCTGCATGCAGAATGACAGCCTGCTGGAGCCAGCACCAGCACCTGAGTCTGCTTGGCACAACCCACACCGAGCACTGGAAAGAACCCAGTATTGCCGCTGGCTCCAGCTGGCAGTGGCAGCCCACTCTCATCCCGCATGCAGATCCGGGAGCCTGCACCCCGCGGGAGGAGTCTAGCACAGCCCCACTGCCCTCCCTTTGGGCACGGGCCCCTGGCTCTGCACGTGGGATGACAGCATACTGCCACTGCAAGCAAGTGATACAAGTTTTGCTTTGAACAGTTTGAGGTGCAGTTTCGGAGAAACCCCTGCACCTGTCTCCTTGAAACTTGGCAGGGTTTATGCCCTCAGAAGGGGCTACCATTTCTGCAATTTCCATCCATCCAGGCAAGAAATTACAAAGTTATAGGCATGTTAGTGATTCCCCATTACAGCCTATGGCCAAATCACTGAAACAGCGTTGACACTCTGAAACAGATTTGGCTGAATTGAAACAGAACAGTGATCTGAAACATCAAAATGAATCATTGTCCCTCCAAAATGCCCAAATCTGAAACTGAATCAAAACATAGCTGTTTCACACAGCCCTACTTCCTTATTCTTATTTGAATTTTACTGAATAATCAGTGAACTTTTCTTTGTATTGGCACTCCCACTTCTCCTGATAATAAGTTACTGGTGATTCCTGGCCTCTGAGTTTTTAACAGGCACCATGGTCACCTTGGGGGACCTGATTGACTCCTGGCACTGCTTGGTGTTTCTCATAATTTTTGCTTGTGTTGGGTTGTCCAAATTCTGCTTGTACACATGATAGCAATATTGATCTTTGCTTGACCTGATATGCCACTATAATTACAGTCAAGATCTTGGTACTGTCCTTGTTCCAAATGACTGCTCTATCATTGTTGGCTATGACTAGTCTGAGACTTACTTCATTGGCCCAAGAAAATGAAAGTGGATTCTGGTAATAGGATGTATACTCAGGCTACCTCTAGAACTCTAACTGCACATGTGGAGCTTTTTGGTTATGCAGCATGCATAAGCCCATAAGTGATATATATTATACGGCAGCAAGAGTATAGTATAGGGCAATGTGCTGGGGTACCATGGGGTGCTGTGAGATCCTTTTAAGGGAGCAATGGGGTGCTGTGCAATATCAGCACTGTTACAAGCACACACATACAAGGTTCACAAGATAAACACACAGATTTCAAAACAGAAATCCATACTGTCAAAAGCATTTTGACTTGTCATGATCTTTTTGAGTTCTTTGCCACAGAAGAACTAAGAGCTAGCATTTTCTGAAGAGTGCTTTGACTAAAAAGGTTGAGAAACTAGTGTAGGGGTTTGTATTTTCCCTCTCATATGAAGTATGATGGCTTCTGAGAGTGCCATTTCAAGGAGAAGTGCAAATTAGGACCAGCAAAAACAACCTCAGCCCAGGCAAGACTTCACAGCCCCCCTAGGGAGAAAGGCCCATGTTTAATTTCCTCACCAATAATAATAAAGAGCATAATGGCATGTTAATACGCTGTTAAACATGTGGTTGACAATGCTTAGGGGTTTTTTTTGGATGTTATGGCCAAATGCCAAAAACAGAGACTGTCTAAAGGTTTAATTAAGTTGCTACAGAATTCTTGGCTTAGAATTGTGCACCTCCTAATATATCCATTACCTCTTATGATCTGCTTGTTCATCTCATTCAGCCATTGTATTTTTTTGCATTTAAAGAACAGTAAATCAGAAGGGACAGTCAATGATTATATATTTATATAGCTCCAGAAAAATGAGCCCACCCAGCTGAGACCTTTAAGCACTACGTGAATATTAATTTTAAATGTTTAATACTAATGGTGATGATAAAGCACAACAGAAGCTCTTGCTCTTGCAGTTGGATACCCATGATCACCTCTTGGCCAAACTGGCCAGTTGTGACCTTGGCTCCACCATGATCCGCTGGCTGGGAAATTGGCT
>NW_017728931.1:10464027-10484219 GCF_001723895.1 Crocodylus porosus | reverse complement strand
AAATTGGATGCTTATCTTGCTGGGATCCTATGACCCCAGCTGACTTCCTGCCCTTTGGGCTGGGAGCTGGATTCGATGATCTCCCTTCCAGCCCTAATGTCTATGAAACCTATGAAAGCTATGAAATTTCACATCAAGTGCATATCTCTCATTTGCTTCATGTTGCTGCAGTCTTCGTATTGTTAGTTTACAGAAGTTACATTTGCCTCAAAAGAAACTATTTTATCCCAAGATAAAATATAGTCATTCAGACATCCATTTCCATTATCCTGGAACAAACTCAAAAAGGTTCATAGGATAAGAAGTTTTCCTGGGACATCGTGAAGTGCATTTGAACAGTCAATCCCTTGACTCTTCTGTTCCAAGATAAGCACAGGCATAACTTGTCCTGTTGCTATCACTATCATCTCAGGAGACCTTTACCTGCTGCTACCTAGTTCTTTTCATTGTGGCCATCAATGTCACATGTTCTAACCGAACCTGTATAGAAACCAGCTATAAAGTTGTTACACATTTTCAAGCACTAAATTTGCAGCTGGTTGGCTCTTTTTATAGCTGGATGGATATTTTTCTGGCATGATAATTACTTTGCATGTGTGGTTGGTCTAAATTTTTTGCGCCATTAATCAGTTAATTGCATAATATACATAATGCGGCTATAGCCCCAGCGTACAAATTGTTATTCAAAATGCACTACATATTGATAATGTTTTGGCCTCAAGTTCACAAGCAGTTACTTATACTCTGAAAACTGTTTTTAAATAATATAGTGCACTCTTACCACCTGCACTGACTCCAGGTTTTGTTTCATTATGGGCTCCAGGATCAAATCCAAAATCTCTAGTTCTAGCTGTTCATTAGATATCACTTATCTAAATCATTCTGCAATTAAAGTATGAAAAGTAAGGAAGTAATTAGAATGATGTGTTTTTAAAGTCCTAAAATGCTAGAGTTTAAAATTCAGCTTGTGTTGAGAAGGGTTTCCTGAGCTTGAGGGATTAGCTGCATTGAACAATATCACATTGTGGAGTTGCTTTCTTCTTACAGGACATAAGGACTGTTAAGACTCCAGGATTGTATATTTCAAAATCCACTGGATATATTAAAACTATACTTAACTCTTCTCAAGCATTTTTCATCAGTATTTCTCATACTAATTTACAAAGGAGATCAGTATCACCGGAGATATAAATACGAGTGCAGGACCTGTAAGCTATTTCATTCATCATGGTCTTGGGTCACACAATGATCACAATGAAAAAACTCCAGCTGTATAATGGAATCTTTTCTCTCTCTGATTTATAAGATTCTCCACATAGGATCTAGTTCTCCTTTCTCATCAGGCTTGCATGGCCTAACTCCATTCATTTCATTCAAATTAGGTTGTCCACCAATGTGAAATAAGAATTGGGTTCCTCCTCTCTACTGAATTCTATGTTCTTGTGGAAAGTGTGTGTGTGTGTGTGCGTGCACACGCGCGTACGCGAATGCATGCGTGCGTGCATGCTTAGGAGGTGGGTTTTTTGTGATATCTCATTATTGGACCAACTCTACATTTGGGATAGACAGCCTTTCAGGCACAAACTGACCTTCCTTATTGGGGTTTTGGATCATTAGAGACCAAGTTCTGTTTCCCATATTTAATTACTTTATTTTGTCCCATCTGTCTAACCAATAAGATTTGGAGTCGGCTCCTCTGTGGAGGTTGCAGTTAAAGTAATGTGAAATGTTTTCTCACCCCAGCTGTACCACAATCCCTTCCTAACCATAGAATGAGAAATGTGTAGCTAATAACACAATTTTTGACCTAAGAATACTTGGGGAGTGTGTGTGTGTGAGAGAGAGAGACAGAGAATTACTTCTGCATACATTTCTGATCCTTTCTGTGCACTTCACTGCCAGAAAGGCATTTCTGATTAAATTTTCTATAGTTTAACTGTATTTCTTCTTATTGCAGTGATATTATTCTTTTATACACAGTTACCAAATTTATCTTGCTCATGTCATCCTTCCACACAGGGAAAGGAGGTGAGTGCTGTTGTTCACAAAAGGAAACAAGACCATGAGAAAAAAAATATCAACCTAGTTCAGCTTAATTCCAGTGCATATGGTAAGCAATGAAATTATAATCATATTTCATGATTAAATGAGAAGGTTTCTTCTTCTTCTTATCCATGTAACCCAATACATAAGTGAACCTTATTACTAGTTCCCTAAAGTCATAAGAAAGCCCCTCTGTGGTACACTATTTCCAGTGAAATAACAATAGTGCAGTTTAGGCCACGTGTAGACGAAACGACGGGCACGCGTGCAAGAGTTTTAGTTTGCTACCCTACCAGCTGCGGAGTGAAGCACCAGGCTCTGTGCAACTCGGGCTCTGCAGGAAGCCCTGCAGGCAGCCTGGCAGCAGCCCAGGAAGGCAGGCTCTGCCCAAGAGAGGGGAAAAAAAAAAGCAGCAAGCCTGATCTTCCCTCCCCACCTTCCCAACCCCCCATTGGGGCCCGGTGCTTCTCTCCACAGCTGTGGTGCCCCCTGAGACCGCCTGAGCCGGGTGCCTGTGGGTGGGTGCTGCCGGGGGTGGGGGCCGCTGCTGCCATGGTGGGAAGTGCCAGCCCCTGCCTCCCCCCCGCCCAGGAATGCACCACCCGCCAGCAGCTTGCCCTCCCCTTTACGCCACCAGAGAGGCAAGTAAGTCAGGTGTGTGCACGACATGGGAGTTTAACTGGCCCTAAATTGAAGCAGTATTTTCAAAAACCCACCACTTCAATTTAAGGCCCCCATATTATCTACACACACCATAGTTTCTACTCCCAGGCTTAGGAGTGCGTGAAAGTCTCAGGCCCAAGGGACTGTAGCAGCCTTGACCTCTCAGGCTCAAGGGTGCAGGAAACCCCAAGGCAGCTGGGATCCCCAGGCCCCAGGGGTTTAATTTATGAATCCCTGGGGCCTGTGGGTTTCACCCGGGGCATCGTGCATCCCCTGTGGCTGGGAGTCTTGTCAGCTGACGAAGTTCCGAGCCACAAGGAAGACTTTGCTACTTGTGCAAATTAAAGCTTGATAGTAACCAGGTATTTTTGAGGTCCAACTTTATATCTGGTTGGAGCTTTTATCCTGTGATAAGTACTTTGCATGTGTAGCTGGTCTTAACGTAATTGTGCAATTAACCAGTTAATTGTGCAGTACCTGTAACGTGTAGATGAGGCGCATACCTCCTTCCCTAAAGGGAAAAAACTTTGCATTTGCTGCTAGATGAGGTGAAATTGATAATCATTGAGTTTTAGGTAAATGAACAGGAGTTACTTCTCTAAGTAAAGCTTTGCAGGTTAAAGTTGATTAGAAATGAGTTCCTTATTTCTTCCCTTCTTTCTCAGACTTACTGGGCACTTGTCCACATAATTGGCATTTACCCACTAAAAATGTTCCTGGTTTAATTTTCCTTTCTTAGTTTATGATGACTAATTCAGCAATGTGGACATGATTTACCACATAATGAGTTATTATGCTATAACTAGTAAAATGCGCCTGGGGGCATATTAGAACAATTTTACCCTCCTGCCCTTTCAGTACTACTTTACTGCCAGGTAGCGTTTCAGGACAAGATTTGATATTTTGGTTAGTTTATTTTCTTGGGTTGTGCCAGGTTGCTTTTTGGGGGGGACTTGTTGGTGGCCTTGCTTGAGAGCCACGGGTTTTTTGGGTAGGGGGTTTAGTTCAATAAGCAGTGCAGCCTGCCTCCTTTGCAAAACCTCCCACTTTTTTCTGGGCACTTGTTGTGAGTCATCCCATTGGCTTCAGTTATGCCACATTGGCCTACACACTTCCCATACTAACAGACTTTTTGGATATGAGGAGACATCAGTTTTGTAAGCTCAAACAGTCTTTGTATTAATTTAAAATAATCTTAGACCCTTCCCCTTCAAAGGCAAAGTTAATTTATTTTTCACATTTATTATTAATCAGTGAATTTTACTCATGCAGTATAGCATAAATTGATACTGCACTGATATCCTTATATAACAAAGCAGGCAGGCTTATCTTGAAACACACGAACAGTCCCACTGAAATGCATGGAATTACTCATATGCTTTCCACTATGCATATGCTGAAGTGTTTTTCTGGACTAGGGTCTAAGGAAATTAGTTAATGAACCTCTCTTTCACCAAGATGGGTTTTCTTGATGACTAATATATATTCATTACAGTCACAGTGAGCACTCACTGAGACACATGCAGCATAGTTTATAGTCTAAGCCACAGTGACTTTACCATTGTGTCTAGGCACTTCTAACTCTCTTAGGTACCTTTACGCACCTAAATAACAAAAAATGTGGCCCTAAAACTAGGGATAGGAATTACACACAAACTGGTATAAGTGATCAGAAACTGGTTCAAATCTGTAACACAACAGAAGTTGAACGCACTTAAATTACTTTCAAAATGACCAAAACTGGTTTAAGATAAACCTGGATAGATGTAGTATCAGGCTTAACTGATTTAGTTAAATCAGTTTATTGAACTTCTGTCTCACATCCCCAGCAGATTTAAGGCAACTCACAGTTCCCCAGCATCCCAGGATGCTTTGCACCTCCCCTGCAACTTCCCCCGCCAACCCCCTCACAGGGTAGGTGAGTGGGCTAGCCTTGGCCCAAGCTGTCTGCTCTAGCTGAGCAGGGAGGCATACTCTATCACCCCCTGGCTTCTGGCCTGGGCCACTGCAGGCATGTGGCTGCATTTCTGGAATCAAAAGTGAATGTCTGTTCATTTCTTATTTCAGTCTATGGAGCTTAAACTAACCTACCAAGATTGAATCAATTCAGCCTTGGGCTTTTTGACTGTCTTTACTTAGCCCATGTGTTTGTGTTCCATAGGGGACCAGTTGCTGAAAAAGTCTGTCCCTTCTTACCTCCATATTCTCTTCAAAGCAAGTAGCTTTATGCTGCCTGTGAAATATTCCCACCTCTGAAAATGTGTACTTTATTGTGTTTTTCTAGAACAGTGGTAAACAATAGGGCTGTGTGAAGGTTAGGGTGCTGATTCGATTTAGAGGAGATTCGGCCTGATTCGGTGGCCGAATCTCCGAATCTGAATCAAATCAGGGGACCAATTAAAAGGTGTGAATCGATTCAAAGCTCTCCGAATCTTTGGAAAAGATTTGAAGAGTTTCAATGATTTGTGCAGTCCCCGGTGGCTGCAGCAGGGAGCTGGAGCCGAACATGGAGCAGAAGTAAGGGGTGGGGGAGGGGACCATGGGAGGACCCCTGCCAGGCCGCATCCCTTCCCTGCTCCCCCAGCCCACCCCATGGCTGCCCTGCTTGCCCAAACTCCCAGTGCTTTAAAAAAAAGTCCCATTCACTGGGTGCTGCTGGGTGGGGGGGCAATCCCTGCTGCCCCCCCACTGCCCCATGCCATGTGGGGGGCTCTGCCACGAGCCCCCCAAACCCCCCTCACTCCCCTGCCTCCCCCATGGCTGCCCTGCCTGGCCCAGCTCTGGCCCTTTAACAAAAAAATAAACTGAGGAAAACCCTAGGACTCACCGCTCCTGCAGCAGCCTCGGGGCTTCGGGGGGTTCATGCAGAGCCCCCTGCGGGGCAGCAGCATGGGGAGATTTCTTCCTGCTGGGCAGTAACAGTGAGTCTCTGAATTAAATTTGGCTGAATCGATTCAGGACAGTGATTCAAATCACTGAATCGAATCACAGCCCCCCAAATTGGTCGAATCTGAAGGGAATACTGTCCACTTCGCACAGGCCTAGTAAACAATGTTTTTGGCTGGCGGCCCAGATAGGCAGTGTCCAGGCTGCCTGTGGGCCAGATCTGGCTGGTGGTGCTGATTTTGTACGGAGCGGTCACAGCAGGGCCCTATCCAGCTGCACAGAGCAGGGTAGGGGCCACCCTTGCTCCAAGCTGGCCCTGTAGGGGGATGGGGGGGTGCGCCTGGCCCCACGGGGGAAAGGGTCATGGCTAACCCAACCCTAACCCAGCACCAAGTGAGGGAGGGGGGATAGCTCAGCCCCGGAAGGGATAAGGGGCATGGCCCAGCCCCGGCATAGCCTTATGGGGCATGGCCCAACTCCACAGGGGGAAGAGGGTTTGATCCAGCCCCATAAGGGGGATGGTGGCTTGACTTGGTTCCAACATGTTCCAATTAAATGAAATATTTGGGAACCAGATAAGGCTGCTGATTCACCTTTTTAAGGCTACCTTACCTAGCTATGACCAGCTCCTGGCCAAGAAGAAATTACTAGCTTTTTGGAAGTTTGGAATGTACTTATTCCAGTGGCTGACACCATTAGGCTGCTTTAAAAAAAAATTCAAAACTAAATGTACAGAGAATAAAATAAATGTTAAAGTTTCAATCAGAGTGAAGCAGGACAGAACTGCAGTGCAAAACAGAGGTATCCTTTGTTTCATCCATCCCTTTCCTTTGTCCCATGGAGGTTAGGGGTGTGGCTCAGCTCCAGCCTGGCCCACAGGAGAGATGGGACATGACCTGGCCCCATCCAGCCAGGGGGAAGAAGTGTGACCCAGCCTCATCCAGCCATGGGATGTGGAGAAAGGGCCATGACCTGGCTCCAGTGTGATGCAAGGGGCTTGCAGTTTTGGGAATTTGGCAGTGCGGAAGGGTGATCCTATCTATTACCACCGCTCCCCTGCTGCTAAATTTCCCAATCTGTGGGGAGCCCCAAAGTCTAGATAGCTATGGCTCCGTGGGCTGCATTTGGCCCATAGGCTGGAGATTGAGCGCCCCTGTTCTAGACACAAAAGAGAGAGAAATGGGATTTACCCGATCAGTTAAAATAAGTAAACTGTCCATTCTGGTATGCTGCCCTCGCTGGTTTTTGATAAATGATGTATCTAAGGAAAGTGACCACCTCCTCCTCACGTTGGAGTGTTGTAGGTTTCTGGTTATTGGATTTTCCCTTTGCTTGCATTAGTTTGCATTATCACAAATTAGTGGTCACAAAATTATTCAGGTCATGATAGAGAAGTAGAATGTTTCTTACATTTTCACATTCCTGGATATAGAACAACCTCTACCACACATTTTGATTGTTGTCACACATTTTTGTGGTATGGTCCCCAGTGGTCCAGGTCACCACTTCTCCATACAGGAGTGATGTATCTAAAAGAACATTGCTAGAGGCAACACAATGATAAACCAGGCTGAAAGCTTCTGTTCCATCATAAATATTATGTCATAAAAATGACCGTATAAGCCCTTTTCTTTATTTTAGACCTTTCTCACAGTTGGAAACATATGTGTTTCGGATGCTACCAGTCATTTGTTATCTCCGTTTCAAGAATTAAACTGATGTGGATAGAGATAATGTGGTGTTTGGTAAATGTTCATGAGCTGCTCTGGAAGCTGTGGCAATGAATGTTGTTACTGTTCCCCTGCTGGCAAATCTGTGGACCCATGGGGAGCCCTGTGGCCAGACGATGCAGACCTACAGGCCAGAGACTGAGTACCGTTGGTTTAATATATTAGAAGGGTTATGTTGAAAAGCTAGAATTAGGTGAGAACATCACAAATCATTTTCATTTGTTTCATCCACCCCTTTCCTTTGTCTATTATGTTAATCATGAAGTCACCCACAGTTGCTAATAAGCCCCAGGACTCCTTTTGTTCCTCATATTTGCTCATGTTGAACCCAAATTACACAAGCATTTTAATTCTCTCACTGCATCTGTTTTGATATATCATCAAGACATACATGTTTAGGGCTGTCTTTAATGTTTTTATCTGCGTATACGCCTTTCCTCATCTTAACTAAACAGTCTCGCTGCGTTTTTTAAATCTACTAGCAGTGCTGCAGCAACAAAGTTTGGTGCCCGGGACAAAGTCCACAGCAGCAGTCTGAGAGCCACCCTTCCCCCTAAATCTTTTGCCCCTGTGGTTGCTTCAGCCAAGCGCATTTGTGCCAAAATGTAATGCCTATCCTATTTTGTTGGTTGAACCTTGTTTTTCTTCCATTCTAAAGATATAATAGGATAAGGGGTTAATATTTTCAGGCTATTGTACATAGTTTTACATCGCTGTCTATGCATTTGTGTTCAGCAATTTGCTTTGCTTGTAGTTTATAATGTTTCTAGCCTGCCTGCTCAATTTTTAAAGTTTAACCCTGATAGTTAAATCTTACTATTTTTCAACGCCTTTTCCAAACTGCTTCTGGATACAAACCCCTGCCTATCAACTGTGCCCAAGCAGCTGGTGAAAAAAAATTACTTGTTTCACTTAATCTGATCATCTTCCCCCTATACAAGCCTGTTTGCCCTATACCATCCTGTCATTTTTAATGAGTCTGTAACTTTTGGGGATTTTAGGGGTTTTTTTTTGTGTAATGCCAATATGAAACTCAGCACAAAGTTGTTCTGTTGAGGGCCTCCTGTTGCTAACATGAGTTAATATGAATTAATCAGAAAAGCTGAGGTTAAATAAAAAACTCTTTGAAGAACTTACATCTTGGACATAGGCAGTCAAGAAACTTTTGCATAGCATAATCTGGAATATATTGAGTATATCTGAATAATTTTTATGTGCATTACTTTGTTGTGAATTTCGCGAACTATGCTATCTATTTAATGATGCTGATGATCATCATTCTTGCATTGCTCCAAAATTGTATGTGTATTTTACAGTACAAATAAAATCACATTTTATCTGCCCTGAAGTTCTTAACATCATTTGTGATGTGCCTCAAAAAGAGGGACTAACAGAAATCAGAGAATGGCATTGAGCAGAACAAAGTATATGCTAATGAGCTCTCACAATTACTCCCTTGAGTACGTTTAGGGCCCTGCCTACCAGAATGACACATTCGATCCCATTCCCCATCTAATTTAAGTGCACTGTTATCTCTAGTTGTTTTAATGATTTTATTCCCTCTGTACTATTACTGGATTTATCCCACATGTGATATTCCTTGAAACAGGAAGGGCCTGTAAAGGAGATGTGTGCCATTCAATATGCAAAAGAAAAACAGACCAAAACCAATCAAGTGAGACAAACAGTATTCAAGTACCTTTGGTAAGCAATCCAACTACGACAGGTATTCGAAATAGTGGGATGTATGGCCAGTCATAAGAACTATACTTTCTTCACTTACGCTTAATAAAGAAGCACAGACTGCCTTTATTGTAAAAGAATACGTTTTTAAAGAACTACTTAGTAACTTGGAAATATATGCACAGAGGCAGAAATACAACATATTGTGGTCTGTTATCATTACAGTCCTTTCCTGACCAGACACCTGTAGACCAAAAGTGGAAACATGTAGAGTCTGATATCCATGATGGCAGTTACCCAAAACACAAAATCATGAATGGAAATTTGCTGCAGACAAACCAGAAGGACCTGCTGGAGGAGGTTAGAGAAAATGGGAGATAAGTGGGTCAGTTCTTTACTCAAGATACATTGATGTAAATCTGGAGGAACTCATTTAGTTTCAGTAGAGTTGCTCCAAATTTACACAGGTACGGTTTAGAGTGGAATCTGGATTTTGTGTAGTTTAAAGGGACATCAGAAAACTTGTTCTGAATTTTAAATATTTTAAAAACAAACTTTTAATAATATCTAATGGAAACAAAGCAAATATTTTAAACATATATATAAAAAATCTAATACTACATCTATGCAGTATCTGAAACTTTAAAGTTGCAGTCCTGAGGACACTTTCTGGTGTTCCTCATGGGAAAACTTGAATTATCTGTATATGGAATCATAAGAGCACTTAGCTATAATGTGCTACATTGTCAAAGTGTATGCTTGAAGTATTTTATGTACACTACTAAGAAGCCATTGGTTTAATTTTGTTTTGAGCTCTCATTATGGGCAAGTGAACCAACTCACTTTGAGAAAACGGCAGACAAGTGTGGCTTCATCAAGAGCAGTCCCTTCAAAGAACTTTTATTACATGAAAGCATTATTCTCCAGAAATAGGTAGGATTATTAGGGCCACAGGCACAATTGGCTTCATTTTTTGTGAAAATGTGGTTAACCCTTCAAAAATGTGGAAATGCTTGGACTAAAGGAGTGAACTGGGGGTTAGAAACTCTGAATTGTACTCCCAGCTCAGTCACCAATTTGGTGTGTGGCCTCTGGCAATTCATATAGAGCTCACTTTTCAACAGAGCTCAGTTTTCCTTTAGGTACTCGAATGAAGTTGTTGGGTTTCAAAAAGCTCAGCACTAGTGAACTCCAGTTATCCTTTTGGGAGTGATTTCAGCTTCAGCAATATACAGATGGTAAGTCGTTATCACACAGTGGAATTTGTTGTGTAGTATAACCATTTTCATATGGACTCTGTTACTTGCCCATTTAAAATCCATTTCTTTCCAGCAATCTAAGAAAAGCTTTAATTCTATCCAGATTTACCTGGCAATTTATCATGAAGTACTCAAAAACACATTAAAGTCCTTGCAACCACTTGTCAGGTTTATAAAGCGATGGACACTTTTGAAACACCTCAGTAAGAAAGCTTCTGCCATAAAACGAAAGTCATCCTGACAGGCTTGTTGGAAGCTTTTAAACCACTTTTGTGCTGTGAGCTCTGAATCTTTCATGGAAGGGTAATTTTCTGGTGTCAGAGTAAATTGGTGTTGCAGACTCATCCAAGGCTGCTAGCTAAGATAGTGATAGAGTTTCACCTTAATGAATCTTTTATCCTGTCAACATTCTTCATACACCTGAATGTATATCCCAAAGAGGGGGTTTTTTTTGACAATGCTGTCAAGGTTATAGAGTTGTCATAGCTCAGCCTCGAGAATGTAATTGTATAATTACATTCCCCACTGTCCTTTGGGCATATATTTAGGATGGTAGCTGGCAGAAGCAGAACAATTTCTGATACCAGGTTTACAAAAGTTTTGATAAGACATGGGCAAAAGGTAATTTTGTGTTCTTCTGATCAGCTTTTGGAAGTACTAGTTTCTTCCATCTGAAGTCGTATGACTTTCTGCCTCTCTTACCTACCTGTCATTAACTCAGACTTTCTAAACAGCAACTCGCTTTAATTAGTGCTTCCTGACTATCTCAGAATTTCACCCATCCCATCTGAGCCATGGCAAAGTTTTGATCCAAAATTACAACCACCACAAACTCAATATCCTCTCAAATTCAGGCTCGTTGCAAACGTGAAACATCTCAAAAGCAAAAATCATATTAAACACCCCATCAATTCAAGCACTTCTTTTCAGTTACATTTTCACAATGAAATATTTACAAACTTATTGGGACAGACAGATTCCAGACAGATTAGGATGATAATTTTTATGAAGCTTCCAGTTTTTCAAGTTTCCTGTCTCTTTTTCCGTCCTTCAAAACACCAACTGTTACTCCCAGAAGTACAGAAGACCAAGTGCTACCCCACAGAGGTAGAGACTGGTGTTTATTGTGGACCTTGTAGTACAGGCTACAGCATTTGTTATTTTTTGTTGATAAATCTCCTGCAATGTAAAGTAACTACTTTCTCATCCTCTAACATGTTTGTTGTGGTTTGAGAGTCTACTTATACAACCTGGTTGAAAAATACTTAATTTGCTTTGTAGAAAATTTGGAGGGGAAACAATATTTTCTCAGGATGTCTTGATTTTTTTTTTTGATGGAAAAACAACTTTTGGTTTTGGTTTCACTTTTCTCTTTTGGTTCATAATTTCTATCTTGTTCCCTCCTTTTTTTCCATTTTGCCACTCAAACTGAAAAAGGAAAAAAGGAAGAAAAACCCAAAACATTGGCATGTTATTTTTCCACCACAAATGTTATGGTAAAATTTAGGAAAGAAAAGTCATCAGAGCTTTTTTTTAAACTACAGCTCTTTTAATTAAAATGCTTTGAATTAAAAATGTTGCCCAGCTTTAATTTTAGATGTTCTCAAAGAACATTGATATGATTTTGACATCTGTTTTTTAAACTAAACCTGAAAGCATAGAATCAGAAAATTAGAGTTGGAAGGGGTCTCAAGGAGTCATCTATGGCAACTCCCTGCTCAAAGCAGGACCATCCCCAACTAGATAATCCCAGCCAAAGCTTTGTCTAGCCGGGTCTTAAAATCTTCCAAGGATAGAGAGTCCACAACCTCTCTGGGCAACCTGTTCCAGTGTTTTACTACCCTCCTAGTGAGAGAGTTTTTCTGATATGAAACCTAAACTTCTCTTACTGCAACTTGAGACCATTGCTCCTTGTTCTATCATCTACCACCACTGAGAACAGTTTAGCTCTATTCTCTTTGGAACCACGCTTCAGGTATTTAAAGACTATTTAAAGACTTCTATTAAATCCCTCCTCAGTCTTGTCTTATCTTCTCCAGACTATATAAACCCAGTTTCCTCACCCTCTCCTCATAAGGCATGTGCCCCAGCCCCCTCACTGTTTTCATTGCCCTCCATTGGACTTTCTCCAATTTGTCCACTCCTTTCTGTAGTGGATGATCCAGAACTGGACACAGTGCTCCAGATGTGGCCTCACCAGTGCCAAATACAGGGGTATAATTGCTTCTCTTGATCTGCTGGCAATGCTCCTACTAATACAGCCCAGTATACCATTAGCCTTCTTGGCAACAAGGGCACACTGTTGGCTCATATTCAGGTTATTCACTGTAACCCCCAGATCCTTTACTGCAGAGCTGCTGTTTTGTTAGTCAATCCCCAGCCTGTACTGGTGCAGGGTCATGTTGCTTGTCTTGCTTTTATACTTTATTTTCATAAAGAGCCTTTTTCCCCACATCCTACCATTAGGTTTGCTTTATCATTCTTAGAAGGAAAATACAGGAAATTGATGAACAGAGATTGATAGCTGTTTCCAGATGGAGCCTGCTCAGAATGCAAAACCAGATTATGGAGTTTTTTATATAGTCTTGAAAAAAAAATCACTGAAGTCAGTTTCCTTAGTATTCCAAACTAAAGCTGCTCTGTCTCACTCCACAAGCATTTATTTTGCTAATGGAATATGTAAAAGGCTGTCAGGATTTGTGGGGGGATTAAACCAGAAGCAGCAGCAGGACTACTGAAAAGCAGTCATTTTAGGACTGTTCTAAGAACAAGCATAAAGCAGCGGGTGGGATGCACAGTATTCTTTGGATGAAAGATGCTTTCAAACTGTAAATTATCTTAATTAAGGAGTCTGTGTTTACAGTAGCAAAGTCAATACTAAGGATGCTTCTTCAAAAGAAATGGAAAGAAAATGATACACCTTGTGCCTCAGGGGACAGTTTTGCAATCATGCTGTGCCTAATTGACGAACATGTTGTGCTGGCACTAAGTCCTCAAAGATTTCCTAGCACGTCAGCAAATATGCTAATATTCATAGTTGGGGTTGATGTTACTTGGTTCATGGCAGTTCTCTGGAACTGTGGTGAAGCAGTGTATAATTTGATACCAGGGATTTGACCATAAAAGTGGTCAGACAGGACACACTGTTATTTGCAGAGGCATTACCTGCTTGACAGATTTGGATTAGTGGTGACCGACTGAAATTTTAAAAGTGAAAAATTTCATGGAGACAGGTTTAAAACATGGATCTTTGTCATTATGGGGGGAGAAAGGAGCAGCGAAAACTGCTGTGATTTCAGCTTCTTCAGTAATTGTTGTTTACCAATGAGAAGAAACAGAAGAATCCAACCTAAGGTAATAGGTAATGGGCATTTGTTTAGCTTGTATGCTGCAACCTTTCATGGGTTTGCCCTATGTTTTGACTTGGGTGTTGTACAGAATAAACCGATGACAGAAAGGGGGAAGAAGTCAACTCAGTTATATGTAGTGTATGTGGTCAGTTCTGTATGACACATTTACTGAATTAATCATTACTTGTATTTCACATAATTTAAAGGAGGCAAATTGAGAAGCAGAAAATATTTAAGAAAAATATATATATTATTAATGCTGGGAGCTCATGCAAGGTTTACATTTTCATTTAATAGGGCCACTTCAAAGGTTTCATTAGAACCTGTCAGCAAATTATAGTTTTTTAGATTCCCAAACTATCCTTCCCATGGTTTTCACTAAGGTTTTGTGGTCTGCTAAGGAACTGCCTTTTGTAAACAGCTTGATTTTAATAATTTGCCAGCAAGGGAAATATGATCTGTAGAAGTCCTGATGAGTCAAAGCCATCTGAAATCAAATATTTTGCTTTTGAAAAATCTGTGTTTTAAGCATTTAATTTTAAATACAGCCTGTTAGTTTCACTGACTTTCTGTCTAAAGGAACATAACAATGTGAAACCTCATTCAAAAATAAGCTACTCCGGTTTTACACTGGAATAGCTCAGCTGAAATATACAGTAGAAAATCAGGACCTGGGTCTTTAACTGTGAAGATTGCAGTGTTTACGAAGTTGTCAAGACAGAGAGGCAGCTGTTCTTCGGAGGTCAGTGGCATCTGTGACGGCCTTTTGTAAAGATACCATGGTAAGGATGGCAAGTGCAATAATGGTGAATCTGACCAACACAGGGAAGACATGTTTCCTTGAGTTCATCACTTCTTGCCAACCCCCATTCAGCTCATCCCATGCATGATGAGTGGTAACAAATATAAGCTTGAACTTCTGTATGATTTCATGCCTCAGTGAGGTTCAACAACATCTTAGACATTACTTCAGAGGGTTGAGGATTCCTCTTCATTTTCAGCCTCCTTTGCCTGCTGCCTAAGTCCCCATGTCTTCTTAGTATAATTAGGTATCATACTGCAGTCCCTCCCTGTTATTTCTGCATCCCCAATATGTGTACCTTTTCCTAATTCTACTCCCCCATCTCTCATCCCTGTAAATTATGCCTCTTGGCATAGTTATGACTTTGGAGCTGCTATTTTGTTTAGAGTACTGGAACAGTCCTTGAAAACATCATTATGGTTTTGGGAATACTGTTGCACATCAATTTAGCAAACCAGGCCCTCATACAGATGTTCAGTTTCTGCTGGGAGATTCACAGATGTTCAGGCCTTTTCCACCCAGGGTAAAAATGGTCACTGCAGGAAAAAAAAAACAACCTTGGAATGACCAGGGTTAATCACTCTCAGGAGCGTTTCTTCTGAGAAAGCAATGTCTGTATGTGCCACGGCTTTTCTCAGAAGAGAACATGGTCCTCCAGCATTCTCCCCTTGCCTCAGCATGTCACTCGCTGGACTCTGCTGCTCCAGCAGAAAGTAGAACATTCTCTGAACAATCCTCACATTGTGCTGCAGGGAAACGCAGGCTGACCACGAGCAGTCTTGGTCAGCCAGTCAGGGCTGCCCTATGCACTGCTGCCATCTGTCCCTGGGCAGACTAAGGGAGCCTGCAGAGCAGAATGAGATGTGTGGTCAGGGCCCTCCCCTCCCCCCAGCTACATAGGGTTACTTACCATTGCCAGCTCTCCATTCTTCAGGGCCTCAGCACTTGAATGTTTGTACATGCGACTCTGGATATGTTTCTCTACCAGGGGAACAAACCTGGGGGAATTCTTCCAGATAATTTGAATGTGTGTCTATAGCCCAGGCTCTTAACTCACCCTACTGTGTTTCTCCTTGGAGTAATCAAGCTGCTGAGCACTTAATACCACTGGTAGAACAGAGTTTAGCAATTTTCTTAACACCCATTTTAAGGCCTTTGCTTTTGAAAACTATTTCCTTGACCCTCTCTGTGCCTGAGTTTTCTCATAGGTGAAATAATGGAACTTACCCATCCTAATAAAGTGCTTTGCAATCTGCAAGTGAAAGGTGTTACAGAACTGCCAAGTATTATGAATGTATTGTTGTTCACTATAAGCACGTCCAGATACTAATGGTGAAACACATTGACAGTAAGTGCTAGGAGAGCTGATGGTTTGCAAATAGGTAAAGTTTTATGAATTTTGCTTTCATTCAGTCGCATCCTAAACTGGTACAGGAATCTTTAGAACAACAGTTCATGTGTTCAGTAACCTAGTTATCAATTCTGTTTCAAAGGAGCTGGGTTTTGTTGGTGTTTGTTTTGGTTCATTTTTTCCAGGTAAATCTTAGAATTTATGGGTCCTTTGAAAGTGCTCTAAATATCAGGTTATTTCTAATTTTGCACAGATTAAGAAGTGTATTTACTGATCATCTTCATATATTACAGCAAATGGGACAGAAGTGGTATTACTAGTGCTGCTTGGATTCTTTAGCAACTGATCTCACCATTCTCTGGGGACCATCGTTTTTAAATTTTCTGCGGCAGGCTGTTCTCTGAGTGGCAGCATTGCATTTTACCATGCAGTTCAGTTATCAAATCCATATTTACATCCCTCAGTTTGCACCAGTCCAATTGCTGGGCACGAAAGGTTCAATTCATTGTTGCTGCTCACCTTGTGTAGCCATTTATGTCAGTGCAAAATGTGTGAGCATCTGTGTATGTGCATGCACATACATATAATCATGCAGCTTGGGGGTATTAAATGCTTTCAGATTAAAACAGAAATAACTCATAGCCATCTTGAACTGGTGAAAATGATGGCATAAGGTGGAAGGTGATAATGGATGACCTCAAATGTCAGAGATGAACACAAATTAAGGGGCACTGAAATCTAACTTTAAATCTTCCATGAAGCAGATGGTCCTTGCCTGGAAACTGAGAGTTAGATGGAAATCCTGTTTGTTTTTTAATCTATTTACTGCTTTTTCTGATGGTAATTTTACCCCATTGTCAGATTGGTATGGACTGTGCGGGGTTTTTAGCCCTTTACCTGAGATTTCTTGAGCGTGTGTTAACAGCCTTGTATAGACAAAAGACATTGGCTGCCATGGTCCCACTGTTTTACCTGTGGCAGGTTAGGATGTTATGCCTTGTGTTGTGTTAGGGCTGACTGTAGTTTTACTAAGAGGTTAGATTATGGATTTCTGTAGAATGGTTTGGATAGGGACGATTTCTCCTCAGGAAGGAGGTTGGACTAGATGACCTCTGGACATCCCTTCTAGCCTTACTTCTCTATGATTCTATGAATGGCTTCTGTTCACTGGATTTCTGAACTAGGAGTCCTTGCTCACTGGCTCCCTGTTTAACTTCTATAATGCCAATGATTATGTTTGACATTACCATTTGTTCAGAAGTAGCTCAGTGAATTTCTACCAGAATCAAGAGCGGTCTCTTTCCCTCCAATGAGAACAAATAATGTCTAAAAAAAACTTAATAGAAGAAGGAATAATAAAGTCTACCTGAAGAAAACCATGAGATTTTCAGATATCTGAACATCTCTTTTTTAATTCTAAAAACCCATGTGTAAAGCCCATAAAATGAGCTATTAGAGTGGAGTAGAATTTGTCCTTGTGTCTGGATCTTGGAGGAAGGCCATGTTTTGTAAATAAAAATGTTCTGTAAGTAGCATCTGAGCCTTATGGGTTCACAGGGGCAACATTCCTTAACAATATATTTCCAAAGCTTCTGTTTAATCTTTCACACAACTCTGCACATGAAAAAATAGGAAAACGTGCCTCTTTTGCTGCAGTAGCTTTTGTTTTTGAAAATTGTTTTACAGAGGAAATGTGACATTTTCATCTAACTGAAGACAGAGCTTGTCCACTTGCGGAACATGCACTTATTTGTCCCCATAACTTGCATTCCTCTGGTAGCAAAAGTTTGCTTCTCATCTCTCGAGCTTATGTTTTATACTGCTGCAATCTTACTGCATTAGTAATGTTCTCTTCTGAGCCACCATTTCTTTAAGGTTAATCTCGGGAGCAATGGTTTTTTGTCAGGGCAGAAATCTAGGAGCTAGGAGCTATATCTTGGCTCTTGTGTGTGACCAGGGCAAATCATGGTATGTCTCTATGCCTTTATTTCCCCATTTAGAAGATAGGAATAATAATACTTCCCTACCCCACAGAGATATAGTTGAGCTTCATTAAGATGTTCCTGTACTGCTGTGATTAAGCCCATACAAATACCTGTAAAACATTTATGAATCTGTAATATATAGTTTGTGCTTTCTGGATACTGCTTTTTCACTTAATTTTGGGAGAGTCAGTTTTATTCCAAGAAGGTACCTCTTACCTGCTGTCTTTTAAATGTTGTTCTTCATAGTAAGCAACAAGTGCCGCAAACAAAGTGAGTGGAAATACAGCACATGCTTTTTGATCACCTGCCCTGCTGCATGTACTTGATGTTCACATAGAAGTCCACATGGAAGGATGGCTCAGAAAAAATAGCCTAGCAGACTTGTAAGTGAGGAAGTTGGCTAGTGTTTAATATAACAGCAAGACTTTTATGTATATGCAACACAACTACGTTACAGGAATTGAGGCACTACACAGATAACATCCAGTATCAAAACTGTATTTTTCACAGTTAAAATGTATGCTGTATTTGTTTGTTGCCAGATGACTTCATTATCAAGTTACTCATAATTTTGGATTCACAAGTGAGAGTTAAGATTTAGAGTGTAAATACATACATCTGCATGTCTTTGTGCACACATTTGTGCATGTTTCAAATTCAACTCATTTAATTTATGATGTTACCATTTTTGTTACATTTCTTTATTTGGCTTCACTTTATATTTTCATTTTCTTTGAAAATGGTTTGCTATAGTAATTAAACATATTTGTGGGTTGGAAACTGTGTTCCTTTTGGAAACTGGCTGTGTACTTTTTGGTATGAAATTTAATTTTGGCAGCAGCTAAATTGGCTTAGAGAAGCTTCAAGCTTAAAAATAGAAGGCTAGAAAACAGGAGAGAGACTGCCAGTTGCTGAGTGTAGCATCTTGTTCCCAAGGCAGCTACCTCATGGACTATAACAGTGTTTGTAATCAATAGGGACACCATGGGGATTGCTTAGATCTCTGAGACTATGGAGACACTTGCTTCCCCTCTGACAGTGTTGTCAGAGAATAAGTCTGGGAGAATCGATAGAGATGGTAGGAAAACAGTTGAGTAGCTGTTGTGGGTGAATATAAATGTTAAGTTTGAAAGATCAACCCCTCGTTTTATAGCAAATGGTATTTCTGTGTATGAGAGCTTTGAAATAAAGATTAATAGGCTTAGGTGGTAATTTGTGTGCCCTGAAAAAACAGGATTGTTCTTTGGTAACAGGTGAGGGAATGACTATTAATTATACAAGATGTGTTGTTCTTGATGAATTATTCCTAGCATTATGTTTCCATGAGGAGTCTCCGCACCATTACTGATCCAAGCTCTCAGGGGAAACTGTCAACAACCTTAAAATAGAATATGATTATTATTATTAATCATTATTTGTATTACATATTTATACTGCATCATAAATTAGCTCAGCATTAATGAAAATATGGTCCCTGCCCTACAGAGAATAGAGCTTGAAGCCCTAACGTAACCTGTATGGAATCCAGTAGGATTGAGCCCTAAATTACAAAAAGAACCACAAATGACAAAATAAGGCCCAGCGAAAGAAGCCACAAGGTTGTTTTCAGACAAATGCAGGCAATATATTAGCATTCCTCTGAAGCAGGTGTATTTTTGCAACATGTTAACAGAAATTAGAGCCAGTATTGAATATTTTGAAACTTCTCTGTGACTATTAATAGAGATAAATCTCCGAAACCCAAGCACCTAAAGACGTGCTGTGTGAATAGTGGAAATGAATTGTATCCACCAGTGGTGACAAATTAGACAGTCAGTTCTGCATTCTGTTTATAGGCAGCAGATGCTCCATTCTATCCGGCTTACAGGACCAGGGCTAGCTTGAAACAAGCAATTCTGTAGGTGCGTGTCTGAGATGTTGTCATGGATTCCCCAGGGGAGCACTTGCCTAGGATCCTCAGCCTTATACAATCTCTTGGGCTACAACAGATGTCCTATTTGTCTCAGGAGAAACCATTTTATCTGGACAAAGTGCACTAGTTCAGGTGTCCATGTCTGTTGTCCTGGGACAAACCCTAAAAAGGCTCATAGGAAGTATTAACAGTTTGTCCTGGGACATCACAAAGTGTGTCTGAATGGTTGTCCCAGGATTGCATCATTGAATCAAAGGCAGAAAAGTGGCAGTGCATTCAGCCACACACTAAACCCTGATTGGAAGAGTGATGTATGTATATGCCAACACTTTGACTTCTCTGTTCCAGGACGAATACAGGCATCACTTTTCCTGAGGCAAATACATCTTTTCCTAGCCTTGGAGAGCCCCCTGAACCTGCCAAGACACAGCTTGTAGATTTCATAGATTTCACAGACATTAGGGCTGGAAGGGACCTCGGGAGATCATCGAGTCCAGCCCCCTGCCCAAAGGGCAGGAAGTCAGCTGG
>NW_017728931.1:10420698-10464016 GCF_001723895.1 Crocodylus porosus | reverse complement strand
AGTTCCCGGGCGAACTCCTGGTCAAGCTCAGGACTTTGAGTGGGAGGTCTGTAGTAGACTCCCACCGTTGTGTCCCCTGTGCCGTATTCCCCACGAATTTTTACCCAGAGGGTCTCTAGCTGTCCATGCCGGTCGCCAACATCAGCTTGCAGGGCATGTAGCTTTCCTTTCACATAGAGAGCTACACCCCCGCCCCTTTTGTCAACACGATCCCTCCTGTACATGGTCCAGTCATGGGTGGAGTCCCACCAGGTCTCCGTTATCCCAGTGACGTGATAATTCTTTGCACTAAGCAGGAGGACAAGCTCCTCCTGCTTGTTGCCCAAGCTCCTGTCATTAGTGTACAGGCAGGCAAGTGTGCCCTTGGGGGCTCTTGCCTTGCCCACAGGTTGTGACAGGGCTGGGGCAGGGGTGGGCTCCCTTAAGTGCCTTGGTCTGCTGGCTTTGCAAGCGTCACTCAGCAAAGGTGAATCCTTTGCTGTGTGGACTCTAAGCCCTAACCTTTTGGTCCCAATCCTCCTGGTTATCTGTGGGTCTCTCAGGGAGATACTTTTGAGATTATCTCCTAGAGAGGGCTTTTACCTCCTCAAGGAGATGGAATGCACCCAAAGTCAAAGCAAGCAGCTGTTCAGGTTCAGGGGTTGGATCAGTGGTGCTATGGTGAGTCATCGTATACAAATCTGTCCATTTTGGTCTTAATGCCCTGTTCCTCACAACTTCTTTCTTATACTACCCCTACTAATAGAGCACTTTTGCAGGTCTGCCTCAAAGGTACACTTAACTCCTTCTTTCTCTGTGTACAACCTAGTCAGGGAAACTGAGGCATGTAACATTATTGTAACATAAATACATTTAGCCTTAGAATATTATAAACACCACCATAATCTGTCACAGGGACCGGGAAAGGATCTACATGAGGGATCCCCACATTTAAAAGCCCTTCTCTTGGGGAAGTGCAAGAGCTTCCTCCTTAGTGTTCCCCCAAGTAGGTATATGATCCCAAATGAGGCAAGGATATGGGAAGATCAGAGATTTCCTAATGGGGGGTTCAGCATACTGCCACCCAAACTATGTGCAGATGGGGGTGAGGTGTAGCTAGAGCTCTGGGAGCAGCAGAGGACACTGGGGAGCCAGGCAGAGAAGACACCCAAGGCACACAAGTGTGGGACATCCAGCCCTGCCAACACCTCTGCCACTGTCCTGGGCTGAGCTGGGAGTGTAGAGGTTGGGCCAGTCACTCCTGCCCCACTTCATCTGGGAGCTGAGGAGTGGCTGCATGGGATGCCAGACTTGGCCATAATAGCAGCAGTGCATGGATCCTTCCTTCCACTGCCTGCTCCCTGCCTGCCCTTTCTTATCCTCCCTTCCCCCCTTGTGACCCTTGTAGGCCAGGAACAGGTGGTAGAAAAAGCTTCACACCACCACCCCAGCCCCCAGCTGAGCCCAGCTTCCCACACAACTGTTCTTTTTGGTACAGGCATAAGTGGATTAGGAGTTGTTCTAAGGCTCCCCCCGTGCTTATGTCAGCCAGGGACACCAACCCAGGTTCAATGAGAGACACATGCAAGGGAGGCACAGGCAGTGAGCAGACACTGGAAGGAGATGACTGCACTGACACTGCTCCCTGCTGAGCCTGGCACCCTGCAGAGCCACAGCCTGCAGCTGCAGTTGCTCTGGGACTCCCCTTGCACCCGGATCAGCCAGGGGCAGTAGTGAAAGAGGGGTGCAACCACACTGCTGTCCCTTTTCCCTGCTCCCCCAAGCATGCCTCCCATCCCTTCCTGGTCAGGGAAGAGATGAAAGGATGTCAGGTCCCATTGGAAGAATTCTGTGACAATGGAGCTTTATGCCATTCCCAACTTTGACAAGTAATTAGATACCACAGTTTGGTCCTCAGGGCTAGGGACAGACATTCAAAAAGCCTGAGCCTGAACGGATTAAATCTTTGCGGATTAGTATAACCTGGCTAGGCTAAACTGGTTTGTAACTATACAGACATCCCAGTAATGTCGGCACATGCCTGCATGACTCATGTTAGAAGCTGGGGGGCACTAAAGCAGCCTTCCCTTCCCTTCTATAGTGCTGAGCTGACAGGGGCTGGGGGTTGGCTAGGCCCAGCTTGATGCTCTGATTAGGGAGGGGTTCCCCCCCCACACACTTGATTACAGAGCATTTATCAGCTTTGTTAACAGCATTTAACACCCCATCAGAAAAAAAGTCCTTCATTAGTTCAAGCTCTTAACTTTTTCCAAGGAAGGGAACATTCCAAGGAGGGACATTACCAGCTACCTGTTGATTAGCTCCAAAAAGGACACAGTCTTGTCTATCTTTGTCTCATTTAACTCATCACGGACTGTAGTCAGCATGTGGTCTGCTAGCTAATGCTGAGAGGTGTCTGTGTAAGGCAGAGGGAAGGGGGGAATCCCTGCTTATCAAGTAGTGGTAAGGGAAGGGAGAGGAGCAAGAGGAAGCCAGGCAGATGCCTGCAGTCTCTGCCGGAGCTCCAGGCAGGGAACGGAGGGGAGGAACCAGCTCTGCTGTGGAGCAGAGAGCCCACCCCAGACAGCATGCCAGGATGCTAGGGGAGTCTGGGGAGTCTGGTTTAATTTAAACCAGGTAGGATAAACAAAGCTTATTGGCCTGGTAGAACAGCCACTCCTGCTGTCTTCATTTACAACCATCTTCCATGCAAGCAATGTTGGGGACGAAGCTACACTGGCTGTTGAGAAGGGTTTCTAGGACTAAAAGATTTGGAAAAATAAATAATCTGATATGAGTACAACCCTTTTTCCACACCATCAGTGCTTTCTGATGATTCAGTAAAGAACGGAAAGCAAAGACGAATTCTGTTCATAGCCTGTCTTACAAGTGATATTCTGTGTTACATATGGAGAATTATTTTTGGCTAGAAGGCAGTGGAGAAATGAAGCAGATGGGTCTTAAAAGAATTCTACAGCTAAAGAGCCCTGTTACGTCTTCAGAAAGATTCCAATCTGAAGCCAAGTGGAAGTGCTGTCCATTTCTCAGATCAGGATACTATGTGGCTGGACCGGCACTTGGCATGCCCTGACAGGAAGAAGAAGGACGTTTTAAAATGCTTTCTGAAAAGGGAATGAGCAGCCTCTCAAGCAGCTAATAGTTCTAGCAGTTATGCTGACAACAGTAAGTGACAAAGCCAAGAGGAAATGTTTGGATTTCTGCTGTGCTCTGAATGGAGAATGCATTTGCTCTGCAGCTTTTAAATACACTACTGGATTTACCATCCTCTATATTATATAGCCTCTGCATAGTTTACAGGCTTCGTTCAGTTTTGATAGAGAACTGAGAGGTGAATTCAAAGCAATGTTTAGGCACCTGAATTCCCATTGACTTCCGTTGGGATTAATTTTAGTGGGAGTTTAAGTACCAAGACAAGGAAGTGCCTAGCTACTTCTTTGAATATGGCCCTTAGTGAATAAGGCTTTGATATAAAGGATGAGTTAACTGATTCCAGGTCTTATATACCTGTATAGTTGATCAGCCCAATAATGCTAATATGTTTCATAGTTTTTATGTTCGAATTGCCTTTCTAATATCGTTGCAGTTGCACAAATTCTACTGTTTTGCTCATGGCACTGCCCTGAATTGTATGAGAAAAAGCTTATCACTTTAGGCAATTGTCTATTGTAAGTATTGTAATTTCTAAGCAAAGTAACACGTACTAAGCATACAAAGCTCTATACCTTACAGGTTATGTAGCAGATGGTGGGAGGTACTGTGACCCATTTTAGAAATTGAGACTGACTAGATGGTGATCAGTAAGATTTGTTTTGAAAGGGCTAGAGTACTGAGGTTCATACACTGGGAATGATGTGAGCAGTGGCCCAGTATTATAATAGCAGAATAGCACTGAAATAAAACCAGGAAGCGGGAGAGAGAATGGAATAGGTGGAGTTGTGGCAGTTTGGCTAAAGGTGTATCTACCAGCAATAAACCAACAGCCATTGTTGTCAGCTCTTTACTTTAATTACTGTCAAGTACAGATCTTCCACTGTGTGGCAGTATGGCCTTTTGCAAGAGCTGGGCCCTACCTTGTCTCAGTTTATCCATCTGAGAAAGAAAATAATATTTATCTCTCTCACAGAGTATTGTGAGGATTAGTTAGTCCCAGTTGTAATGTATTTTGTAAGCCTCAAATGAAGTATGCTTATCAACCAGAAAGACTTAAGCACTCTGGAAATGGCATAAGACCAAATATAGACTCAGATTCTCTTGTAAGTTACAAAAGCTACAATTATGGGACCAATTCTGCTCTCAAGTACACTGGCAGAAATCAGCAGGAACTTCACCAAAGTTGATGCCTCTTCACAAGTGTCATGTTGATATAAGTAAAATTAGAACCAAGCCCAATGCACACCTGGCTATTTTTTTAGTAGAGAAGCAGAAATTCTTATATTAGATCTTAGTTAGTGTTAGTCTGATGTTGTAGCTGTGATGGTCCAGAAATTATGTGAGAAGCAAGGATTTCTTAAGGTGATATCTTTTATTGGACCAACTGCATAGTTGGGATAGAGTTAAACAAGCTTTTGAATGTAAAACATTCTTCATCAGAAGCTTCAATTGTGCATTTGTAACTCAGTGGTGCTCTGGCACTGAGCCCAATGAGTGGTGTGAGGCCAGTCTGTAGGCCAAGATCAGGTCCTGAACCTTCCCTGCATGCTGGGATCAGGCTCTGCCCAGCCCCATGTCCTGTGACTGGGGCCCTGCACCATCCCCGTGTGCTAGTATTGCCACCACCCCTACCCAGCTGTGTGGGACTCTAAGCCTGGTGCATACCACACATGCCCATCAGGACAGGCCCTGCACCCGCCCAATCCATGCTGGGATTGTGTCCTGCACGCTACCCTCTGCTCCTGAGCCAGTGTGCAGGGTCACACTGTCTGGCCCACAGGGTTCCCCATGTGTCTAACTCTTATCTAACTCTTTTGGAACTTTGCTAATTCATACTTCCCAAGGGAACAAAAATCAAAACAATTCAAGGATCATACATTATACATGTGCTTGCACCCCTCTGTGCAGGACTTCTCAACTCAGCACATTCAAGATCTATGGGATTCAAGCCCAGCCATTCTCTGAAAAGCTAATTCCACTGAAGCCTAGATAGAGCAGGGCTGCTTCTGCTTTGGAGAGTCCCATGAATTAAGAAGATGTTTGATGTGCTTTTCATTATCCACAAGAGCTTGTTAAGGTACAAGATGCAGAGTTTAAGCTTTCATTTCTGGATGAAGCTATTAAGGATTCATTAGATGTGGAGAGGAGTTGTAAAGCTTCCGTGACCGTAAGGGACAAGTCTATGCCATTCAGCACACTGTCCATCAGGCAAGCAGCACTGCAGCCTACTGCAGAGAAAATGGCATTGAGGAATGACCTGTTATCAACACCCACAGTAGCACTGAAGCTCTTCTTATAGGGCTCACCTACCATGATGGCAGCAATAGTACTGCACTGGCCAGTATCAAACAAGCTAGCCATACATTCATAGCATACCATCACTTAGGCTTCAATAAGCCTTCATATGGTTGTGTCTGCCATATTCAAGGAAAAGAAAGAGACCTCTTTGGCTAGCCTGCTTACACCAGTCTACGATGAAATCTCAAGCCTCATGGCAGAGTAGCAACAGCCTGTTGTTTCAGCACTAAATGACTTGTCATCTCCGTCATTCAACATCCTTAGCATTGATATTGGCACCAGCTGACTCATTACAAAAGCTCTTTGTGCGAATTGCTTCAATTCTAGAAACAGAGATGTTTTTATCTGTGCTGAGAAATCTTACCAGGTATGAGGTGTGAGCAACTCTGTGTCCAGCCAAAATCACTCTTCCTTGTAAACAAGGGGCTGCTTGATCCATGTAAGGTACTGTGTCTGATAGCAGCTACAGTAATTCTGATGTCAGAACATGGAGAGGAGTAGGGCTTGGTTCCTTTATTTAAGTAGGACTACTTCTGTGCCCACTCCAACATGGAGCCCTCAGCTGTTTTGTCAGTACAAGAGAAGTCAAATGCTAAAAAAAGCATCCCTAAGTAAAAGGTCCCTAGAAGGGTCCACCTATTCAGGAACAAACTTCATTCCTCTTCCTCCTTTCACCTTCAAATTGCCAGGACTTTGTTGGCCACATGTGACTTCTTGGCTTGGAATAAACCAAGATCCTTGAATGCCTACAGTGAATGCCTCCAACATCACCACCAGATCTGTGGTCATGATGGTGGGTATGCGCATACAATATGGCTCGAACATTGGAGGTACAGGTATTGATTGGGCCTCTGATATTTAAGGGCATTACATTCATTAACAAAAAAGTTAACAGGTAGCTATACTACCCAACTGACATCTTGCACTTCCTGGACAGTTACATGCCAGTCCAGTATAAAAAGTCATACTGATGAGGCAGATGGGTGCCATCCTGTCACTCGGGGCAACCTAAGCATGATGCTAAGAAGCAGCAGAGATGCAACAGGAGCTGCTAGTCACTTTCTTCCTCAGTGGCACACACCATATTCCTGTGCCACCGTGGCAAATTTGACAGGACTGTCATGGACCATATGAGAGCCAACCCAAGAAACTACACCTTCAGAAACTGTCCTTGTCCATTGCATTCCTCATCCATGATCTGCAGTAGCATTGAACAGTTAGGTTTTAGACATCATTGCCCATAGCTACCTCAGCTATTTCACTCTTTAACCCCTACCCTTCTCTCTTCCATGCCACCTTGTTGTGAGGGTTTGGCTGGGACAGTTGGCCAGGCCTGCAGCGAGGTCCTGGGGGTGAGCAGGGTGGGGGTGTAGGTTACTGGAGCTGAGAGGGAAGATCCAAGAGATATAGTTCAAGGCATAATCCAAGGTCAGGGGCCAGGGGTCAGAGAACCAGTGCTCAGTTCCAAGGTAAAATCCAAGATCAGGGTCAAGGAAGCTAAGCCAAGTCAGGATGCCAGAAAAACCAGTGCTAAGTTTCAAGGGAAATCCAAGATCAGGGTCAGAAAAAGCCAAGCCAAAGCCATAGAGGCTCTACAGCAGGGCTGGGCAAAATATGGCCTGTGGGTCAAGTCTGATCCACAGAGCAATTTTGCCTTGCCTAGCCACACAAAGGGCATTTGCTTGAGTTTTGTTCTGGGGGATTGTCATTCAGTTTAGACATCCTGAAACAGTAAAGTATTTAGTGCGGAGCATTAAGAAAGGTAAGAGCTATTCACTGGTCATGCAATTTAAAAATAGTGCAAAAAGCCCCTGCACTGCTGAGCACAAATAAGTACTGGAAGTTCAGTCTCCTAATATATATATATTTAGAAGATCTGACCCATTTCCATCACATGGGATCAACCTACCATTATATACAATAAAGGGAAAGGAACAATAAAATGTTTAAAAAGTGAGGGAGTGGAGAAAAGAGACAGTATAAGAAAAATTATTTGGCTTCATCTTCCCCTTATAGCGACAGCTCAGGGGAAAATAAGCTGTACTGCAGTACGGTGGCAGACATGCTGTCTCTGTGGGCACATCTACATACAGTTGACACAGTTAAATAAACTCTGGTGCAGTTCATGGCCAAGTTTATTGCTCCTGGGCTCAGTGTGTACACATGCACCTGGGACCACAGAAAGTTGAGCATAGCCCCAGCTGGCAGTGGGTCTGGGGGTCAGACTGCCAGCCCACAGCTGCTCCACCCTGGCTCAGCATGCTGCGGAGGAGCTCGCTGGGGCACAAGGGTGTTATAGTGCGGGTTAGCTGGCAGGTCACCTTCTAGACATGCATTGCAGCACACTAAATACTCCACCCTTGGATAGTACTTGTGTCGAGCAGTACTATTCTACAGTGGAGTTAATTCGTTTACTCTGACCTAATAGTGCTGCAGGTGTAAACAGTGATGCTTTATTGCAGAGCTAATTAGTCTGTACACAGTCACAATAAAATGCACATGTAGCTGTCCCCTGTGTGTTCTGGGGAGACATTTGACCTCCTAGTGGCATGTTCTCTGTGATGCAGGGTACCTCTGCCTTATTGCCGGTACAACATTATTTTTAAATGACATGATTGAAATCTTTATGAACGTGTGTACAGGATGCTGGCACATCACTGTCCACCTCTTTTCATTGTGCCCACTCTATCCCACAATAGGGCTATGTTTGCTGCCAACTCCCATCTTTGAGTTTGTAGGCATATCCCACTGTCCAGCTGGACAGAATGGAGGCAGTTGCATGAAAGGCCATGGGCACTGGCTGGTACAGGTGCAGGTAGTCTCATAAACAGGATAAGTTGCTCAAAAAAGTTAGGAGCTCAATTACGTTGCAAGAGCATCTACCACTGAGCTAGGTGAATCAGTTCTGACAGTAACATTGTTTTGCCCTGGATGAAAAAAGTAGAATATTAGACAAACTGCCTGCAAATGAAACTCAGAGATGTTGAATTGTGATCATATTAATGTGATTTTGCTTCTTGCATTCCCATTTTCTTACAAAATGGTGATAGCAGGTTGCCAGAAGCAGCATAACAGCAACAGCCTGAAGCTCTGCAGGGGACTAATTTATCTTCTTCCAAGGACACATCCAGTCCATAGTGGGAATATAACCAAAATGTGGTATCAAATAGAAGTTTACAATCATAGTCGTATTTACCATGGAAGTGATTGTTCTTTTTTATAAAAACACAGGTAAAATCCCAGCAGAATAAAAAAGCTATTAGCCACTCCGCAGCCTGCCCACTTGTTTTACCTAAGCACAATTACTGCTAAAATGATCATCTGTGCCATTTTTCTAAACCAATCTAATGGAGTAAATAGAATATTACATTGCATTTTTACATTACATTTTCATGATAGATTAGGTAGCTGCACTCAGTGTAGTGTTAATGGAGCCAGCAAAATTGAAAATATTGCAGTGTCATTTTTTTAGAATCGTCTTTATGAAATAAAATGTCCCATCATCTTTTCAGTCTTCCCAAGTAGATGCATTTTCTCAGTCCCGGCTGCCAACACAGGAGAGCAATCGTCTGGGATCTAACAAAGTCTTCCGTCAGGTACAGGAAACTTCAGTTAATTTTAAAGAATATCCTAATGCTTGTTTTCCAGGCGATCCAGCCAAAGTGTAAGAAACCTGTTCATCAGTATTTTGGAGCTATATCCTCTGTTCATTGGGGGATAAACAGACTTCCCTCCTACAGGATGTTCTCATGGGGTATATCTACATATGCAAATAATGCGCATGAATAAACTCGAGTCTATTGCACTGCAGTTTATTTGTGCACTGCAAATGGAGCCCAGTCAGAGCAGACTGGGGCTGGCAGGGGGACGCAGGTCTACTCCACAGCAGCCTCTAGAGCAGCCTGCCAGCCCAGGGCTGGCTGGGGCACGAAGGTGCTCCATTGCAAGGCTGGCTGGCAGGCAGCCCCTGTGCTGAAGCACTCACATGCCCCAGCTATCCCTCTCACTGTCTACACATGTGCTGCAGTGCATGAAACAATGCCACCGTAGGGGACTACCCTGTGTTGCTATTTATTAGTCTACTGTGACGTAATAGGGTCACATGTGTAGGTGGTGACATTTTACTGTGGAGCTAATTAGTCAGCTCTGCAGTAAATGTCTCGTGCAGACATGCCCGTGGAGATCTCCATGACCCTCAACTCTAAGAATTTTCAGACCCTTCCATAGCATTTCCTACAAAAGAGAAAATATACTCATTTAACAGGGGTCAGGTTCAGCTGGTTTGGATTGTTTGTCTGTTTTTTAAAATACTACTGAAACTCAATTGTCATGAATTAATCCAGAATCAGACTTCCTTCTGCTAAGAGCTTAAAATTGCCATTGGGGAATGAAGATTTCAGTATGGAATGTGAGGTTCTGGTCTGGCCGCTAGGAGCACACAGACCAACTGTTCCGGGATTTGAGCCTATTTTTTGCATCGGTACCATTCAACAGAAGAAGTTTTTTTACCTTGAAAGGTTTCTTTGCAGATATTAAAGAGGATATTGTCTTCTGGATGCTAAATAATATTGCCTCCCAGCTTTCACAAAGATTACCACTACCCACATAAATAACTGACTTGAAAACACGTATGATCTGGAAATGTTTCATAGATAATGAAAGGGTCTAGTCTTCAAGGGTGCCTGTGGACATGCAGGATGCCTGCTCTGACATGCTATAATTACAGTGCATTGAAACAGACTCAATTAATGCTAATTATCACAAATGGTGGCAGAGGAGCTTTAACTACAGCTTGTCAAATGAGCTTTCATTAAAGCACCCTTACCTCCATTTTGAGCAGTGGGACACTGAATACATGAAAGTCTATAGACACTTTAATAAAAGCGGTTCCTGAAAGCCGCTCTAATTAAGGTACCCCCCTCCCACAGCACTTGCCCCAATAGTCTATCTCTTCTGAAAATTTCAAAGTATAGGTTGCATCCACTGTTTAGTTGTGTGTGGATAAAAAGCTCCTACATTTTATTCATAATAAGAAAGATGTATTGTGTTTGGCTCCAACACTAATTAATTTCTCAAATTTTTCAACAAATAAAAAATTGAGGCTGATAACATATAGGAAATTTTGAATTTAGAAGATGCATGTTTTGAAAAATAACAGTTGAGGAATTGAAACCAGATCATTTCATGGAAACTTTTTATATAAATCCATAATGAAATCTACTTGTGTTATACAGCACCTGTTTATCTGTTAATAATTTTCTTCTTGAACATATTTTTAAAATATATTCTGACAAATTATTTTTAAAAATACCATAAATAACTGAGCTCAGGCCTTCAAACTAAACTATTTATTTAAAAAAAACCCAAAAAACCCATTTGTCATTTATTATGTTATTTGTTTTATTTTTACTTTAGAAATTCAATAGCAGTGTTAGTTCACTCCCTCATCTGGAAGGCCATGCCAGGCATGGTGGTGTGATTGCAAGTGCTGCTAAAATTCATCCTCAAGACAGGAGCCTTCCTCAGATAGCACACAAGAATCTACAGAATGCACATACATCACTGCATGTAAGTTGAAGAACATCATCTAGTCTCATATTCCTCTGGGGTTTTTTAACCTCTTTGTTTCTAATGGACCTGTGGATGTTTAAGGAATCTAATTAGTGAGTTTCTATCACTGGTTTCTAAATATCAGTGGTTTCTAAACTGTAGTGTGCCAACCGCTGAGGCCATGGTAGGCGGTATGTAGATGACCCCACATCTCCCCTTTCCAATTAAAAGTTTAGTGATGAAGGAGAATGGTGATCCATGTGTGCTGGAGATGAAATAGTATTGTGGTGCAAATTTGGAGTGTTGACCCAAAACTCTGCGAACAAGCAATTTGTCTGTGTGTATGTGTGTGTGTGCACACATCTGATAAATTACTGTATATATTTCCTTCAGTTTGTAACTTTCACTGGCATAGTTCTATTTTAAGGAACGTGTCAGTGAAGGCCAAGCACCTCAGGTTTGGCACCTTGATCTGGAAATGCCCTCAAAGTTGTAAAGTTTCCCTGAAGTGACACGAACTTTTGGAAGTTCTCTCTACTGCTGGCCTTCGGAAACCCAGCAACATCGTCCTTTTCTCATTCTTCTTTCTCTTTACCCTATCACAGGTGTCTTCATTCCTCTTTTTTGTGATGCAGATTAAATCTGTAATCTAAAATTGGTGATTCCCTTTCCCAAAAGCATAACAAGAAGTTTCTGCACCCTGAGCAGTTGGGAGGCAGGAGGGTGGGAGTGAGCAGAGAGAAGCAGAAGCAGCACGGAGCGAGCAATTCGCAGTGTGGATGCAATTTACAGCTCCCCAGCCTGGCACAACCCTCCACTGGCTGGATGCTGAGCTCACACACAGCCAGGGAGGAGCACGGTGGTGACTGAAAGCAGCAGCAGTGGCACAAGCAAAGCTCTCCAGCTCTGTGGGCCAGATCTAGTAGCTCAGCTGGATCTGGCCCACAGGCTGTATGTTGCTGACTCCTTTCCTAAGAAGCTGCAGAGAAGATAGCCTCCCTCCTTCTGCAATGCTTAGAAATTTAGAAGAAGCATAAAAATTGCAATATGGAAAACAAGCCAAAGGGCTTGCTATTTGTACTTGATTTTTAAATCTGTTTGTTGTATCTTAGCAATATAGATGCCGATGGTGAATCATGCAGTCGCAGAAGTCAGAGATGGAAAATACCATTTAGATTTTGAATTTGTAAACCTTTCCTATAAAAAAGTTAAAAGGTGAAAAAGGAAAAGTATTTCCCCCTCCCCTCCTCCAGGCCAAGCAAGAAACACTTGCCAGTAACAAAACACCTATTTCACCAGAGATTAAAACACCCTCCCCAGTGTCCTTCTTGGGGTTACATATTTAGGACTGGCTGTCTATCTTCCAATCTGCACAGTGCCCCCTTGATGGACCAGCAGAACTGGTCCACATTTTGTTGCGAGGTAAAGTATCGAAACTCAAAGGAGACTTGTGCCTAGTAGGGCTGTGCGAAGCTTCAGTCCCTTCTTCGATTTGGTGGAGATTCAGCCTGATTTGGTGGCCGAATCTCCGAATCCAGACTGAAGCAGGAGACCCTTTAAGCTCTCCAAATCAAATCGGAACCCTCTGAATTGATTTGGAGAGATTCAGAAACATTTGGAGGTTCAGACATAGACACAGCTTTAAATGTTTTTTCTACATACCTCAAGGTAGCAGGCGGCTCCTGAATGCTGAGATGGATGGAGCATCCCACAGGAGCATGGCGGGGTCCCCAGAACACTTAGTGGCAGACCCAAAAGTGGACCAGAAGCACTTTCAGTCCACTTCCAGGTCTGCTGCAGAGCGCACGAGGGACCCCTGCCCCTGGCTTGGCGATTGGTGCCTCTCGGGTCTGAGGGGGCACCCAGGGTCCCCCTGTGGATGATCTGAAAGTATTTCTGCAGACTCCCCACCCTGCCCCCAAGCATGCAGACTCCCCCGACTGCCCCCTGGGATGCTCCATCCGCCCCACCATCACAGCATTCATGAGCTGCGCCTGCTACCTCAAGGTATGTAGAGAAAGCATTTAAAACTGTGTGTATGGCTGAATCACCGATTCTCTGAATCAACATCAAATCTTCAGATTCAGATTTGGCTGAAACAAATTGGGGACAGTGATCTGAATCAACTAATTGAATCACTGTTCCCAATTCGGGCTGAATCTGAGTCCAAATCAAATGAGTCCCGTTTTGCACATTCCTAGTACCCAGAGCAGGAACTGGAAAAATTGAAGGGCATTATCAGAGCTGGCCCCTGCAAGCCAGTTTGTGCAGTTCTTCAGGGTTGTCATCTTGACCTAGCTCAGCAGGGAATTGGCCTAAGAGATCACATGCCTTTCAGCCACTTGGGACAGGATAGGGAAAACACACATAGTCTTAGAGAAGTCCAAGTCTAGCATGCCAAAGTGGGTGCTAAACGTGGCAAAGAGCAGGCACAGTCAGGGCAGTCTAGGAAGATACAGAAGATCATCTCCTCCTCCTCCTCACAGAAAGGACAGGTTGCTAACATTCATGGGTCTAAATGGCAGACAAAGGTGCTGGTGGCCAGGGCCCTTTTAGAACATCTTGCCCCTTGCCTCCCACCCCCACCCCCACCCCATACCCATTAGCAGAAAGACCAAGGGCTGCATCCTCACTTGATGTAAATGTTTATGGTATAAACACAGTTGGAAATTTCCGTGGCTATTGCTCATAACATACTTGTTTTGTGGATAAAGGGAAAACTGTAATCTTCAAATCACCTTGCCCTTTTCCAGTGCAAAATAAACATTGCAATCTCTCAAAAAGTCCAGAGCTTTCAGAGCTTTCTTGTGAGTAAGATACACATAGGATTTTTATGTAGTGAGAGGAGTGAGCTGAAAATGAGGGAATATAAAAAAAATCACAATAAAAATCTTTGTTGGTTGGCAGGAAAACAGATCTCGAGTCCAGCCACATTTTTCCCGATTTAACATTGCAGAAAGCCTGCCTGAAAATGATATCAAAGTCCAGTCAAATACATCAGAAATAGAAAGTTCCAATACCAGTCTCAAGCTCCCTCTGACAGCTTCAGGTACAGTATGGACAGAAAGCATGTATCCTAGACAAACTGGAGTAGCCCACAATACTTACTGCAGTAAATGTTCACTGAAATGCTTTATACAGGCTTTTGGGAAGAGGGAACAAGGATGTGTTACTGGATTTTTTTTAATTAATTTTTATTTTATTTTTTTTACATATTGGAAGCAAATAGACTAGTTTAAATAGTCAAGTGTTATTCAAAGTCCATTTTTGGCAGAAATTGTAGTGCAGTGATTAACATGATCTGACATGTCTCATTAAATGATACTATTTTCAGTTGACTATAACTTTGCCAATCTTTAACCATTTGGGCTCAGAATGTCCCTATTAGGAACCCATAGCCTGATGTTTTTGGGGTGGGGGCGAAGGATAGAGGAGGGGCAGTATGGAATTTCCAGTACGAATGGTTCAGACATTAAATGTTTCTGAGAATGACGCTTGGGAAAATACATTATTTTGCCTATGTTAAAATGTTTTTGCAAACTGTTTTGCAAAGCTCCCTTACCGCAATGCTTTTGAGCAGTGCCTTCGTACTGGGTTGTGGCATGACCTTTCTATCAAGTAGCCCTCAAGTACAAATTTGGTTAAGTTGTTGACCTTTGATAAACTGCAGTTAACACATGCTCACTCAGTAGAGACTTGCTAGTTATTAACAGCTAAAATCAGATTCTGCTGCTACCTCAGCCACTCTGTTTTTCTCAGAGCTTCTAGTGCTGATCAGGCTGCATATGTGCCATCCCCACAGAGTAAGTGAACATAGTTCAACCCATGGTTTTGAGAGCTCAGAAGTACTTTCTCCATGACGGCTTCTCCTAAATGCTTCAGGCCAGGGTGGATCTGGGCACTACGGGAGCTTTTACAAAATGTTACATGAACTAAAAGCAGGGATACCCCTCCTGCCTAATATGTAGGATACCTGGAGGAGGAAGCCACCTGGTTTGAATGGCAGAGGATCAGAGAAAAAGGAAGGAGTAAAGGACAGTAATGAAATTGGAACTGGAGAAGAGAAAAGAAAATGGAAATGAGACCCACTGGGCAAGAAGACTGAGAACTGGGGGTCAAAGAAAGCTTTACCTGAGAGGGACAGAAAGCTGGGATTGCAAGTTACAGTGGGGAAGCAAGAATGAAACTGGTTGGGAAGGAAGACCAGGACAGGCACAAGAGATTGGGACTAGGAACCAGTTAGTGGAGGGCTTGGAGTACCCAGACAAACAGAAGCGTGAGAAGGGAGTGAGGGGACTGGAATTTGCTGGACAAGGAGACGGGGCTAGAAAACAGTGTGGAGGGAAGTAGGGGTGGGAGAAAGGAGACCAATCTAAAAAAAGCCCTTCTTAAGAATGACAGTAGAATTGTATGGCTCAGGTGATTCACATCTTCCCCATTGTTGTTGCTGTTTCTCCTATTTAGAAGCCTTGAAATATTTCAGAAACCAATTAACAGTCTATGAACAGAAAGAAATTCTAAGCTATGCAGAGCTGTGGTTTCTTGGCCTAGAAGCTAAGAAGGTTGAAGGTTTGCCTGAAACGCAGAACAATAATTGTTATGATGATGAACATGGTTCCTACCTAAAGGTAAGGAAATTCTGGTATTTAGAATCTGGATGAGAATATTTGTAATGGGGATTGTCTGCCCTTGGCATCTGGTCTGTGTAGGGTAAATGTTCTCAGGCCACCCTATCAGAAACCACTGGTACTGACAACCTGTTTGAAATCTCAGCAGAGAATTATGGAGTGGCAGTGCATCTTTCTTCTTTGTCACGATTGACACCAGACATATTGTTTAAACACAAATACATCAGGGAAACCCGCAGTTCTGTATTTGTCATATTTATCCTATGGGCAGATGACTTCAGTAACTGTCAGTCCAACACATTTCCTGCACAGTGAGAGCTAGATCCAATTTCACTTTCTGTCCCTACATGACAGCTACCTAGCTGCCTATATGCAGTTTTTGGCACTTAAGCACAGTTTGTCATTCTGTTCTGGGTGCAGTGAACTGCATTTGGTACTCATTGGATGAAATGAATTGAAAGCAGTGGAGAAGTTTGTCCTCCATTAGAAGCAAGACCCCAGGGGCCTTTCCGATTCAACTCACTAAGCTACACGCCCTCTATCTTGTTTTTTTCTTCTTCTGGTCTCACATATCTCCCTTTCTGATTGCCAGAGGGCCAGCTTCATAGGGAATACCGGAGAGAGGCATGATAATGCATAATCTGTGGTGTGGTGGTTAGAGCACTGTGCAGGAAAGGAAGAGATGCAAATTCAAATATCCTTTAGGCAAGTAGGGTCTGGAATCTGAACCTTCCACTTCGTGGATGAGTGCTGTAACCATTAGGCTGTTGGGCTAAAACAGCAGTCAACAACTTTTTCTAGACAGGCTTCTGCTAAGACCTAACTTCTGCTGCTGCTGCTGCTACCACTTCTCCTCACCACTGTCTCTCCCAAGCCAGCTGTGGCACAGTTGAAGCTCCCTCCCTCCACAGCTGAGATGACCCCAAAGCCCCCTGACCCAGTGGGCTGGACTGGGTGTTCAGTAGGCCATAGGTTGTTAGTCCCTAGGCTAAAACATATACTCATCTTCCTTGCTTCCAGAAGGCAGGAGTACAGAGGATTCTGTTTTTTCAGAGGTCCAAATAAAATTAAAAAATGGTGCATACATGTAAAAAATGACACTTATATGGCTGGGTAACTGCTATTTCTGTGCATAAAATTGAGATAGGAATCTTCCCAACAGTCACACACCAACACATCATATTAGAAGATGAATCTTGAATTACTGCCTGGTGCCTGAACTTTGCATTTTGTTTCCCTTTCCTTTGGAGGTTTTACATGACCATATTGCATACCGATATGAAGTGCTGGAGATCATTGGGAAAGGATCTTTTGGCCAAGTAGCGAAATGTTTGGACCATAAAACCAATGAAGTAGTGGCAGTGAAAATAATAAGGAACAAGAAGAGGTATGGCAGCTTGTAACTTCAACTCTGTATATAAAACATAAAGCGTTGGTTATTATACTAATACTAGTTTATTCAAGGAAGTAATCTGCCCAGGTTTTATGCTGAGTTATTTCAGAAGTAACTATCTACTATAAAAATGCATTTTATACCATTTCCAAAGGTTTTTGGAATACAGTTTTTTCAGATAAAACTCTGCTGTGTGAGCTGCTTGTTTGGGAAGATGTAGAGTTCACTGGCTCTTGAAAAACTCAGGAATGAAGTAGGCAGGAATGGTGCAAGTCCCCTTCCCCCAATCCTGACAGTGCACCTCATTCCCAACCTGTTGATCCCCTGCCCTTTTCACTATCCCACACTTTCCAACTTGCTGCACTCCTACTCACAGCACTTTCTTTTCCTGTGTCATGTCTCCTGAAGAGGCGTGTTACAGAGCTGTCTGTACACATTAGAAAAATCCAGAAGTCCAAGTCACATGGTGAAAAACATTGGAATAGTAAGATTCTTTGTGGGAGAGAAAAAATATTAAAACTAGCTGGTTTGATAAGAAGAAGAAGGAGAAGCAGTATAAAATAATGAATGGCAAGCAAAAAGCCAGGTTGATGCCTCTGTTTATTCCTTCTCAAGGACAAAGGAGCACCCAGTCAAAAGATGGCAAGTTTAAAATTGGTAATAAGGAAGCACTGTTTCTTTTAGTACAGACGCAGTTTGTACAACATGACACAGGGACAGATAAAATTATTCAGGCACTCAGTGTAATACAAGTTAGCTTATTTAGGCTTGATCCACCAATGTTGGAGTAAACTATTGTTGCTTTGACTGTTAAGGGAATGGGATCAGGTCCTTTAGTTGTACGTTACATTTTTTACCACATTGACCTGAGTGCAAAGATATTATTAAAAATGAAAACTTTGCTACTCTAGGACTGAAATCCAGGACCAACTGAGGTAAAGGGAAAGATACCTGTTAATTTCAGTAGGGACAGGATTTGACTCTAGATGCTCAGGCAAGTTTCATTTGATGCATTTTCTCATTACATTATTTTGTCAACCAGGTTCCACATAATGATTCTAGAGCATCGTAACCATTATGAGGTCAATATTTGACAAAAGTCACTGAAGGGCATTTCACGTATTTAGGTTAGAAATAACTGTTGCATCTCAAGACTCCTTGTGTGATTATTCGAGGTAGCTTGATTCATAATGGGCCCCTTTATCTATTTTATGTTTGCATCAAGATTATATCAATTGTAGCATTGTTTTTGCATTGTGATAAAATTAGCTTTTATTCATTGGGTTTCCACTGTCCCATTTAACCTTGTCCTATTCACTTATGCCTTTAGATTTCACAGTCAGGCTATGGTGGAAGTACAGATTCTTGAGGCTCTCCTTAAGAAGGACAAAGACAATACTCACAACATAGTGCATATGAAGGAATATTTTTACTTTCGCAATCACTTCTGCATTTCCTTTGAACTGCTGGGGTAAGGACTGTTTTCCCTTACATACAGTCTGGGACAAATGATACAGGTTTGCAGATCCCTATGTGTTATGAAAATACCTTGTTACTTATTTTCTTGCCTTGCAGGATTTTCTGGTTTGTTTGGGGGTTTTTTATTTTACTTTGTAATTGTTGAATTCAGGTATTTGTTGTAATTTATGCATACTTTGTTATTCAGGAAATCAGAGTCCTGGAAAAAAGATGATGACAAAAGTAGAGAAAAATGGCCTGTAAAGAACACCAATAGCTCACTTCCTTATAGGGCCAGATTGTAGCTTTCAGCCATATTCCTAAGTAGAGTAATTTTATCAGCACCATCACTTGGGGGAGTCAAAGAGGGATAGTGCTTGTTCCAACCTCATCTTTTCTCTAAATCAGTGCTTCTCAACATCATTAGGCTAAAGACACCCCCTGGAAAATACCAGCTCTTAGCTTTCACTTGTTTTTTGGCTATAGAAAAATAATAGAGCAATTCTTCTGTTGCAAAGAACTTAGAAAGCCCACAACAAGTCAGACTATTTTTGATGTTATGGATTCCTGTTTAAAATCTCTAAGTTTATCTTGTGAATCACATGTAGGTGTTTGCACATCTAACTGTGCTAATATTTTGTGGCACCCTTAAAAGGATTTCACATCACCCTGGTTGGAATCATTGGCTTAGGAATTCTGCAGAGATGGGGCATGCTTTCTGAAATTGCTGGCATATCAACACTAGAGCGGTCTGCCAGCTCACAGCTGAATGAATGTCTGAATCTTTGGACTGAGATTTTTTTTTTCAGAAGTGGATGCCTTAATTCACATTTTAGGTTTTGGAAAATGTGGCCTGTTTTTGTTGTTTCAACAGAATTGTATAGCACCCTGCTTGCAAATCACTGCTCTAGATAGTTTTAAGGGTGCCGGGTGGGAGGGGCTGCTCAGTATTGGACATGGAGACATCTGTACATGATACATGTAGTAATCTTTCTGAGTTCTTTGTTACAGATGAATTGCTCTATTATTTTTCTGCACTCAAGAAATGAATGAAGCACAAGAGCTGGCATTTTCCAAGCAGTGTCTTGAGTCTGATGAGAGGTGCCTTAAGTGTAAAGGGGTTGAGAACCCCTGCCCTAGATTTCCAGAGTGCAGGGGGACTGAGTGTAAGTGCTGCAGTACACAGTGGGTATGGCTGTGAGGAAGTAAGACCTGGCTTTTCTCCATCTGCTTTATGGGTGCTTTGCCTCCCTGTGTAGGACCATTAAAGGACCATTTCTGAACATAGAGCCTGTGATTGACCTTAGCTTTTGATGCTAGACTGGAAAAGGTCCTTTTAAACTTTCCTTTCCATGGACACCATGGAGACTCTCATTATACCTCAGACAATCTGGTCCTAAATTCTTATGTTGTGCACATGCATGTTTTTACTACATAGAATTAAGGAGGTAGGAAAAAAAGGATAAAAAATAGGGTGCAGGATTGCTGAACTTCAGAGTTTGTTATGCTGATCTGCCCTCTTTTGTTGCATGTGAAAAACCTGAATGAAGTAGGTTTATCCTAACACTAAGTCTAGTGCTATATAAAATTGCTGTACAGCCTAGCAATTTTTAGCAGAAGAAAACAAACCATGACAAACTCCCATAGGACACTGAGCTGAAAAAACCCCATGATCTTATGATTCCCTCCAGTAGTAACAAGTACAAATGATAGAACAGGAGAAAAATACAGGAACTGATAAATCTGTACAGTGAATGAACATGACCTTTACAGTTGTGCCTGTTGGCCAACAATTGTAGTAACATGTACCAGGAATGTGAGTTTGTGGGGGGTTTTTTGAATGCGAGTATTCCATGATTTCATCTATGTTTAAAGATTCCATGTGTCAGAAGTTAAAAATGCAGCTATTGTTGTTTCTTTCTGCAAATAGCTCCCATTCTGTAAATGGATGTTATGGGAGGAAGTTTAAGGAAATCAGTTTTATTCATCGCATTACTTGTAACCAGAATGTCACATGAAAGTTCAAGTGGTTGTTATTTTTTTGTTCAAAAAAAAATGTCTTCCTGAATCCTAGATGGATTTTTCAGGCTGTTCTTCTCATTTTTTCTAGCATGTTCATCATCTGGATGCGTCAGCAGGTTATTAGGAGGTTTGATCTCTAACTCAGACCTCTTTGTCATATCCAGCTCACACTGGCTACAATAAGTGGGTGTGCTGCACTGCACATGTTGACTAATGTGGTATAAGCAGAGGCCTCTTGGTCCAGTAAAGGCAAATGCCTGGGGTCTCAAAAATTCAGTATGGGAATGGGTAGGAAAACATTTACTAACGTTTTAGCATGTCCATTCATTTCTGAAAGAGCTGGAGTCTTTGTAACATGAAATGTATGGGCCTGATTGTTTTAAATATTACTAACATGAATTGCTTGATCCATGAGTTTCTTTTCCCACAGAATGAAAGTGCCTTATCCTGTTACCTTTGTTTACTAGGGAGCAGACTGTCCATCCTTTGTGTGGATATGACAAGGAGGAGGTGGAAAGAGCTTCCCTACACAAAGAGCACATCTACATGTGCATTTAAGTGTGACTAAATTTAATGTGCATTAAGCTAATGTGCATTAAGTGATTTTTGGCAGGCTGGGCAGACCCAGCACTAAACAGATGTTGAGTGGTGTCTACATGTGCGTTAATGCGCTTTAACTAATCACACCTAAATTTGATACCTGCATTTGCAGGTATCAAATTTAGGCACGTTTTGCCTATTTTTGCCATTTTAATGTGCATTAAGGGTGTGCACATGTAGACGCATGCCCATAATGTGCATTAAATTAGGCTAATGTGTATTAACATGTCTCGTGTAGACGTGTCCAAAGTCTTGTTACCCTGTCTAGGTGGTTGAACGCAATTCATGAGGGAATGTAATTGCAGTGCCTTGCTAGTATTTCCATTGCACCATCTGTCTGAAAGCAAGTTGGGTAAGGGCAGAGCAATGACTGTATCCCCAGCCCAGGTGGCTAGGCACATCAGAGGAAGCACTCTGCTCCCCAAAAGGGGAAGCACAGTGCTCCCCAAAAGGAATACATCTTTTGTTTTATTCTGGCTGACTTCCTTCCCTTGTATAGGAAAAATATAAGAAGTTTTTTAATGGACTATAAACTTTTCATATCTTAAACATTCAGTGCCCTGATCTCTTTTTTTTCCTCTGTTGCTCTCTGCAGGATAAATTTATATGAGCTGATCAAAAAGAATAATTTCCAAGGTTTTAGTTTGTCTTTGATTCGACGATTCACTCAGTGTGTACTGAAATGTTTACAAATACTTTACCAGGAAAAAATTATCCACTGTGACCTCAAACCTGTAAGTATGGTCATTTTGTTATGGGTTGCTTGTACAGTGCAAGTGAGGCACATTTTATTATTTATTAATGAAGATGATCTTGAAAGAATATTTAGAAACCATCAGATTATAGGGGTCATTTGGTCCCCAATGCAATGAGTACTTCATTATTTATGCTACTTGGGAGATTCTAACCCAGTTTTGAGGGGGGTTGCTGAATATTCCAAAATATTTTGAAGTTAGATCGATTTGACTTGATTCTTCAGAACCATCAGTGAAATGAAAAATGAGCTACTTGCATTGCTTCCATTGTGACCAATAAAATTACCCTGGGTGATATTTTGCTATATTTAGTTGCACAATGCACCTTGACTTATAAGTTCAAATAGTCGCATATTCAGGAGACCAATATATTAACGTGGGTCTGATCTGCTGACCTAGGAAGAGAATTTTATCCTAATTCTGTGGTCACTTTAGATTTTATAAGAAGAATGCCTATTATCTAGCATTGACATCTGTTACTCTTAAGCATCCCCTGTATCCTGTATTCCTAATACAAACTGGAGTGAAAAGCTGTTCCTATGTTGGGTAATCCTGGTCCTCAAAAGCTATTACTGCAATCACCATCCACATGCCATGAAGAGGGGAGATCCAGCATCAGGGCAGTGTGAGAGGGAGGACTAACTGCAAAGAAGCTTCACAAGGAGACATAGATGCCTTCACAAAATGGAGGAGGGAGGTTTTCATCCCCGCCAAGATAGAAGTAAGGGCAGCTGGATCCAGAGCACCAAGAGCTCTGATCTTATCTTCCAACAGCAATGGACCTTCAGTCCTCTCAGGCACATGGCTTCCTAATGGTTGTAGAGATTACCCAGGAAACTAATTGATCACCAGTTGGTATTCATTTGGGAATGGCTCTGCCCCTTCAGAGTTAAAAGCATCATCAGTATAAAACTAATTAGGGAATGTAGTCAGTTCTTTCCCAATGAGTGGAAAACAGTGAACAATCAGAACGAAATTCAAGAAAAAGTTTTAGGCTACACTATCTAATGAAAATGAAATCCAACACTGGGTGCAGTGGGGAGGAAAGTATTGAAGGGAGGAGAGCATTACTGGCTATGTATCCTCACTAGGAGCCATCCTTCAGGTTGGATGGATGTGAGAAGGTTAGCAGAGCATGTTGTTTGGGTGTACTTTGTCTCTCATATAAGTGACAGCATGTTTGGCTGTTTAGCATGTGCTGCTCAGTGCAGCATGAACACGGACTGGCAGGTACTTAGACTTCTTCATATATCAGTAGATAATGCACACAGGAGGAACAGTGTGCCTGTGCTGGCTGGATATTGTTCCTAGAACTGTGAGGAATGATGTTGCCCTGCTGCTTGTCCTTGGGGAAGAAGCTTCCTACATGCTGTTATGACACAAGTGTCCTACTTGGCTAAGCCTGAATATTCATATATTTCCTAATCCTCTTTTTTGATTTGTCTCATTTGACTTCTTTCAGAAAACTATACATAACTGCCCTCTACTGTCAGTGAAGCATATGAACAGGCAAAGCAAAATGATAAGGGTTTCTAGTGAATATTACAGAAGTAAATATAATTTCAACATATGGTACATTACTAAACTAGTGGGGGATTACACCCTTTTTTCTCTATGATTTCTCTTCTTTAGGAGAACATATTGCTATACCACAAAGGCCAAGGTTCAGTTAAAGTTATTGACTTTGGATCAAGCTGCTATGAACACCAAAGAGGTTTGCAGAAAAGTCAAATTGATGTAATTTTCTGAATTAGATTTCTTAATTTCTACACAATTTGAGAAAAAAAAGTGTTTATTCTATTGACCTAATCGTGACACATGCCCATTACCTTCATCAACTGAACTAGTAAGCCAGAGCAATGACTGTATCCCCAGCCCAGGTGGCTAGGCACATCAGAGGAAGCACTCTGCTCCCCAAAAGGGGAAGCACAGTGCTCCCCAAAAGGAATACATCTTTTGTTTTATTCTGGCTGACTTCCTTCCCTTGTATAGGAAAAATATAAGAAGCTTTTTTAATAGACTATAAACTTTTCATATCTTAAACATTCAGTGCCCTGATCTCTTTTTTTTCCCCTGTTGCTTTCTGCAGGATAAATTTATATGAGCTGATCAAAAAGAATAATTTCCAAGGTTTTAGTTTGTCTTTGATTCGACGATTCACTCAGATTGGATTAGCAGTAATGGTAGCAGAGAGATAAGCAGGCACCCCAGGGCATCTTCCATCTCTGTGCTGAGCCTGATGTACTTCCTTTTCCACTGACGATGATATAGAAACTCCAGTATAATGAGTCTATGTGAATAGTCCAGCTGACTTCAACAAAATTTACTCACTTGAGTAGACATTGGAGGTTCAGACCCCTAGCTTCCCTTCTTATAGAACAGTTAAAACAGAGTTTACATACTTTAGGTCCAACATGGTCAACTTAGCTAGAAGGAATGGAGATTATCCTTCCAAGTTAAGTATTTCTTTTACTATTTTTTCAAGTTTTAACAGAATATTAAAAAATTAAAACAAAACCTATAAAAGGAATTAAACCATAAAAATGTGCTATATGAATGAACTAATAACAAATTATTCATAACATTAATAGACATGCTAGGCATGTCTACACATGCAAATGCTGTGCAGTGGGTTTACTCTAGACTAAGTTACTCTAGAGTAAACCTATCCTGGGCAGGTGTCTACATGAGTGTGGATGCAGGAGCAGATTTGCTGCTCCTGGCAGCAGTCTGCTCCCGCCCTCTCTGGCCCTGCACTTGCCCCCCTGCAGCAGCTAGGGAGAGCTCTAGGCTCCCCCTGGGTGCCAGCTCAGGGGCTGGCAGGGTGCATGGAGCCAGGAGACAGTGGTCTCCTGGCAGAGGCTGAGAGATATGCTGTGCCCCTGGGAGCTGCCAGGGTGGGCTCCACCACTGGAGCCCAGGTGAGGACAATGTTCCCCTGCCCCAGCAGCAGGGAGCTCCTGGCCTTGGCTCCCCAATTGGAGGCAGAGGACTTGGAAAGAGCTGCAGAGGAGGGGAAGGTCCCAGCTCCCTGTTCCATCTGCTGGTGGGGCAACTACCTGCGAAACCCCAGCTGGGGAGAGATTCCCCACCCAGCTGGGGGCTCACTGCTAGCTGCCCCACTGGTGGATCAGAGCAGGGGGCTGATCTTCCTCTCCACTGCAGCTCTTTCCAAGCCCTGCACCTCAATCGCTCGATCAGGGCATGGGGCTGGGACCTGCCCCTAAACAGGACAGTCCCTGGCCAGCCCCAGGCTGTGCAATGAAGTCTGCACATGCAGCCCAGAGCTGGCTGGGGACTGCCCAAAAGGGTGGGGACTGCTCAGGGCTGGCTGAGGACTGTCCCAGGCAGGGGCAATCAGAGCCAGTTCCAGGCTGGGTAGGGAACTCTCCCCATGCAGGGAGCTCCCAGCCCCTGCTCTGGGGTGGGGGCTGGGGAGTTTATGTGTAAAGTCATTTGTTAATCCCTCTTTATGGAGGTCTGGTAAAGCTGCACCCAAAATACTGCTTCTTTTTCAGAGCACCTCTCTCCCACAAAGGTGTTGAACCAGAGGATATTAAAACAAGAAAAAACAAATAAAAGGATCAACAGGCTGGCAGGATTGTAGGAGGAAAAATTAACAGGGCTACTGTACTACAATTGTATGTGGTTTGGTTGAATATGAACTAAGAGTGTCAGTTTGTTCACTATGGTTCAATTCTGGACTGAAATCACTTGGTGGCACCTCCTGTGCAATCATAGCATCCAAATTAGGACAGTGATGAAATCCTGACCTCACTGACATCAGTGGGAGTATTGGCATTGATATCAGTTGGGAATAAAATTTCACCCAGTGGATCTCTGCGGAGGGGATGGCTCAGTGTTAGCAGATCCCACTGCAAGGGTGTGGCCATAAGAAGTCTTACCAAAGACAGGAGAAAAATTGTTCAGTCTTGAAAGAGTGATACAAATGCAAGTAAGGAAATGGACAACAGATATTTTACGCTAAATTAGCCTATTAGTAGAATTTTCCTACCAGTGAAATCTGTTGTACTATGGCATAATTTCCAAAAGAAGTACAGGTTTCCCTCACTTTATGTAGGTTCTGTATGTGCAAATTTGCTCTTATGCAGTGACTCTTTTTATACCAAAACCTTGTTATATGCAAGGTAAATTCACTTGTAATGAGATTGGTGTGGTGAAAGCCCACAGCCAGCTACTTTGTGCGGTGCATTGTGGGAGTGACACACGCCAAAATATAGTCTCCTTTGTGGATCTGTGTGCTCCTCACTCATTGTCTGCAACATGTTTCTATAGCTGCCAGTCCCATTATGATAGTGCCCTGTGCTTGTATGTAGTGTCTGCTGTTGGTGAGTACCAAAATTGTCTGGTAAAAGTGGTAGAAATGGGTCTGGGGTCAGTATAGTTAAGGTCTTGGAACATATCCCTATTCGTTACATTGTAAAGTGGGTTCCTTTTATGCAAATTTGAGTTATGCACCATTTTCCAGGACTGCATGTATAGCATAAAGCGAGGGAAAGCTGTAATAGGAAGCATTTCACTTCTGCAGTCTACAGTGGCACTGGGCAAAGTGTTAGGAACGTGCTGTAGACAGTAATTCTCTTCTGGCAGTTGAAAGAGGGATTCAGGAACCTCATGTGCATTCCTCTTTTCTAACTTCTGCAATTTTGTGATATAAATACATTCCCTTGATAACCCCTATATCCAACTTTCTTTTTAAATGTAGTGTACACATATGTTCAGAGCAGATTTTATCGTTCACCTGAAGTAATTCTTGGTCATCCCTATGCCATGGCTATTGACATGTGGAGTCTGGGTTGCATCATGGCTGAACTTTATACTGGCTATCCCCTTTTTCCTGGAGAGAATGAAGTTGAGCAACTGGCCTGTATCATGGAGGTAGCTGCCAAAATTTCTTTTGTGTGTATGCATGTATATATAAAACACTGAACTGAATTTGTATTTTCATGGCTTCTTTGAAGAATTCCTGCCCCAGGAGCTCATTGAAATGAGCTTCAGAATCAAATGTTAGCTCTTCATTTGCTAAAACACACTCTCAACAACAAAAAGAAATATGAAGTGACTCTGGGAGATTTTTGGAGGTGGGCTGGCTGTGAGAGAAGCACTTAGCACATCTAGGGGACCTCTTGAAGCAGACAGGATGATTTGGGAAGTCACTGCTCCTCTTCAGGTGCTAGAACGGTTTGCCATGGTGAATAGCGTTGCACAGGGCTGCAAGTCGCTGGGAGCTGAGCCCGGTGCTCTGCTCTGCTTCCCCCCATGGGCTCACTTCTCCAGTGCTGCCAGTTGCTCAGAGCTGAGCCCAGTGGTGATAGGCACTTCCCCCTACTGGGCTCAGTTCCCCAGCACTGCGAGCTGCTGGGAGCTGAGACCAGTGTGGGAAAGCACCTCCTGCCACTGGGTTCAGCTCCCAGCAGGGGCGGGGGGAGCACGCAACCCTCAACAGTCTATGCTCCTCTCCACTGGCAGATCGGGGGCCGCTCCTCTGCCTTCTCTCACCCTGCTCTGGGACCATCTCCTCCAGCTCCAGGGTGAAGGAGTCTCCCCCCAGTGGAGGGCTGGGAAGTTTGGGCAAAGCAGGGACCAGGCTGGTGGCCAGGCCAGCAGGGCTCACGGGTGAACTGCAGCCTCTGTGGCCACCCATTGGTCTTGCCCGGCCCAGGAGCCCATGTCAAGCCCCTGCAATGGGCCAGAACCCACGGCACTGAGGTGTCCTGCTGCTGTCCAGCCCCAGGCGATTGGAGCGCAGGCAAGGGGGCCTCGGTCCTGGCCCTGCAAACCTGGCCGGGAGGCAAAGGCCAGGGCCGCAGCCAGCCTCTTCCCCCAATCTGCCTCTGCTCCAGCCCCCAGCGCTGGGGAACTGGGCCCAATGCGGGGTAGCACCTCTCGCTACTGGGCTCAGCTCCCAGAGGCTTGCAGTGCTGGGGAGCTGAGCCCAGTGGAGGGAAGTGCCTCCTGTCACCAGGCTGAGCTCCCAACGACCTGCAGCCCTGTGGAACTGAGCCTGGAGAGGGGAAGTTAAAGGGTGTTTCATGCTTTCCCATTATAGCCTATGGGTGAAACATCGAAACAGCATCAAAACAGCAAAAAAACATTTCAATGAAACTAAATGGAACAGTGCTTTCAAAACAGAATGAAACTGGAAACAAAACACTGTTCCATCAAAACGGAAGTCAAAGCAGAACACTGCTGTTTCACACAGCCCTAATAATTATGGCATATTAATGAACTTGTACACATGCCCAATGTGCTGCAGTTAGTCATCTAGATTGGCTGACAGATAAGAACAAGTCGTGCTGTTGCCAGTACTAGACAGTGTCTACAGCTCTGATTTTTAAACCATTTCAAGGCCCAAGTCCATACAATTCCTAATTAATATATTCACAGTTTTTCCAGGGACAGCTTGTGTCTCCCTCCTCTGATCGCATCTGTAGTCAGCAGGAATAATATTCCTGAGAGTCCATGGGCGTGTCTACACGTGCACCCAACTGCACAGTTGTTACTGCGCAGTCATTTACTACTTGCTTCAGCAAAAGTAACTGCCAGTACTGCGTGCGCAGTCCTGGTGCCGCGCAGGTTGTTTCCAACCCTACTGCGCAGTAGCAACAAGCTACTGTGCAGTAGCTCATCGCTACTGAGCAGTGGCAGCAGCATCACAGTTTGTGCCTACCAGTGCTACGTCACCGTAGACATAGCGTCTCATGTAGATGTGCCTCCTGAGTGTAAGCCTCGGGACTGGGAAAGCATTGTAAATTGAGTAGACATGTTATTGTGACTTGCACCAGTGGGGGATGCCTTTTAAATTGGAGCAGGAACAGCACCTCCCCAGCCACGGCTCATGAAACAGTGACTTACCCCTTCTCTTAATGTTGTCTTAAAGGTACTAGGTCTTCCACCTTCTGATTTTGTTCAGACTGCATCAAGAAGGCGAACATTCTTCGGTAAATACCTATGATTGTCTTATTTTCTTGTGTTTTGCTGACAGTGCTAGTGAAGTCTGCTGTTGCCTTTTATGCTTATATGGAGAATGGGAGTTAGAACACAGCCTGTTCAACTTCTAAGCAGCTGGGTGCACCGTGGGCTGTACTTGTGCACCACACAGGCTGTACCAGCATGAGCATGCTAGCCACGTGCTGCATCACATGTGCACCGGCCTCATCATCCCCAGCCATGGGATCCCCCAGCACTGTGGGCTGTGCTACATGGCACCACCCTGGCCCACCCCCTGCAGTGGCAGCTGGAAATGGAAGCTAGAGGAGAGAGGGGAAGCCCAGAGGATGCAATTAATTCCTGTAGGCCCCCAGTCAGGCAGCCCTGAATTAAAGGAAACTCAGATTCTTCTAACTTAACCTGACCGCTGCTTTGAGGAATATTTAAGTAATACGAAGTATATAGGAAAACCTGGTCATGTGCTTTCAATTCTTTAAGGACATCTTAAGGCAAAGATGATGGGAGGGGGTCTGGGAAATCTGTGTATTCATTTTCCCATTTAAAAAAACCCAAATTTTTTCACTGTTCTAAGCATGAAAGGTAGAGTGGCACTCAGGAACAAATGGAACTGCTGTGCACCTGACTAGAAATTATTATAATTTGACTTGAATATAACACAACTCCATCAATAACACTGCAGTATTTAACCTGTGAAATTTGAAATGGCTCTGCAAGAAGGAACGTTCACCCAGCAGGAAAAACTTTGTGCTAGTGGGATGGGTGTCATAAAAAAAAAAACTTCCATTCTTCTCAGAGGGTTCTGTGCAGGACTCAACACAGGACTGAAAAAACATATTTTATTTTTAAAGACTCCAGGGGTTTTCCTAGAACTATCACTAACAGCAGGGGGAAAAAGAGATATCCAGATTCCAAGGATCTAAGTACAGTGTTGAAAACTCACGATGGCATTTTCCTGGATTTTCTGAAAAGATGCCTAAGGTGAGTTAGTTTAACTATTGTTTTTGTCTTTGTTTTATTTTCTTATGCCTTTTGTTTTTAGTATTTTAATCCTAATATTGGGGGCTGGGGTGGCACAGGTGCTAAGGTGCATAAGTGGCACGTCACAAGTCCAAGGCCATAGCAGAAGTGCTTATGGCACGGCCTATCAGATTCCAATGAAATCTGCAAACTCTGCTAAATACCTTGTCACAAGGACACAGAAAAAGAAGGGTCCTAATTTTTATGGGATTATCCTTGTGGAATTTGATTCTTTACAAAAGTTTATGAACTTAGCCAGGAAAGTATAATTATTCCTAGTGTTTAGCAAGGGGAAACTAGTACACAGAAAGATCTAAGTCAGAGCCATCCAACTTTAGAGTAGCCAAGGGATGAACCTGCAGGCCCCCCTCAGTCACACCTTGTGCAAACCCCCTGCTGCACCACTGGTACCTCCACTGGTGACCACCTCCACACAAGGACCCCCTTATTACACCATGCCGTGCCACACCATGCTGTGCCACACTGCACAGGTGACCCCTGCCCTCCTGCACAGGAACCCTAGGGCAGGGGTAGAAAGCAGAAATCAGATAATGGAAGGGAAGCCCAAAGACCCCAGCAGCAGCAGCAATGGTAGGAGTGATGGCAAGGTGAGAGCAAATTAACCCCACACAGGAAGTCTGTGAGGATCCAAGAATAAAAATCCTATCTTTTGTTTCCCATTCCATCAGCTGAGCCATGAAAGACATCCTTATTCATCTGATAAAGACCTAGTGATTAATCTTGTCTACCTGTTAGAAAAGAAATTTCATGTAGGTAACTTCTTGGGTGTGGCAACAGGAAATCACCCTGTGCACCACCCAAGATCAGAGTTTCAGTTTCTTTTAAAAAACCCTCTCAGGACAGCGCATGACAGCCTTTCTATTTACTTCAATAGGCATTGTACTGAACACTGATGTGCCCTTCTGTCCTATGGTTTCCGTGCTGTGGTATAGAAAAAGCCAATAGAGAAAGCACTGCAATGTACAAATCATGGTTCTTCTTTAAAAACAAAGTATTCTGAAACTTTATGAGCTGAGCACAAAATGCATTCACCTGTTGATACGTAAAATAGTAGTATTTTACTCACCTGTCAAAATAACAACTTTGAGTATAGATAGAAGTTTGTAAAGGCGCTGTAGAGAATTAACCAGATTGTGCTCCCTTATAGGTGTAAACTGGGCACTGTGGAATTACTCCTGCTTTATATTTATGTAAATGACAAAAGAATCAAATCCCACAGCATTTTCACTAAGCTCTGTATAAACTTAGTATCTGATCAGTGCTCACCGGCTTTTTACTAGACTGCTTAAAGGCTGCTTTTCCTGCAGCTGTCTTCGCAGCTGCATTGTTTTGGAGTGTAATATGTTTAAAGAAAAAAATCTTTCTCCTTTTCACAAGAAACAGCTCTTGTTAATATTTCTGTGCGCTGTAAATAATTGTTTGTTTCTGGTTTTCAGAACAAATCAATTATTAAAAGAATAATGTTGAAGTGGAATGGTGCACAATCCCTGCCACTGGTGGTAGAGGCAGCAAGCAACGAGCCTTTGGGGTGCTTATGGTCCTGGGGCTCTGCTGAGAGGAAGGTCCAGGTCTCCCCACCACTTCCAGTGGAGTCCCAGAAGCTGCATGTGATGGCAGGGAGCGTGGCAAAGTGAGGTTTCCCCCTGGTGGTGTGCAAGCCCTGGGAGCTGCACATGAGCCACAGGGAGCCCCATGCCACCAGGTGGCTGCACCTGCACGAGCTGTGACCATCCCAAGGGCCTGCCGCCTGCTTCTGTCACCAGCAGTGGGGGCTGTGTGCCATGGGGGCATGTACGTGGGGGGTCCCCATGTTCCTTACCCCACAAACCCCACACACCCACACCCTGATCACCTCAGCTCCACACTCCTGCCACCCCACTGGATGCAGGCCCCAGGCTCCCTACTCCTGCCAGCCCCAGCCCCATGTTCCCACCCAGCTGCAGCTTCCCACCTGCTGCCTAGAGGAGGCACTGCAGCAGGGACATGATAAGGAGCTGCTGAAAGCTGGGGAAACCGAACAGGTCTCCAGGTGGCTGCTTCAGTGGCACCAGTGGCCAGAGGTGTCTGTCTGATTGTCAGCACCACTTCTGAAAATGAAGATCAACATTCTTAAGATTTTAAGCGTCTCAGAAACAAATAGACAGTAAACCTCCTAGTTAATACCAGAAGCTTCATGTGCATATTTGTGGAAAAAATGGGCCCTCTGTCACCGCACAGTAACTCAGGCAAGTTGAAAGGAAGCAAAAGAGTGAAATAAATGGCAGTGTGGCTACAATCGCACAGATTTCCTCTTGTTTTGACTGTGAAAAGTGCCCTCATGGCAGGATTTTCATACATTATAAAAAGAATAATGATTACTGTTACCTAATTCTTTGACATCAATATGTAAGGTGGGAACCTGCACAACGCATGACTCCAGATGAGGCAATGCAGCATGAGTGGATCCAGGAACCAAAAACACAGAAACCCAGACCAAAGCCCCAGACTACAAGGGGAGTAAGTGACAGCTCCTTTCTAACCCCAGAGAAGAAAAAAGAAAATGTACATAAATATGCACTAACTGGACAAGAAGGTACAGTTTTCTTAATATTTTAACTTCTGTATATACTCAATAATATTCATCATGGTCATCATAATTTCTCTGTTCTTTAATGTTCAGACAATGGCTCTGGTAAAACTAGTGGCTGAAGTAAAATAAACCGATCTCTATGGTTGGCCAAACCCACACCCACTTGTACCTCTTGCTTCTGTAGAAATAAAAGGTCCTAAGGTTTATTTGTAGCCAGCAGAGTAAATAAAAGGTTTCATAGGTTCAGTTAAAAATAGCCTTTGTCTCAGACACCAATCCTGTCACAATGCATTTCCATTTTAAGCGCATAAAAACTGCTTTTGGGTTGATGGTTCTTCTGAAATCCTGGAGAAATAACTGATTGATCCATTGACGGTTTACAGAACTTACAGAACTTACATATTTAACTGCAGTATCATACTATAATTTTACTGTAATTTTCCCAGAAGAAAACAACTTTCATGACCCTCTTGACAAAGTGAACTATTAACTGACAGAAAAGTCTGCTTCTGCAAATGCAAGACTAACTCCCATCCTATCTCCCTCAGACACAATAGAAAACCAAGAGCAGAACACAAATGAACAAACTATTCCAGAAAAAGAAGCAGAAAACACAGCAGAAAAAACTGTCAAGATAGACCAGGCAGAACACGACAGTGAAACGGTTCTTCAGAAAAATTCTGTTTTTTTGCCGCCAATTAAGTAATGTTCAGCATAAACAGTGACTGGTCCAGTTTCCATACATGGTATGTTTTAAGTACTTAACACTGTACTCTGTTACAACTGTATTTTAAGTTATAACTGGGTAGATACATTTGTAGACCTTTTTAATGCACATTTTAATATAGAATAGCCCAGGTAACCAAAGCAGAACGCATGTGGAAAACATCCTTTCCCTTTACCAACATTCTTGTTGTGATTACAGATTCTTCACAACCAGCAGCAATATTTTTAATAAGAAGGCAACTATAGAAATGAATAGTGACTTATTCTTGATATGACACTGGACACCTGCATTCAAGAATTCCTTTAACTTCCCGTGGCTAAATCCTAAAATGATCATTTAAATCACAGAATCTGAGTCTTACTTTTTTTTTCTTTTTTTTTTACATCTTGGTTAATCAATCAGGAGTAACTAAAGAATGTGTTAGTGAATTGACATCAGTGTATATAAAAGGTCAGAAGAGAAATCAGATCCATACTGTCTCCCTGTCTGTGAGGGATGAGTCAGAGAGAGTCACTGACAGTACCTTAACAGAATTAGAAACTCAGATTAAATTGTATAGGGAGGTGCAGATCAGGGATTTGTACACAGCAACAGCAGAGAAAAATGTTTAGCTCTAGTGCTCTGCGTGCCCTTCTGCAGGGAGCCTTTGATATGAAACCAAAATGGTGAATGAGATAGTGTTGGCATTCTAGTGAATTAACCTGCAACAGGAATTTGACTTTGTTCGCTACAGAATCAGATCTGTATGACTGCAAATCACAGTCATTAACTTAGATCTAGACAGTAAGGACTTTGGACAAAGGACCAAAGTTTTACCACGTGTGTGTAGAACAACCAGCACAGTAAAACTCTCACCCCTAATGGCAGTCCATATATCCTGCTGTATTGTTACCATATTGATGATCTCACAGTGGATCTAAGTCAAATGAAGACCTCTGTATGATATTATTTACCATACCAGCAGCCTGTCACAGGCAAGCACAAAAGTAGTGCTGGACACAGGAATGATCAAACCAGTGATGTCACAAAGCTGTTTTACAGGATAGAGCAGTGACTGTATCCATGAGTCTACAGAGGCCCCAGACCAGTTGCCCTATGACATATACAGATGACCCATAACAGTGACTTCAGAAGCCTGGGTCTTCCAAGACATGCAGTGCAAACATAACGTTGACCTCCGACAAGCAGTAGGACAGGGTAAGCCTCCTACAAGAAATGGGTCATCACATCAGAGTGATAGTCTGTTTTTCAGTGTGACATTAAAACATTGGTGTTCTGCAGAGAGGAAGGAGTTTCACCCCTCGAAGGGACTGAATGAAGTTGCTGAGAGTGGTCAAATAGTGTTGCAGTTCATAGACATACAAAGGCTGTTTGCAGGTGAAAATATTGGGCAAGAAACAAACAACATAGCACTGAATAACTGCCATTATTGATGCCTATTAAGCAGGAAAAGGAACTAAATATTCATATTAGCAATGCATCTTTAAAATGTGTGTGTTAAGAGCAAAGTTCAGCAAGTTATGAAGGTCAGTTAGAGATGGAAAGAAAAAATCTCAGCAGCCGGAACTCAGGAGTAGGGCCTGCAGCCAAAATCTGGGGTGCAGAGCCCCACTGGGGATGTATTTTGGCCATGGTGGGGCAAGTGACAGCTGTCTTAACCCCCACAGCTTCCTAATGCTGCTCACCTCACTGGTAGAGATGGGTTAGGATCCACCCTGCAAGGCTTCTCACAATGTGGATGCAGCCCACAAGGAGCCCCATTGTCCAGATCTTTCCCAGAAGCGAAACGCATTTGATACGCCTGCTTAATACAGTCAAGTTCCCAGTCACCATATTAGTTCTGTACCATGGAAGCTGATGTCCTTACATACCTAACCATGCTAATATGGTGTGGCACTCCACCGCACCCTTAAAGGGATCTCACAGCACCCAAGGGTGTCATGGCACCCTGACTGAGAATCACTGGCTTAGACAAATCTTCTCTTCAGTACCTTCAGTGCACTTGTAGCCATCCTGCTCTTTGTGCAGTGAAAGGTGTCTCTGAAATCAGGACCACTTCTGTGATCACTGCTCTGCTCATTTCATCTGCAAACAGCAAGTGGCAGGCTGCTATAAGCAGAAGGCATAACTGAGTGACATAATTCAGCCTTTTTTTCCCTATTGGAATAAATGTACATTATTCTTGTCATTTTAATATTTTACTTTCTCTCTGAAATCACATTATAGAAACTGTTGTCCATAAATAATAGTAGCAGCACTTCTTCTGTAGCACCTGGTATTTCAGGAACCAAAAGCTTTTTGCAGATCCTAAATTCTACAACACCCCTAGGAGGTTTTTTAAATGTCATGCATAAAGTCACATGTCAGGTCACTCTCAGGGTTTCTGATGCCTGTATCTCTTGTTTTCCTTTCCTGCTTGGTTTTAATTGGTTTGTTTGTTTGTTGTTTTCTGTAATTTATTTAAAGTTGCTAAAGTGTTATATAATTAATGTAACATTCTTAAAATGCTAAATTGTAAATATAAATGACCCAATCAAGGAGCAGAGCTTTACAGGGTGTTGTCTTTACAGTATTGCTTAGATACCCATTCAGAGCTCTCTTGCCATCTAGTATTGAAACTAGTTACCCTTGTTGAATTTTGAGAATATTTTTATTGCAGTTCTTTGGAATCTCTGTTTACTATCATGTCTCTTTACTCCGCCTACACCCCTCAAGAAAAAAATATGCAGCCAGGCTATTGGGGTATGAATGAACAGATTTCGCACTTGTCTCAGGAGAAAGTCTTTTGTCCTGGGAGCATAAAAACATACATGTCCATTATCCTGCTTCAAGTCTCTCTGAAGTATGCTGTATAAAATGCACTAATACTTTTTCCTGGAACAGCCTGTTGTACATCTGCAAGGCTACTGAGGTTTATTCCTGGGGCAAGCCTTTTAGTCTGTGTGCTCTCGCTGGCTGCTTACTGGTGACAGAAAACAGCAATGCAACTCACAAGAGTGATGTCTGTACTCACCAGTTTTAATCTGGGTCACATGAGACTTCTGTTTACAGCCTAAGTTTATTTACTGAGCAGTGTGCAACACTGGGAGGATTTCTATAACAAGAATCTAGTACCATGAGTCAGCAGGGGCAAGCAGTGCTAGAACAAGGTTCAGCCTTGAACTAGAAAACAGTGCCTTAGCTATCTTAGGTACAGAGTTCACCAGCGTTAAACCCATCAGTCCTTACCTGGAAGAAAATCTAAGGCTAGTTACAGCCCCCCTGACACAATGCAGATCAAAAACCTAAGAAAAAAGTGTAAAGAATCTGGGAACAAAGCCTTCTCAGAATTACCTTTTTTCTGTACTTCATACTTTATTCTCATTTTTCTCTTATACAAGAAAAAGTTTGCAGAGAATAAAGTTGTGAGCTCAGGGTACAGTGATCTCTGTAATGGAACATGGATGTGAACCACTTGTAATGCTAAGTCATGGGTAGTAACTGATGCCAGGATATAAGAAGTCTTTTGTCCATTGTCCTTCACATCAAACCTTTATTACTTTGAGCCAAGAAGGTTGTTGCGCATTCAAATTGGCTTTGCAGAGAAATCAAAGAAACTGACTCTACAGACTGAGCAACTGAAGATTTACAATAATTTCCGATAGGGGCATGGCAGGAACTGTAAACTGCTAGACAGTTGTTCAAAAATGTCCATACCGTGATACATGCATGAACATCACTTGGACATCGTGGGAACTAATAATTTAATGTTTGTCAAGAACATTGAATGTGTAAAGTGCTAAGCATTATGTATAACAAAAATGCTATTCCGCCCTGATTTACACTTTGTTGGAGATTATTTGTATTGATGTGTCCCTAAAATGGCCTACTATTATATCTATTTTATCTACTGTGAAGAACAGAAATATCATGCAACCTCCATAATGTATTAAATAACATATGGACATTTGAGTCCTGAAGCAAAACAGATGCAAAGAGCAGCTACATCAATTCACTTTGAGCTTTGGTGAAACACACAGATTAAGATCTACTATGTAGAGCATTAAAGGACAAGTTCAGATTTGTAAAGCATTTCTAATAAATGGCATAACCATAAAGGGGGTTCATGTTTATTGTATCTCACTGACTCTAGACCAAATCCACTTGGTTTATAAGTACAGAGATGGTCTGTTTAACTGTTTTTTCTTCTAGCCAGCCTCTCCTCAAAAGCTCTCTCTCTTGGTTTCTGCTCAGGGTCAGGCTATAAGTGCTTCTCTGGCAGCCTGTAAGGTTTTGTTCTCTGCTTCTGTTGTGTGTTGTCTGTTTTTCTCTTTCTCTCACCAAACAGTACCCCACCTCCCATTCTGCATTCAACCCCCAGTGATACCTCCCAGTGACCCCCCTCCCCACTCCCCCCACCTACCTCCTTTGCCACACAGGTCAGATTCATGACCACTTTTTAGCATGTGGTCCTGTGGTTTATAAAGGAGTTTAATGCTGTTTCCTGAATGAAGGGCAGCAATTATGTCCACCAGCTTCTATGAAATTTCACTCAAGCTTCAGCACAATTAAACATTTGATTATACATTTGGTGTTCGCTACAAAGTTTTATTAACATGAATTAACATCTGTCACTATAGGTTTGCATGTGCCCACACATATGTTTGATGTAAACTGGTAAACCAACTTTTCACTTTGCTTGGTACCACCACCTCTTGGATGTCATAAACCTTCCACCTGGAAAGCCAGTGTAGACACTGTGTTACTTGTCTCAACAACCCTCCAGCCACAATCCCATTATAAGCGTGTTCTTGCAACTTTGACTGCTCCAGTTATAATTCTGAACTCTGCTAACCAGAGGTCAGTGACCAGAAGGTCCACCCCCGCACTGAACTCCAATTTAGTTTTAAAAATACTGTGCTAGCTTGGCTTTTCAAGCTGACAGATAAGGTATAAAGCTGAAGAGACCTGCCTAGATTGGGAAAAGATATCCTGAATCTCCTCATCCCACAGTCCTCCTGCTAAAGGACTGAGCCAGGTCAGAAAACCAAAGAAGCACAGACGATGACATGTTGTATTCACTCTATAGAGGCTGCCAACAGAAAGAATTAGGAGATCTAGCAGACTAGTATGGGCAAAAATGCCATAAGAATCCTTCCTGTGGTTCACACAGTGCAATGCTTTCTTTGAGGAGCAATTTAATACCTCTTTAAAGCAGTGGTGCTCAAACTTTTTGCCTGGAGATTGGATTGGCAGTGCCCAATCCATCTGCAGGCCAGATCCAGCTGGCATTCCCAATCCAGCACCTGAACAGGCACCATCTAGTCAGATGGGGAGGGTAGGCTGGCCCCACTGCAGCCCCGCAGGGAAAAGAAGCTTGACCCGGCCCTGTGGAGGTGGAAGGCGGCCTGGCCAGGTCCCAACCCAACCCTATAGGGGAAGGGGACATGGTCCTGCCCCAAAAGAAGCAGGTGTGACCTGTCCCTGGCAGGGTGGGGAGTGCATGGCCAGGCCCCAGATAGGTCCCAATGGGAGAGAAGGGGGTGTGGCCAAGCCCCAATCCAGAAGCAGGTGGGGGTGGCCTGGCCCACAAGGAAGGGTTCCAGTCTTGCCCCAACTGGGCATAGAGGGCTTAGGGATTGGGAATTTGGCAAAGTGGGGGGTGGCCATATTAGTGGCCACCACTCCCCACCCCCCACCAAATTTCTTGACCTGTGAGGAGCCCCATGGGGAATCCCATGGGCCAGACACGATGGCTCTGCAGGCCACATTTGGCCCATGGGCCAGAGGTTGAGCACCCCTTCCCTAAAGAAAAGTGCTGGTAGAACCAACACCCTTCCCATGTCTGTGGAAAACAAGCTAGGCATGGACTCCAAATACATAAACCATGGGTATTACAGGCTCCATGCAAAGCTTGCACTTTCCTTAACAATGCGATAATTTGAAATCACTTAATTTTTTTTAAATATTTTTTTCACACTGACCAAATGCTCTGAGTGCTTTTTTCATGTTTACAGGCTGTAGTTACTGTCTGTTTTTGCACCGAATGATTTCATTGTACTCTTTATTACAATGCCCAAGTTTCATTTACTGTGAAATACCATATATCAAAGACTATATCTCAGTAGCTTCCTTCCTCCCTGACCTCACGACCGACACATTTGTAGGGATGCCATTTTGAGATACAGTCATCATAATCTCCCTCCACTTCCAAATGGCTTTAGCAACTTGGACGCATTCCACCTGTGATTTTCCTGTCCATGTGGTAATATTTTTGCATCACATTGGGCTTGTCTACATAAGACGCTATGTCACTGTAGTGATGAGCTGCGGCAATATAACTCTTCACTATGGTGACGTAGCATCGGTGGACATGAATCATGACACTGACGCTACTGCGCAGTAGGGTCAGGAACAACCCATGAGCAACCAGATCTGTGCTAAAGTAAGTACTAAATGACTGCACAGTAACAACTGTGCAGTCAGGCACACATATAAGCACACCCATTGTCTCTGAACAGCCTCTTTTCCTTTTCACCATTCATGGCTCCACTATGTTTGTGAGGTCCAGTGTTTTGGACACATGGCCAAACTATTTCAGCTTCTGTCTTTTTACTTCTAGTAGTAGAAGCTCATAAGATCCAATTATTCCAGTTACTGCTTCTCTAATAGAATTATTAGTCTGTATACCTGTCATATGGGATCTGTAGAATTCTTCTGAGACATCTAAATTCAGAGGCTTAATGTGTTGTATTGCTGTTGTTAGAGTCCAGGCTTCACATCTGCACAGGACTGCTGAGAACACAGTCATTCTAAAAATTGTTATTTCTGATGCTCTTACAGTAACAGCTTGCATCCCATTACTCCACCTGAGATGCTTTTACAATAACAGTGCACATTCCATTATTCAGTCTTTTACAAATATGCAATACAAAACCCCCCAGCAACACACAATAAACATACACTCCAAGACACAACGCTAAAGTGATCTCTGAAGGCCTCTCTCAGCAGAAAAGCTCCCAGGCAGACTTTAGTAACAGTTCTTATACCTAATAATTCAAGTTCAGCAGATGCACTTCCTCTTGCCTCCCTGCTAGCAAAGCTTCCCCCACTTGCTTCACAAATATACAACACAAAGCATGCAGCAGTAACAACAAGAGAAGCTGACTCGCTGAGACCCCCTAGTCACAAGACATTGTAAATCTTTTCAGTCAAGGATAGTACATTCGACAGTAATCCTGGACCTGCTTAAATGGTTACTGAATCCTTCTTTCTCATTGTCCTATTGTCCAGTGGCTGGCTTCATGAACCAAAGCCTCAAAGAAGTGGCTTGCTTCCCTCAGAATTATTATGGGCATTTCAACCCCGTCAGTGCAGATGTACAGGCTGTGAAAAAGACCTGTGGTCCCAAAGGTACAAGCATCACACACTTTCCTTGACCATCCAGTGCTTGTGTTAGTGAAAAACCCTTGGTGACCTGCCAACATGTGCTTATGTTGGCCCTTTCTGTTTATGTACTCAGAGGCAAGGTATGAGGGGGACAAAAAACTGGGCTGTGTCTTCATCTATCCCCAGCCAGGTTTTGGGAAGTCCTTTGCCTCAAATCACTTTATTACTTTCTGCACATTGCATGCAAATTCTTCTGCTTTGTGCATCTACATGATGAGTGTTCCCACTTGTAGATTTTCTGACCCTAAACTGATTGTCCATTGACTGGTAACAGTCTGGGGCTGCAAAGCTCGAGACAGTGATCACCATATGCTTTTCTGCTCTCAAAGTGCCTCTCATTTGGTGTGCCTGAAATGGAAGACAGGGTGTGCACAGTTGGAGGAATGCGTCCTTGCCCCTCAAGACATTCTGCAGATACTGTTGATCATTACAGATCTGCATTCCCATGCACCCCCTATGTTTGGTTCTTGCTTTGTGCAGTTTTTATGCACCCTTTTTCATTAGACCAGCAGTAGGCACAGGTGCCAGAGCATGGCACACAAAGACATTTTGTTTGTCTTGTGTACCTTGGGGCAGATGGTACGAAATGGGCTGGGATGCCACAAGGAGTAGCTTGCTGAAGCATTGGGCTCAGAGTAGTAATCAATGGCTTGATGTCTAGTTGGCAGCTGGGATCAAGTAGAGTGTCCCAGGGGCTGGTCCTAAGGCTGGTTTTGTTCAATGTCTTCATTAACAGCTTGGAAGATGGCATAGAGTGCACCCTCAGCAATTTTAAAGATGACACCAAGCTGGGGGAAGTAGTAGACAAGCTGGAGGGTAGGGCTAAGATTCAGAGTGACCTAGACAAATTGGAGGATTGGTGCAAAAGAAATCTCATGAGGTTCAGCCAGGACAAGTGCCAAGTCCTGCACTTCGGACAGAACAATCCCATGCACCAGGACAGGCTGGGGGCTGACTGGCTGGGCAGCGCCTCTGCAGAAAAGGACCTGGGGGTTACAATGGGCAGTAAGCTGAATGAGCCAATGGTGAGCCATTGTTGCACAGAAGGCAAATGGCATAGTGGGCTGCATTGGTAGGTGTGTGGCCAGTAGGTCAAGGGAGTGATTATTCCCCTCTGTTCAGCACTGGTGAGGCCACATCTGGAGTGCTGTGTTCAGTTTTGGGCCCCCCACTACAGAAAGGATGTGGACAAAGTGGAGAGAGTCCAGCAGCGGGCAACAAAAATGGGAGGGGGGAGGGGAACAGGGGCACATGACTTATGAGGGAAGACTGAGGGAACTGGGGTTATGTAGACTGAGAGGGGATTTAATAGCAGCTTTCAACTACCAAAGGAGGGTTCAAAAGAGGATGGAGCTAGAGACTGTTCTCAGCAGTGACAGAAGCAAGGTCAGAACAAGGAGCAACAGGCTCAGGTTGCAGCAAGGGAAGTTTAAGATAGAAATGAGGAAGAATTTTCTCACTAGGAGGGTAGTAAAGCACTGAAACAGGTTACCCAGAGAGGTTGTGGGCTCTCCATCCTTGGAGGTTTTTAGGACCTGGCTAGACAAAGCTCTGGCTGGGATCACCTAGCTGGGGACGGTCCTGCTTTGAGCAGGGGTTGGGCTAGATCACCTGAGGTCCCTTCCAACCCTCATTTTCTATGATTTTAGGGACTGGGCCTCTCGTAAGTCCCCCACCCCCAGCACAGCAACATCTTACAAGTCAAGGCTGCAGGTGTTTTCAGAACCCTGCCCAAAAACTTTGCCGCCCCCTGCATTAATCACTCTCCTGCAGCACTCCTCGGTCAGTGATGCTCAGCTGGATGGAAGGGTGGCCTGTGGTGTCACCAGATCCTCTGAAGGGTGCCTCCAGGTGTGAGGTGACACGTGAATTGTGAGGAGATAAAACAGATTAGCTAAGCAGAGGCTCTCCCTGCCTAGCAGATCCCAGCCCCTCTGCAAGGAGGTAAGTCTTGTAAGGCAGCATTTCTCAACCTGCGAGACACATGGCTATATGAAAGGGTCACGAACAAACTTTAAACAGATCAACAATCTTTAAAAATGGGTCTTCCGTTAAAAGAGAAAAGCCTGGGAAACGGTGGCTTTTCCCTTGCAGGCTGGCAGACTTCCAGCCTGTGGGGGGCTGCTTGGCGCTCTGCCATGACCCACGCACTGGCTAGCACCTGGGGGAAGCGGGTCAGGAGTGGGGGGCAGCGGGCAGAGACTAGCCATCCATGTCTACAAGTGGGTCCGCATATGAAAAAGGTTGAGAACCGCTGTTGTAAAGGATCGGTCGAGTTTTGAAACCGGGTGCTCCTCAAATCACAAAAGCTACGGAAATGGGTCTCGAGTCCCAAAAGGCTGAGCAGCACCGCCCTGGGTCACACGCGGCACTACCAACCCGGTTGGTGCAAGAAGAGTTTGTTGGGCCTCGAGATGTTTCCCGAAGGCTGAGAGTATGCCAGAGCTGATGCTGGGATTTCCCGGAGCTAAATCTTTTTTAAAGCAGCGCCTCGGTCCGCGCCCACCGCGGGGCTGTGATCCAGCCGGACCGGCGGGCGGATGCGAAGCGCCCCACCCCCACAGCTGGCGGGTGGGCAGCGCCTCATTTGCATGGCGCCCCGCCCCCCTATGTGACCGCAGCGCCCCGCGCAGGAAAGCCCCGCCCTCTCCCGCGCTGTCGTTAACGGAAGCGCGCAGCGGCGGCAGCCGTGACGCGCTCGGAGCGGCTGGGCCCCGGCCCCCCTCCCCC